>NC_143257.1:1237500-1847500 GCF_984573655.1 Nuphar pumila | reverse complement strand
CCTTCTACCTAAGCCTGCTGCCACTCAGGCAATTAGAGTGGATGTTATTAATATTGTTTTTCTTTTTCCTTTTTATGACCAAGAACCCTCACGGCCGAAGTGAGGAAAAACCTGGGTGAAGCCCCACAACTACGAGAGGGTGGTGTATGTTCCCCCCGGATGATTCACTGAATCCCACGTCTGTGTTCGGGGCTTTGAATGAGCACCACGTATACATGCACATGGGGCTCATGTTCCCGTGTATGTTGACATAACTTTGCATCGGACTCTAGTGTTGTTGCAAATACTTAAGTACCCTTTCTTGCTATTCTTCTCATAAAGTGATGATTTGAGAAAATAACAAAAATGCCCTTCATTCAAAAAAGAAAAAACAAACAGTTCAAAAAAAGGACAAACATGTCCTCCATCCAGAAAGTCGAGGATGATGTTGACTCTTCAAAGTCTTCTTCTTCTTTTTTCGTTCAAAAAAAAGACAAACATGTCCTCCGTCCAGAAAGTCGAGGATGGTGTTGACTCTTCAAAGTCTTCTTCTTCTTTCTCCATCCAAAAAAAGGACAAACATGTCCTCCATCCAAAAAGTCGAGGATGACGTTGTCTCTTCAAAGTCTTCTTCTTCTTTCTCCGTAAAACATTGTAAAACCCTCTCTCTCTCTCTCTCTCTAGAGAAGAAATCAAGGAAGACAAAGAGTTCTCCCTGGAGAAGGCCATGAACATCAACCCTCTCACTCACTCTCCCTTCTCTCTCTACTTATGTGCACATCCATCAGATGATCCTACATTACTCCATCAAACACCGACTGACCTGCACACTGACTGTAGCATCGTTCAACTTGAAGAGTTGTGGAGTCTGATTCAGAGTTTTTACCCTTACAGAAGGGGGGTCTGAGGGCTCCTCCCAGCGTGGGTAGCATCATTCAACTTGATGAGTTGTGGAGCCTGATTTAGAGTTTTTTCCCTTACAGGAGGGGGGTCCGGAGGCTCCCCCCGGAGCGGATCCCGCTACGCGGTCAGCGGGCGGGGCTTCAGGGGGGGCGCCCCTGGCGGGGGGCAGCGCTCTCCGAACTAAATTTTTTTGGGCCCTTCCAACAGCGATTTGTAGTGTTATCGGGCTTTCCTACAGCGATTTGTAGTATTTTCGGGTCTTCCGCAAATCGCTATAGCGATTTGTAGTGTCTTCCGCAAATCACTATAGTGATTTGTAGTGTCATTCAGTAAGCAAATCGCTGTAAATCGCTAGCCGAATTATGATCAATTTGTCAGGGTCATATCTCCCTAACCGGAGGTCATATTCCAAATCCGTAAAAAGTGGTGTCTTCGTTATTGAGTCTAGTTTATTTATGTAAATTTTCAGCGATTTCTATTGTCATTTCATTCTCCATTTTAACTAAAAACCAGACTCCTATTATTCTATGTTATTTGAGTTGCACAACACCATTCTCTCTTGACATCCACATCTTGATTCTGGCATGCTCCTTGTTGGATTTTTCATTAATTTCTTTCAACCTTGCTTGGAGCAAAAATATGTCTTTCTCACCACGATACTCTGTGCATTTTTTGACCACGACACCCGGAACCCGTGCCAGGGGGAGCCCCCGGACCCCCCTCCTGTAAGGGCAAAAACTCTAAATCAGGCTCCACAACGAATCAAGTTGAACAATGCTACCTACGCTTGGAGGAGCCCCCAAACCCTCCTCCTATAAGGGCAAAAACTCTAAATTAAGCTCCATAATGAATCAAGTTGAACGATGCTATCCACGCTGGGAGAAGCCCACAAACCCTCCTCCTATAAGGGAAAAAACTCTAAATCAAGCTCCACAACGAATCAAGTTGAACGATGTTATCCACGCTGGGAGAAGCCCTCAAACCCTTCTCCTATAAGGGCAAAAACTCTGAATCAGACTCTACAACTCATCAAGTTGAATGATGCTACCCACGCTGGGAGGAGCCCTCGGACCCCCCTTTTGTAAGGGTAAAAACTCTGAATTAGACTCCACAACTCTTCAAGTTGAATGATGCTACCCATGCTGGGAGGAGCCTTCAGACCCCCCTTTCTGTAAGGGTAAAAACTCTGAATCAGACTCCACAACTCTTCAAGTTGAATGATGCTACCCACGTTAGGAGGAGCTCCTAGACCCCTCTCCTGTAAGGGTAAAAACTCTGAATCAGGATCTACAACTCACTTAGTTGAATGATGCTACCCACGCTGGGAGGAGCCCCCAAACCCTCCTTCTGTAAGGGTAAAAACTCTGAATCAGACTCCACAATAGTCAATGTGCAGGTCAGTCGGTGCTTGATAGAGCAATGTAGGACCTTCTGTTGAATGTGCACAGAAGCAGAAAGAGAAGGGAGAGAGAGAGTGAGAGAGTTGATGTTCATGGCCTCCTCCAGGGGAGATTTCTTTCTCTGATAATCCTGCAGTGCAGAGAATGGGTCTTAAATAACCATCTTCAGGGCACTTAAGTCTTTACAACCACTCCTTTTCAAGAATCGTCATTTTTTTTTACACCAATGGAGGAGAGGGTACTTAAGTCTTTGCAATCGCATTAAACTCCAACACTAATTAATGCTGACAAACATGGGGATACGAGACGCACATGCTTACATATGTGGTGCTCTTTGGGACCCCCGAACATGAGATGTAGCTAACTGCCTTGTTCGGGGGGGGAACATATAACCTGCTTCGCACAACCACCCTACCTTACGTGACCTACCTATAAAAGCTACGAACACACCCATGCACTAGTGAGGTTTGATCTGAGGTCTTTATTTCAATGCCCTGACAACTGATTTCCAGATTAGCACCTCAAAAACTCATGTTGGTCTCCTTTACATATCCAAATATGCGGATCTCGTCGACAAAGAGTGTATGCGAGAACTTAGGGTAGCTCGGCAAGTCCATATCATAGAATAAGTCATCCTCTTAATGGCTGAGTCAATCATGCAAGAGAGCCTTCTTGACTATACGAAAGAGAAAGGGTGACAATGGTTAACCTTGTCAACACCTACTGGATAAGTTAAAGAATGTACATTGGGTGTCGTTGATGATGGAAATCCAAAGTTGTTCTTTCTCTGAATTGCACCACTTTTTCCCAAAGTTCATCTTCTCCATACACGCAAACAATAAATCACATCTCACCATGTTCAATGCCTCAGAGAGATCCAATTTTAGCAAGAAAGCATTGGTGCACGAGGAGTGATTAGAGTGCACGACTTCATCTTTCATGTAGCTTTCTCCCAGTTATGAATGCATATTGGTTTTTGAAGATGATCTTGTCTATTATGACTTGGAGGTGCAAGACTAGTGTTTTTGATAAAATTTTATAAATAGTGCCACTAAGTGCAATTGATCTAAAATTCTTAATAGTACCTCTAAAACCATCATTTGGAATAAGGACCATAATCATACGGCACGCATCCTATATTACCCGAAACACCTTAACGAGAAAACCTTCTATCCTCGTGGCCTTGCCTATAGTCATGAATCAAACAACCTTTTTGACATCTTATTTTTTCAAATTCTCTAGATATGTTGTTAACTTAACTACCTGCTTGAAGTGTGTGAAACTGCATGTTCGCCAAATTTGGTGTCAGCTTGTTTGAACGTGTGAAGCGGTCTCGAAATTGCCATGAAAAATACTGCAATAGGGTTGGGCCTTGAAGTTGTTCACCATTGAAGGATAAGAAGGAAATACAATTTACTCTTTTATGATTCGAGGCAAAAGCGTGGAAGTAGCACGTGTTTGATTCGCCACTCCTCGATCTTTGTCTTCATCGCATCTCATTTCAGATTCACCACTCCTCGACCAATGATGCAAGTTGATCATGTTTCATTTTCAGATTTACTACCACCTTGTTACTAACAGGATCACTCATGCGCTTTTCGAGGGTGTATAATTTGTTTTTTCATGCTTGAATCTCTTAGAATATTGCCATGCCTTTATCTCTAAACCAAAGGATGAGATTCCTTATCACAAAATCTATCTTTCTCAATATATGTTGTGCTGCCCAAGTACCAACTTGGGGTTCATGCCACCATGACATGATCATTTCCTTAACCTTAAGGTCCTTAAGCCACCACAACTCCTCGAGAAGTTCATATTGTAATTGTAAAGTTCATATTGTATTTGTGAACCTCCTTGAGAAGTATCTACTTAAATGAGGTTAGCAGGTTATATTTGCGATATTTATATTGTAATATGTAAAATTCTTCAAACATTTGCGAAACTTCTAAAGGATCATATCTTAAAGAGAGTTTTGCATGGTTTCTCATGAATTTTGTACTATATATGCCAAACAGGTAGGGTATTTGTGAAAGTGAGCAGGTTTTTAGTTATTTGCAAAAATGTAGGCACGAATTTCTGCATTTTGCATGGGTATTGCAAAACAGAGAGATACAATATTTCAAGAAGAGCAATTTTGCATGGGGGTTGCAAAATGAAGAAGATGCACGCGTTTGATGCACAGATCTACTTTATTGAGATGAAAACTAGTCATATTTGAATATTAGTTTATGTGAAATTTGGGATTTCTGTGGATGCATCATACAAATATAATTTTTAGTGAGAGGTCTCGAGATTTGGAAAGCGTAGCGACATATCACCCAAAACTCAAGAGAAAAATCACATATTCATAAGAAAATCATATATTTGAGAGAAAATCTGCATATTTGAGAGAAAATTTGCATATTTAGGAGGAATTTCATATATTAGAGAGAAAATCACAAACATTTAGGAAGAAATTCACATATTTGAAAGTAAATCCGCATATCTGAAAGAAATTCTCTTGTGCAAAGGGTAAAAAGATCCTTTTAAAGCTAAACATTTGCGAATTTGAGCATGGGCAAATTTCAAAATTTATGGAGCATTTTGAGAAACACATCATTTTGTCATATAGTAGGGCCATTTTCCTTTTTTCTAAAGTAGTGGTCAAGTGCATTGTGACTAGATTCCAAAGGAGCATAATTGCATAGCTGAAAGCCTTGTAAATTTTGGAGTCCTTGAGTGTGATCAAGTTTGAAAGGATAAACCACGAGACTGGTGGCCTTCTAATGAGTCCATCGGATTGTATTCACTCTTCATGTAATCTGGTAGGGGTCTTGCCTAAGACCAGCTTGACTATCCAAAAGAAAAAGAAAAAGAAACATTCGTAGTCTATATGGCTTCTAAAAAGAAAAAGAAACACTTAATCTATATGGCTTCTCTTCTGCAGCACTGGGCTCGATGCCCCATCACACAAAGATCTACTTCAACTGGCATCCTTGGAGATGATAACACTGCTGCACCTAGAATCCAAATTCAAATAAGTAGCATATTCTAGAAAAATAATCAACATTGGTAGGAAAGAAAATGGCTTATTGCCAAATTCAGCATCATGAGAGAGAGAGAGAGTTGGTGATGATAACCGCTACCACACCTAAGAGAGAGAGAGAGAGAGAGAGAGAGAGAGAGAGAGAGAGAGTTGGAGATGATAACCGCTGCCACACCTATAATCCAAATTCAAGCGATGAGTTTCTGCTAAATAGCCATTTCTTGGGCAACCAACTAACCCAGGCTTATTGATGCAGTCTTCAGGCTCAATGACCTAATATGTTTCAATAACTTGTCCAAATTCTTATAGGAAGAACCTCCCTCCTCAATGCTCCTCCATGCACATTCCTTCATCCTCTTGGCATTACCCCACAATTCCTCACTCCTCTTGCTCATCAACTCCTGCAGAAAACTCTTGATGGTGTCCCTGCAACAGGTGTCCTTCATGTCCATTCCCACCTTCCAAACATGGCTCACAAACCTGCTGTTGATCTGTTGGTCAGCAAAGAAAGGCCAGCACAGCATTGGAACTCCAGTGAAGACACTCTCAAGTGTTGAGTTCCACCCACTATGGGTCAAGAAACCACCCACCGATGGGTGGGCCAGCACCTCCTCCTGTGGGGCCCACTCCACCAGGCAGCCCCTCTCTTCTGCTGCTTCCAACAGCCTCTCAGGAACCGAGCCCAGTTTGCCGTTGACTAGATCAGGCCTTATCACCCATAGGAAAGGGAATCCGGCGTTGACCAGGCCATGCAGGAACTCCAGCAGCTGCTCACTGCTGATCTGGGTGTAGCTGCCAAAACTAACATAGACCACAGACCTTTTCTCCCACCTTGCAAGCCAATCCATGCAGCTCTTGTCTTCCTTCCACAAGCTGCTCGAGCCCGACATCGCCAACTGGCCGCAGTTTCGTGCTCTTAGGAGGGCATGGAGGGGGCCAATCGTGTACACATTCGGGAATTGAGAGGATATCTGGTCGAGGACGGGGCCCTCAAGATCATAGAATGTGTTGAGAATGATTCCTGATGCCTTGGCTGAGAGGTGAGTCTCTGTAAGCACGAGTCGAAAGCCGCCGTCGTTGAGGTCGTTGACCCGGCAAAATCCCGGTAGGTCTCTTAACCTAACTATGCCCTCCATTCCTGGAATGCAGCTGGTGACATGATCCATGGTTGTTGTCTCTGTGAGCCAAACAAGAATTAGATCTTTAGTATAGAAGAAGGGTGAACTCAAAAGAAGCCAGCAATCATGAACTTGTTATGTTTGAATCACCCGCCAAACATACCTTAATTGTTTAGTTAAACTTACCCTGTCCACACCATGATATAAAATGCTAATGCTGAAGTATGCAAACATTCCAGATCACGAACTTGGTCACATTTCCGAAAACAAAAGAGAGAAAATAATCAAAACGTCATTAATATGAAATTTCAAGGTCTCCGGCCAAAAGTCATTTTGATTTTAAGGATCTGATATTAAACTATAGAAAATTTTCAGTTTGTAAACTTGTTTACGTTTCACCTGATCTCAAACACAACTTTGGTGGTACGAACCATAGTCATAAATCTTGTTATCGGGATTTTCTCGGCGAAGGATGTAGCGATAGATTTACAAATTTTAGTTTTTTGTCCAGAAATATTTGTATATTTATATTTTAAAAATATACACAAAATATATGTAAAATATAAGAATATGCATATCATGTTTTTCAAGAACATATCGTGTTAATAGTGTGATAATATCACATGTTTTGATGTTTCTAAGTAGATCTTATGATACCATGCATCCTTGGCATACCTCCAAAGGGAAGCTCCCCAACTTCCACGAGCCTAGGTATACAGAAGTAAGCCCAGAAGCTGGCTGCACTAGCTGTTCTGAAAGACAAGCTGGGGATGCCAAATTCCTCAGCGACGTCGGCGGCGAACGACATGATCCCGTCGGCAATCAGGCACGAAACTCCGGGCCACCTCTCTCCATTCCTTCCCTCCTCCTCCTCGCCAGCAGCTGCCAGCATCTCTCTGAATAGGTGCTTGGTCTTCCTCCTCAATGAAGCATGCATCTCTAGGATCAGGTCAGCCGATCGTGGGTGATCATCGTCGAGACCATCGGAGACCGAACGGAACCGGAAGTTCTTTCGGGAGCTCAGCCGTGCATGGATGTTGGTGCACCTGCGGAGCCTCGCGTCATTGTGCTCTGAGTTGAGGAAGGTTACGTAGAGATCGGCGAGAGAGAGGAGCTCGGCGAGCTTGAGCATGCAGTTTATGTGACCCTGTGCTGGGAAGGGAAAGACCAGCACATGTGGTTTCTGCTCACTGTCAGCCATTGATCCACGAGATGAAGCTCAATGCAGAGATGTGAATTAGGGTTAGGGTTAGGGTTAGGGTTAGGGTTAGGGCTCCCTTTCTTCTTTACGTGGTTGGCCCTGACGTCCTATTTGTACATCAAGCAATATTATTGTCATTGAATTTGCTGGCTTAATGACTAAATTGAGGTGTCTCTTCCCAAATAGGACGATAGTGAGATTTGACCCTTGGCCAACTATTTTTACTGGAAGTTTATTACTCTATAGCAATGTTGTCAGTATCGGTATCGGCCCTGAATCTTTTGGCGAACTGTTATACCGATACTCAAGTGAATCGTTCTGTATCGGCCAAAAAATAATAAAAAACATTACATGTCAATCAGAATGTTACACATGTTAAAACCATTAAAATGATATTAAAAATATTAAAATTTAAAGTTTAATATTTTTTACATTTATTAAAAGTGATGCGTGTCAATTTTCTACCGATACAATACTTTAGACGATATGCACCCATACTAACAACATTGCACTAGAGTGCTAGGGCTTTCAACAGGTCAGATTTGTATGAGGTTCCAACCCAAACAACTGAATCTTGACCGTTGGTCTGATGGGGAAGGCAGGAAGAGGGTAGGGAGGTCATTGCTTTGATTCTCCCCCTTTTTTTGGAGCATATATCTTAACTTCTCATTCACACTCTTTTTGTTTCTTTTTCTTTTGTTCAAACTTCTTTTTCTTTTGTACCTACGTATCTTTCACGTTTTTTTCCCTCTTTCGAGCAGTGCTTCACTATCAAGAAAGGGAGGTTGGCCCACAGAATGACAAATTAAATAATTAATACCATAGTGACAAATATCGCGAGATTTATGAAAATCTTGCAAGAAATATTTCCTGAAAGCTTAAATATTAAAAAATACAAATACGTACCATGATTTAAACACGATATTTATATTTTAAATGGCTATTTATCATGAAAACCCCTGTATTTTTATTTTTAAATATTTTTTTTTAAATATTTTTGTATTTTAAATTTATTTTTTTTATTACTGAGATTTTGCCAAAAAAAGCAAGATTTATAAAAAAAAAAATCAAATTCTCACAAGTTTTTGGAACATGAAATATTGCCATTTTTAACGTTTCACCATGATTATTATACATTCTGCCTGCAGGTTAAGTTTGTGATCATTTTATTATCTGCCATTGTTCTCATATTCTGGACAGGTACATGGTCCACATGAATCAATACCAAGCAAGCTTTCAAGGTTACAAGCTTCCACTAACTTTTACCTGGCATAGATGTATTTGCCATACCAAAACACCCTCAAACCCAAACTTTCACTGACAATGTTCTCCTCTACAAAGTATTAGGCCAAATTTTGCAGGTTGGCCACTACTTTGTCATGCAATGATCATGTGGTCATTCCTTTGTTTCCATTGAACTTAGTGCTAAATTGCCTAAGTCAATAAAACTAGACCACACGTAGCTTTTTGTATAAGCAAAATAATCAGATACACTAGCAATTCACTGAAATGTTGCGTGCAGGGCTACGAAGTACCTAAATGAAACTTTGAATTATGAGATCCTTTTATGGGGGAGAACCCACCAACCTTGATGGGTACAACGATGCTAATTAAAATATGGATGTATAATATTCTATATCCACAAGTGATTGAGTACTTACTCTTAGATTTTGGGTGATATTCTGAGCAACAAAGAAGGAAACTATTAAACCCAATCCACTATGGAAGCTTAGTTAATAGCACTACATTTTGCTAGTATATATGAAAGCATAATGGCTTAAGAATCTATTAATGGAGATTTCATTGAGAATTAAACTTGTGCTTCTTATAGCTATACATTGTGACAGTCCAACCACTATATAGAGCGCAATATTTACAATAGAAAATTTAGACATATTTGTCTAAAGAATAACAAAGCTAATAATTTACTCAAGCAATAAGTAATTTTTATTGAGTATGTTAAGTCTTGTCAAAACTTAGTTAATCACATGACGAAAGTCTTTTCACGAAAGATTATTCAAAATATATCTGAGTAAATGAGATTAAAATATATCAAAGAGATTACTTATTATGGAAACTCAGTGACCGAATCATCTTAGTTAATAATTATGGAAAAAACCACCACAAGAAACTTGTGGATTAGCGACGACCTAAATCCGTCACTAATCCGACGCTAATCCGTCGCTAAACAACTTAGCGATGGATTACCATCGGATTAGAGACGAATAACTTCCATCGTAAATTTTTCTATGCTAATTAGCGACAGAATATATTTGTCGCCCATTTCGTCGTTAAGTAGGGACGGAATGTATTTGTCGCCAGTTTCGTCGCTAAGTTGCGATGGAATAACGAATGCCAACATCCACCGCAAGGTCGTCGCTACTATACGGCGATTTTGATGTTGCGACGGATTTATAGTCGTCGCTAATCCGTTGCTACATTCAACGCTAATAATAATTAGCAATGAAAATATTCGTCATAAACAAGGAAAAAATTAAAAAAAATATTTGAAAATTAAATATCGAGAAAAAAATTCTCGTGATACAATTTTTATTTCCTGTACAATTTATATTTCCTGTGAATAAAAAACAAAGTACACATCAAAATATATATAAAAGGGAACTAAAACAATTAATCAATCCACTATAAAATTCGCAAGTTCTAATTATTTACAATTCAAATATTTACATTTTTGAAACAAAAAGAAGGTAAAACAAATTTAACACATGAATCTAATCATCGCCAAAATTTTGTGTGTCCTTTTGTTCATTGTCTTGATCTGTCTTTTCAGCTCCACTACGTTGATTATCGTCAGCAAACTATACAAGAAAAGAAAGGTCAGTATTGATAAACAAAATATACTAAAATAAATTATACTCTATATGTGATTTTATCATGCTTATATGTGTTCTAAGGCAGTAAAAAAATGGTATATGTGATTCTATCATGCTCATATGTGTTCTTAAGGTAGTAAAAAAATTTATATGTGATTCAATCATGCTCATATGTGCTCTAAGGCAGTCAAAAAAATGTATATGTGATTCTACCATACTCATATGTGTTCTAAGGTAGTAAAAAACTTTATATGTGATTCAATCAATCTCATATGTGTTCTAAAGATAGTAAAAAAATTGCTTTTGTGATTCTATCATACTCATATATATATGTGCTTTAAGGCAGTAAAAAAACTGTATATGTGATTCTATCATGCTCATGTGTGTTCTAAGGCAGGCAAAAAAATGTATATGTGATTATATCATGCTCATATGTGTTCAAAGGCAGTTAAAAAACTTTATATATGATTCAATCATGCTCATATGTGTTCTAAAGGTAGTAAAAAAACTTTATATGTGATTTTACCATGCTCATATGTGCTCTAAGGCAGTAAAAAAATTGTATATGTGATTCTACCATGCTCATATGTGTTCTAAGGAAGCAAAAAAACTTTATATGTGATTCTATCATGCTCATATGTGTTCTAAGGCAGTTAAAAAACTTTATATGTGATTCTATCATACTCATATGTGTTCTAAGGCAGGCAAAAAATTGTATATGTGATTATATCATGCTCATATGTGTTCTAAGGCAGTAAAAAAAAACTGTATATGTGATTCTACCATACTCATATGTGCTATAAGGCAGTCAAAAAATTGTATATGTGATTCTATCATGCTCATATGTGTTCTAAGGCAGGCAAAAACTGTATATGTGATTATATCATGCTCATATGTGTTCTAAGGCAGTCAAAAAAAACTTTATATGTGATTATATCATGCTCATATGTACTCTAAGGCAATAAAAAAACTTTATATGTGATTCTATCATGCTCATATGTGTTCAAAGGCAGGCAAAAAACTATATATGTAATTATATCATGCTCATATGTGTTCAAAGGCAGGCAAAAAACTATATATGTAATTATATCATGCTCATATGTGTTCTAAGGCAGTCAAAAAAACTGTATATGTAATTCTATCATGCTCATATGTCTTATAAGGCAGTCAAAAAACTGTATATGTGATTTTATCATGCTCATATGTGTTCTAAGGCAGGCAAAAAATTATATATGTGATTATATCATGCTCATATGTGTTCTAAGGCAGTCAAAAAAACTGTATATGTGATTCTATCATGCTCATATGTGCTCTAAGGCAGTCAAAAAACTGTATATGTGATTCGGTCATGCTCATATGTGTTCTAAGGCAGGCAAAAAATTGTATATGTGATTATATCATGCTTATATGTGTTCTAAGACAGTCAAAAAAACTGCATATGTGATTCTACCATACTCATATGTGCAATAAGGCAGTCAAAAAGCTGTATATGTAATTCTATCATGCTCATATGTGTTTTAAGGCAGGCAAAAAACTGTATATGTGATTATATCATGCTCATATGTGTTCTAAGGCAGTAAAAAAAACTGTATATGTGATTCTGTCATGCTCATATGTGCTCTAAGGCAGTCAAAAAACTATATATGTGGTTCTGTCATGCTCATATGTGTTCTAAGGCAGGCAAAAAACTATATATGTGATTACATCATGCTCATATGTACTCTAAGGCAGTCAAAAAATTTATATATGTGATTCTACCATGCTCATATGTGCTCTAGAGCAGTCAAAAAATTATATATGTGATTCTACCATGCTCATATGTGTTCTAAGGTAGTAAAAAAATTGTATATGTGATTCTATCGTGCTCATATGTGTTCAAAGGCAGTAAAAAAACTGTATATGTAATTCTGTCATGCTCGTATCTGTTCTAAGGCAGTAAAAATATTATACTAAAATATTATATAAAACGTCTGTATTGATAAACAAAATATACTGAAATAAATTATATGCAATGCACCTAAGTTAAGGCAATCAAAGTTATATGAAATCTAATGACATGCAATGCATCACATGAAACTTTCATACCTGAGAGGCACCTGCAAACAAAGCTCCCATGTTCTGCAAAAAACGGTTGAACTCATCCCTGAGAACGTCGGCAATTGTTTCATGGAAGTAGTCATGCATTGTGTCCTTAACGATCTGGTGTACATCATCCCAAGAATCAGTCGGATGCTTAGAGCTGATATTGACGGAAGAAGTCTCTGAGTTGTGACTGGGTGAAGCAATGACTGGTGAAGTGTTCATATTAGTCCCAAACCCGAACACACGACCCTTTTTGGGTTCACCTGCAGCAGTCACCCATGCTGCATGATCAAATGATGGATGCTGAGTAGAGTCATCGCCATATCGCTCTACCATCTGTTGCTCATATGACTCCTACAAAATAATGTTTACAGTATGAATTAATAATTAAGAATTATAATATTTATGATAACTTGTATATTATAATGATTATTAATACAATAAATACATACAATTGTCGTTCTCGCCTTCTCCGATATGAACTCTCCTATGGTCTTACGTTTATGTGTTTGAACAAACACATCCTTGTATGGCACAATGCCTCCTTTTTCTGCTTCATGCGAAGTGAAATGATAAAAGATTTAGTTAACTGGTTTGTAACAATATTTATAAAATCGATTTGTTTATATATTGATGAGTTACCATTTTCTTCAGGTAGCTCCCAAAAGTCCTACATTCACCTGTGTGTAAATGGGCTTCGAGCATTTTTGCTCAATTTTGTGCAGCCTTCGCTGAGCAATTTCGAAATGCATTCTCAGCCCACTTGTCACACATTGTATCTCAAACATCTGACCTAATAGTAGGAGGTTCATGACCTTTCCACTGCAGTGGATCATCTATCACGCCATATGCTTTTCTTGTTGCAGTCTTCATATTGTGCAGCATGTCTGCAAATCGATTGGCAGCCACCTTCTGTCACACCTTCCTTGCATCATGTTTCTCTATCGTAGTCGCGAAGCGATTCGAAGCCTACAAATATTTTTAGAAAGTTAGTAGACAAAACTATAACAAATAATTAAATATGAAACACATTAACTATGACAAACAATGGTATACCGTAAATGTGGACCACAATCTGTCTATCATCTCTTTTGGATACTATTTCTATTGAGCGATCGGTCCTGGTAGATGTTGAAGTAGTGAATTCCTAATATCACGTACTACTTTTTGTGGCTCAAACCTCGTGCTACACATGAATTGGTATATAATAAATATCAATATACAATATATATAAGATATGCAATAAGTGAAAAAGAAATACTTACGATCAATTATTGATATACACTATTTGAATGAGTCTTCTTGTGCCAAACTGAGAAGACCCTGCATCCTGTGTTGGCTTCTGACTTGTATGATCAACTGGTGTAGGTGGGTCATGTACAGGCAAAACATCATCGGTAAAAAAATATGTTAGAAATTATCAGAATGCGCATTTCAACTAATTAAGCATTCAATTAGTTAAATGATATACCTATCAAAGGAGCCTGTGAAGATGAAGGCTAAGATTAACTACTACTGGATGAACGACCATTGTAAGCTCCACGAACCATATTCTAACAAATAAAAATGTCATGCAATACATTCAAATTGTTTTAAATCATTCACATCATGTATTTCAATACATTCAAATAATTCAAATCAAGTGTTGCAATACATTCAAATCATTCGAATAATTGAAATACCAGCAAATCATTGTAATATATTTTAATACATTCAAATAATTTAAATCAAGTATTGCAATACATTCAAATCATTGGAATACCTTTCAATATATTCAAATAATTCAAATCAAGTATTGTAATATATTCAAATCATTCAAATCATTAGAATACCTACAAATCATTCAAATCATTGCAATACATTCAAATCATTCAAATCATTCACATCATTAACATAAAGTATTGCAATATATTCAAATAATTCAAATCATTCACATCAAATATTGCAATACATTCAAATCATTGTCACACATTTCTATACATTCAAATAATTCAAATCATTCACATCAAGTATTGCAATTCATTCAAAATGTTGGAATACATTCAAATAAAGGTTTGTATTACAAGATTTTGCTCACTAGCTCAAGAATTCTTCCTCATCACTTGTTTGACTTTCATATTCTTCTTCTTCTTTTCCATCTTCTTCTTTTTCATCTTATTCTTCATTGTTTGCCCATCCACTTGGTATATCATTTGGATCATATTCTTCTATGAATGTTTCATCGACCAATAGAGATATGACATGCATATCATGCGCAACATCATGATCATAAGAGAAGTCATAAATATCATCTGATTGATAGTAATCACTCTCTTCAGTTAACTTGTCTTCTTCTAACTGATCATACTCAAGGTATAGTTTGGACTTCACCTTGCAAACTGCCCACCATTCATTTCTATCTGACTTTTTTGTACTCAGATATGAAGTATAATAAACTTGTTGAGCTTGCGAGGCTAATATAAAATTTTTAAAAAAAAGTCATTGTATAATCATTGTTGAGAATAAGTCATTGTATAATCATTGTATGTTTGATTTTGAAAACTTAATTTTAAAAAAAAGTTCAAATTCCTTTCAAACTTTTTGGTCTAATTCATGCTTATATGAAAGCTTTGAGAGTTTGCAAATTCACAGCAATGTTTTTACTTAGGTTAATCAAATTGTCGCATTCATAAATTAACACTGGGTTTGTTCTTGGGTTAACACTAACTCATGTTTTAAAGTTAATATTTTGTTCTTGGGTTAACACTAACTCATGTTTTGAAGTTAATATTTTACCCATGCAACCCATCCTGTAATATAAAATTACTAATTTACCCTTTTTCTACATATACAAAGTTTGACCATAAGACTCTCAATGGAATGTATTTAATATAGAAAATATTTATTGTTTAAAATGATACTTGAACTCTTGACCACCTCAACATACAACAAAAACTAACCAATGCACCAAATGACTAGTTAGCTTTTTTTAAAACAAATTCTACATAACCATGTTTAAAATCCAGCAAGTTGATCAACCCAATAATGACCCACTAATAGCACAATTGGGTCCGTGTTTGGTATGCATAAAGTTTTAAGTTTCTAGACACTAACTTGGTTGTACTACCAGTCGATCGTGTCATTGCTATGTTGATTGGCTTTAGGAATGTCAACGGGTCGAGTACCTTACCCATCCGCATATACTCGAACCCAACCAAAATAACAAATCGTCGAGTGTGGGTATTTTTGGATCGCAAAAATAGAATCCCAAACCCAAACCCACATAATTTCATAAATTTACTTTTAAGAAAAATGTCAAATAACTCTCAACTTTTCAGCCTACATAACTAAGTTTAATTTTCAGGGCTATCAATGGGTCGAGTTTGTATAAGGTATCCAACCCGGACCCGAATTCCCAATTATGGGCATGAAAAAATGTTGACCCAAGCAATATACATGAAGGGTTTGGGACATGTTTTTTTCAAAAACTTGACTTGTTCTGTCATTTATGCCAAATACTTGACCCAACTTGAGTATTTTATATATATATATATATATATATATATATATATATATTTAATAAAAATATATTTATGAAATTATGCGGGTTCTGGTTTGAGATTCTATTTTTGTGACTGAGCAAAACTCAAACCTTGCAATTTATGATTTGGATGATTTTAGGTATTACCCTAATGGGTCGGGTACCCAACACGTTGATAGCCCTAAAGCCAATCAACATAATAATGACCCGACCCACTGATAGCACAACCAAATCGGTGTTTGGAAACTTGAAACTTCATACATACCCAACACTAACCAGGTTGGGCTAACAGTGGATCGAGTCATTATTGGGTTGATTGGCTTGCTGGAATTTAAACATGATTATATAAAACTTTTTTTAAAATATGTTAGTGATCAGTTATTTTATGTAGTGGTAAATGTTTGGGAGGTCATGACTTCAAGTATCATTATAAACAATAAACCCTTTTTACATTGAAGACATTCTCTTGATATACAATGTTACTTGATGAACATTTGATGATTAGGGCAATTTGATTAAACCAAGTAAAACTTTGGTGTGAATTTGTGTGTGGATGAATTAGACAAAAAAGTTTGGGGGTATTTTAAAAATTTTCTTTTTTCAATTGATTGCTGCAGAGTTTTACGACCGGGCGACCAGTAAAGGTGGGCATCGGACGGGCCAGGCCAAAGGCCCAGTTCAGGCCAGCCCGTTGGGAAAACCCTGGCCCACAGCCCGCCGGTGGGCCTAATCAGGCAGGGCTGGGCCTATTATATTATATATAATGTATATTATTTATATAATATATTATATTGGATAAATATTAGTTACTAATGAATAGAAAACACATTTTTTTTCAAAAAAAAAATTATTTATTGTAGATCAAATGTTTCAGGTGTGATCTACATGGTTTGCTTAGTAGGAAACTTGTCTTGAATCATGTGATTATGAAAAGTAATTAGGTTTTAAAAGGGTCCAAAAATCAATGGCCTACAATGTGCCAAAATTTTATAACTCAAAAGATCTTTTTACATCATAAAAGCATAATCCAAGGTTTGATCCTTAGCTAGCAAACAAACCATGCTCAACACATTTATGTGATTAGATTGAGTTGATACTACTTGCACCTATCATTTTTAGGTCATTAGTTTTTTACCTTCATTAGTAACAAACAGTGGCGGAGCCAGGGGTGGGCATGGGTGGGCGGCCGCCCACCCTAAACTTTGAAACCGAGTCGACTCATGACTCGGGAAACCGAGTCGAATCGGGACTCGTGAAACCGAGTCGACCGAGACCCGGGCTCTCGATGAGTCTAGAGCCTGCCAAAAGGGGCGAGGGGTAAAACCCTCACCAGTTTTCTAAAGCTCTGCCCCTCCGTTCCGGCATTCCCCTTCTGTCACAGGCAAGGCGGCAACCCTTGTGCTCTGGAGCGCAATACATGCTGGAAAACACACACACACCCGCCCCCTCTCTCTGTCGCCCTGATTCTGAGCAATGAATCGGTAAGCCTAAAGTCAGGAACAATTCCTTTCTCCTATTGCGCAAAAAGGTCGACTTTGTTCCCTTTGTTGGGGTTCCCATTGCTCACAATTTCTTCTGGAAGAATTTCTATTGGGGCGCATATGAGGTGAGTGTCAACGTTTTTCTCCTTAAGCACACCTTTTTCCTCCTTTTCTCTTTCTCATCCTTGCTTTCAATCCATCTAAATCGTTTATGATGCTTCTAATGATTCTCTAGTTTGATTTTCTCTCCTTTTTCTCGTGTTTCCGTTTGTTGGTTGGGTTTGTTTTCTCGTTTTTTACTATGGTGATAGGTTTTGTGGGGGTTTTGGATTTATGGTGCATTTTGATGGTAATCAGCTCAAATGGATATGACGGTAATATATTTCTTCATGTGGAATAACCTTGCAACTTTTCTAATGGTACAAGCTTTCTTCTCCTCTGCTGAATCTACTAGTTGATATTTGATACCTGTAAAAAAAACGGTATACAATATAATTGAAGAAAAACCAATCTCTGCCAAAGTAGGCGCCCTTAATTTTTAGGTAATGCATTCTTTCGATCAAGTTCTTCTGTTTGTATTAACAGAAGTCGCCTTTGGAAATCACCAGATTTATTTGCTTGCATGACATGCCCAAAAATGGCCATCCAGAAGGTGTGCAGTTCATCAAGAATTTGGAGATGCATTTTATCTTAGGTTATTTCCATAATACAGGCCATCCAAATGCTGCATTTAAGAATTTTATGACATTTTTTTTTCCAGCAAAAGGCAATTGCATCGATAGAACAGTCAATGCTAGATAAAACAAGAATTAACTTGTAGTGGGGCTTGTCTGCAACCATGGATCAATTGTCTTTTGCAATTTGTCCTACAAACAGACAATCATAATCTTACATTTTGCATGTATTGAATCCATACTAACGGAAAAGGGTACATTACATGCATCATTTCCAGTATGTTCCTTCCCACATATGTAACTGACTCATTGAAAGTTGACTCTCTGAAAATGTGTCAGCTTCTTGTTTACTTGTTTCCTTTGAATACAATGCTCTGTGATTTATGTTGGAAAGAAAGTGAAGATCATGGACACAAAGCTGTGAGGAATATCATCAGTCTAGTACAACACCTAATTTAACAGTGCAACATAGTCCTTACTTGGGGGATTGGACGATGACTTGGTCTTGAACGCCTGGTGGCTTCTTAATTATGTCAAGATAGACCGCCACTGATGATGATATTTCTACTCATGGTACCTAAGTCACAGGGACTCAGCAAAGCAGGTGCCGCACCCGCGTCGACGCGATGCGGGTGTGGCACCCGGTGCGGTCAACACAACCCTGGGTGCGGTCAACTGTTTTTATGAGGTATAGAGGTGGGAGCATGGTGCTTATCTGTAGGTATCTCATACTACGGAGGCTATTTTCTGACAAGGACTTTGGTTAGTACGGAAAGTCTGATAGTATATAAATGTTTAAGTGATTTAGATTGTGTATGGTAAATTTATAGAAACTTGTAGGATGCTATCCTAAACTTTCAAGAAAAGTCATCCATATCCCTTTATATACAAGTCATACTGGAAACTTCATAAAAATGGTTGTATTCTTTTATCTGCAGTCGTATCCATGTGACATAGGTTGTAGGCATTCTGAAAGTTTGTTATGAAAGAAGGTTAAACCTATTTATCTTGATTTCAATGGCCAATTTTATGTGTTATGAGTTGGCTAAATGAATTATCATTCATCAAGAACTTGATTTTTTAGACTGACACTGGACTTTGCTTTCACTGCCTCTTCTGATTGCCAACAGGGGGCTTCGCCCCCTGCCTTGTTCTTGTTCTTGTTCTTGTTGTCATTTCATTTTACTCGATCCTTTTTTGCAATAAGATTTGGCTTATATAACATTGTCATATTTTTTTTTGTTGCGTAGGAATGGATAAGTTTATAACGAAAAGGTCAATCTTTGATAAATCTTCTGTAACTCGAGAAGAAGAACCAAGTCAGAAAATATGCAAAATAGAAAATGATGAATCAGAGTTACCTGCAGACCCTGCACTTCGTCCTTCTATTTCTAGTTATCATCCTAATATCCAAGATAATGTTCGTAGAGCATATATGATCCGAGGTCCTTGTCAACCTCGAGATTGTATGTTTCAACTAAACCATCAAAAACGAAGGTTCATTCCAGCTTGGTATGATGAGTATAAGGATTGGTTGGAGTATAGTACAAGTAAGCATAAAGCATATTGTTTGCAGTGTTATCTTTTCAGGCCAAAAAGCACGGAGAAGATTAGTGTAGAGGCATTCGTATCTGAAGGCTTTGATAACTGGAAAGACAAGAAGCGGTTTGATAAACATGTTGGAAGCTCTGGCAGTTTTCACAATTCAGCACGAATGAAGTGTCAAAATTTGATGCAACAAAAACAACATATTGATTCTATACTTTATCAACAAAGTGTTCGATAGAAAGATGAATACAGACTTCGCCTTTGGGCAACTGTTAATGCAATCAGATACTTGTTAAGTCAAGGATTGGCATTTCGAGGGCATGATGAAGCTGAAGAATCTCTTAATAGAGGAAATTTTATTGAGTTGTTGAAGATATTTGCAAAGATCAATGATGACATAAATAAAGTTGTATTGAAAAGTGCTCCAGAAAATAACAAATTGATATCTCCTGATATACAAAAGGATATTCTCAAGGCTGCTTCTATACAAACCACAAATGCTATTATCATGGAACTTGGAGATACTTTTTTTTCTATTTTACTTGATGATTCTCATGATGTATCAACTAAAGAACAAATGGCTATTGTTTTACGGTTTGTTAATGAAAAAGGTCGAGTGGTTGAGTGATTTCTTACTCTTGTGCATGTTCTTGAAACAAGTTCTTTGTCACTCAAACAAGCAGTTGAAGAAGCATTCTGTAAGAATAAATTAAGCATATCAAGTTTGCGTGGACAGGGTTATGATGGAGCAAGTAATATGAGAGGGGAGTTTAATGGATTGAAAAGTCTTATATTACATGAAAATGCATCTGCATATTATATTCATTGTTTTGCACATCAACTTCAATTGGCATTAGTTGGTGTTGCTAAAAAAATTCATTGCTTGATGTGTTTTTCAATATATTAGGCAGGTTGTCAACTTTTTTCTCCACTTCATGCAAGAGATCTGAGCTTATTCGAGAAGCAGAATTTATGCGAATTGCTGAAGCACTTGCATTGGGTGAACTTGAAACAGGACAAGGATTAAATCAAGAAATAAGTTCCAAATGACCTGGTGATACTCGATGGGGTTCTCATTACGATGCTTTGGTTAATTTACTTAGTATGTATTCTTCTGTTATTCAAGTGTTAGATTTCATTGCAGAAGATACATATTCAGGAAAAAGTTCAGATGCAATTATTTTATATCATCAGTTGCAAGATTTTGAATTTGTGTTTTGTTTACATTTGATGTCTAAAGTTTTGGGAATAACTGATGATCTTTCACAAGCACTTCAGCGAAAAGATCAAGACATTGTGAATGCTATGAGTTTAGTCACTATATCAAAACAGTGCCTTCAAGGTCTGAGAGACAATGGATGGGACTCTCTCATAAACAAAGTGTTCATATTTTGTAAGAGATTTGATATTCTGATTTCTGATCTAGGGGACTCATATACACCTCAAGGACGACCAAGACGTAAGGTTGAAAAGTTCACCACATTGCATCATTATCGTATTGATGTGTTTTATGTTATTATTGATTTGCAACTTCAAGAGTTGAATGATCGTTTCACTGAAGCAAATACAGAGCTCCTCCTTTCAATGGCATGCTTGAGTCCAAAGAATTCTTTTTCTGCTTTTGATAAAGATAAGTTGATTCGTCTTGCTGAGCTTTACCCTAAGGACTTTTCTAAAGTAAACATAATTAGACTGGAAAATCAATTGGATATATATATTGCAGACATGCGAAACAGTGATCAGTTTTCAAATTTAAAATCTTTAGCAGAGCTAGCAGAGATGATGGTAGCAACTCAAAAGTACATTGTATTTTCTCATGTGTATCTATTGATTAAGTTGGCATTAACTTTGCCAGTTGCAACAACAAGTGTTGAAAGAGCATTTTCAACTATGAACAATATTAAAAGTCGTCTACGTAATAGAATGGGAGATGAATAGATCAATGATGCTTTGGTTACTTACATAGAGAAGGAGACATTTGATACCATCAGTGATGATGCAATTATGAATTGCTTTCAAAATATGAAAAATAGAAGATGCCAATTGTAAAATTTTCATGAATTTAGTTGTTTGTATTTCTTAAGTGAACAATTTTTATTTTAGTTTAAAAGTACAATTTAAGGTTTTATCTTATTATGTTCATAAATTTAGTGGTTTGTGTTTGTAACAATTGTTATTTTAATTCAAAGGCTTATTTAAGTTTTATCTCTCCACGAATGACTGTTCCTCCAGCGAAATTTTTTTGGCTCTGCCACTGGTCCGAATAAATGGATCGTCCTTCAAGACCATAGCATTGTCTCTGAGACCCGAAGTCTGCCCACCCAAGGAAAAACTTCTGGCTCCGCCACTGGTAACAAATATATTTTTATTATATTATACATTATGTATAATATGTTATATATATATATATATATATATATATATATATATATATATATAATGTATTATAATATATACTATGTTACATGAAATATATATACCTGAGCTGAGCGGCCCGTGTGGGCTCCATTGGGGCCAAGCTTGGGCGTAATTTATAGGCTCAAGCCTGGCCTGTGGTAATGACAAAAGTGCAGCAAAGTTATCTTGTAAAGAAAATAATGGATATTATCTCAAAAACATTATTTTGAAATCATCACCGTCCATAGCCTTAATCTTTGTGCAATGATGACATCAGCTTTTTTAGTGGGCCCCACTGTTTGTATGGTGGATGAAAGGCTACGAACGTTGATGATTTCAAAAACACAAAACAAAAATTGGTGTTATGACTAATCACCTGATCTGACCTCAATAGAAGATGAACATAAATTATGCAATAGTTCTTCATTGGCTTTTGAGACGAAATAGATTTAAAGTGTTGAATTTGGTTTTGGAGTTCAGGTTCAGGTCGGTCAGATGTTTGAACCAAACACTGGTAATGGACATCTATAACATATTTTTTTTTCGACGGAAACCACCCTTGGAATCAAAGACCTAGTCGCGTTGGCTAAGCCATACATACTAACAGTCACTGTCCCGATAGCGTAAACCAGTGGCGCACCCCTTGCCCTTAGGAAGTCACCAAGCATCGGCTGATCAAGGGCTTACCTCTTGCCCTCAGGGAGTCACCAAGCATTGTCTGATGGCATTAAAAAAAGAAAAGAAAAAAAGAAAAAAAAGAACAAAAAGGTTTTGGTCAGCAAGCTTGAGGTTAGATATAGTTGCTAACTCAATCATGTCACTTCCTCCTCCACAACATCAACTGAACTCCCAAAGGCTATCAGCTGCATGTCATGTACAGTGTGGTTCAACCACACCTAACTTTCACTGTGCAGGCTTCAACCCTCATGCTTACAACAGTGAAGCTGCTGATGTGAGACCAAGATTAAAAAAAAAAGGATCCAAACCTAACAACAAGCGCAATTCGAATCGTAAGTACGGCAGGCAGAGCCAGCGCGACTAGGTCTATGATCATATGTATACCTACCTTTTTAAGAAATTACTCGAATAATCGCCTGAGTTACTTTTATCTATTAAGATTACTTGTCCTTAACTGTAGCTACAAATATAAGGACATAGGATCCAGTCCTTTGACATAGGATGGGTTTCATCCTATGTCAATCCTAGCCGTCCAGCTGAAGCACCTGGACAGCTAGGATTTTGTCTATCCACATGAAAATGTGGACCAATCCTAGCCATTGATTGGATGGCTAGGATTGAATGTAAGATGGATCCGTTCTTCAAATATGTATAAGGAGCTATAAAAGCGATGTTCAACAATTTAAACAGAAAAGTTAAAAATGCCATTTTAAAGAGTTAACTAGATTTAAGTGATAAAAAAGTTAATGTAAGTTATCATCAGAGCAATTTCTTTGAAAAAGTAAGGCATATTTGTTTGCATCTCATGTGATTCCAAATCATACTGAAGATGTGATTTCAAAATCACATGAGAAATTGAGTGAAATATCTGCTATTGTGATTTTCAATCTCACGGCCTCCTTTGTTTGCATAGCGGAAACGCTGCGAATGAGTCATTTTCTCATGTTTTTGGGAGAACAATTTTCTTTTGGGATCAAACGAACATGCCATTTTTTTAATATTTAAAAAATAAGGCATCGTAAATTTGTTAAACTTTAAGATTTTCTTTTTATATTTACAGGAAAAAACCACCCCCCAGAACTAGTAACCTAGCCTTGTTGTCTTTGCCTGCCATACCTATGGTCGTTGTCCTGGTAGCATAAAACTATGTGGGCTTACTCTTTGCCCACAGTGAGTTGTCACGGCTTGCGCAAGGGGTAATGCACATGGGATTTGAACTTAGACCACCTGCCTAGTAGCCTAGCCCCAATCCCACTACACCAAACCCCTTTAGGGCACTTTAAGAAAGATAAAAGGCTATAATGTGATCTAAGTTTCTTACCACAGTAGTTGAAATACAGTGCCATCACTGTTTGCATTGCAAATAAGCCTCCCTCATCTGTACTTGAAACTGTACTATGGTTGATAATGAAGCTCTAAAATTTGTCATCATGTATGACTCCTTAGTTTTTTTTTTTTTTTTTACTCGGAGAAACCGCCCCAGGCCAGGTACCTAACCGCACCGGCTCAGCCTGACATAATCATGGTCGCTGTCCTGTCGACGTAAAACTTCAAGAGCTTACCCCTCAACCTAAGAGAGTCGCCAAACTTTGACTTACACAAGGGTGATAACCATAGGATTTGATCCTAGGCTACCCATCAAACCATCTAGGCCCCATCCCACTACGCCAAACCCTTTGGGTTTGTATTAAGGGTGTCAACAGGTTGGGTTTGATTCAGACCCAGGTAAAACTAGACTTGGACCAGATTTTCATGTATGGTATCGGGTCTGAACTCGGATCTAATTGGGTCCATTACAAGAAAAATCATACCCGGACCTGATAAGAACTACATGAACCAAACCTGGATCATACCCGGTAAAACCATGTTTTTTATTATTTTTACATTGAAAATTTGGAGGTCTTAATTGGAACTCGGGTCAGGTATAAAATTTCACAAACTATACCCGGGTTCATGTATTAATTGGACATTCGGGTCCTGGGTCTTTTTATTTATCACCATACCCGGACCCTATAGAGTTTGGTTTGGGTCTGGTCCGGGTAAACCAGGCCCGTTGACACCCCTAGTCTGCATGACTCCTTAGTTATTGGAGTTCATTGTGTAGTATTATAAAGTAGAAACAAAAGGATTTTTTTCTGTCAAAGTAACACAAGATTGCTGTATGAATTAGAAAATCCGTAAATGAATAGTGACTAGTAAAGGAACATCCATGGCATATGTTACTAATAGGGACGTCAACAGGTTAGGTATGACCGGATCCCAACCTGTACCAAATCCGATCAACCCTGAGTTTGGTAACAAAGAAGTGGTCCCATATAGTTTGAGTCACAAATGCATAGGGTCCGAATCCGTATACGGAGCTGGGCATGGTTTATAAAGTTTCATATCAGAATCGTGTCCGACCTGAGTTATGATTTAGATCTCCAATTTTCAAAGTTAAAGGATCTAAATCCAGAAATGATATGTCAGAATCGGATCAAACATCTAATCATATCCGATCCGTTTGCAGCCCTAGTACTATTGCCTCCAATTAGGATCCTAGAGAGCTCAACTACACCAATCAATTTCCATGAGTTCCTTGGATTGTTTCAAAGGTCTTTGTTTATATATATATATATATATATATATATATATATATATATATATATATATATATATATATATATATATATATATATATATATATATATATCAAGAGAAAACCCCAGTTTGTACTGGGCACCCAATCCAACTCGAACCTGAATCGGGCATAAAAAGTGCCAACCCTAATAATATTCACCTCGACCCAAACCGGACCTAAGCAATATGCGAGCTGGGTTTGGGTTATGATTTTTTTTCGGGTACCTGACAAGACCCCATCTTTTTGCCTGATACCAACTCGACCAAGAGTTTTCCTTGTAATTTTAGTGATAGTAAACTTCTGAAACTATACGGATCCAGGTTTGAGAATAGCAAATAGCAGATCCGAATCAGATATCGCCTGGTGATACACAAAGAGATACGGGTGAATCCAGATCCGAAATATATGCGGTAATACTGGACCCTTGAAAAAAAATGTGCTTCACATGTAAAAAAGAAAAATGCAATCAGATCAGATTTTGATAAAAAATCAGAATCAAATTTCACTTGAAATATGATCCAAATCTGATCCAAGTCCAAAAATATTCCTATAAAGCAATTCTGAATCTGATCTGACTTATTAACACCTAGATATCACTGTAACTCTGTAAGCATCCAAATCTGGGAACAGCATGTCAGTTTTGGATTGAATATCCAATCATACCAGATCTGTTTCAAACCCTAATTTGGTTAGTGAGATTTAGTTCAAAGAGCACTGGGGGAATTGCTTGCGTGGCCAATGGGGGTAGTTGAGAGGGTGTTGAGACGAAGACACCGGATCAAACCCCGCTGGTGCAGGGATGTTTTGTATTTTTCACTGGTGGGCCAGGGCCACGTAAGGCATGGTGGTCGTGGGACCCAGGTTTCTCAGTCATAAATTCATAATATGTTGATGACAGTTAAACTTATGAATTAAAAACTTGGAGTTAATGAACTTGGTCATGTTTCAATTGGGATGTATATCGGCAGGGGGGGAGAGGCTAAACATAAAAAACATACTTCATTTGTTTTTAGGGGGCATAGAAAATTTTTTGGGGCGAGGTGGACAAGGTCTCCACCCCCGCCCCGTCTCAAAATTCTGCTCTCCATTCCTGCATGGGCCTTGTTTTTAACCTTCATCCCTGCCTCTATTCTCGCACCGGTCTTGATTTTAACCTCCATCCCCGGTTCAAATGGGGCGAGGTGGGGCGGGACCCCATTTCCCCTCAGTCCACTGTCATCTCTTAAAAAGGATCGGGGATGGGGCAAGGTGGGGATTGGAAACGGGGACGGGATAGGGTGGGGAAAAGCATAAGTCCATCCCTGCACAGGTTTTGATTTTAACCTCCATCCCCAGTCCAAACGGGGTGAGGCGGGACGGGGCTCCATTTTCTCCCACTCCACTGCCATCCCTAGAGGCAGGGGCCTAGCTAGGATTCACGTGAGGGTGGACAAACAGGGGTGTAGCCAAAAAAATTGTATTTGTGCGATAGTCGGGGGTTCGGGGGCAACCCCCCGAAAAAAAAAATTGAGATAAAATAAAAAATGGCTAGAATTATTAATAAAAATTTATTTCATATGGACAAATCAAACTATTTGCTGCAGTCAGGGCTGGGCTACAAAAATGGATAAAAATCTATTTCATATGGAATTAGGACTGGGCTTTAAAAAAAAAAAAAAAACTGTTTCGGGAGGCAGGACTGAGCTACAGCCCAGTCCTGCCCCCCCCTAGCTACGCCTTTGCCTAGAGGTAAGGGCTCCAATGGGAGTTTTAACTTCTCAGTTCTAATGTAGGTCCTTCTCCGTATATCGGGTCGGGTACACCATGGGTAGTTGGATAGTCAAACTGAGATGGATTGAGATTAGGCTGCCTTATGCCACCTAAAGCTCAATATAACTCAGCTCAATTAGTAACGGGTCGGGTTTTGGGTAAGGCTGAAGCACCATTTCAATGAAGCCCGACTCGGCCTGGCCTGGCTGGTTTACTACCCCGGGTGTAAAGGACCCAACCTGACCTCATGTGGACCCAAACCAACAAAGTCTGAGGCCAAGCTCAAACTCGACAAAAGCCAGATGGGGCTTCTGATGGGTCAGGGTCAGGCCTGTCAAGCCCTTACAGGGGCCGCGGATCAGGCCGGGCTAATGTCCACCCCTAGTTTGAAAGTGATGCCAACTACATTTCTTTGTGTTCCATAAAAGTCATGAACATGCCACTTATGTGAACATAGTGACAAGTCTCGCTAGACTTATGAAAATATCACGAGAAATTATCAGAAAGTTAAAAACAGTAACTTCTCACGATATTTTCAATTTCTTGTGTTTTTTGTCAGAAATATAAAATATTGCATTTTAAACCCGATATTTATGTTTTTCTCGGAGATTTATTTTTTCACGAGTTTTGGCTGTCAAGATTTGCTTCTTTTTTTTCTGTGACTATGTGTGCTAGGGTGACTATGGGCTGCCCTATGGCATCTAATTAGCTTGGGGACAATGCACAATATCTTGCTTTTTTGAAAAAGAAATCATAAAAAAGAAGGCAATATGAGCACTGGCCCAATGGACTATACTTACATAGGGCGGTAAACGGGTCTGGTACTCGACCCAAGGTACCGTTTCCAGACAGGAGCAAAACCTATTTTTGAGAAAACCAGGTTTTGCCCCAAAACCTGATTTTTGGCTAACCAAATTTGTCAAAAAAAAAACAGCTTGAACAAGTTGTTTGAATGGCTAAAAACTTGGTTTTCTGGTTTTTTATCACCAAACACTAAAAAAAGAAAAAGAAATCCAAACAGCCACAAAACCAGGTTTTTGGGGTAAAAGGTTTTTGAGGTAAAACCTGGTTTGGTATCCAAAACTAAGTTTTTACCCTTGTTTTGGGGGTCATCCAAACAGCCCCTTAAGGGGTGTTTGGTTACTGCAGAAAAGTGATGCAGATGAATTCCTTTTCCATCTTAGTTTCTCATTTTTCCAATAAATATAAGAAAAAGATGCCTCCTTGAAAGACATAGAAAGATGTTACTTTGGAGTTGGGAATGAAAACGGGTTCCATATGGGTTGATCATGATCGATGTTGTTATCAATATCGGTGTGTAACGAGCCGGCCGATATGCATCGTATCGGCAGAAATTCTATAGCGTTGCTGAATCAGTTATTTTTTAATAAATTTAAAAAAATATTGAAAAAAACTTTTTTAATATTTTAAAAAAAAAATAATGATTTTAATACATGTCACAATATGATTGACACGTAATAATTTTTTATTATGTTTAGGCCGATACAGAACGATTCAGTTGAGTATCGGTTTCAGCCATTGAGCTGAATCGGTGGCCCAACTATTCAGGGCCGATCACAACATTGGTCATGATCTTGTCATGGTATTTGGATATTATACGTCTTTATCAACAAAAACTTTTATTTAGCTTTTTCCACATCTTCTCAATTTTCTGACTAATTTTAAGTTGGTTACTTTTTGACGAGATTTTCCTCAAAAAAATAAAAATAAAAACGTAAGAAATGGTTTTCTCTTTCTCCTAAACCAAACACTTGAACCTAGTGGGAATCACCAGATCCAGATCCATATATGGATATGGATGCAGAAATGGATTGACGCTAATCCAACTTGCGTTAACCCCTGTCAGATAAGAAACTATACAGACAGCGGGTTCGAACATGGCATGTAATAAATGCTAGGTCCATATCCTATTTAGGCCTGTCAGTCTGGACTCTGGGCCATACTCCTTTTTAAATTGGGGCAGGTTAGGGTAGACCCATCCCGGATCCATTTATCCTATTCATGGAACCCCACACAATACTCTTGCACGTGAGAGCCCGTGCAAGATCTGTCTAAAAGTTTCTTATAGATTCAAACTTACTTCATACATACCACTGGGGGCCTAAGTTGGCACAGCCTGGCTTTGATGGCAAACGCTTTAAGCTTGGATTATGTCTATGAATGGATCTCTAATACGACCTGGATCCATTTTCTTAAAAAATCGCAAAAATTGATATTCTTCTTCTTTTCAAGCTTTATTGGTTGAGTTCTCCTCAAGCTAAGACTGTATTATCTATTTACTATTAATAAAAAAAATCCTCAAAAAAAAATTCTACTAAAAACAGGGTGAACCGAGACCAAAAAAATTTGGGATCCAATTATTTGACCTAATATTGTGGGTTATTGCATATACGCCCACCCTACATGGCCTACTATACTTCTCAAGGGCTAAGCATCCCTATGATTTTATTGAGTCAGGCACTGCCTTCTTAGAGCTCCATTTGGGAGCTGTGTTGGAGGAGAAGCAACGAGAGGGGTGGCCAAATGAGAGGATTTAGCCACAACATTTTGGTAAGGACATTGGTGAAATTTGCTAGTTTTTAGGCTCATTTTGGGGAAAGGGTATTAGAGGAGTTGGGAGGGTGTTGGAGATGGTTACACGTAGGGGTGGCAAAACCTGACCCGACCCGCCTCTTAGGCGGGTTTGGGTTTGGCTTAAACAGGTTTGTGTCATAAACGGGTCGACCCACCTAACCCGTTTATTAAACAGATCGTGTTCGTGTTAGGGGTATGCCAACCCGCCAACCCGGCTGACCCATTTAATAAATGGGTTAGGCGGGTGGGTCAACCCGTTTACCCTGAACCCGACCCACCAACCCATTTACCCGACCCGACCCGGCCCGACCCAACCTGTTTATTAAACGGGTTAACCGGGTCGTGACGGGTTACCCGTTTAATAAATGGGTCGGGTTCATGTTGAGGTATGCTGGCCCGCCAACCCGACCTGATTGCCACCCCTAGTTACATGAAGTGGCAGAGTCTAAATGAATTTGAAGCGTGTTTGGAAGAGGGAAAGCTGCATTTACAACTTCAGTCACAAGGACTCGGGTGAGTTCTTAAAATTTCAATCGTTCAAATTTTTTTACTCCATTTATCTTAGTAAATCCTATATTCAATTATTTTATCTCGTTATTAATTATAATAATAGTGCAATTAAGAGGCTAACAACCAGGGGTGGGCAAGGGGTTGCCCCGCCCAACGCGGTCTCCCCTTCTAAGGCGGGGCTTTAATGAATCTCTCATGGCTGCTCTCAACTATGACCCACAAACAAAGCCTAAGTGAACCACAAATGACTAAAATCTAGTTTTTGCCTTTGTCTAACTTTATATGGCTTAAAACCAAAATTATTATTTTCTATTGACTATCAATTTGAAAAAGTTCATATAAAAGTGGGAAAAAAGTTACCATGAATAATGATAGTTATAGATTATAAAATAAAAAGATCTATTAGATAATGAATTATTAGTATCATTTAAGATTAAACCACATTTGAAAGCGCTTCATTTACATATAAATCCACATAGGGATGGCAATGGACAGGGTAGAAACGGGCCCCACCCCCACTCCCGTTTGGATCGGGGATGGAGGACATGAAACAGGGATGGAGGTTAAAATCAAAACCCATGCAAGTATGGAGGTGGGGATGGACTTACGCTTTCCCCCACCCGCCCCATCCCCGTTCTTATCCCTGCCCTGCCTTTCCCCGTCCCCAATCATTTTTTAGGGATGGCAATGGATCGAGGGAAACGGGGTCTTGCCCCCACCATGCCTCGTTTGGAATGGGGATGGAAGACAGGAAACCGAGATGAAGGTGAGGGTGGAGGTTAAAATCAAAACCCATGCAAATATGGAGGTGGGGATTGACTTACGCTTTACCCCCGCCTATCCCCGTTCTTATCCTTGCCCCCATCCCTAATCCTTTTTTTAGGGATGGCAATGGATCGAGGGAAAACAGGGTCTCGCCCAGAGGCGTAGCTAGGGGGGGGGGGGGGCAGGACTGGGCTGCCTCCCGAAACAGTTATTTTTTTTTAAAAGCCCAGTCCTAGCCCAACCCTGATTCCATATGAAATAGATTTTTATCCATTTTTTAGCCCAGCCCTGACCGCAGCAAATAGTTTGATTTGTCCATATGAAATAGATTTTTATTAATAATTGTAACCATTTTTTATTTTATCTCAAAAAAAAATTTTCGGGGACGCTGCCCCCGAACCCCTGACTATCACACAAATTTTTTTCTACACCCCTGTTTGCCCCCCCCCCCCCCCCCCCTCCCTCGCATGAATCCTAGCTACGCCCCAGCTCACTCCGTTTTATGGGGGACATGAAACGAGGATGGAGGTTAAAATCAAAACTCATGTAGGATGGAGGGCAGAATTTAGACCTTCCCCCCCCCTCCCCCTAAATCCACATTCAAAACCCTGCAATTTAATAAGTTATGTGATTGGAAGTTATATACTAGTTCGAACACTATCCGAATATATGTAGTTGGATTTGGTTAATCAGGGGGGATTACACTTCTTGATTTTGCATCCAAATCCAAATTGAATAGTGGACCTTGCTAGCTCTATCTTGGATTACATATAAATTTAACAACTTTGTTATATGGCTAATTGGATCCGAGTTCAGTAATCAATTTCTCTATCCGACTCTGAATCAGATTATGCTGTGTTGCATTATTCTGAACCCTTATCTGATCCATTTACGTCTGTGGCCGATACACAAAATCGCGATGAAATATTGGATCCGGGTTGAGATCGAGTCCGGATCGAACGAGGAACCTCCAGAGATTTCTTTATCGCGGTAATATGTATTTTTTTTCCTTTTTCTTTTGCCTTTTCAGTTTCCTCTTGTGCTGGAAGTCGTTATGCCAGGTCAGCATCTCGTCATAACAGCAGTGACCACGTGGCATTCCACCAGGGCAAACCGGGCTCGTACGAGCGTATCTAAGCAAACTGAAATTACGAGAACAGCCCCAACATCAAACAGAATGACATAAAGCTCCTCGGGTCCGGAAAAAACGTTTGTCCAAAAAAATCCCCTTTAATTTAAATTAGGGACGCCAGTGGACCCGGGCGGGTGCGAAGGACAAGGTCTCCACCCCTTCCCTGCCTCAAAATCCTGTCCTCCGTCCCGGTTTCATGTCCTTGATCCAAACGAGACGAGGTAGGACGGCCCCGTTTCTCCTCGATCCACTGCCATCCCTAAAGAAAGAACGAGGATGGGGCAGGTCAGGGCAAGATGGGACCGGGCGGGGCAGGAGAAAGCGTAAGTCCATCTCCGTGCCAGTTTTGATTTTAACCTCCATCCCCGTTTCATGTCCTCCATCCCTGGTCCAAACAAGGCGAGGCCGAAGGGCCCCGTTTCATCCTAGTCCACTGTCATCCCTGCTTAAAATGATAAAAACTGCACGGAGTCGATCAGGGGCAATCTTGTCCTTTATAACACCACCGTGGTCTCTTTTCCGGCATGTGGGACCCACTGTCTGGCGGTCATCTTATCCTGAACGTTTGGCCAAAACAGGCCAAAGGTAAAGCGAAGCCTGGATTTAGTTCAGTATCCATATCGGGCCTTAAATCGTTTGGCCAATGATTCAGGTGAATCGGTTCTCAAGTGAATGGTTTTGAATAGGCTAAAAAATAATTAAAAAATATTTTGTGTCAGTGACATGTGTTAAAACCATTACAATAATTTTAAGCATTGTCTTGCATTTATTATAAAATAACCGATTCAGGTTAGTATCGTATCAATTTTCTGCCGATATTAGTATTAGTCGATACAGGCGATAACTAACATGCTGTATAAAGAATCCTTGCGCACATGCTCTCAGAAAAGACAAATTTCTCCTTAGCAATTAGCTAAAAGACCATCATGTCTTTCATGTCTTTCTTTCGGGATTATTACCTGCTACTCAAATGAATTTGAATTAGGTTCTGTTTAGTTGCATTTGGTAAGCCAAAACCATATCCGTTTATAATCGAATGGGGATATGGTTTTAATTTTTTGCTATCGAATCTGACAAAACATCTGAATTTGTTGGATATCCAAACCTCTTTACATGTAAAAAAGCACAACTGCTATGAGTTTTTCACCACCCCAATACTAATCCAAATTAGTAAACATGGTATTGTCCACTTTCCATCCGAATCCCCACAGTTTACCTTGAATTGACCAGTATCTTCCAATAAGCAGTGAAGTGCATAAGAAAAATTTTGCTGCAAATATTTCAGAATCCCAAAATTTTATTTTATTTTTAATTTATAAATTAAAAAAACCACACCAGGCACCAAAACCTGATCGTGCTGTGCTGGCTCAGCCTGCCATACCTACAGTTGTCATGAACTCCGAGACTATGACCTTTGTCGCAGAGGTTTATGCTATGCATGGGCTTGCGTGCAGAGAGGCGACACCCATGAGAATCGAACCTTGACTGCCTTTCTATCAGCCAAGACCCCCACCCCACTACGCCAACCTCAGGTAGTATCGCAAAGTGTGTGCGACGAATTGAGAGATGAACCTCAAAATGCAAGAAGAATGCTTTAGGCAATATGAATAGTTCTGAGGGTATTTTCGGTATCTAAAAAACAAGTGGCTTCGTTTTCACTTTCCGTTTTCCGAGTCACTCCTGAGTCCTGAGCGGCCCTTCTCCATATCAGGGATAACTTTGTCATTTCCAAAATTTTCCGTATCTTGGCCAGCTTCCTTTTTCCTTTTTTCACGTGACTTTCAGTCAAACGACACAAACCCTTTATCATACGAAAAATATTTCTCATCACCCATCCAAGCACGCAGTAGTGTGGTTCTCAACTCTCAAGAATGGGAAACTTTATGCCCTTTCACGAGAAAGGGCATGCTCATCCTTTGGGCTAACCAAATAGACCCTTAGGAAGTATTTGTTAGAGGTGGACAATGGGTTGGGGGGTCCCGGGCCGGCCTGTCATGGGCCGAGCTAGGTACACACGGGCGTAGCTAGGATTCATGTGAGGGGGGGCAAACAGGGGTGTAGCAAAAAAAAAATTATTTGTGCGATAGTCGGGGGTTCGGGGGCAGCGCCCCGAAATTTTTTTTTTTGAGATAAAAAAAAGTGGCTACAATTATTAATAAAAATATATTTCATACGGACAAATCAAACTATTTGCTGCAGTCAAGTCAGGGCTGGGCTAGGACTGGACTAAAAAATGGATAAAAATCCATTTCATATGAAATCAGGGCTGGGCTAGGACTGGGCTTTAAAAAAAAAAACAAAAAAAATTAACTGTTTCAGGAGGCTGCCCCCCCCTAGCTACGCCCTTGTAGGTACAATATAAATTAGACCCATGTTTAGCCTAAACTGGGCCTGTGGGCCAAGCGGCACCGGCCAGCTCTCTCTCTCTCTCTCTCTCTCTCTCTCTCTCTATATATATATATATATATATATATATATATAGAGAGAGAGAGAGAGAGAGAGAGAGAGATATGCTACGTGCTTTGGTAGCACCTACTTTCACCCACGGCTTATTTGATAAGAATCATATTCTGGATCACATCAAAATAAGTTCTTTTAACTCATGCAATTTTGGTACATTGTGAGCCAATGATTTTTGAAGATCTTAAAAAACCTACATGTGGGACATAATCACATGATTAAAAAAAAAAATTCACTACTTAATGACTGTATAGATCATATCTATAGGGTCTAATCAACAAAAAAAATGCTTTAATTTTGAACTTTTGAAGGCTTTATTAGGTGGGAGTAGGTGCTCCCAAAGCACCTGTCATTTTATATATATATATATATATAGAGAGAGAGAGAGAGAGAGTAATGCTAAGGTGCTAGAGTACCTACTCCCATATACATTAAATCATGGTTATATTTTGTATCTTTTCAATTAAACCTTATAGATGTACTAACACAGTCTATTTGATAAGGTTTTATGTTTTTTGGACATAAAAATATGATTTTTTAAATCATAAAAAATTTTGATACATTGAGCCGTTGATTTTTAAGGGTCTTAAAAAACATACATGTATGTTATAATCTGATCCAAAGCTTGTTTTCTACTAAATAATGCTTATAAATCATATCCAAAAAAAAGTTAAATTTAAAATTTTAGAGCTTCTATTAGGTGAGAGTAGGTACTCAGAAAGCACCTTATTATTACCAATATATATATTCAGGCTGAGCCAAGGTTCAAAATGCTGACCTAAGCCCGATTAATGAAAGGCTGCGCCGGGCTGGGCCATGGGCCTACCGGGCTGGTGCCCACCTCTACTATTTTCTATGAAAGAGAGCCTCTTTTCCTCCAAACGGAGTGAATAAAGTCACCTTAATGCGTTATTTACTAAGTTAAAAAAAACACCATCTCACAAACTTGTAGATGAGCACACCCATAAAGAGTTAAGAGGGACAACTAGGGTATTGCATGTGGGTGACCTATAATGAACTAGAGAGACAATTGGGATATTGCATATGCACCCATTCATCCAAGTTAATGGGTCAAGTTGGGCACTGTACCTTGTTCTACCTTCCTACATTAAAAGAGAGAGAGAGAGAGTATTTCTTCCATTTTGAGTGCCATAACAGAGGGGATGGAAAGTGCTTGTGGGCCAGCCACCACAAACCACAATTATCCATGTGGACCCACCTACTATGAAATTTTGAGCTCTATGGTGTCATGGACTGTAAGGCAATGTTGTCAGTATCAGTATCAGCCCGGTTTCGTTTGACCAATGATTCAATTGGATCAGACGATACCGATACTCAAGTGAATCGTTCTTAATCTGCCAAAAAACAATTAAAAATATTAAGTTATTAAAATAATATTAAAAATTATTTTTAAATATATTTTACATTTATTAAAAATAGCCAATTCAAAGGGTGAAGCGTGTCTATTTTCTGCTGATACGATAGGCACCGATACTGACAACATTGCTCTAGGGTGCATGTGGGGACACCTAACTATGAAGTTTTCTCCTTGTTGGCAACCTGTCCTGCTTTTTCAAGTTTGTTTCTAGCACAGTTGGGGACTGTCAATCTTTTGGTGAAAGAAACCTTGAGAGAGGAAGAGTTCCAAAGGGAAAGTACTTGTTATATTTATGAAGGGGAGTTCTTGTTGTGGACTTTGGCATTGATGATTTTCCCAATTCCGGACAACTTCATGTGCATTGAATGTTTTGCTTATTCAAACAAGTTGCTTTTTGAAAGCCACGGTTGGCCATTCGTCAGCGTGTCTAAGGGCCTGTTTGGAATCTAGGAACTGGGAGGGGGAGTTAATGAATTTGGCAAAAAGTTGATCAAATTAGCACCTGGTAGCTGTTTGGAAAGTGGTAGCTGAGATGGGAGTTAATTCAATTGGGATGGGAAGTGGCATTGTATTTACACTAAAGCATGGAATTGACATTGGCAGCTGCCAAATCCAGGATTTGGGAGCTGCCACTTCCCATTCCAGCTACTAGTTTCCAAACAGGGATTATCCCGGATTTGGGATAATAAGACACACTACATCATCTTTCACTCAATTTTCACCTTTTGATGTCATGATTTGCGTAATACCGATTATTCAAAGATTCGGATAAGTACTTCATTGATGTATTATATATATATATATATAGAGAGAGAGAGAGAGAGAGAGAGAGAGAGAGATTTCCCATTTTTTTAGGGAAAGAGAGTTCCAATGGTCGTTGCTTAAATTTCTAAAAATCATGATTTTCTAACACTGAACCAATCAAGAACTAGATTTTGCCAACACCAAATATTTTCCAGAAATTGTTAATCACGGCTTAAATATTTAGAAATTATTGAGCAGTGAAAAGGACTAGGGGTGGACATTGGGCCACTTCCGTCTGATGCCCGTAACAGGGCTAGGCAGCGGGTGGGGCCTAGGACCAGTTCAGGCTGGGCCAGAGACAGGACTGGTCGGCCCGCGTCCAGTTTTCATTGTCCCACTGTCCCAGTGACCTGTTAGGTTTGAGTATCATCTCTAGTGATGCAAATAGACCGGACTCAGTATGCCACTTTTATGATTTTTTACTGTTCCAACCCGAACTCGATCCAAATTTTCTATGTATTTAGATGATCCAGATTCGATCCGTTTGCATCCTTAATCATCGTGCTAAAGGCTGCACAAGCAGCTTAAACTCGGTCCATCACGGGTTGGGTGCCAGATCTGATGTCCACCTTAAGAGGAGTCCAAGTTCATGCTGAGTCCTAAGGGTGTCAACGGATTGGATTTAGATTCGACGTCCAACAAAATCTGAATATGATTAATCGGATTCAGTACAAAAAATTGTGCTCAAATCTGAATCCAAGTATGAACCAAATCCAAATTTGACGGATCCCGACTCAATTAGCAAGTCAGATTTGGATTCTGTTTACCTTTTCTCATCTGACTCCGAATGAGATTAGGCTCGATCTGACCATGTCAGATTCAATAATGCCTAGATCCGACTCGAGTCCGACCCATTTACATCACCACTGATGGGTGAAACCATGTTTGAAAATTGACATTCCGGATACCCACTTGGGTTCACACCTCCAGCAGAACCATATCCACACTAAAAGCGTCAGACCTTGAAGATCAGAAGGTCCCACATCATGTGTTCATAAACCCCTGATGGACCCGTTCTGAAAAAACTTTCTTTATTTGGGGAGGCACTACGTAAAATTGAGGAAAAATACCCCAAGGATAAAACTGTAAATTTCTCTAGATGGGACACCGAAGTCATTTTCACAAATGGCAAATTCAACGCCGCGGTCCAGCGGACGTTCAAGATCGGCCATTTGAAAATTCGCACCAACGTCAACCCGGGTTTAACCAAAACAACGCGGACCCGAAAACCATGGTTAAATAAGCGCGCCCCTTTCACAAATATCGACGATATTTTGGAAATATCTCGTTTTGATAAGGATATTTTCAAAATAGCAAATTTCAAAAGCTGATGTGTTCTTATAACAAAAAAAATCATATCTTCAATCCTTGTTTATCTTGAAATGAAAAAGCTGAATTCTTTTTTTTTTTTACTCAAAGAAACCGCTCCAAGGGCATAGACCTAATCGCACTGGCTCAGTCTGCTGTACTATGGTCTCTGTTCATGTCGGCGTAAAACTCTGAGAGCTTACACCCCTCGAGCCCAGAGAGTGCCGAGCTTTATTTTATGCAGAGAGTGACGACCATGAGATTTGAACCTAGACTGTCAGTTAAGTAGTCTAGGCTCCATGCCATTACTTCACACCCCCTTCTGTTTAACAAAAAAAAAAGAGCTGCATTTTAATCACAATGTTTACTTGACTTGATGAGAAGGCTTTATGATATGTTTAATAATATTATATTTTCTTTATAGTTGTAAAGGTAATTTTATGTTTTTGTATATAGACTTTTTCTCTATAAAATACAGATTTCAAAGAATCCTCTAACATTTAAAGTCTTGAAAAATTATGAAGATTGTGGACCATTGATTTTTCGAACCTTATAAAATTACACTCATGTGTTAGGAATCCAATAATCTAAAAGTTGATATCTATAAAATCAAGTAAATAGATCACATTTGTACGGTCAGAATTTTAAAATTAAAATAAAAAAACCTGAAAAACTTATTTAACATGTTTTATTTAGCATATTTGCATCACTCCCATTTGAACTTGACTTCTGGGTTCAAACTTCAAACAGGGCATTTCCTGTGGATAATAACATCATCATCCAGGTGAAGAAGAAACATTGAAAAATAACGTTAAAAACGATGGATCCAAAAGAAGAGGAAGTCGCGGAAGCGGGGCCCACCTCAAGCGCGTCGTACGGAGCAGTGGAGTTCGATCCCCAATTTGACCGCGACACAAGAAGGCCGTGCGTTTTAAATTTTTTTTTTTTACGGGAATCTTTGCCCTCCTCTAATTTCGTCTCTCTCATCCTTCCTCTCTTGCACTCCTCTCTCTCTCGGGTTGTGGAGAGGGCCCTCCGATCCGCGTACAACCCGTGGGAAGGCAGAGGCAGAGAGGAGAAGAAGAAGGAGAAAGATCGGAAAATCGTTGAGTTACATCGTCACGCAGATGTCGCTCGAGATCAGTTGCTTCTGTATCGTGAAATCGCGCTCTTCGATGGAAAAAAACCGGCCTGGATCGGATATCCGAGCAATTTGAGTAGCAGAAGGCGGTAGGATTGGAGATTTCCGGCGAGATCTGGGTTTTTCCGGACGTGTAGCGGTGGAGAAGCGGTTTACGGAGGGATCGGCGTTAGGTTTGCTATAGGAGGTGCGGTTCGTGCGAGTGGCGTGATCCGGTGTTTGATAGGGAGGGTAGCGTGTTGGAGAAGTTTAGGGAGAGGATTCGGTTTTGCTTTTTCTTGTTCTTTCTTGCTCCTTTTTTTTTTCCTTTTTGCGAGTTGGTTTTGGGGGGGGGGGGGGGGGGGGGGGAAAGGATGCCGACTTTCATCGGCGGAATGTGAAGTAATATGGCAGTGAGTGACGGATTGAGGGATGACGCTTTACATTGCTCGCGAAGCTTCCAAGGCATGCTTTTGCCTTCTCTATCTTTTCCCGTCTTCTTCTTCTTCATCGCCGCGTTTTTTGTCTTATTTTTTCGTCCTTTTCTTTCTTTTATGTGTTCCTTTCGTTTTTCTTTTTTCGATGCGCTTTGATCGGAGATTTTGATTTGAATCTGATTTAAAAGTGAGAATTCTCCAAAAATTTGAGCTTTTCTTTTTCTTTTTCCTTTTTCTTGTCTCGATTGACTCAGATTTTAGTATGTATTGTTGACAGCTATGGAGGAGGATCACTTTGGAGACATCGATAGAGTTGCTCCTGCTGGCCGAGAAGTGGAAGTTTCTTTTGCTAGGGCTCATTTTTCAGGTCCTCTCTCTCGATTTTTTTGCTTGCATTTGTCTTGAAAGTGGAGTCTTTTTGCAATTTTGGCCTTGTCAATGGCGGAACAAGTTTAGGATGGAGTTACTTGTCACAGTTACATCTCTTTGCGGGTTCAAATTTCGCTTGCTTTGGACTTCGGCAAAATCTTTCATGTGTGAAAGGAATCATGAGAGGGAAATAGAGATGGTTTTGATTAGGATGATGAATTAATTTTACTCTGTTTGGAAATATATCTTCTTCTCTGGACTGTTGGGGTTTTCTACCTTTCCTACGTTCCGTTGTAGTGGTAGTGTAAACAAATTCATGGATGTTGGTCTCCTGAGCGCGTGCTATCAGAATTCAGTTACTTGCTTCGGTAAATTAGAAGAAAAAGTTGTTGTATTGTGCGTGTTTTTGTTTGTAGATGATTGCATAGTTCAGTTCCGTTGGAATTTTCTCCTGGTATACATGTCATTATTGTTGTAGCCTGTTTCTTATTCCCAACCTCTTTGAGAACCACAGTGAAAGCAAAAGAATTAAAGAAAAAGGACAAAACATAGGAAAAACTAAGGTCTTCTTGTTTGGTCCTGTCATTGTGGTTCCCAATCACGATCTTGTTGGATTTTGAATCCACCGAAAAACCAAATAGATTGTTAATCTTGTTTGCGCTAAATCATTGAGAAAAACAAAAACCAAATCTTGATGCGGAAACATACCTGAATTCATTGGTGCTTTGGTAGATCTATGATGGATATGATCTTCCGGAATCTCTATACGTGGCCTTGCCTTTCTCTAAACCTAATCAGAGAGCAACATTTTTCTCTTGACGATGTTGATGAGGAGCTTAAAGAGAAGGCCAATATATAAGGTTTGAGGACCATAACCTAGTTGTAACCACCTTAGGGTCTATTTTCAATTCAGTCCATCATAAAATTAGAAATTGACAGATAAGGGCATAAGAGGTCTCTTCACATAATGAGATCATACCATATGAGATATCACATGGCCTAACCGTATTAGATCACATTATATGGGCCTAAACATTAGACAATACATAACATGTGATTCTACATATGTAGGCCCACACGATTTTTCCTAACAATCTCTCACTTGGGCCACATATGTTACCTTATAATCACACATTATATCCTTATGAGCTCAAAAATACCGTCGTATCAATTGATATCTTTACCAATCCGGTCCATTGATCACGTCAACATAGAACCAAAGCGGACTTCATTACAAATAACATAATTGGACCCATCAATGATCATGTATATTGACTTAACCAAATGACATGGATCAAGTATGAATGTGAAGCATGAAAATTACATGTAATGTAATCCAAACATGCTTATTTCCAACCGGTCATTCTTTAATCTTTAGTGAGATCACAACAAAAAAGTACAGAATGAAACTAAAACTTTAACTTTATACTAAAGTGGTAAAAAGAACTTTATTATATCATAGAACGTTCAAATACAAACTCCTACTAAACCTGCATATCATAAAATGATAAAACACCCATTCGAGTAGTATGCTCGTGAAAGACCGTGGGTGGTAAACCTTTGGTAAGCGGATCTGCAATCATGGAGTTTGTGCCAATATGTTCTATCGATATCTGATCATTCTGCATTCTTTCTTTAACAATAAGGAACTTAATATCAATATGTTTTGACTTCGATGAGCTCATGTTATTGAAATATAGTACTATCAAATTATTGTCACAAAATAACTTAGCGGTCTTTCAACATTATCTAAAGTTCGCAGTCCTGTGATAAAATTACGTAACCATGTTCCATAATTGGATGTCTCGTGACAGGCTACGAATTCTACTGTCATAGTGAAAGAAGCAATGAGTGTTTGCTTGGCACTCCTACAAGAAATATCTTTTCCGGCCAACAGAAAAATATAACCTGACGTGGATCTGCAACTGTCTTGGCATCCAGTAAAGTCAGAATCAGAATACCCAATGATCTCCAACTGATCTGACTTCTTGTATGTGAGCATGTAACCTTTTGTTCTCTGCAAATACCGCACAACCCGTTTGACTGCTTTTCAATGATCTATACCTGGGTTACTAAGATATCTGCCTAACATCCCAATAATATACGCTATATCCGAACACGTACACACCTGATCATACATAAGACTCCCTATAGAAGATGCATATGGAATCTTTTTCATATCCTTAATTTCAAACTAGTATTTGGGGAACTGAGCGAGATTAAACTTGTCTCTCTTAGCAACAGGAATATCACCTGGTTTGCAATCTTTTATGCCAAATCTATCAAGAATCTTTTCGATATAGTTCTTTTGTGATAATCCAAGAATACCTCGAGAACGGTCTCGATGTATTTGGATCCCTAATATAAAAGAGGCGTTACCAAGATCTTTTATTTCAAAATTTTTTGTCAGAAATTTCTTGGTTTCGTGCAGTATGCCTATATCATTAATAGCAAGCAATATGTAATCGACATATAAAACCAGAAAAATATATTTACTCTCACTGAACTTATGGTATATACATTCATCAACCACATTCATCTCAAAACCAAATGAGAGGACAACTCAATGAAATTTATGATACCACTGACAGGAAGCCTGCTTAAGACTATAGATAAATTTTTTTAATTTGCAAAGCATTTTCTTAGCATCGCCTGAGACAAAATATTCTGTTACATTATATATATTGTTTCGTTAATGTCACCATTAAGGAATGCAATCTTTACATTCATCTGATGCAACTCTAAATCATAATGAGCCACAAGTGTCATCATAATCCTAAAAGAGTCTTTCGTAGAAACTGGAGGGAAAGTGTCTCTGTAGTCAATGCCTTCTCTTTGAGTAAACTCTTTTGCAACAAGACGAACCTTATATCTTTCCACATTACCTTTTGAATCGCTTTTGATTTTAAATATCCATTTGCAACCAATGGGGTTCACACCTTCAGGTAATGGGATAAAATCCTACACGTCATTGTCCTTCATGGATTTAATCTCCTCATGCATTGCATCAATCTACTTTTGAGAGTTAGAACTTTGTGTGACTTTATGGAAGTTGATTGAATCATCTTCCTTTAAGCTAATATCACCCTTATGTTCTTATAGAAAGACAATATAATCATCTTAAATTGTCCTTTTCCTCTCTCTAGTGGATTTCATTAATGACAGTTGTTCTTGAGGTGTTTTTTGATGTTGTTGAGTTTGTACTATAGGAGTAAAAGCTTGATTTTGGATAGGGAGATCTAAAACATTGCCTTGATTTGGATTTGTGGGAACAATATCAGGAATAAAAATCTGATCATTGTCAACCATAACTGTAGGAAGAAGAAAAAAACTCTTCTTCAAAAGCAATGTCTTTTACTATATCACTTCCCCCAAACTCAACATCCTCAAAGAAACAAACATTTCTCGTTTCAAAAAACGACTTATTCAAAGGGTCGTAAAGCTTATAGCCCCTGGACCTTTCAGAATACCCAACAAAATAGCAGTTAATTGTTCTTGAATCTAGTTTCTTTTCATGTGGCCTATAGGGCCTAGCCTTAGCTGAACATCCCCAAATATGAAAATGCTTCACATTAGGTTTTTTGGCTTTCCACATTTCATATGGGGTCTTGGTTACTGCTTTAATGATACCCTGTTCAATACATAAGCTACAGTCTTTAATGCCTCTCCCTAGAGGGACTCTGATAAGGTATAATGAAAAATCATACTCTTTACCATATCCTTTAAGGTCCTCTTTCGTCTCTCAGCAACACCATTCATGCTAGAAGTGCTTGGCATGCTATACTGAGAGACGATCCCACATTCCTGTAGAAATTTAGCAAAGGGCTTTGGACGTTATTCACCTGATCCATCATATTTACCATAGTACTCACTACCACGGTCAAATCTGACGGCTTTAATACTTTTACCAAGTTGGTTTTCAATTTCAGCCTTAAATGATTCGAACACATAGACTTTTCATGAATTAAATATAGGTACCCATAACGAGAATAATCGTTTATGAACATAATAAAATATTGTTGACCATTCCAAGAAGCCATAGGGAATGACTCACAAATATCTCTAAGAATTAGTTCTAAGACGTCTGTTTTCTTTTCGGCATCTAATTTCCTTATGTTTGTTCGTTTCTCTTTTATACACTTAACAAAAACCTGAAAGTCAGTGAAATCAAAGGAATCAAAAATTTCACTTGTCACAAGCCTTTTAATTCTTTGTTTAGAAATATGAGTTAAGCATTTGTGCTATAATAAAACTGAATTCTCATTTGTTAATTTTCGTTTTATACCACGAGAACTTAAATGAAGGTTTCATTGTATAAGGCAACAATATTAAGCAAATATAGGTATTCAACCGCAGACAAAGAACCAATCTCAATAAGATTTGAATTAAGAAACAATTTAAATTCATTATTTTTCAAATAAACAAGAATAATCATATTTGTCTAAAGTGGAAATAGAAACCAAATTTTATCTAAAATACGACACAATATATGTTTTTTTGAATCTAAATAATTTTCAGTCTTAGAGTAACCTAAATGTTTTTATTGCCTCAACTTTAACTGATTTGTCATCGCCTATATAGATGAATCTTTCAGTATCAATTGACATTCGACAACTTAGGCAACCTGCATAGACATACTTATGTGAGTGGTAGTACCAGAATCCATCTACCAAGTGTGTTTAAGTACAAAAGTTAAATTAACCTCAGAACAAACTAAAGTAAGGAGCGTACTTTTTTTTTCACGCCAAGCATGATACTTGGTACAGTCCTTCTTCATGTGACCCTCTCCTTTGCAAAAGAAACAACTGGATTTTGGATCTTGATGTCTTTTCTGTTTCTTCTGCGATTGAGGATCTACTGCAACTTTCTTATTCTTTTTCTTTTTCTTAAACTTGTCCTTAGAGGCTACTGCCAAATGAGAACTTTCTGTATTTTCTTGATTCATCCTTTCTTCTCCTTGCACAGAGTGTGAAATGAGCTCATTGAGAGTCCATTTATCCTTCTAGCAGTGATAACTGATCATGAACTGACTGTATTATGTAAGAAGGGATATCAAAACCAAGTGCATGAATAAGTCCTCAGATAACTCTAACTTTAGTGCCTTTAGTTTTGAAGCAAGATAGGACATTTCCATAATGTACTGTCTAATGTTTTCTTTGCCTTTATACCTCATAGAAACAAGACTCGAAAGGAGAGTGCTTGTCTCAGCTTTTTCGTTTTTAGCAAAACATTTTTCAATTTCTTCAATGAACCTTTTGGCATTAACCTCTTCGGACATAATGCCCTTGAAGGATTCAGGAATTGCACATTTCATGATCATGAGACTCGTGCGATTGAATCAATCCCACCGCTCGGAGTTCCTTTTATCCTCAGCGGAACTCCTATCCATAAGAGCAGGTGGTTGATCCTCTCATAGTGTAAGATCCAAATCCATGCATCCGAGAACAATCATAACGTTCTCTTTTTAGTTTTTGAAATTAGAACCACTTAAAACATGAATCGAATTTATGTTTGCAGATATCGTAGAATCAGAAGTATTAACTGAATCAAGAACAAAACAAGCTCACGATTAACATACATTTTCACATGCACTAACATAAAATAACATATTTAAACTGTGGTGAACCCCATCACAAGATTCTCAGCATAATATTGATATTTAGTCTTTTGGCATAAATGTCAACTTGTAAGTGGTACTCTCAATACAGTAATCAAATATGGACAATTAATCCTGTCAAACAACGTGCCTTTCTTTGTACCGACTCGTTATTCACATGAAAAACCATACAATTATCTCATATTTATTACCAAAAAATATATATTTGGGTTCGGCCAAATAATAATCTTCCTTTGGGCCGATCACTATTCGCACGAACCCCAAACATATAATCATCACAATATTCCAAACGAGTAAATCTACACAATTGATGTTACTTTGGTAATATATTGTTTCAATAAACTCGATTAGAATATCGGACCCTTATTCTGAAAAGATTACCATGGTTCAAATATGTGAATACATGCATATGAACAATAAAAAAACATAATCATAATCTGTATAGGGCCAAAAAATAACCGAAGATGACCCTCTAAAGGGACCCATAAAGCACAAAAAATAGCCCTAAATGTAATAATAAAGTCCTTATAATTTATTATTATAAAGCATATGCACGAGTCCGGCCCATAGGATCGGGCCAGACCCATCTGTGGGTCAAAACTGGTCTGACCCGACCTGGATCAGACCGTAATACCACAACTGGGTATAGGGTCTGGGCTAACGGGTCGGGTCTGACCAGGCCTGATGCACAAAAGCACCACCCTACCCGGTTCAGTCCCCACAACTTAACGAGGACCGAACAGGGTTAGCCGCTCCCCGAAGGAAACCGAAGCTGACTCGGCCCCAGCTGGAGGCCAAAGCTGCCTTGGGTCGCAAGTGGAGACTCAACCCAGCAAGACCCAGGGTTGAACCGACCCTTGGCTCGGTCGGCTGAAACCCGAACCGGAACCAGGCCTGATGGCCGAATCGGGCTAGCAGATCGAGTCAGCATAATGTCGAACCAAGCCTGGTCAGCGGATTGGATCGACTGAAAAACCCAAATCGCCTGGAACACTGGGTCGGTTGAAAATCGAATCGACCTAGTGAAACACTGTAGTGGTCTATAAAACCAATCCGGGTTACCGGATTGACTGTAAACAGAACCGGCCCTGCGAATCATTGCAGCGATCAGACCTATCTGGTTGTCGGTACAACTGAAGGCCGAATCGATTTTGTGCTTCAGACGGCCGAACCAAGCGTCGACCGCCACTGACCCTGAACCACTCGACGACGATGGCTGGGGTGAACCGAATGCTCCACCGCTGTCGCCCAACGTAGCCAACCTCTGGTCACTCACCGGTGGCTAGGGAAAACCGAAAGCCCCAACCACCATCGCCAGGCGCCATTCGGCATCCGGCGTGGGTGATCAGTCGGGATCTTGCCTGTCGGCACCCCCTGCACCGGTCGCCTGAAAAGTGGAAGGGTTGATCGGTCCTTCCTCTGACCAAAACTGAAACGAGGATTGGGGAAGTCCGTTCGGTCCTCCCTCCTCCTCAAAGACTGTGCAAGCACCCAACGGTGCCTACGCCAAAAGCCGGACGATGTCCGATAAACTGCCTGACGCCGTCCAGTGGCATGTGGCCACCGAAGAGGGCGAGCCACCCTACACATTGAGCCGTTGGTCTCGTCAGTCTTCTAATGATGCCGTCGGCTGTAGCTAATAAATTTATTTATTTTTATTATTAGCCCTTAATGTCGATAATCGAAAAAGGAAAAGACCGAATCTGACAATATTTCGGCGACCCAACAAAGAACATATAATGGCAAAATCATATTTCAACGATTCAACAGGAACAAGGTGCTCTGATAGCAATTGTTGGATTTTGAATCCATCGAAAAACCAAATAGATCGTTAATTTTGTTTGCGCTAAATAATTGAGAAGAACATAAACTAAATCTTTATGCGGAAGCGTACCTGAATCCATTGGTGCTCCGCTAGATCTATGACGGGTATGATCTTTCAGAACCTCTATACGTGGCCTTGCCTTTCTTTAACCTAATGGGAGAGAGACATTTTTCTCTTGATGATGATGATGATGGGGAGCCTAAAGAGAAGGCCATTATATAAGGTTTGAAGACCATAACCTAATTGTAACCATCTTAGGGTCTATTTTCAATTCAGCCCATCATAAAATTGAAAATTAACAGATAAAGGGTATAAGAGGTCTCTTCACGTAATAAGATCATACCATATGAGACATCACATGGCCCAACTGGATTAGATTGGCCTAAACATTAGACAATACATAACATGTGATTGTACATACGTAGGCCCACACGATTTTTCCTAATAGATCTTGCTTGCAAGTTCTTGCATTTGACCTTTTTTTTGTGTTGCTCGCTCTTTAGGTAGGCGGGTGGTGTTTTGCATGTTTATTTTGTTGTTTGTTGTTTGAGAATTTGTGCTTACGATTTGTTTTTCATATGCAGTATCTTCATGGATTGGCTGCTCGGGGAGTTCACTATTTGCATCGTCCTGGTTCAATACTTCAAGATGTTGGGTTTATGGTTCTTCCGGTATGTGCACTGTCCCTTCTTGTTAGATTGATCTTTAGTTAGTATATTTGGATGATGAGTGAGTTAATTTGGCATGTAATCAGGAGCTTGGGCCAGATAAGGGTTACATCAGCGAGGCTGTTTTTACCTTCATTTTCTTCTCCTTCCTCCTGGTAAGCTTCTACATGACATCCTTGTTCAATACATGATTCTTGTTCTAATGGCCCATGTCAGCGTCAAAGTATAGATATTTCCTTTTGTCATGGGTAAGCCAGAAAATATTTCAGTTTCACAGCTCTGTTTTATTTTTTGTCTGATTAGAATTTTTTGTGTTGTTCATTGTGTTGTATTTCAACTTTTTAAGGCCATCAACCCTGATCAGCCTGCTGATCACTGTATGGGGGGGGGGGTATGAATGTTAATTTTTTCATGTAACGTGTTTTACGTGTTGTGTGTATGACCTACTTAGTGGAGACAACTTTTTCCGGTTCTAAAATGAAATTCTTCCTTAAAAATAATTTGCTCATTGAATATAACATTGCTCCTCCGGGTAGTCTTTGCACACTTTCCTGTTTGTAAAGGTTTACCTGTGTATGCATAAGCTCTTTTTTAATCTGTTTTTCTTTTTTCTTTTTTCTTTTTTCTCTTTGGTTGATGGTTATTCATGTATTGATTGTTGGGTAGGAAGAAATGCCTTTTTACCCTTCCTTTCTTTCACAATTTTTGTGTGTATACACGTGCATGTGTCTATGTGTGCTTGGCATCTTGTAACTTACCATGTAAAGTTGTATCAAGTTCCTGGTCCCCTGGTCCACTTTTCTTTTGTTTATTTTTCATTTGTTGATTATCCTAATCATTTGTCCTTGTCGTTGCAGTGGTCTTTTAATCCTTTCATCTTCCACAGCAAGAGATTCTACACTGTACTGCTATGGTGTAGGGTCTTGGCGTTTCTAGTTGTGAGTGCAGAATTTTTACCTTTCCTCTTCTTTTATATCAGTTTGTGGCATTTGCACTCTTCTGTTTGAATTACATGTGCAATCAATTGCAGCTATTGACCATCTAAAAATTGTGAAGCACATCTGCTCTTGTTCTTAATCTGCTGTTGAGTTATTCATTTCTAATGCATTGATGTTGTTCAGTTTACATTTGATGGTGCCTTCAGATCTACCAGTAAAATGATTTCCAGACACATGCACTTGACAATGCATCAGTTCTTGGTGTGTTATCTGTGATGTGCATGATGTGTAGTGTTTCCTTCATTGCACCTGCAGATAATTTCGGTGTTACTCTTATAAAAAATGCAATTATTGTGTATATTTGCATTTTTTCCCCAATGTGTTTGATTCTTTTAGCTGAAATGGAGGCTTTCTACATTTTGGTGCAAGAACTCTGTCGACTTCTTTACCATCATTGTGCTTCACTACTAATGTTTCTCATTTGCTGTTTTGCTTGTTTTTTCAGGTTTCACAATTTTTGAGAATCCTTACTTTCATGTCAACTCACCTTCCAGGCCCTAACTATCACTGTCGTGAGGTGCGTTCTAAGTGAAAATCTCACTTATTTTTAAAAAGAATTATCTTGATCGTGTATGAATTTGTGGAAATGTTAGTTCGCTCTTTTGTTAGACTTTTTTTTTGGGTTTCTGAATGGGGTTAATCTAACAATAAATCTTTTTATACTTACGTTAGCTGCGTTCAGTGGGTAGAAATGTGTAGTTACTTTTTACGATCAAAGGCTTTAATGTTAGATCAACCCATAGTGAATTGATGCATTCTGGCTGATATCTATTTAATTTGTTTATTTTCTATTTAGGGATCAAAACTTGCTCGATTGCCACCTCCAGAAAGTATATTGGAAGTGCTCTTAATCAACTGTATGTCTGCTCCTGATATAAATTTTTTGTCTTTCAATTCATGTTTTACTAATATATAATATGTTTGATGCCCTTTTTCCGCATATTCCTTGTACAGTTCCTCGAGGTGTAGTATTTGGTTGTGGCGACCTCATATTTTCATCTCACATGATCTTCATTCTTGTATTTGTTCGGACATACCAGAAATATGGCACACGAAGGTCTCTCTCTCTCTCTCTTGTTTTTTTTAATATATTTCATATATTAAAATATCAAGAACAGTTTTTATTGATCAAAAATTGAAAAAAAAAATCATGTTGTGATAAAGCTGAGGGTCCTAAAGGTTGGTGTGATTGGTTAGTTAATTCTTGTTTTAATTGCTGGGACCTCATGTCCTGCCACTTTTTCTTGTCTTCCGGTTCTGAAATTAATGTAGATTTACTATTTTGCTTCATTTAAAGTTTTTTTTATTGTGAACATAATCTGGGATATCGTTGCAGGTTGATTAAGCAACTTGCTTGGCTGGTAGCTGTTATTCAAAGTCTGCTGATAATAACTTCTCGCAAACACTATACTGTTGACGTTGTCGTTGCATGGTAATGTCTTGTTAAGTTTGATCCTGAACTTTTTATTTTTCTTGTTATATTGTACTATTGAAAAAGACTAATTTCTAGTTTTTGGCTAATGAATTCTGACCTGCAATCTTGTTTTGGAGAAACAGGTACACTGTAAATTTGGTGGTGTACTTTGTGGATAAGCAACTGCCTGAAGGTCTGTGTAGTTGAACCAGGAGTTCATCTTTGTTATCGTCAGTGTAGATTGATACTGAATTATCGCATTGCTGTTTCTTTTGCAGATCTAATGGAACGCAATGGCGGAAACCCATCACCGTTGCTACCCATAAATGGCAAGGACAAAGATGCCAGATCCAAAGAGGAGCTCCACAAGCTGATGAATGGGAATTCTGGAGATAACACCGACAGGGTATGGTCTAAATAACACACTCCTCTGTTTTTTTACTGAACGTGGTGAATCTAGATCCAGTTTTTCTGCTGATCCAACAGATGTAGATTGCATTTTGGTACTTGAAAGTTGCAATTTTCCTATCACAGAGGCCAAGAACACAAGTTAACGGAAAGGTCTTGGAGGATGTCAACCAAGTTCATGTGGACTTGGGGATGAATGGTTTATGAGATGGGCAGCTCAGTGTTTCTATTTCACGCCGTTGCGACCCTTGCCTGATATCTGCATAACTGACTCCTTGAGAAGCAAAGGTAACCCAAGCTGTTTTTAAGTTGGGTTTACAATTTTGATCATTTCTCCCCAACTCTATCATGGAAGTAAATAGGGTCTCAAGTCAATAGAATGATTTTTTTTCTTTTCACCATTTTAGTATTGGAGTTTGTTGACCGACTTGGTCCTTGGAGACCCTCTCGTGATGTTGTGCTTTGTGCACACTAAAAAAAATTCGAAGAATAGCCATCGATCACGCCTTGACTTTCTGTCTCGTACAAAAGCCCACATGAAACACGGCATCTTCTGATTGAAAGCTCCATTCAGTGTTGCCTTGGGGCACGTTTGGAAGAGAGAAAAAATCTCATAGGAAAAAAATGTTTTGCCTACAAGAATTTTTTATATGAGAAGTGTTTCAAAAGAAAAAATTTGGATTGTTTGTGTAGCATGAGAAAAGCAGAGAAGAAAAATGTGAAAAAATGAGAGAGGGTGGTGGTGGTGGTGGACCGCCTCATGGGGCAGTACAAGGCTTATTCAGATCACATCGCTTTGACTACTTTACTACCCTAAAACCAGTTCCTGAAAAAAGTGTGCTAAGGGATTTTGGGGGATGCACAAGGCTCGAGTTTTTAGTTTTTACTGAATACAAAGGGCCATGTTCTCTGGCAACGATCGCACTTTATTGGGCGGACAAATGCTTTGATTTTGCACTTGTTTGTTTTGTGGCCTTTGTTTGATGGCAGAAACGTTTAAAGATTGTCATGCTTGCCCTTGCAAGGGTATTGCTTGATTATAGTTAGGGCTGGTAAATGAACAAATTCACTCATCACTCGGCTCTGTTTGGCTGGTCACGAACTCTTTCTTGATCAGTTCGGATAGTTGGCAAGCCAAGCCACAAGCAGCTCGTCTAGCTTAAAAGAGTCTTGCCCGCGTTACAAGGTGTTCAGCTTGGTTCGGCTGGATAGTTCTCATATAGATAAAAAGTGTATATGTATATATATGTATATATATAAAAGAAGGATGAATGAAAAATATGGACAATTAAGTGTAATTTATAAAAAGCTATATATATTTTCAAGTATATTAGATAAAAATATATATAATATGTATAAATAACATGAAAGGTTTTTACATGAGTCAGCTCATGTTTGGCTTGTCTCATTCAGGAACGAGCTTAGCTTGAGCTTGGCTAAAAATGAACATGAGCTGATTCACGAGCTCAATCTACTACTAAACAAGCCATAACATGGCCTGTTCAGTTTGTTCGGCTCGTTTACCAGCCCTAATCATAGTGTTTGCTTGGGGTGATATTGAGAGTAAACTCTGATATTGAGAGTATTCGTGGCAATAATATGGAGCCATCACGTTGCTTAATTTTTTTCAAACTCCGAAAATAGGCTTGGCAAGCTGAATATGAAAAATTGGTATTTGGCTATGCTTGACTCATAGAAGCTTGTTGGGTGGTAATAAATATATTTTAGATACATGTACCTTTTTTGGAAATATTGTTCTCAGTTCTAAAACAATGTATTTTTCTATAAATAGGGCAGCTCTAACTCATCTCGTTTAACTTTGGCTCATTACTAGCTGGAACATAGCTTGGTTCGCCATAAGAATGAGACAAGCTTGAACACTTCAAGCTTGGTTCTTTCAGCTCATTTACCTCTCCTAATGGCGTGCTTGCTTCCCAGAGAAAGTTTTCCCCCGCTGGGGGAATTTTTTCCCATGTTTGATGGGGGAGGACTTCCCTCAGCTCTTCTGCCACTTTTGGGGAAAACTTTCCCTTCTCTTCCGCCACTTTGGGGGGAATTTCTCCCAAAATGAGGGTATGGACCCCATGAAAATGGCCCTGGTGAGGTGGGGGTAAAGTTCTCCCAACAAACAATGAGGGCTCCACATGGTTGGTAGGAGCTGTCAGTGCAGGTCTCCTTGTGGTTGGACGTTGCAGGTTCAAACCCCAGATAACTGGTGGGAGTCTGCCTAACCTCAGTTGCTTTAAAAAAAAAATCCCCAAAGGAAATTCAACCATTTTCAAACAGGTGAAGCCAAAAAAGAAGTCCTAACATGTTCTAGTTGCCTGTTGAAGTCCGGAATGGCCAAATGCCTTCTATCTTCAGGCACCTGCTCTTTTGAGCCTTAGAATTTTAAACGAGTTCAGTGGGAACCACACCCTCCCATCAAACATGAGGACTTCCCCACTGCTCTTCTGCCGCTTTTGGGGGAAAACTTCCCCACTCTTCCGTTGTTTTGGGGGGGAAGTTTTCCCCGAAATGAGGGTGTGGGCCCCACTGAAAATGGCAGGGGGTGGGGGTAAAGTTTCCTCAAGGACGGGGCTCCATGTGGTTGGTAGGAGCTGTCAGTGCACGTCTCCTTGTGGTGGGATGTTGCAGGTTCAAACCCCAGTGGTATGTTGAATAATAACTGGTGGGGTCTGCCTAACCCCAGCTTGCCTTTTAAAAGAAAAACAAAAAGGTTTCCCCAACGGAACTTCCCCCCCCCCCCCCCCCCCCATTTTTAAACACACCCTAAGGATATCATAACGCCCTGGTGGAGCCAAAATAGAAGTCCCAACCGGTTCTAGTTGCCTGTTGCAGTCAGGAATGGCCAAATGCCTTTTATCTTCAGGCACCTGCTCTTTTGAGCCTTGGAAATTTAAGGGTGCAAGACCAATGGGGCTCTGACAATCTGGTGGGAGCAGTCTGTGCAAGTCCCCATGTGATGGGACGTTGCAAGTTCGAACACTACTGGTATACGGGTGGTTGAATAACTACCTGGTAGTTGGGTTATGCTTAAATGCTCTATAAATGGGAGGGGCCCATGGGTTGAATTGATTTTCCAAATGATCCAAAAAATCAGACCGGATTGGACAATAAAACTAGGTGATCGTGCCCATTAATAAATGTTTTTAGGGATATTTGAACTCATTTTGTACTTGGCCATGTAGCTCTGACAAACCGACCATCTCAAGTTGGGGGGCACAAACGTGTCAAATATGGTCGGGTCGGGCTTGATCCATTTTTCAAAGAGTGGGTTCAGTTTGGACCTGGATATAATTGATCTCATGGTGAAGTTTCAGATCCATTTGAGATATGAACCATGAGGTACTGTCTGCTAAAATGGGGGAAATCTGTTAATTTTCAAAATGAAAAGTGCAAATGGGTCATATTTGACATGGTTCTGAACCATCCAGTTTTGACCCTGGTCCAATTTGACTCGATCATGTTTGTTCCATATCCCGTATTTGAATATATGCTGCTTAGATCTGACAATCTAGTTCATATCTGGATTGGACTCTGGGCCAGAAGTTTGACCCATCTGCACCACTAATCTTTAGATGGATGGAATGGCAGGAAAAGAAACATGTTTTAGTTTAGTTTTTTTTTTCATAATAGTACTGGGGAATTAAGGTCCTCTCCTTCATAAGAGGATCGGTCAGACAAATCTGGAGGTCGTTAGTGCCAAACCACATGGTCCCCCCATTTAAGGTACAAATTTCAAAAGTTTAGGAACCTCCAAACGAGGATTACAACAAGTGACATAACACTTGTGAGAAAGCTTACTTAGGGCAGGTTTGGAAGCGAGAAAGATGTAGGAAAAGTGATGCAAAATGAAAGATCCGTATGTATTTTCCAACCCTTTTAAACGAGAGAGACTTTTTTGCTGAAAGAGTTTTTTTAAAAAGTACACTTTTTGATAAGAAACATTTCTCCATGAAAGAGGTGGAGGAAATTTTATTTTTACACTTCCCACCACCTACCATCCATCTCACTACTACCCGCTACCATCTTCCTCCTCACTCTCATTTTTTCACATGTTTGCACTTTGGTTTTCCCATGCTACACAAACAAGCCACAAACTTTCTTTTGAATAACTTCTCATATAAAAAACTCTCATAGGCAAAACTTTTTTTTCCTATAAGAGTTTTTCTCTCTTTCCAACATTCCCTTAGAGTCACAAAGTTGTTACCAACAAATCTCCTCCCCCACACTAAGTCGACGAAGTCAAGTTCTAAAAAGCTTACTATCACTAGAGATAATAATACTAGCATCCCCAAGAGATGTAAGACTTAAAACATTATCCAACAACAGAATTTATGGCAAGACGCCATTTGGGGATATACCCCTACCACAATAAACTCCTGATTGATCTTCTGAATCACAAAGGCAAGAGCAACTCTCGATGAGGAACCGGACAAGGCAACCAGAATACGAATACCTTGTATATTCAATATTGGCCATGGATGTTGCACTATCCCAAACTTTGACTAGATGGCTAGATGAGATTCTTATTCTGTAGACCACTTCAACTTATAAAAATTCTCACAACATAAGGGCTATAAGCGAAATTTCATTTGTGCCTTGTTAAGGAAGTGAGTCATGAAGTGCCACAATTTTCACACAAGCTAGATGAGACTGATCTTCTTTTGTAGGCCACTTCAACTTATAAAAATTCTCACAAGGATGGCAGTGGACCGGGGGACAACGGGGGCCCGCCCCACCTCGCTCTGTTTGGACCGGGGATGAAGGGCATGAAATGGGGATGGAGGCGGTGATGAAGGTTAAAATGATGGACTTACACTTTCTCCCGCCCCGCCCCATCCCCATCTCAATCCCCGCCTTGCCCTGCCCCATCCCCAATCCTTCAAGGGATGACTATAGACAAAGGGGAGACGGGCCCCGCCCCACCTCGCCCCTGTTTGAACCGGGGATGGAGGACATCAAACGGTGATGGAGGCGAGGGTGGAGGTTAAAATCCATCCCCGTGTAGGGATGGAGGTTTGGATTTTGAAACAGGGCGGGAGTGGAGACCTTGTCCCCCGCCCCGCCCTGGCCCACTGCCATCCCTACTCACAAGGGCCAATTTCATTTGTGCCCTGGTAAGGGTGCTGTCATTGTGTCTGAAGTGAGTCCTGAACTGCCACAATTTTCACACAACTAAATGAAAGACTTTGAGTCAACATCTTCTTACGAATGAGGCTTAAAAGACTTGGAGAACCACCATTGAATTTTGAACACCATTTGTCTAGAGGGAATTCTTGTTACTGTAAATCCGGAACTCATGAATGTTATAGGACGTGATGAATTATCTATTCTCTAGAGTTGCATCAACCAAGGAGATACCTATATGTTGGTAAATCTTTCCAAACTCTGCTAGAGAGAGAGAGAGAGATCTTCTAGAGGATGCACACACCAAGGATCCCACTAGAACTTCACGCATTCACCATTGTCTACCTTCCAAGTCAACTGAAGAGAGATGAGATTTCATCCCCGTTTAATGCCCCCTAAGACCACCGAATACTTTGCACTTTAAGATACTTGTTTTTTCATAAAACAACTTCTCTTATTGATAATAGAATAGCCCAAAAAAGCTAGGTTAGCTTTGTTTATGTTACCAAGGTGTCTCAAGGCAACTCCCCTATTCAATCTTTGTCTACACAATAGATCCAGCCTTATTAAATGGTGATCGTGATTGGAATCATTACCATCCCACAGAAATTTGCAAAATATCCTTTCTAATTTCATCAAAATCTGAATTGGTATCTTAAATGCTTAGATCCAGTGTAAGAGATTAGGTTAGAGAGAACATCCCTTATCAAACATATTGTACTAAACATAAGATAGTGAGATTTCTAACATGCCAATTTGCTATACACAGCAATAATATCTTGACAAAGTTTACCCGAAAAATTACCATAGAATAGCAGGAGATCAAGATAGCGAATCACTAAGGTTCCCAAAGTCTATTCAAGCGCGCCATTCAGATGAACAACTTCACTATGAGAAATATTTGATTTTCTTGCATCCCAGTCACATTTTTCAAATTCCTGAAAGATGCCACACAAAGTCAATATCGATCTCTCATGAGCTTTACACATAAACAAGGCATCACCCACAAGAAATAGATATGAAATGTGGATCGAACAATGAGAAAACTTGAGAATGAGTAGATCTCCCTTATCAATTGCCGTAAATTATACATTATATATATATATATATATATATATATATATATATATATATATATATATATATATATATATATATATATATATATATATATAAAATCTATGCAAGCTCTCCCAAGCTGAACACCCTGTGTTTGAGTTCGACTCATTTAAGTTAAATGAGTTGCTCATGGCTCAGCTCGCCAGTTATATGAATTGATCACAAACGAGTATGGGATGAGCCGAACTGAGCCGAGTCATGAGCGGCTCAGTTTGTTTATCAGTCCTACAAACAATCATATCAAATATATATATATAATGTTTGCTACCCTCGTGGGTAAGGAACGCACTAGTGAACAAAATGCAATAGTTTTATTTTTTCAGTTTTTTTTTTTGCATATATGATCGTTCAAATGTGATCTACATATCCAGTTTGGTAAAGCTTACCTTGGATCAAGTTTTTTGACATATATGTTAGAATTTACCAGGATTGAAAAATCAAAGACCAGCAATGTACCAAATTTCAATACTAAAAAGAAAACATATTTTTACAGTGAAAAACTATATTTCAAATGGACCATTCTTACTGTTTTGACCATGTTGAACACATCTATGAGATCACCTCCTATGGTTTAAAACTACGGGTTTCCTTACCCGGTAGCAAATGTTATATATATATATATATATGTGTGTACGAGTGATTGGTAGCTACTCAGACATTAGGTGCTAAATGAGAGTTCTAAATGGGTTTTCGCTCTTTTTTTATTTTATTTATAAATTATGACCATATAGATGTGATCTATGTACTTGATTTTATAGGGATTAGCTCTTGAAGTGTTCAATTCCAACACATGAGTGTGTTTTTATAATGTTCGAAAAATCAATTGCCCAAAATCTTTGTAAATTTTTTAGGCTCCAAATATCATGCTTTTCATAAAAACACATGATCCATGTGTAGATTCCTTGTAAATCAACCATTCTTGACACATTTATGGGGTTGGAACTGCTGAAAAATACCAACATGGTAGAAAAACCCATTTAACACTTATCATTTAGCACCTAATGTGTGAGCGGTTACCAATTTATCAAATATATATATATATAAGAGAGAGAGAGAGAAATGTGTTCCTTAGGTCCCCTTTTTCGTTAGGTCTGGTTAGGATCCTTCAAAAATCATAGTTTTAAGTATTTTTCTCACATCTAACACTATAGATGTGATTTATAGGTTTTGTTTAGTGAGAACAGGCTTTTGGATAGCCACTTGTATGCAAGGTTTTCGGTGATCCAAAATCAATGACTATGAAGGTACCAGTTTTTGGGCTCAGAAAAACATATTTTTCATCAAAAAAACATGATCCAATAGTCGATTCCCACTAAATTGAGCACGATAAACATATCTAATGGGTCAGATCTATTATAAAACACTTAAAACCTACATGGCAGAACAGGGCTGAATGAAAAATGGGGCCTAATATGTTTGTTTCTTTCTCTCTCTCTCTCTCTCTCTATATATATATATATATATATATATATATATATATATATATATATATATATATATAAAGTGGTGAGTAGTGCTTGATGAACGTGTTTGATGGGGTTTTCAACATTTTTTTTCATTTTATTTTTAAATTCTGATTGTACAGATATGATCTATGTAGTTGATTTTATAAGGATCTGCTCTTGAAGTGTTAGATTCCGACACATGGGTGGGTTTTGTAAGGTTTGAAAAATCAACATTCCAGAATCTTTGTAAAATTTTGAGGCTCCAAACATTATTTTTTTTCACTTAGTAAATCGACTATGCCCAGTACATTTACACGGCCAAAACTGCATAAAAAATATCGGACAAGCCAAAAAAAACCATCGTGCATGTTTATCAAGCACCTATTCACTAATATATATATATATATATATATATATATATATATATATATATATATATATATATATATATATCAAGCTTTTGAAGTTTTTTTTTTCATGTTTTCATTAAATCTGGCCTGGCCGTCCACCATCTCACCCTTTTTTTTTCCTGTTGAAGGATCGAGCCAGTCCCAGTTTTATCCTAGGTTGGATCGGGTGTTGAGCCCTCAGCCCCCTACCTCTTGCTTGTACCCAAGAAACAACTACCGTTGCTGTTGTCTCGAGTCGAGTCAAACCAAGTCAAACTTGACTAAAGTCAAGCTCAGCCTTATTCGATCCAGCTCCCCCTGGTCGGCTTGGGTGCGACAAGTTTGACTCGGTTCCACCAAGCCAGCGCAGTCAGATCTTGTCTCGCTTTCTCCGTTCTCCTTGGCTTAACCCGACTGTCTGTTGAGATCGGCTCGACCTCTACCAAGCCTAGTTTGGTCTGATCGGCTCAAAGTAGGCTCAAGTTCGATCATTGCAACGTGATCGCTGCCACTTTTGCTAAATTTAAGAACTTAACATAGTATAATAAAAACCATTTACATTACACCACATCGGCACAATAGACGAGACTATATTCTCGACATGATTACCGAGGCACGAACAATTTAATAACCTATGCTCGGAATCGATAGAGATTCAGACCATCTCTGAGGTAGGGAAAATTGCACTCGATGTTGACATAGAAATATTTTTAATATATATGTATGCTTTTAACTTAAAGACGTAGTTTTGCATATTCTTGTCATATTTTAATTACATCATTTATTTTGCCGCCGCATTATAATGTGCACAGGCTCTAACTTTATGCAATTTACTTTGCCCACTGTATGGTTTCATACATCAGGTCTTGTTTTACGTTATTTACTTCATCGTTGCGCTGTAATGTGCACATGCTTCTACTTTATACAATTTACTTAGCTCGATGTGCGGTTTCGTATATCGAGCATCGCTTACACAATTTACTTATTCTGATGTACAATTTCGTGTATTGGGCCTTATGTAAATTATTTAGCCCGATGTGTGTTTTTATACATCGAACCCTGCATTATGCTATTTACTTTACCATCGTGTTGTAATGTGCGCAAGTTTATGCTTTAATATGTATATATCATATATGCATATATAGTTATAAATAGTACGCAATTTTGCATACTTCTGCTTAGTTTAAATTATGCTAGTATATATTTAAAAATGCATATTTGTGTATCCCTGCTGTAATTCAATTTCAAAAGAATCTACATGTGAGGTTTGAAGCTCGCATGCCCTGATGTCTTGAAAAGCAAAACAAGTATTTTGCGATCGTATATTTGTAATGTTCAACAATTATATAATAGTATATCTTAATTATGAAGCAAGGCTCTCATGCACACCTGTATCAATATTGTTGCATCCTGGACAAACTCTCTAGTGTTGGAGGGTTCTTCTAAACACCTTTTACACCTAGTTCAAACTTTAAAATAAGTTGCTATTGACATGACTCAAGAATTCACAACTTAGTTTTCTCTTTGAACCAACATAACAAAAAGGCTTCAACTATGTAGCCTTCGATTGTACATATGTCAGGTCCTTTTTTGTATCTAGAATGACTTGGATATTTCCTGACCTAAGGCACATGATATCATGATTTTTAATATTGTGTTTTTTTTTTAGAAACTAATATCTTTCTCATCGTAGTAGTACTATCAGATATGCCCGACATGTTAGTACGATGATGAATGGACTGGCGATGTATGGTAATCTTGTAGTTTAATAATGCACCATGTTAAAGAAAATTACATAAATGAAGATCATCACCTTCATGGAAAGATGCTTGATTTGGTTTAAAAGACTAGAGTATATTGAATGAGTTGTCAGATAAAATAAGACCTAACATACTCTTTTATCCTTTGGTTTTGTTAAAAGACAAAATAAGAGGTACAAACTTCAATAGACAAGTTATTAAGAGCTATGCTCCTCGAGTGGCAATGGCTCAGCGTCCCCGATCATCGAAGTTAAGGAACTGAGCTACTAAATATTATCATAGGTGGTAGATCTTATTGACTTATGCAAAAGTTTGGATGCATCCTCCAGTTTCAAGTTGCCTCTGGGAAATTCACTTTTGGTCATTAGACCATCCCTTTTAGAGTGGATTTAGCTAGTCGTCTAGGGTATCAAAACACATGGAATAATAAACCTTCGAACGACCTTAGTTGTTTTTACGTATTGTCTTGTAAGTACTCGCATGTCATAATTATCAAAATGAGATTATCATGTTCACGTTACTTCTTCTGAAACTACATGATTGAACTGTATTAATGCATATGTTAGTCTTGTTCTGACGTCTGATATCGATTTATCTACCAGGTTTTCATAACTCTGACCCATTTTATGTGATATATGTGACAATTAGGATGATGTTGCATATGATGGTATAATGACACGATAATATTAAGAATCCACTCTCTATTGTTTCACTTATGAGCACATTTTGTAATTTTGTATAAGAGTTCCTTTGTAATAACTATTTCTATATAAAATATTGTTGTTTTGAATCTACATGGTTTCAAACAAATGCATGAAGATACAAACCTAAAATGTTGAAAAGAAAATTTGACTGTAATACACCTATGGTTTGTCGACTTGTTCTTTTCAAATATTATTTTTCGTTGAACTATCATTTTTAACTCTAAAAAATGATTGATTGTAAAGTTTTAAATTTTTCTTAAAATTTTACAAGTTCAAGATTTTGGGGTGTTACATTTTATACCTTTCATTAGAGAATTCCATTTGGGGCCAAACAGACATGCTCTTTATTCCAGTCCTTTCTCATAATGCCACGAGAGAGTTGAGTTTATGGTTGGATGCCCTAATTGGCTTCATTGAGTCCTTAAAGTTTCTCAAGTCATGAAAGGGCTCTACCCTGAATTGAGCTTAGCTTGATTTGAACCCTCTTGAGCCCAAAGAAAATATAGGAGCAGAGGGCGAGCTATATAACTTGGCTCATTGACTTTCTAGGACAAGAATGGCTTATGTTAGAGTCTGCTAGGTAGGGCCGGTAAACTAGCCGAATGAACCAAAGAGGGTATTCAAGCTTGGCTTGTTTCTTGTGACAAGCTAAGATGAGCTTTGTGTTCATGAAAAGTCCAAGCTTAATGAGCAGAGCACAAGCGAGTTCATTTACAAAAAAATAAAATAAATAAAGTTGAAAACAATAGAATTTGGACCCTAACTCTAATATGCCCACCTCAAACTAGCTGATTTACAAAAATGAATAATTGTTTAAAACTTGTAAGCAGTAGGATTTAAACTGTGAACTTATTGCTTACCGACCAAACACTTTAACCATCTTTATTCTATAATATAATTTTTTTATAAAATATACATTATTATTAATAAACGAACTTATACAAGCCATGCAGAGATGAAAATTGGTTGTTCATGCTTGAGCTTGTCAAGTCTATTTCACGAGTTCGAACTAGCTCTTTATAAGCCAAACTTGAGTGAAACTACGGCCAGCTCATCTTGTTTCCCAGCCCTAGTGCTAAGCCATGCTATGCGTTCCTTGCCCTTGACTACAAAAATCCTAGTCCTACTGGCTTTCATGGGCTAGTTTGGATACCTTAGATTCCTAATACATGTTTTCCATGTGGCATTGAGAACATGTGGAGATATGAAGTAAAACAAACATCGAGTCTCAAATTCACTCTAAATACGAAAGAGGGCTTTGCGAATGTTACAAATTTGATTCTGCTTATATTTTTGAACTTTACTCAGAGAAACCACCCCAGGCAGAGAGACCTAGCCAGGCTGGCTCAGCCTGCCGTACTTATGACCTCCATATCAGTGTAAAACTCCAAGGGCTTACATTTCGACCCCAGGTAATCACCAAGCTTTGGCTTATGCAGAGGCGACGTGATGCAGAGCATCCAGAGACAGAAGCAGATTTGGATCCAAATCTAAATATCCAAACCCGTTCTTGACATCGCTACCCAAGCTGATCCACACGCTTGCAGGACGTCCCTGGTCCTTGTGGATCTCTCAGTTAGCCGATGTTCGTCGTGCTCCTTTTATTGTCTCGATTCCGTTGAGAAATCGTATTTTGGACTTTGTTTTATCAATAGTTATTTTATGTATTTTTTTTTATTTTTTTTAGAAGCCGGATTCTATGGATCCAGATAGTTCTGGTACCCTGTAGGATCTTTTTGTAGTACTACAAAGTGTATGAGGTCCAAGGGTAGTTTTTATTTTTTCGCAAATTCGTTTCTCTCTTGGTGCTGGTGCAGGATCCAATTCGCAGTCTATTTGGATCTGGATCTTGATCTGTCTTCATGAGAAGGGTCCTAGGTGGCGCCACTTTAGTGTGGTCCATCTTGAACCTTATTTGAATTCATGTTGACTAGCCGAAAGTAAAAAATGGACTGTTGGTGGAGTTATTAGCATTTAACAAAATCAAGGCTTGCAGACTCATTTTTTGTGCAAAGCTTGGGAAGACCTAAGGTCTCTTTATTGTGGCTCTTTTCAAGCAACCTAAGCCCTTAACTAGGGAGGTCAACTAAGGGGTTAGAGGAGCTTATTCATTTTCGTTTTTGGTTGTGTGACTGGTGCTAGAGTGAGGAAAAATCAAGTTTTTGGTGTGGTTGATACTTGAGAAAAACTTTTGAGTGTAGATGTTTGGTGGAAGGTTGTTTGGAGAAGAAGGTGAAACCGTGTATCACCTTTTGAGTGTGGAAGTGGAACTCGTGGGTGGTTTCATTCGTTGAGGATGATCTAAACTTGTTCGTGGTGGCCGAGATTTCGGCACCTCCGTTCGTGGATCATTTGTTGTGGCATCGGCTGCTTCCCAACGACGGCCATTCCAACTTCAAACCGGATACTCGCGGGTTCCTCATTTTGCTTGTCTAATTTTTTTTATCGCATGTAACATGTGTTAGTTATTTCATTTTGCTGAAAGTGTGACTAGTTCATTGTCTCTTTCGAATGCATGATTAGATCATTTTTATGTTAAAAAGTTGGATTATTCAATCAAGTTAATACTCAGAATATTCAGTGTGATTTGGAACTCATTATTTCAACAAATTTCGTGAAATCGTTGTCTCGGTTCATCAGAAATACCTCCAAAGAAATGATCGTATCAGCTCCGATACTGATTTGATTTGGACGTTCTTTAGCTTCCCCAAAAGCTAAAAAGATTGTCTCCAACTTTGTAGTTAAGACTATTTCATGATTTGATCGTTTAAGACCCTAGAAATTGTTGTCAAAGTCTCAGTCTCATAGTGATCCATTGTTATTAATTTGGTTCAGAACACTCCTAGTAGTGTTTGGTATTTTGCCGTTAACTGAAGATCCCCAGCATGAAAATTAAAAAAAATTTATTCTGTAAAAAGCTAAGATCGAAACCCACATGTTTCATGTTTGGTAATTTTATTGAATCATTGTCTTTGTATTTCGAAAATATCAATTTCTGTTGTCATTGAATACTTGAATGTTATTTCCTGCAACAGTACTTTTTATATCATTTTGGATATTCAAAAAATCGTAGAGGATTGTAGAAACATCAAAAAATTATAAACTTTAGTGTTCTAGAAAAGTTAGGATCTGACCTTCATTTTGTCGGTTGTGAGTTTTCCCAAACTCTAACGTTTGAAGGGTCAAAAATCCCTTCAAACAGTCTGCCCTTGAATTTTGATAATTTGTGTTGGACTTGTTTAACAGTCACAGTGTCGAGTTCGTGGATCGGACGTTCCTGTTCTGAATCTGGTGTTTCCGAATTCGTTGGAAAGCTGTGCGAATCACGCACAACTTTCATTTGGACCGCTTCTATCAAAACAGAGCGTACAGGTCCCGAAAATATGTTTTCCATAGTTTGGTTCAAACTCTACATCGTATAAGCTTCCGCGTGCATTTGGATCTGTTTGGATCCTGGATCATGAATCAGTGTGTACCAAGTCCATCATAGCATTGCATCATGACGCCTATGAGATTTGAACCTAGACGGTCGGTCAAATGGTCTAGGCCTCATTTTACTAAGCCAAACCCTTTGGGCCTATACGAGAAGGATTTGCCAAACCCTAGCTTGCCTATTAAAAAAAATACAGATAATTTTTGTGGCAAATGTTGCTGATATTTTGAAAATCTAGGGTTTTTCATGATCATTTTCAAACCAATATGATTAAAAAAAGCCTTGAACTAAAACGTCGCTTATTTTGAAAATAACATGTTTTACATCATTATTCATATAACATGATATATCAATAACGATAGCTTAGTGGGAGCGTGGGAGCAGGCTTAGGCTGCTAGGTGGGCGGTCTAGATTCAAATTCCATGGGCGTCACCCTTTGCGCGACAGTAGTTACGGCAGGGTATCCATCGCTTTCCCGCGAACGTGAGAAATGGCGCGACTGGACCCGCCAAAAAACCCCATCAAAAATTCGAACCAGAGAAAAACGATTTACCCTCTTGAAAAACGAATCTTTTCATCGCTCAAATTCTCTCTCTAAAAACTCGAAAAACTCCCGCTCTCTGTCGACTTCCTGTGCCCATTAAATCTCTCTCTCGCTCTCTCTTTCTCTCTCTCTTCTGTAAATTCTTGGCCACCTCCCCCACCAAGATGGGCAAGATCTCAAAGGCCAAGAAGCCAGAGAAGTTGGGGAAGGGGCAGGTGACTCCCATCCAGGTGGCCTTCATCGTCGATAGGTACCTCATCGACAATAACTACTCCCAGACCCTCTCCGTCTTCAGGTCCGAAGCTTCCGCTCTTCTCTCCACATCAAAGATGAGAGAGGTACCAATCATTCGAGATCTTTTCTGGGTTTTCGATTTTGCGATGTTGGTGTTCATTTTTTCATCCATTTTCTTGAGATTTTGATGATTTCGCGATGTTAGTGTTCATTTTTTCATCTATTTTCTCGAGATTTTGAGGATTTCGTGATGTTGGTGTTCGTTTTTCCGTCCGGTTTCTCGAGAATTTGAGGAATTTGTGATGTTGGCGTTCGTTTTTCCATCCGGTTTCTCGAGATTTTGAGTTTTTTCTCTGTTCTAAATAGGCACCCAAGAGTTTGCTGAGCTTGGGGGATATACTGAACGAATATATAAGCTTGAAGGAGCAAAGGGTGTTCCTGGATCAAGAGAAATGTAGGGTAGAGAAGTTGTTGATGGGCATGAAGGAGGTGATGAAAGCTTACCAATCGCCGGAAAATGCGTCGATTTTGCCTCCACCAGAGCTTGTACGCTCAGTGCCCAAAGGTATTCTTGCAGACTTCTATTCTCTGAATTTGTAATTTTGAGTTAGATGTTAGTGGTTGTGCTTAGGACTCCGTTACGGAATTCTTGAGAAAACTAGCACCGAAGGAACGAAAGAGTCGTTTTTGTGGAATTTGTAGGGCGTTTGATTGCTTTGTTTTCCAACTTGGATCTGAGATTCAAGGATTAAAGTTACATGCATCTCTTGCCCAACCAACAAGCTATTCTTCCCCGAGATGCGCGAATTACAACTGACACATGATTCTCAGATCGCATTTTTAGGAATCTGAGATTTGTTGCATTTGAACAGTGTTTTAGCTAGAACCAGAGGAGCACTTAGAGATAGATAAAATTTCTTGCGACCAATTTGTCTTAAAGGAAATTCGTGGTAGTATGTAGCTGCAAATCCATGTATTTATACAGAAGATGATAAACGTCTTATTTTTATTCAGAAGAGTAATTTTCCAGTAAATTTGGCTGCATTGATCTATATGAGGAATCCTATATTCAGAGGCCAAAAGGAGGGTTATTTTCTGCTACTAAATCGTTTATTCTTGTTTTATTGATTTGAAGTAACCAAGTTAAAATGCCCAAGTATTAGTCAGGAAGGAGCTTGGTATTGACGAAATAGGATGTTTTGCTTCTTTTCTGATAGTTTACAGATAGAGGGAATGTGGTGTTCCACTTTTGCTGTATTTTTATCTTACTATTCTTTTGTTTGTTTTGTAGCCAATTCTGTGCTCATGAATTCGTCATCTATGCCGCTTAATACGACATCAACCAACAATATTGAGTCTCTGGTTCCTGCAGTACCCTCTAATAATAAGAGGAAGGCTTCCGGATCTGTCCACCAACCACCCTCATCGATGAAGAAATCATTCATCCAATCATCACCTGCATATCCTCCTAACGGAACAGGTAAATGTACAGTTTTGATGACGTCAAGCCGAGTTAGGACTTGGTTACCTGAATCTTAATTGCTTCTGGGGAGTTGAAAAGTGCTTTGTTTTTTCATTTGGAAGGGGTCCAGTTTGCCTTTGAAGTGGTGAAAATGCTCCCTGTATTCAGTTCTATTTGTCAGACTTTTTTGGCAACATTTCTGCAAGCTATTTATTCTTAAAGTTGTTGCCTTTCTTTCAGGAGTTCGACCACTGGCAAAAGGAACCAACCATGACAATACTCCTGCAACAGTTCAACATTTTACAGGGTATTCGATGATGCAGTCAACTTCCCATGATCACACTGTGTATAGTCCATCAATCCAGGAGATACCTGTTTCAAACAGTGTGCTTGGCCAGTCTTCTAATCTGGAAAGAGAATCCCCTTCTCCAAAAACTCCACCCCAGCAGTGTTCCTTACAAACTGATTCATCTTGCTCGTTGATAGAGACAACGTCATCCTCTCCATTGGAGACATCATCCCTGATTCAATCAACTAATCCATCATTGGAAATAACTCCAATGAATGCTCCTGTGCGCTCATCTGGTGCAAACGAAAATATATCATATTCTTCAGGTTATAGCATGTACCAAGACCGCCAGCAATCTTCTTTCTCACCTTCAAAATTTAGTGCAAAAAAGTCAGGGAAAAAAGAACACATAAGAGGTAGATTGGATTTTGATGATTCTGGCATGCTTATGAACTCTGTGAGATGCACAGCTGAAGCTTCTGTTCCTGCTACTGAGGGTGAAACAGGGTGCAACTTCAACATAGATGATATTCTAAATTTTGATATTCTTGACACTGATGTGTCACTATCATATCTAATTGATTTAGATTTTGAGATTGATTATCAAGTGCCAGCTCTCTCTGATCAATCAACATTGGACCGAGCAACCAATCTTGTCTCAAGGTTCCATTCTCGTCTCACATTTATTCTATTTCTATCCATATTGGTTCCATCCTTACCTAAAGGTTCTTTGTTTTCTCCATGTGGGTAATATGCAGCATCTGTGATGAAAGAAATGTGATTTTGGAAATTGATGAAGCCTTCTCAGATATTCCTCTGTCAAACGGAGTTGGGGTCCTCTCTGAGAAAGACATGAATTGCAAAAGTGAGTTGAAGTGTGACAAGCAACTTAAAATTCCGTGTTTTTCTTGTCTTCTTGGTGTTTGCCACAGAAAATGTTGATGTTGGTTTTTGTTTCCTTCTGTGGGACCTGATAAACAGGTGATGATGATGGGCAATCTTTCAAGCCAACAGCTACATGTATTAAAACCAACAGTCCTGGTAATTTTAAATAGTTACTTATACCTTTAACCCTGTTCATTTTTATCCTCATGCATGTTCAGGCAATTTAGTTGTGTTAACTAGCCTGTTGTTTGAAAACAAATTGCAGGTAAAAAGAAGCGAGGGTTTTCATCAGACAAAGAGAATGTACTGATACTGTGATCAGTAATTATTCATTTGCTCTTTATATCTTGCATTTCAAAGAGAATGTTGGCATCATACACTACATGGAGATGTCGCCAAACCGTTCTAACTCACCAACCGGGGCTCCGCTTGTCTGGTAGGAGCAGCTAGTGCACGCCTCCTTGTGTTGTGACTTTGCAGGTTCAAAACCCAGTGTTATAGTTGTATCTGGTAGGAGTCTGCCTAACCCCAGCTTGCCTTTCAAAAAAAAAACTGTTGTAACTGGCTCACATTATTGGTGCCAGATGGTTAGTTCATCTACACCTCACTATTCTTTGTACTAAAGTTTTTGCCCAGCTCCAACATTCTATTTATGAATGGGTCCTTAACAGTGCTTAAATTACTTACAGGCCTCAAGTTGCTGAGCTTCACTCATGCATGTACCCTGACTAATTTGTAGAATTGTCTGAACTCTAATCATACCCTTGATTAGAAATTGGTATCTAGTTTGTCAATGATTTCTCCAAAACATGATTTGCTTGGTTATGATTTTTTTTCCTGATCAGAAAGCTGGGGCATTAATGAGGTGTGTTTAGGTGATCGGCCCATTTACTTTGTAAAGTACTTCGGCAAACACAAAATTGTTAGGTGTACAGTGATTTTCTGTGTAAAATACAACAAACAACAACAACTACTCCATCCCAAAACAATTGGGGTCGGTGATATGAACCAAAAAAGAAAATCATTCTGGGTCTTCCACATGAATCCTTCTCCTCCAATAATTTCTATCCAATGCCATGTCCTCGGTGAGGTTCAAAGCATTTTCTGTGTTGTGTGTAAAATACAGAACACAGAAAATTGCGACAGCAATTTTTTGTGTGTTTTCGGTGGCCCGAGTACTTTGTAAAGTACCTGGACCAGATCACTGGAACTTCTATGGGGTTTAAGTTCCTCTCCATCTATTGAAAGAGCAGCAAAAATACAAAGGTCAACTGTACAAGTTGTAAACAAGGGTTAAATGCACATTACAGTAGGAGAAGCCTTCCATATTACTTTATCAGGAATGCTCTTTAACAAATAGTTAGGTAGGATCATCCAGTTGGGTGGGTGTTGCAAGAACTACTGTGACCCTTGATCCATGCTTAGCTAATTTTCTGATCCACGGTTTTGTACTAAGGATGCGATCAGATATTATCTTATATCCGACCAAATCTGATTCCATTTAGTTGCATTTTGTAAGCATTCCATATCTGATTAAGTGATTATAATTGGGTGTGAATATAATTTTGATTTTTTTTACCGATTCTAAGTATCTGAATTTGTTTACATGTAAAAGAGTGGATATGGTTGAATCTGAATTTGAATTCAAATCTGTTTAGCCAACGTCTGATTAGTTGAATATGGTATTGGCCACATCCAATCTTAATCCGAACTGTATACATCCATTGTGCTATGGGCTTGGGAAATCATTGGTCTGTCCAAAATCTAACCTTGGTTCTGTTGCTGATCTGCCATGAGTGGACATGAGATGTTTTTAACCCCAGGTAATACCAATGTTGTCAGTAACGGTATTGGCCCTGTATCGTTTGGCCAACTATTCAGGTGAATGGGCCGATACTGATACTCAAGTGAATCATTTTGAATCGGCCAAAAAAATAATTAAAAAATATTATATGTCAATCAGAACGTGACAGTGTTAAGCTTTTAAAATAATAGTTAAAAATATTTTTAAGTATCTTTTTCATTTATTAAAAAATTGTCGATTAAAGGTTGAAGCGTATCGATTTTCTGCTGATAGAGGCCAATTCACTAAGGCGCTGCATTCGAACCTCACTCTTAGGTCGGCAAAGGCGATCCCAACTCTCAAGGGTGCAAAAGGATTGGATTTGAAACAGTTGAATACATAAAGAGTCAGATCCAGAACAGCCAAAAATTACAAAACCTCCATCCTAGATCTGACCTGTTTTCATCCTTAATCCCAAGCAATAAGTTGCAAAATGTTCTTATGTATTGCCTCCATTCCAAAGAAACCAACAAAAGATCCATCCCAAAGCTGAAATTACACTTGAAGGAATGCAAAATGATAAAAGCCCAGCTGAAATGGTTAAGCACCAAGTTGGCAGCCAACACAGCCCAACTGAAGCGGTCAAGGGCCCAGTCTAAACCAACTTGAACTATTATGGATCCAACATGATTGGGTGTCAATGGGCCTGGTTTACCCCCGACTGACCTGAACCAAACCCTATAGTGTCCGGGTATGGTGATAAATAAGAATACCTGATTAAGACCTAGGTCTGGACCCGAAGGTACCTTTAATACATGGACCTGGGTATAGTTTGTGAAATTTTATACCCAGCCCGAGTTCTGTAAGACCCACAATTTTTCAATGTAAAAATGATAAAAAAAATATGGTTTTACCGGGTATAGTCCGGGTTTGGTTCATGCAGTTTTTATTGGGACCGGGTATGGTCCGGGCTTGGTTCAAGTCTGATTTCGCCTGGGTCTGAACCAAACCCGAATATAAAGCTTCAAAAATCAACGGCCTATAATGTGTGATACTTTCCTTGGTCACAAAATTATGATTTTTTGTCAGTAGATTTTCATATATATATATATATATATATATATATATATATATATATATATATAGAGAGAGAGAGAGAGAGAGAGACCGTACAACCAAAGGAAGGTGCAACATCTATAACTAATGGTGATCATGTGATAGTTCTTTCTCTATCAATGTTGATTGGGCTCTACATATTGCATTTTTTGCATTTTATCATTTATTTAGTAAGCAACATATTTTAGATTATGAATTTCTGATATTTAGATGCATTTTTTGAAGCGCAAAAAATCAATGGCCGACAATACAGTGTATTGTAAAATTGTGAGTCATCCATTTTTCATGTTTTGCAATATGATATTTGTTTAGATTCTGTTGTCATATAAATGTAATTAGAATTGTTTTGTCATATAAATATAATGCACTTTTGTTTTAATTATGGATAAAAAAGAGAAACTATCCTAAATTGATAGAAAACCATTAGGTTCAGCTCTAAACCAGAGTCATCTAAGAATTCAAGTATTTAAACATATCCAACTAATGAAACTGTCACTGATTGTTTTTCAACTCACTTAGTTGTTACCTTTATAATCTATGTAAATAGGATTAAAAAAAACTGAATAAGTTCTTAGTGGCGGAATTTGAGCCCAAAATCAAAGAAAAACTGATCTTATAGTTTATATATACATTTAATTATTGGTGTCAGTTTTAGATTCAGTTAGTCATTACTGTTACATTAATTTTTCATGTTTTTTTACATTAAAATCTAAAATAGTCGATTCAGCTCGATTGGATCGGAGTCGGAATTGGTGAATCAATTTGTAAATAGATTCAGGTCCGGAACCAATGCTCACAGCACTGGGAGAGACAACATTGGCTGTCCCGTAAGCTTGATTCTCAATCCATGGATGTTTGGATCTTAATCAACTGTTTGTCTGGATCAAGTCTACTTGATCAACTCCTCACAGAAGTCAAGGTTCGATTCTCATGAGCATCCTCTCTCTACGCAAGTCAATGTATAGCATAGGCCTTGGGGGAAGGGGTCTTAGCCTCGGAGTTTTACGCTGCTGGCACGACGACCATAGGTATGGCAGGCTGAGCCAGCGCGACCAGGTCTTCATGCCGAGTGTGGTCTGTTTGGGTTATAAATCCAAAAAAACTCCAGACAGAAGGCTTTGTTTGGGAAGAAACACATGGGGGGCTTTGGCATGACTAGAAATATCCACTCTTGACAAGTATTTTAAGGAACCTAATTTTATGTAAAAGTCCAAATCCTCCCCACAACCTTTCAAACAGAAAAACTATTTTTTGTTAATTGCCAAGGCAGCATTTGGATTTTTTTTTTTTAAATATTTTTTTGTATTTATGTTTTGCTTTAAATAACTTATGGTTTGTTCAGATCTTTTACCCATTTTATAAGTTAGTAAAATGAAGAAAAACAGTTCTGACTTACTACAATGATCCACAAGAACCGATAGGAAAGACCAATCCCTCTCGATACAATATATATCAGGCTCAATTCTTAAGAAAATCATGCTTTTTCAAAATATGATGAGATTTTCTCCCACAGACATTTTCCCTATGAACCACAACATAGTCACAAATATCAGCATATTTTTTTAGAATATCATGATTTTAATTATGACTTGATTTTCAAAGGCTGATATAATGTCAGGGAAACACAAATATTTTCATAATATCACTTACTTTGAAAGTATCACCTTTTTATCCTGATAGTATCAAGATAAAAACAGTTTTTTGTTTTTATATTATTTATATTTTTTCTAATTATTACACATTTTATATATTTTGTCTATTTTATAAGATATTTTTTTCCAAAAAGAACACATTTTTTAAGATAACGCCAGATTTTCCTCTCTGACATTTTCCCGAAAACTAGATGTGACTCTCTCTCTCTACATAAGAAACATGTAAGCCACAAAGGGAAAATACCGGAGAAACGCATGGAAAACGTGTGGGGAACTCATGAGAAATGTGTATCAAACAGTATGGGAAATGTGTTTCCCACATTATGAAAAATGCATTTCCCATAAATTTTTTCGCATTTTTCACATGCTTCAAAAAACACATCGTTTCCCATTTCGAAAATGGTTCCCCGAAAAACACGTTTTCCATTCTCCTATAACGTTTCTGATAACCCTAGGCCCCACACATAAAAAAACGCAGATAGCCAAGCTGGTCCGAACACAGATCAGGTCATTCGTCGAATGACCTTCGTCATTGACCTGACGATGCTCGCCACATGGCAAGCATTGTTTAGGGTTAACTGTGTTTTACGTCGTTAACCTTATTGTGTTATGCTGCGCAGGAAGATCTTGTTAGGTGTAAGAAAGAAGGGAGAGAGAATTCAAAAGAGAAACTGGGCTGTTTTGAAGAAGGTGGTCTTGATGAGGTGGAATAGTCCCACATTGCTTGTGCTTGAGTTTTATGTGGGCTTTATAAGCCACTTGAGAACTCATACACTTGTTCCTGAGAACAAGAGTATGGGATGACCACCACACACACGCGCGCGCGTGACGTGCCGAGCCGAGCCGGGCTGGGTTCGAGTTCAGGTAATTGGCCCTTTAGGGCCATGTCCAATCAAGACAAAGTACCTTTTTACCCAAAGTTTCTTTGGATTTGGATTCTGTCATAGGTTATGAGAAATGATAACGGGGTTCTGAAGAAGAGTTCTGCGAGTTTTCCCATCTCCCTGATTGCTCTCTCTCTCTCTTTCCTGAGTTATCTCAGACGGGTTGTTCTGCAACGTTGGTTCAAAGAGGCTATTTTCAAAGGACGATCCGCCGGAGTGCACCGTTCGGTTCGTCGTGGCTATTGTATCTTGAGGAAGGACGCCGGACCCTGTCTTGCACTGTATGTGGGGGCGAATCTTCTCTAAGTGGAGTACTTTCGTACGCCTTAGCCTATTACATAAACTAAACATGTTTCTGTTGTTTTCTTTATGTTCTTTGCATTCGTTTGTTCGTATGCTGTCGTCTGGATTTTGGTTGTTTGCGAAAACCGATATGTCTGCTCCATGTTATTGTTTCGGTCGTCTGTTAATCATGCCATTTACACTGTTGTATTTCATGATTTATTTCGTGTTTTATATCATGATGACGATTGTGAAACTGTGTGATCCGAAAGCTGATCCAACAGATCTTGTGTTTAACAACTGCTTCGTTAGCGACTGCCCGGGCGAGGAGGATCTTGCCTTTGTCCGGTGGGCCGACGAGGAGGCAACCCTTCTCTCCCGGGCCGCCCTATGCTAGCCGGGGCAATCCTGAGGGCCTTCCTTTGCCACTGCTGCCCCCTGTCTCTGTTCTTCATCGACAGGACCCCGCCGCTGTTCTTCCGGTTGCCTGTTCTTCACCGGCGACAGGACCCCGCGGCTGTCGCCCCCTGCCTCCCGCTATTGTTGCACCTCTCCTCCGCCTCGCCGCTGCCTTCCTCAGCCACCCTGTGCTCACCGGGGCGCCCTCTTGATCCTGCTGATGAACACCACCGTCCCGCCGACCGCCCTCCCTTCCGATCTCTCCCGCACACCTATGTACATGATTACCACCGAGCCCGCCGGGGCCTCCCTATGCTCACCGAAAGAGCAGAAAGAGACCGCCGGGACTCGTCCTTGCTTTCTTCACGGCATTGAATAACACCGTTAACCCTGAAAGTCAGGTTCAGATCAACGGTCCATCATTCGACGAATGACCTGATTTGTGTCCAGCCAAGCCGTGCCGAACTGATGGGAGGGGATGGAAGCTTCCGGAAGGAAAAGCATCGAACACTTTTTTCTTTTTTGAATAGCAAGCATTGAATAATTCAAACCGTCAGTTGAAGCCAATAAAGAAATACCACAGAAACGATACAAGGAAGAAAGAAGACTTTGGAAGGGGAAGAAAAGAAAGTGCAGGGAAGAAGGAAGAAGCCTAACGTGTTGCTCCCATGAACACCTCCAACACGCCACCTTGCTCACCTCTCTTAACAGTCCCAACTAAAATATAGCGACCCATCAAACGCGTGAATTTTTTTTTTTTTTAAAAACGAAAAAAAATCATAAAAAAGGAAAGAAAGATCTATATAAAGAGATTCATGAGGAAAGGAAATGGGAGGTGTAGATTGGTGAGACCCTCAAACACACGCCTTGTACTTAGACCCCACGTTGTTGCACCATCCCAATATTTCTTTTTAAGTGCCTAAAATTTGGCTTCCTTTGCTTTCCAAGGAGAGAGAGAGAGAGAGAGAGGTTCTCTGTTTCCCCGGACAGGACATTCCCAATCACCAACCAATTCTCTTTTGCCAAACAAAGCAGGGCTTTTGCCAATGGCTTCTTCTTCTTCTCTGAGATTTGCGTTTCTTTTGGCGATGTCGCTAGCACTTCAGTCTGCCTTTGGTACGTAAAACACCATATCTCTCTCTTTTTGGGCTTGTGATTGATTGATTGGTCGGTGCTGGATGGATGCTATGATTGTGAGGCAGCAGATTGAAGAAAATGGTCGTCTCACCTTCTCTAAAACTTTCCTCCAATTTTTCATGTTATTGATTTTGACGGGTTCTAAATGAAACCCAATATTAGAATGTCGATCTAGTATAAAAATTCGAAACTCTTTTTTTAAAGTTATAGGTTTAACAATCACACACTTGAATCTATAAGATTAATGATTAATAAATCTTAGATTGGACCTGACATCTTTCTCTCTCCACACACACACACATATATATATATATATATATATATTGATGCAAATGAAACATTCTAAATAAGCTTTTCAGTTTTCCTAGTGTTTATTTTTTTTTAATTCCCGCCTCGTGGATGTGTTCAGTAGGGTTGATTTACTAGGAATCAACACCTGGCCAGATAACTTGTTTTTGATGAAAAAATGATAATTGGAACCTTGAAATTTTACAAAGATTTTGGACTTGATTTTTCGAACCTTATAAAAACCTTCCGATGTATCAGAATCGAATTCTCTAAGAGCTGATCACTATAAAATCACGTATGTAGATCACACCCTTATAGTCACAATTTAAAAATAAAACAAAAAGGCCTAAAAAAACCCACTTAGCATGTTTGCATCACTAACTAACTAACTAACTATATATATATATATATATATATATATATATATATATATATATATATATATATATATATATATATATATATATATATATATATATATATATATATATATATATATATATATGGTTACTGAAATATGTAAACCAACAAAATATTGTAAACTGATATGCAGCGATATTTTCATAGTTTTTTTTTCTAAAATTTCACCGTACAGATGCAATCTAGATGCTTGGTTTTACAGAAACAGTCACTTAGATCATCCAATAAAGATGTATACGAATGATCTTTTAAGGCTTGAAAATCAACGGCTCAAAATTTTTGTAAATATTCAAGCATACAAAATCACATTTCTTGATCCGATGATGATTCAATAGTCTGTTCCAAGCAAATGGATCACACTGAATGCATAAACCCTATGAAAGTCTCAGTTCATACTGGTTTACATATTTTACTGGTTTACATATTCCAGTAATATATATATATATATATATATATATATATAAGCCACTAGAATATGATAATTGGAGTGTAAATTAAGCATTTTGACAAATATTTTTTTGCAAATCTGTCCTTGCAAATGTGTTCAGCATGATCTATTTGCTAGGTATCAACTATTGGATCATGTTTTTTTTTTTATGAAAAAAATAAGATTTTTGAATGCCTAAATAAAAATTTTGAGCCATGCGAATTTCAGGCCCACGCCAGCATGCATTATTTAGCACAAATTATGTTTTCATCTTTGATGTGTAAAGCCTTTTCTTCATAATTACTTTCCGGTAGTTTAACGTGAGTTTGGCATGCATGCACACAGGTATAGTGTTTACTTTGGAGGTAAGGAAGGGGATATCTTTTTTATGAAGAAAAGAATAAGCAGTTTTTTTGTTGTTGTTTGGATTTGTGGGATTTTGTGGAATTGAAATCCAATTTCATCAAGGACTTATTATGCAATAGGATTCCAATTCCACGAACCCAAACACGCCTTGAATGGACCAGGGTTGGTTTCTAACACGCCATATAATTACAATTCATTCATTCCCGGACCTACAATATATGGATTCCCTGTCCCTGTGATCACAAGCTCATCTTAACAATCATGGCATATGGTTTTTCAGGTGCAATTGTGTGTGAAGATCTGCCACAGGACGTGTGCGCCTTTGCGATATCATCGGCCGGAAGGCGGTGCGTGCTCGAGAAGTTTGTGCTGAGAGACGGTGCTACCGAGTTCCAGTGCCGGACCTCTGAGGTGGTGGTGGCGAAGATGACCGAGTGGATCGAAACCGATGAGTGCGTGAGGTTGTGCGGCGTCGACCGCGGCTCGGTCGGCATCTCGTCGGACTCCCTCTTGGAGCCACAGTGCACTGCCAAGCTCTGCTCTCCAGAGTGCTATGGCAACTGCCCTAACATTGTGGACCTCTACTTCAATCTGTCTGCTGGGGAAGGTGAGATGAACAAAGTTAAACATTACCGTGAATCCCACAATTCTCTGGGGGTATTTCTGTCAATTAGAGGATCTGGACCCTGGATCAGGTCCGGTTCCTACACTACAAAACACCCTAATAAACTGATTCCAATCTGGACCTGGGGAGGCCCCAATGTCTTCTAATAATTCCGTTTCTGGGTTGGTTTAGGTGGGTCCAGACCCATACCTGTCGAAGCGTATATGGCTTTGAAGGGGCTAGTTGATATGGATCCTGACCCTTGTGGTATTTGGACCTGATACTTCATAGTATGATGCAAAATGCATCAATAGTTTCTGGACATGGATCTAAGTCTTAGATCTACACAAAGGTGCAACTGAACCCTGTCCAACCAAGTTTCCTATGCGACCTGGTAAGCGAAATTGATCCATTTTGTGTCCCCACATAGTGAAAATGATGTGAACCAGCTCAGATACTAAATTATTGGTCCAAGCCCATCGGCATATATCAAATCAAAACACTAAAGATCCAATTATGTGAGGCCACTATGAGTGTGCCCATATGGATCTAACCCAGCTAAGTCCATAAATTAAGAAACCTAACAGCCTGTTTTAGCCATTGAAGAAGTTGATTAATTGCAAGGCTTCTTTGTTAATCATGTTGCTAACCCTGACTGTGTTCAATTCTCTCTAACAGGTGTGTTCTTGCCGGAGCTTTGCGCGATCCAGCGGACGAACCCTCGCCGGGGCATGGCTGAGCTTCTGAGCTCTGGGGTGGCGGCTCCGGGTCCTGAGCCTGACCATTTTTCATCCATTGCTGCTGCTCCTGCATCCATATAAATGATACATAGCTTAAATTTAACTATGTGATTAAATAAGTCTGTTTGGAGTATCACACATATGTAAATGATGAGCAGTTGTGAGAGAATAAATAGTTGCTAGACAAATGAGGAATGTGAGCATCGATCTGTTCGGTTTGTATGAGGACTCAAATGCACCCAGCTTTGGTGTTCCTCAAGTTCTTTTTTTTTTTGAGAATTATATTATAGATTAAATTTTCTTCACACAATTTTGCATTATATGTCATGATTTAAAGTGTGGAATGTGAATCCAAACTCTGTTTGCCTAAGCACCATAATCCAGCAGTTGTGCTTGATTTTGTCCTTGATAGGTACATTTGAAATCGATTTAAAAGTGACTAAGTTCCTGAACTTTGATGCACAATTTTTAGTTTTTTTTTTTTTTGGGGGGGGGGGGGGGGGTTGGGCAGTAACCTTTATTTTTCCTGGTGGCTCAAAAGGTGCAACATTGGTCATTTCCTGTTCTGACACCCTTATAACTTGGGAAAGGATCAGGTGCAATGTGATTGCACACTCGCACCTGATCACCCTCCATCTTTGGATCTGTGGGGCCCAATAGCAGATGATGGGTGATCAGCTACTACTAGTGGTGTCAACGGGTCGGGTTTACTCGGACCCGACCCATACCAAACCCTATAGGACACGGGTATGGTGATAAATAAAAAGTCCTGATTAAGACCTGGGTCCAGATCCAAGGGTCCGATTAATACATGGACCCTGGTATAGTTTGTGAAATTTTAAATAAGACCTGGGCCCAACCCGAGTTTTGATTAAGACCAAAAAAAGTTTTAATGTAAAAATGATAAAAAATATTGTTTTCCCGGGTATGACCTTGGTTTGGTTCATGTAGTTCTTATCGGGTCTTGGTATGATTTCTGTTATGGTGGGTCCGATTAGACTTGGGTTCAGGCCAGATACCATACCCAAAAATCGGGGCCAGGTCTGGTTCCACCTGGTTCTGAACCAAACCGGCCCGACCTGTTGACAACCCTATCTACAACCAATGTTCTCAGTACCTATCGGCAGAAAATCGATACGCTTCACTCCTGAATCAGTTATTTTTTAATAAATGAAAAAAATATTTAAAATTATTTTAATGGATTTAACATGTGTCACGTTCTGATTGACACGTAGTATTTTTAGTTTTTTTTTGGCTAATTCAAAACGATTCACTTGAATATCGATATCAACCGATTCACCTGAATAGTTGGCGAAACGATACAGGGCCCATGCCGATACTGACAACATGGCGAAACGATACACTAAAATGTGCAGTCACAGGGAACCTGATCCTCCTTCTACCCCTTCTCCTGAAGCTTGGGCAACTTTAAAGTATATATAAACATGCTATTTGTTCAACACCTTGAGATGAACACCTTAAGATGGTGTTTGAAACGTGGGACAAAGCCCGGCTGGGAACAAAACATTCCCCGGTGGGTGCTTGTCCCATGTTTGCAAACCACCTGGGACAAAATAGGTCCTGCTAAGGTGCTCTTGTCCCAAAAATCAGGGATTCTGTGGTTGGACTTTGGTGACGAGGGGCGTTCAGGGGTCTGACTCTGAAATCCGGGACACATGTGTCCTGACATTTCGCGTCCTGGCATGGAAAACAGTGGTCATATTGGAGATCTTTCTTTGTTTGTGAAAAACCAACAAACCAAGTTATTGTGACATCAAAGTGAGGAAAAATGTTTTAGTGACCAAAAACATGGTTGTAGGTGTTTTTTGTCGAATCTGAACCTGTAAATGTGTCCATGATTGATCATTTACCAAAGAACATGCTCTAGATCGAATAGTTTTTCACAAAAAATTAGAATCTTCTATCATCAAATTTTAGCACAATATGTTTTTTTGATTTTTCACCCTTCTAAAGAAACACTTGTGCATGAAATATACCTAATCAAATGCATGAGTAGACTATGATAAACACCGACGGGGGCTCCGCGTGGTTGGTAGGAGCTGTCAGGGCACGTCTCCTTGTGGTGAGACGTTGCAGGTTCAAACCCCAGTGCTACCTTTGAATAGCTTGCCTTTCAAAAAATAAAAAAACTATGATAAACACATCTATCGATTTAAATCAAGCAAAAGTCACCGGCAGCTATGTTTTCTTTTGAGACCTAACTTGGAGCCTAGGAAAAATGGGACATGACTAGAACATTCCCTCAAAGTGAATAGACTAATTTCCTAATTCTCACATCCAAACAAACCACAAAAGATGCCTTGGGTGGGTTTTACCCTTGGAATCCAAGAAAGCTAACCTCTTTGCTTGAGAAATTTCAATTGAATCTTTGCTTTTTTCTTAAGAATCAGCTTTATGCCTTTGTGGCAACACATCTCCAGCCTACACGGTGGAGTAAAGGAAAAGAAAGTCCTATGGATTCTAAAGATTTGACCATATAACTTAAATGTCATTTAGGTCGCCATAGTACATAACCACCATATATTTTCCCATATATACGGGTGCTTCTATGGTGGTATTGTACCAGCAAAGCTTACCATGGTACACGTTTGATTTACCTAAATCTAAGCTCCAAAAAGAAGATCTAATCATTGGATCATGATTAGCATATTCTATTCATTATTTTCATGTGTTAAAGTTGACTCAAATAGGAGGTTTTATAACATTTTTAAATTACCCTTGTTTTCAAGAATTGTAAGCCATTGATTTTTGCCATCTAAAAAATAGAATCTTATGGTGTATTAAATATGATACAACTTTCTAAATATGCTAAATATGTATCTATGTTTAGATTTAATATTTGGTGACTACATCTATGCAAACAATAGTATATCACAGGGTAAGGTATCATGGTACAAAACCAATATATATATATATATATATATATATATATATATATATATATAGAGAGAGAGAGAGAGAGAGAGAGAGAGAGAGAGAGGAAAATGAAAACTTATCGGATAGAAAACGTTACCAACCCTACCCATTAAGAATTTTTTCAGTGTTTTTTTGAAATTCTGAACTTACATGTGTTTAACATGATTGATTTACTAGAAATTGACACTTGGATCATGCATTTTGGATGAAAAATAGTATTTGAAACCTCAAAAGTTTGTAAAAATTGTAGACGGTTGATTTTTTGACCTTATAAAAACTATCCATGCATAGAATCAAATTATCCAAACATCAATTTCTAGTAAATCAATCATGTTGAACACACCTGTAATGCCAGAATTTTGCAAAAATACTGAAAATTGACAGTTCCAAGCAATCTGGTATCATCTGGTAGAGATGCAGTTGAGTAGCTTTCCACACACACACACACACAGAGAGAGAGAGAGAGAGAGAGAGAGAGATGTTATCAGTATCAGTATCAGTGTGTATTGGCAGATACGCATAGTATAGCAGAAAATCGAGAAGTTTCAAGTCTGAATCGGCTAATTTTTAATAAATGTAATCAATACTGAAAAATAAAATTTAAAATTATTTTAATGGTTTTAACACGTCACGTTATGATTGACACGTAATAATTTTTTATTATCTTTGAGCTGATACAGAACTATTCACTTGAGTATCAGTATCGACCAATACAACTGAATCAATGGCCAAACGATACCGATACTAAAACTATTGATTCGAAGTGATTGTTCCAAGCCAAGTATATTCCTTTCTGACAATGTTCGAAAAGCTTTAAAACAATACCTTCTTCTTCAACAAGGCTCAAAATCAGTGCAATACATAAAAGAATTTCGTCACTTAGCACTACAAGGTCAAAATTGTGAAACCCTCGACCAGCAAATTATTAAGTATATCTCTAGACTTTGCCCTTGCATTCTTACAAAATTGGATTATATCAAATTCTCATCTTTAGAGCAAGCTTTTGAGTGTGCTTTGGATTTTGAAAAAAAACCTAAACAAAAACTGATATCTATATGCTTGACCCTGAAATTACCCAAACCCAAGTAGGTGAAATCCAATCCAAAACATCCAAAAGAACCTACTCAAGACACTCTAAAAGTCTCAGATCCGGTTATTTTAAATTTGGATCCAAAATCTTCTAATAAATCCAAATCACAATTTATTGGATCTATCCGAAACCATTTTAGAATCGATTGCCCAGACTCCAAAGCAACCTCAGTTAGACCTTAACAAAACTCATTTAGACCCAATCGCAAGTAAACAATTTGATATCCCACCAACTATCTAGATCTAAAACCAACATAGACCCATCTTGCCTAACCCGAACCTTCAACTTACCCAGTTCGGAACAGGTTCCTTTGGAATAGATTCAAATTTTCTCCCAGCCTCTTGCTCCAGATCCATTTGATCTAGACTAACATGAAGACAATTGTGATGATTTTGGATGGTTTTACTTGGTCCATTCAGCTTCTAGAGAAGTGTAAAGATGTGATTATTATGGGCTCATTACCGACGTAGTGGAGTGGAATTGGAGAAAGCAAAAATGAGATCTAGACTTGAGGGTAAGTCTTTTCTAACCCAGAGAATGCTGCAGAAGCAAAGGAGAAGACACAGGTCAATAAGGGTCCATTTGGATCCTGTTTATGTTTTGGATTTTTTTTTAGTTTGTATTTGGATATTGGGTTCAAATAATAGATACCTATTTAATTAGAAAGTTAATCATGATAGGAATCTATCTTCAATTAGAATTTATCAATTAGTAGTTGGTTTTGATTTTGATTAAGAATTCTCATCTATAAAAAGATGAGAAATCTTGGACCCTTGTGTACTTTTGGCATGTGAAAACCATGCGTTTGGTTTTCTTTTACCAGATTCAGTAGTACCATTTATATTTCGGATCCGCTCAACCCTACATCATTGGATCTTAGTCCGATCTAGGCTTCTGCACAAATTTTGTGATTACTTCCAGATCAATCCTGATACAACCCTACCCGATCCATTCACACCCTTATTTTGGATTGAGTTTTTTTCCCTAAATTAATACCGGATTTTTTTTTTCAAAGTGTGAGATTTTGGAAAAATTCTAAACCCTTGATTTTTTTTATGTTATTTAAAAGTATCTTTATACATCACATTATGACAATTCAAACCATGTATTTCACAAAATGAACTACCAAGGTCATAGTTATGGGGCTATTTTGATACTTACATGGAGAAACCACCCCCAGGACCAGATACCTAGCCACACTGGCTCCTGAACGTAAAACATTGTGGGCTTACCCCTTGCCCCAGAGAGTCACCATGCTTGGGTTTGTGCAAGTGATGGCGCACATGGGGTTTGAACCTAGACCACCTGCCTAGCTACCTAGGTCCCATCCCACTACGCCGAACCCCTTTGGGCTACACTACAAGAAAAACCCTTATTAGCGACGGATTTTTGCGACGGATTTTTTCCGTCGCCAATTAGCGACGGACTTAGCGAGAGAACATTATCCGTAGCCAATCTTTGAAATATTTTTGAAGCGGTATAAATTTCGTCTCAAATCCGTCACTAATTATTGACAGATCGACGACAAAAAGTTTTCACTGCAAAACTGTAGGAAATTAGCGATGGATTTAGCGAGGGAAATTTTTCATCGCTAATTAGCGACGAAAAAATTCCCTTGCTAAATTCGTCGCTAATTTTCGATTTAAACCGTCCCACCTAAGGCGCGAAATTTTCCCTCTCTCCCCCGTTCAAAATTTAAATTGATGTTCGATTTAAACCGAGCCTTATGCTCCCGCTGGTCGATGAAGCCAAGCCTCATGCTCGCCGCAGTAAGGCTCACCGGACGATGTCGACCGCCGCGACTGTCGTCGCCCAACTCCGATGCAATAGAGGAGGGCGGAGGAATCTCGATGAAGGGCGTGCAGATCGCGGGGCGGCCGTTGTACCTGGACATGCAGGTGATGTCGCCGGTGGACCCGCGGGTGCTGGACGCGATGCTGCCCTTCTTCACTGGCCGCTTCGGCAACCCCCATTCCTACACTCACCTCTACGGCTGGGAGTCGGACGACGAGGTCGAGCGCGCTAGGGAGCAGGTCGCTTCCACGCCACCTACCTCCCCGTCGGCTCTGACGACCTCCGCGACTCCATTCGCCCCGACACCGGCCTCATCTCTGTCATGGCCGTCAACAACGAGATCGATCCATTCCGACCTCTGCGAGACCCAATCGGAGATCTTGGGGTCGAGGGAGTACGGCTTGCTGGGATCCGGTAGTGGGTCGTCCTCCTCCTCTGTCGCTGCCGACGAATCGCTCCAAGTCCGGCTTATTGCTACCGGAATACCTCCCGGCAGAGAGCAAAATTTTTTTTATTTTTATTTTTTAAATTTAGCAACGGATTAGTGACATATATTATTCGTCGCTAATTTAAAATAGCGAAGGACTCGCGACGGATATTATCCATTGCTAATTTAAAATTATGACAGACTCGCGACAGATCATTTCCGTCGCTAATCCATCGAAAATTAGCGACGGATAAGTTTTGTCGCTACTTAGCGTCGAAAAATTCAGAATGAAAGCTATTCGTCTCTAATCTGACGCTAATCCATCGCTAAACTGTTTAGTGACGAATTAGCGATAGATTAACGACAGATTTAGGTCGTCGCTAATCCACATGTTTCTTGTAGTGGTAATTATGGGGCTTCGTCCTTAAAAGATTAATTTTTTTTTTGCCAAAACCTGGTGTGTCTACTGTATATTATATTACTACTAGTACTAATTTTAGTACCTTGATATTTTCACACACACACACACACACACACACACATATATATATATATATATATATATATATATATATATATATATATATATATATATATATATATATATATATATAGAGAGAGAGAGAGAGAGAGAGAGAGAGAGAGAGAGAGAGAGAGAAAACTATTAGATACATGTAGAGAATAAACCCACGAGAAAAAAACTAATTTATTTTTATCTCTAACCCTGCATATTCATCTACATATCTGGCTTAGTAGAAACTAACCTTTGGATCATGTTTTTTAACATTTATGTCAAATTTTTGAGAGTCAGAAATTCACAAAAACGGTAATTTTATGTGAAAAATACAACCCAAGAGTTGATTCTCACTATTTTAACCATACCAAACGCAACCATCCATCTCTCTCTCTCTCTCTCTCTCTCTCTCTCTCTATATATATATATATATATATATATATATATATATATATATATATATATATATATATATCCAACAAAAGCCAAGATTCAGCTCTGCCTTATCAGTTTCTAGCCTGAAATCCGGCCAAAATTTATGCAGCTTCTACTATCAGTTGGGCCCAAAATTTATTGTTGAGGGAGAGCACCCAATGTTCCACTCACACTGACACTGAAAACCCGCCCAAAGTGGGGTCTATGTAGTACAATAAATTTCATTGGACATATGTGGGACATTGCCATGGAAAGGAGATCTGCAGAAACTAGGGTTTGCATACACTAAAGTATCAACTATCAAATAATTAATATTATTAGATGGTATTGGAATCATATCGGAGCTAATGCTACAAAAAAGATCATGTATGCATCTGCCATACGGTTTGCATGACTCTCATCGTTTACCAGGACCCCCTGTATATATTTGCCCAAGATGACCAACCTCGAGTGTGCAATTAAATCTGCCTTTTTGCAATCTTGGGAAAGGATGCTCACTGTTCTGCTCAACATGCGAGTGTGGTAAAAAAGGTGGTGCCAGATCATCGTCAGATGGCTTGGCCTCGTTTTCAGGCATTAGATCCATTGATGACCGGTGGCCAAAGGCAGTACAGCGAGTCAGCGAGTAGCTCTCTCTCTCTCTCGACCGGTGGCCAAGGGCCGTACAGAAATTGAACAGTAACTCTCTCAGTACCAATGTTATTGGCTTTTCTTTCTCTTAAAAGACTAATGTTAGTGGCTTTTCTCTTTCCCTCTCTCTAAAGTTTCCAATGTTATTAGCTTCTCTGTATGTCTCCCTAAAATAGAAATGTTATTAGCTTACCTCTCTTTCTCAATAGCAAGTCTCTTGCTTCTCTCTCTAAAATACCAATGCTGTTTGCACTTCTCTCTCTAGTGCCATATCTTTTGCTCCTCTCTCTAAAATACCAATGCTGTCTGCACTTCCCTCTCTCTACACAATACCAATGTTATTAGCTTCTCTCTCTCAGATACCAATGTTATTTGCCTCTCTCTCTCAAATATCAATGTTATTTGCTTCTCTTTAAAATAATAATTCACTTGCCTCTCTCTGTAAAGTATCAATTCTTTGGATTCTCTCTCTCTCACACACACACACACCGCCCCCAAATTATTAGCTCCTTGCTGTTATATCAAGAGTTGAAGGCAACTATTGATTTGATTAGAAACTGAGAATATACAAATGAGAGACAAAATTTGCAAAAGGGAGTCGGGGCATATCCGTATCCGCATATGCGTCTACTCATCGTGATGGTACGTAAAACTTCTGTGCATCCACCTAATCTGGCTACTTGCCTAGTTTCTTTTTCCAAATCAAAGCCATTTGCCTGAAATAAATAGTTGAAACTTTCTCTGTCTGCTAAATTTACGAGTCATGAAGAACTAAAAAAACAAATAATAATGTCACTGCTCATCATCACTCTCTGTCAAAAAAATTAATCTTTTCCAAAGAATTGCCTGTAGTTGCACCCTTTGATGAAATCAACTGCAAAGTCCAAACAGTTGAAGATTAAGGGCCTGTTTGGAATCTCTGCGCTGGGATGGGCGTTTATGCATTTGGTGGTCCAGTGGTAAAATCTTAGTCAAAGTACCTTGGTGGTCCAGTTTGGAATCTCGGCGCTAGGAGGTGGTAGTTGCCAAATCCAGGATTTAGCAACTGTCACTTCTTCAAATGCATAAACTCCATAAACGCTCATCCCAACTACAGATTCCAAACAGGCCCTAAGAAGAAGAAAAAAAAGCCACCAGAAAAATTAAATAAATAAAACTCCATAGAGATTTTCACCTACATGGTGCCTCCAAAATCTCCCTCTCTCTTGATGACTAAGATAAACCCTCACCGATAACTGGGTCGCATAATGGGCCTGCAACTCTGGGTTGAGAACACGACCACCCAGCCTTAAGTAGCCCAACTGTGGTAAAGCAATGGCAGCCCTCACGCGCCTTCGAGATTCGATCCCGCTGACCACATGAGTTACTGCTGTGGTACATGCCCTTTTCTCTCATGTCACATAAGATGAAAGTCACTTTTCCAATCATTTTCTTCTGCTGAAAAACCATCGGGCGTGAATCACCAAAGCTCAAGCACTACCATCAGAAGCATAAAATGAAATCGTTTAGTCACATTTAGCACCTCAAAAACCATGTATAGTCAGAAAAGACAGCATTCAATCAACTAATGTCAGCAAATTAAGCAAAAAGCTCACCACACACACAGACACACACACACAGAGAGAGAGAGAGACGAAAGTAATTCAACATTACCACTCATGAAGATCAACAAAATGTTGAACCCATGAACTGAACAAGAGCAAAAGCCAAAAAAAATAAAGAAAGCACAACAGAAAAGAACATCAGACAGATAAACGGGCTCACGCGGAGCCGCTTGCCCAGATTGCGGCAAAAGAGAGGTAGCATTAGCAAGAGAGAGAGAGAGAGAGAGAGAGAGAGAGAGAGAGAGAGAGAGAGAGAGAGAGAGAGAGAGAGAGATGATTAAGTCTCATTTAGCAGACGAGAAACCATGCATACATAGCTAGAAAAGAAAGAAAACAATCAACCAACCAACATCAGCAAATTAAGCAAAAAAAGCTTAGCCCAGCAAAAGAGAGAGAGGGAGAGCAATGACATTTTAGCACAAAAGAAACCACGCATGCATAGAAAAGAAAGAAAACGTTCAACCAACCAACTAATGTCTGCAAATTAAGCAAAAAAACTTAACCGAGAGAGAGAGAGAGAGATGTAGTGTTTGCATATGCAATTGAATGAAACGTGAGGAGGAGGAATCCAAAGGGATTGCATGATCCAGCCTGAATGGTGGGGAAGTGAGACTGGATCAATGCGATCCCTTTGGATGCTTCACCCTCTCGTTATAGCTTAGACAGACTTCCTCAAAACCTCCACTATAAGAGTAAGAAAGATATGCAGGTAGCCACACCCATTCTATTCCTATCCACCCCCTACTCACCCTCTTTCCCTGTAGCCCACCCCGTTTTATATGTTCAAAAAGAGAGAATCGGCCGGCGCAGCCACCACTGATGCTTTCCCTTGTCAAATCCTATCCGTTGCTTTTTCTATTTAATTTATAGCACAAACTAAAAAAAAAATGGAATCATCACATACTTGTTATCAAGACCACAATACCCTTTACCCTTCCCTTTATCCTTGAAAAAACCGCACCCGGCACCAAGACCTGGTCATGCTGGCTCAGCCTACCATACAGGCAGTCATCCTAAAACTAAAACTCCGAGGCTAGGTCCCGGGCCTATGCTGGGCATCGGCTTGTGCAGAAAGGAGACACCCATGAGTATCGAACCTTGGCCACCCGTCTAGTGGCCACGGCCCAGCCCTACTACACCAACCCCGTTTGAGGCAAATGCTTGTAATTAAGCACCAAATGTATTAGTGGCGGTTAAATGACTTCTATAATGTATCCTAGGGCAGTTAACTGGTCGGGTTTGTACTGGGTACTTGACTTGACCCGAATCCGAATTTCCTGGTACCGTACGGTCATAAAAAGTATCAACCCACCGACTCAAATAATATCTGGGTCGATCCAAATCCGACCTGAGCAATTATAGTGGGTCGGGTTTGGGTTATGATTTTTGTTGGGTACCCAGCCCGTCCCGTCCCAAGTGTTTTATTATAAGAAGTAAACTTCTAAAAATTAAACAGTTAGTTTTTTTAAAGAAAGAATTAAACAGATCTGAGTTTGGAATTTCATTTTTGTGATCCAAAAAAACCCAAACCCGACTGTTTTGGGTATGCCTTGATGGGTCGGGTTAGCTACCCGTTGACAGCCCTAGTCTATCCACCTATATGTCTTTGCTTTTACAGACATTAGGGGTGGCAATTTCTGACACGACCCGCCAACCCGCCTCTTAGGCGGGTTCGGGTTGGGCTTAAGCCAACCCGTTTAATAAACGGGTCGACCCGTGTAACCCGTTTATTAAACAGGTCGGGTTCGGGTTGGGGGTATGCCAACCCGCCTGACCCGTTTAATAAACGGGTTAGGCGGGTGGGTCAACCCGCCAACCCGTCTGCCCGACCCGCCAACCCGCCAACCCGACCGCCAACCCGACCCGTCAACCCGACCCGCCAACCTGCCTACCTGCCAACCCGATCCGTCAACCCGCCAACCTGAAAACCCGTTTACCCGACCCAACCCATTTATTAAATGGGTTGGCGGGTCGTGTCGGGTTACCCGTTTATTAAACGGGTCGGGTTCGTGTTTGCCACAGCCGACCCGTTTAATAAACGGGTCGGGTTCGGGTTGAGGTATGCGGACACGCCAACCCGACCCGATTGCCACCCCTAACAGACATATCGAGAGTTACTCCTCATATGGACACATGTAAAATAGATAGGGGATTTTTTGTTCGACAGAGAAAGTTGGGGTTAGGCAGACCCCTACCAGTTATACAACCATGGGTTTCGAATCCAACACATGGTGACTTGCACTAACTGCTCCTGCCAAACAAGAGGAGCCCCTGCTATAGATAATTTGATAAGCCATGCAGGAACTTGGAAGACTTGGCCAGCCAAACCAACATATCGGTCACTGATTTGTATCACTGATCAGACCAATTTATGAGGACCAGTTCATCTTCATGTCCAATAAATAGGCTCAGCTCCAGTTGGGAATCATGTAAGAATTGACTGCCATTAATGCAGTCACTCCTAGACTAGGAAAGAGACCCATTGGGTTGAGTTCATTGCTTATGTTCACTACAAGGATGAGGGTCAATAGCGGCGATATATCTCACTGCTATTGCCCTATTTCTCGCAGTTGATTAATTGTCTTAAACCATACCCTAATCTAAACCGGGCAAGATGTAATTACTTAGGCATGACAGGACTCACATGGGCTCAATGTGGACTCGAGTGAGTGACCTGATCGGTATATCCCAAAGCACATCTGAATAGACTCTGAGGCCGTTCAAAAGCAGGATCAAACTTCTGAAAACCTTATCTAATCATGCTTAGATAAAAAAAAATAGACTGAAAATATACTGTAATCACCATTATGTTAGTCCATATATGAGTAATAAATTCACAGGCGTGAATCTGCAAAATCTTCGTGCCTAACATATAGATGTATCAATCACATTCATTTAATTGGTTCCAGGACCACCTCCACCTCCAGACCCGGATTACTTTGGCTAATCACCCTAATGTTTAATTAATCATTTTTAATTAAATTATTGAGGTAAAAGGTCTGTCATTCTCATGTCAACAAGGAAAGTCTTTGGGAGTCCTCTTTCTTTTTCCTTTCTTTTGCCAATCAATCTCAATAATAGCATGTAGTGGACCAGGGCAGGGGACAAGGTCTCCACCCCTGCCCCGTCTCAAAATCCTACCCTCTATCCCCGCCTCCATTCCTGCACGGGTTTTGATTTTAACCTCCATCCCCACTTTCATTCCTGTTTCATGCTCTCCATCCCTGATCCAGATGAGGTGAGGCAGAGCGGGCCCGTACCCTTGGTCCATTGCCATTTCTAAAGAAGGATCAGAGATGGGGCGGGACGGGGAAGGTGGAGATCGAGGAAGGGAACAGGGCGGGGTGGGGGAAAGCATAAGTCCATCTCTTCCTCCATCCCCGGTCCAAACAGAGCGAGGCGGAGCGGGGGCCGTTTCCCCCAGTCCACTGCCATCCTTAATAGCATATTAGGACATGATTATTAATAGTAAACCACATTTTAAGTGTAAAATAATGGAGATGTGGGGTTTAGCAAATGTAGGAAGGGCTCAAATGGTGGAGCAGTTTGGTCTCTATTTTTTGGCATTGAGGGGAGGGTACAGTTTCATGTTCCCAAAGGTTGGTTTTCTTGGGAACTCATGAGAGCTCTGCTCTTCATTTCTTTAAATTAATAGGGTTTTTTTGTTGTTTATTATTAGAAGAAACCACATTTAGGGTCAAAGACCTGGTTGCGCTGGCTCAGCTTACCATACGTATGATCCTCATCCCAGAGGGCTAAAACTCTGAGGCTAGACCCTCACCCCTTGATCTATTTTGAAATTAGGGGTGTCAAGGGTTTTCTTCGGACCCAAGTGGAACCTGACCTGACCTTGATTTTAGGGTATGGTATCAGGTCTAGACCCAAATCTAATTGGATCCACCATAAGAGAAACCATACTCAGATCCAATAAGAACTACATGAACCAGACCCGTGCCATACTCAGTAAAGCAAACTTTTTTTTATCATTTTTACATTAAAAAATTGTGGGTCTTAATCAGGACTCGGGTACGGCCGGAATCTGGTATAAAATTTCACAAACTATACCTGGGTCCATGTATTAATCATACCTTCGGGTCTGGACCTGAGTCTCAATCGGATCTTCTTATTTATCACCGTAGCCGAACCTTATAGGGCTTGGTCCAGGTCGGGGTCTGGGTAAAGCCGACCCGTTGACACCCCTACCCCTAGCTGAAATAATGGCCCTCTAGAGAGATAGAGAGGGCTGGTTGGTGTTTGACTGGACCCCCCTTTTGTCATCAAATCTTGACCGGATCAATGGTTTGCTTCTTGATTGGTGGGTGCAGTTAACGTACCGAGCCAAGTAGTCTTACTCGTGGTCACTCATGGAAGTTTGACTAGCATGAGTGAGGATGGTTTCTTGATGAGGTCAATTTTGTAATTTCGAATGGCTTTGTTCTCTTCTTAGGAGAGAAGAAATTGTTTGGTATTAATTCTTACAAATGAATAGGCCTTCCCCTCGGTAAAAATGGTTTAAAACGACAAATTTAACCCCTTATCAACTCACATCAACGACAGTCAATTTGGTTTTTACCTGAACCGGTTCGATCTGGGCTGGTAAACGAATTGATCCGCTCGTGGCTTCGGAACAGTTCGGCTGGTCAGAACTGGTTTGTGATTCGTTCATACAACTGGTTCAGCTTAAACGAGTAGTCAGAATGCACCAAAATCAATGGCGAAGGTATCAGTTTTTTTCGGCTCATAAAAACATATTTTTTAGTCGAAAAACATGATTCAAGAGTCGATTCCTACTAATTTGAGTATGCTAAACACATCCAACGGTTCAGATTCTATCATAAAATAATTCAAAATTATAAGGCAAAACGGAGTAGAGCCACAAATGAGACCTAATATGTTCAGTTCATATATATATATATATATATATATATACCACGAGGTGGTACCCTATGTGGTAAAGAGGGTCGTGTGCCAAGCTGAAAGCTCAGGTTCAATCATGACACGATGCTTAAGAGATATCTGGTAAGGGTCTGCCTAACCCCAACTTGCCTTTCAAATAAACAAACAAATAAATAAATAAATATATATATATATATATATATATATATATATATATATATATATATATATATATATATATATATAGGATAAATATTGGATACTAATGAAGGTACAAATGTGTTCTAACATGGTTTGTTTGCTAAGGTTCAAGCCTTGGATGGTGCTTTTTTACATAAAATTATGATCTTTTGAGTTATGAAAATTTGGCACATTGTGAGCCATTGAGTTTTGGACGCATTTAAAAACTTAGTTACTTGTCATAATTATATGATTCAAAACAAGTAGATCTTTAGAAAAATAGAATTTTTTAAAGAAAAAAGTAATTTTTACTCATTAGTTTTGTACCTTCATTAGTAGCTAATATATATATGGATTAATATATAAAGAGAAAAATGCACAGAATATATATACAAAGAGAAAGATGCATGGTAAATATATACATATAATATGAACTATTATGGGTAATATTTAAAATACTTATAATTGTAAGTGTGATATATAAACATTATATGTATTCTGTGCATGAGTTATTTTATGCCTGCAAGCTCATGTTCGACTCGTCTCATTCAGGCATGAGCCACGCTCGACATCGGCTCGGCTAAATATAAGCACACGCTGAGAGTCATGTGTTGAGTTTCCCTCCTTATTGTAGCACCGCTGCACTTCAAGCACCGCTGCAGCAATATGGGCACGACACCTGATCTTTTGAGGACGTTTTTCGTATTCACTGGATAGCGATTTGTAGAAGTCCTCTTAGCTGAATGACGATTCAGTTCTTCAGAGTTTGAGGATCAGCGATTTGTTGGTAACAATTTGTGGTTAGTGTTTTGAGTTGTGTAAGTCAAATTCGGTATCGCTGGGATAGTGATTTGTAGCTTCAGTTGGAAGTTGAATTTCGTATTCGTTGGATAGCGATTTATGGCTTCGCTAGACAACGATTTGTGGTATCGCTAAAAAGCGATTTGTGTTGTCAGCCGGACAACGATTTGTGACATCACTGGATAGTGATTTGTTGGTATCGTTGGATAACAATTTGCAGTGCTTGTTGAATAGCGATTTGTGATAAGGTGCTTCAGGCGCATCGTAAGTTGTGCAAGATGTTTAGTCTTTCGCATTTAAGGCAGGTCTCGTCCTCTTTAGGCACATCGTAAGATGTGCAAGACGTTTAGTTTTTCGCATTTAATGCGGGTTTCGTCTCCTATCTAAGGATTTTTGGGCGAGAGGAAAAGATGAGAGTGAACACAGGCAGAACATTAAAGAGAGAGAGTGAGAAACACTTTTAGGGCATCGAAAGGGTGCGAAGAGAACAAGAGAAAGAAGTGCTGCTACACTTCTTTCAGAACAACTTCGTCAAGTTGGTTCTTCAGATCATTTGTTCCTTATTCATCAGTGAGGTATATCCTCTTGTTCATTTTGTTACAGTTTGTATGTTTGTAAGGCTTATGCCTTTTTTGGCCACTTTGTAATCTTTGGAAGAAGATAGTGGAAGGTGCTGACTTATCGATCGCCGTAGACGTACCTCAGTTGAGAGGGAACCATGTAAATTGTTGTGTGTTGTTTTTGTTTCCGCTGTTGGTTTGATTTTTTTATTTCTTTCACTATCATTCCTTTATTGTTTCCATCGATTCACACTTTTGGGGAAGACTCGATTCGTCTGTTTATTTCCGCAAGCCTGTGTTTCTTCCCCAACATCATGAGCTTGGTCAACTGATAAATGAGGCAAGCCCAAACATGCCCTGTTCGGTTTGTTTGCTCCTTTGCTAGCCTTTCTCTGTTCCTTGACCATTGGTATGATTGAAGGATTCATGATGGGCATGGCTTGGCACGACCCTCCCTCTCTCTCTCTCTCTCTCTCTCTCTCTCTCTCTCTCTATATATATATATATATATATATATATATATATATATATATATATATATATAATGAAAATGCTGGTGTTTTTTTTAAATAACGTGATATTTTATTCATCAATTTGAAACGTTAAATATCACACTAAATATTTTTCTTATTTAATTTTTTTTATAAAATACTTGCTTTGTATTTTTATTTTTTCTGATATTAGCTGAAAATAGCAGAAAAATAAAAAATTTCAATATTTCACAAAAAAAAATGGTATCATTTTTCTCGTGTCATCTTTGGTCACTGTGGTCACAACTTGGGAACTGGTCCCACAAATACAATTATAAAATCTCACCGAGGTGGTATCCCATGTGGTAAGCGAGGTCGAAGGCCCAGGTTTGAATTCCTCTGCCACCTGGGGCTTAAGAGATATCTGGTAGGGGTCAGCCTAATCCCAACTCGCCTTTCAAAAAGAAAAAAAAATTATAAAATCTCGCTAAATTTTCTTGAGATTTTTTATTTTTTTTTTGGATTTTCAAAGGCTGGGAAAATGCAGATATCATTGAGAGATTTTCAAAATCTTGCCTCCTTCCGTTAATGTATCATGATATTGCTACCATTTTTAAAGGTTTTTGAATTTTTTATGATTTACAAATTTTAATAAAATTCACATTTTTTAAACTACATATGTGCCAAGATTTTTATGATATTTTTTGCAAAAAATTATAAAATCTCAAATTATGTGCAATTTTCCCTTGTGAAGAAAATCCGGAGAATGAGATTTGAGACAATGCTAGGAACATAGTGAAGAGGATCAGGTCAGGAGCACCTCTAGACTCAGAGGTTCCTTGGATGCCGTTCATCATCATAAAATTGAACGACATCCACAAAACAGGTAATCTTGATTTATGTGGTAAAATTGGCTATTACTTTTAATCATGGAGTTATGCGTCTGTATAACGGTTTATTGTAGACCTAAGGGGTTCGGCATAGTGGGATGGAGCCTAGGCTGTTTGATGGGCAGCCTAGGTTCAAATCCCATGGGCATCACCGCGCTCCATAAGCCAAAGCTTGGTGACTCCCTGGGGTGGAGGGGTAAGCCATCAAAGTTTTACACTGACTGGTCAGTGACCATTAGTATGGCAGGCTGAGCCCGAGCGCGGCTAGGTCTCTGTGCCTTGCGCCTAGGGCGGTTTCTCTAAGTAAAAAAAGAGTAATATTTTATTGTCATCATGCATATTTAACTCGCTTAGACGGTTTTTAAAACCCTACTTTTTCTCAAAAAATAGGAAAATACTGGCATATATAAAAATATAAAAATTATAGATAAAAGATAAATAGCCTTAAGGACACTACAGTCTACTGTATCATGCTATCTAGTTAGAAATAGTAGGTGCGAGTTTGGTCTGGTCAATCTGGACCCATAGATGCACTAAGCATGGTTTTTGTTAGGGATTGCATCTTGGATTGTATCATTTCAAAGTGAAGGCATGTTTTTTGAGTTGTCAAATTTTGGCATATTGTACGCCGTTGATCTTTTAAGCCCTTAAAAAAACCTATTTACACGATACAATCACATGATCTAAAACTCATTTTCCACTTAATCAATTATAGATTACATCTGTAAGGTTATCGAAGAAATAAAAATAAAAATATGGTGTTTTCTGCTTGATTGTTACATACATTCTCACTGGGAAATGAAAACCTACCCACTAGAAAACCTACCAAACATACCCACAAAGAAACATTTTAGATTTTCAGTGTTTTTTTTTCAAAATTCTAACCTTACAGATGTGTTCAACATGATTGATTTACTAGAAATTCACATGGATCAAGCATTTTGGATGGAAAAAATGGTATCTGGAGTGTCAAAAATTTATGAAAATTATAGGCTGTTGATTTTTGAAACCTTTATAAAAACCTATCCATTCATCGGAATCAAATGCTCCAAGAACTGATTCCTACAAAAACAAGCACAAAGATCACATCTATAAGATCAGAATTTAAAAAAAAACACTGAAACTCCGATAAAATGTTTCTTAGTGGATAGGTTTTGTAGGTTTTCTAGTTGGTAGGTTTTTATTCCCCCATTCTAATTATATCTAACATTTGCGCTAGTAAAAGTTTCTTATATATTGCGTTAATATTATAATAAAAAATCAATATTTTTAAAAATAAATGATTTTTAAACTATATTTTTCTCGGGTATTCTGTCGGCCCGTGTAAATATGCCCATAATTTTTTCGTGATATTTTCAAAATATCATCAATATTTGTGACATAGCTCTGGACTGCTTGACTCAAGCCTTGCCCTAGCTACCCAGTCATAAAACTTTTGGCGAATCGAATATATAAAGAATTGGAATGGTTGGTGTGGAAAAGATAACAAGGTAAAATTGAATAATCCATAATGAATTATTGGGCTTGAGGGGGGCAGTAAAATAGGGTACGGAAGGGATGGGTGTGTGAAGGATTGTCCGGTGGTGACAAAGAAAAAGGATACATCAGGGTACACTTGATCCTGCTGGGTGAGCCCATGGTCTCACATTTACTCAGCACCACTGATCTCATGAGCTCAGTTTTTGTCACCCAATGTGCACAACATGTTGATGTCCTCTCTGTGGTCATTTTCCACTAGCAATTCCTTCACCCCCACACATGCCCCATTTTTGTTTGTGTTCCTTGCTCTTCATGTTCTCTCATTTATGGTTGGGCCTATATGTCCCCAAACTCCTTTGTCTTGTACAAGCGGCTTTTGTTTCAAGTTGAAGGATGTCACGAGTTCGATATTTGGAGTGTGCGATTTTCAATGCAAGGTAGAAGTTGAAAGTACTGTCAGGGGGCAAGGTGGACCTCAAGGGTTTTATTGATGAAAGGTTTGTACTAGGGCTAGCTGAGTTCACACTCATCCAATCGTAACTGATGAGAACATGGTTTTCCCTTCGCTTAATATATATATATATATATATATATATATATATATATATATATATATATATATATATATATATATATATATATATATATATATATATAAAGAGAGAGAGAAAGAGTCACTAGAATATGAGAACTAATGTGTGAACTGCCATCTTCATGGATTTTTCTTCTTTTTCTCTTGAACTTAAAAGTATAGATGTGATCTACAGGCTTGGTTTTATAATAACCTGCTCTTAAATCATCCTATTTTGAAGATTTTTTTAAGGCTTTAAAATCAATGGCTTGAAGTCTTCATAAATATTCAAGCATTCAAAAGTTACATTTTTTCATCGAAAATACATGATCCAATGATTGATTAACTTGATTCTTAGCAAATTCACCGTGACAAGCACATCCACATGGTTAGATTTACAAAAAAAATGTTTGAAATGCCCATATTTATGCATGCTTGGTTTTATAAGAACCCACTCTTTAATCATCTGATTTTGATGCATATACAAGATTTTTTTAAGGCTTTAAAATCAATGGCTCATAATCTTCATAAATATTCCATTCAAAAATCATATTTTTTCATGAAAAATACACAATTCAATGGTTGATTCCTAGCAAATTCACCATGCCAAGCACATCTACATGGTAGGATTTGCAAAAAAAGTGTTGGAAATGCTCATCTCTCTCTCTCTCTCTCTCTCTATATATATATATATATATATATATATATATATATAGTAGAAGGCAGCTGCCTACTCTGTTTTGTGCAGCCAACCACGACGGGGTGGGGGGTTCAGATTGTTTTTTGTGAATCTGACCCCTCAAATGAAATATGCTTTTTTAAGCCTTGGATATTTATAATATTTGTAAAAAATTTATGCCGTTGATTTTAGAACCTTATAAAAATTGACCCACGTGTTGAACTTGGTTGATGCAAGAATCAAATCTTATAAAATCAAGCGGGCAATTTTGAGAAAAATATGAAAAAAAACTTTTAAAAGCTTGGTAGACTTATATATATATATATATATATATATATATATATATATATATATATATATATATATATATATATACATACATACAACAACAACAACAACAACTACGCCTTCATCCCAAAACAATTGGGGTCAGCGATATGAACCAAAAAAGAAATTCATTTTGGGTCTTCCACATGAATCCTTTTCCTCCAATCATTTCTATCCAACGCCATGTCCTCGGTGAGGTTCAAAGCATTCATATCCTTTCCTATCATCTCCATCCAAGTCTTCCTAGGCCTACCCCGACCTCTTTTAACTAATATATTTTCCCATTTCTCCAACCTTCTAACTGGAGCATCATTAGGCCTTCGCCGAATATGTCCAAACCACCGTAAACGATTCTCTCGCATCTTATTTTCAATGGGTGCAACACCTAGCTTCTTACGTATCTCTTCGTTCCGAATCTTATCTTTTATTGTATTTCCACACATCCATCTAAGTATCCGCATCTCAGCTACACTCATTTTTTGAATATGATGTCTCTTGGCAGCCCAACATTCCGTACCATATAGTAAAGTGGGTCTAATAGTCGTCCTATAAAACTTTCCCTTCAACCGCAATGGCATTCTACGATCGCGCAGCACTCCAGTAGCACTTTTCCATTTCATCCACCCAACCTTTATCCTATGATTTACATCTCCATCAATTTCTCCATACTTTTGAATGATGGATCCCAAATATTTGAAATAATCATTCACCGGTATATCTTGCTCACCAAGCTTCACTACACTCCCATCACTACTTCGTTGCTTACTAAACCGACATTCCATATATTCAGTCTTACTCTTACTCAACTTAAAACCTCTAGCTTCCAATGTTTGTCTCCATAATTCTAGCTTAGCATTAACCCCAGCTCTAGACTCATCAATCAAAACAATATCATCAGCAAACAACATACACCATGGTACATTTTCTTGAATTGATCTCGTAAGCTCATCCATCACTATCGCAAATAGGAAAGGGCTTAAAGCAGATCCTTGATGTAACCCAACCGTTATCGGAAAATTGGTTGACACCCCTCCACAAGTGCGGACATTGGTTACTACTCCTTCATACATATCTTTAATTATACTAATGTACTTGAGAGAAACACCTTTCTTCATCATTGTCCACCAGAGAACGTCCCTAGGTACTCTATCGTATGCCTTCTCTAAATCAATAAAAACCATATGCAAATCTTTGTTCCTCTCTCTATATCTTTCAATAAGTTGTTTAAGAAGATGTATAGCTTCCATAGTTGATCTTCCAGGCATAAAACCAAATTGATTCTCCGATATCATGACAACCTTCCTCAACCTAGACTCAATCACCCTCTCCCAAAGTTTCATAGTATGACTCATGAGTTTTATACCACGATAGTTTGTGCAATCTTGTATATCACCCTTATTCTTATATAAAGGCACCAAAGTACTCTTCCTCCACTCATTAGGCATCTTATTTGTTCGCCAAATCAAGTTAAAAAGATTTGTCAACCATTCTAAACCTTTCTCTCCCAAGCATTTCCAAGCCTCGATAGGTATACCATCTGGGCCAACTGCCCTTCTTGATTTCATTTTCTTCAAAGCCTCGCAATATATATACATACATAGTAACTAAAATATGTAAACCAATCAAATATGCAAATTGGTATGAACCGAGATTTTCATAGTTTTTTTTTTCTAAAATTTAATCATACAGTTGTGATCTAGATGTTTGGTTTTATAGAAACAGACCTTTGGATCATCGATTATGATTTATAAGAAAGACCTTTTAAGGCTTGAAAATCGACTCAATTTTTGTAAATATGTAAGCATAAAAAATCACATTTCTTGATCCGATTACAATGATCCAATAAACAATTCTAAGCAAATGGACCATGGCGAATGCATCTCTTGGTTAGATTTGCTAAAAAACCTATGAAAATCCAATTTACATATTCCGGTTTTCCTATAAAGAGAGAGAGAGAGAGAGAGAGAGAGAGAGAGAGTAATGTGTTCCTACCCCATTTCCTGCTTATGCCCCTTCAAAAATCTTAGTTTTTGATATTTCTTCTCACATGTAACACTATAGATGTGATCTATAGGGTTTTGTTTAGTGGGATCTGGCTTTTGGATTACAGGAACCTGACCTGTAAACAGGTTTTTTTGGCTCATAGAAGTACAATTTTTCATCAATGGCTAAGAAGGCATCAATTTTTTTGGCTCATAGAAGTACAATTTTTCATCAAAAAAACATGATCCATCACTAAATTGAGCATGCTAAACACATCTAACGGTTCAGTTCAATCATAAAACACTTTAAAGTATGGGGCCTAAGGTAGCAGAACGAGAAAAGAGGGCCTAATATGATCAGTTGTCATATATATATATATATATATATATATATATATATATATATAGAGAGAGAGAGAGAGAGAGAGAGAGAGAGAGAGAGAGACTGCATACAAAAAGTATGCTGTTATTTTTATGGTTTACAAGTCTTTGTGAACATTACGAGTATGACTTGCTTCAATAACTTGACATTGCCTACTGCGAGAGACCCAGCAAATGAACTTGGTGACTCAAGATTTTGAAATAGTTTTGAGTGTTATCAACCAGACGTTTTAGGCTTTCATAAAAGTTGCATTCATACCAACGGGGGCTCCACTTGATTGGTAGAAGAGGTCAGTGCACGTCTCCTTGTGGTGGGAAGTTGCAGGTTCAAACCCCAGTGATACATTGAATAATAACCGGTGGGGTCTGCCTAACCTCAGCTTGCCTTTCAAAAAAAAGGTGCTTTCAGTTTTTCTCACTGACTCTGATAGATGATTTAGGGTGATGGGTGTTGAATTAGACTTGTTCATTCTCAGTATGATTTGGATTCTATATAACCATTTTTTTTCTTGCCTAAAAAATCTCGTGTTCTATAGTGTGATTTAAGATAGTTCAGCTTATATAAGGTTACTTGGTAATTAAGTGAGAAATTAAGTTGTCTCAACCAATGTTGTCAGTCATCGGAAGAAAATCAACCGATTCGTATCGTATCGGCAGAAAACCCATTCGATACTAACCTGAACCAGCTATTTTTTAATAAATGTAAAAAATGCTTAAAAATAAAATTTTAACATTATTTAAATGGTTTTAACACGTATCACCTTCTGATTGACACATAATATTTTTTTATTCTTTTAGCCAATTCAGAATGATTCACTTGAGAATCGGTATCGGCCGATTCACCTGAATCATGGGCCAAACTATTCGATGGCCGATACTATTTTGATAACATTCAATAGGTAAAAGTTAAGCCTTGCTAACATACATATGGTTTGCAATGAAAATCCAGAAAGGTAAGGAAATTTGGAATTCACCACTACATGTAGTAGGAGGATTTGAGTTCCAAAAAAAGTTATCGTATGTTGGTAGCACCAAAGGGCAGATGCTCATAAATTCCTGATTTTGGTTGAACCTGATGGTTGTAGAGAAACTCTAAAGATTGATCACTGAACTGGTAAGTGTTGGCACCCTTTTTAAACTAGTTATTGATAGTGTAATTTTTTATTTGGTGCACTGAATCCAAGTGTGTCTAGTTTCACCAAGTACATTGGTTCTTATTTGACCATTCTATGTCATATGGGTACAGATACAAATACAGATATAATATTGGATTCGAGACACAAATACCTAATTTTTATAACAAGCAGGACACAGTGACACATAATTTTTAAATATTCAACAAAATGTTTTTTAATAGTTGTAATATAATAAAACATATTTATTAGTATTAACAACATAAAATAAATTATAAACATGTCATAGCTTGGTGTTGTGTCCCCTAGATACAGAACCTCAGACAGAGTGTCCCTGTGACATAGAAGCCACTGTCCTCTAGGTGGCCGGACCATTAAGGGACCAACTTACTAAGCCGAGTCATCTTACTATTTTTCTTTTCTTTTTTTTTGCCTTTTTTCTATGAGACAATCAATTTTGTCCTCTTTCTTCTGAAAGAATGGTCAGTGCATGTCCTCACTTGCATTGTCCCCTTGCCCCCACTGTGTTTTGGCAATATGAGTGACATCATCAATGACATATGTTCATTTCTTCAAAATCTGCTTCCAATTTTTAAATTTGCTTCATAGGAAAGTACTGCTGCTTTTATCAAGATAGTCTTTAGTTTCCATGCTCGCTTCCATCTTATGGCCTCACTGTACTCCCTGCCTGTATTTAAATACCATACACGTGTATAGAAGTTTAAATTAGAAAAAGATAGCCATTGGATTTATTATGCAAATATATATAAAAAGTCGTCTCCTTTTATTTTGATGTCTACCTGTATTTTTTGATCTCCAAAAAGCTTAAAACCTAAAAGGTTTGCACCTCAAATGACAAATTATTCCATGTCAAGTTGTGAACATAAAGTCTTTTAAGTATAAGATTATCATTTCAATATACTTGAGGTTTCATATGACCTTGTTCCTAAATTAGTAACCAAATTGAATATTACTTTTGAGTAATGAATAACCATGATAAATATAACAGCAGCAAAGACTAAGAAAACACCAAATTAATGAATTGAAATGTTTCCATTAATAACAACAATAATAATAAAACAGTTGGAGTTCATGATCGTGATCCCCATAAGATGTCAAACCTATGCTTAAATGTGCTTTGAAAACTTTAAATGTTAATACTTTTGGCCTTTTTTTTCTAATGATGCTGAAATCTCCGGTCCTTTAGGATCGCCGGAAGGAATCAATATCTGGTTGGGTTGAGCTGAGAAGAAACCACATTCCTATATAATGCACAATTAAAGTCTTACTGAATTACTTAAAACAACTCATTAGCTCCATACATCAATCCTATAACAAAAAAGAAAAGCTTGGTATACAGAAAACAATTAATTAGCTACCTAAACAATAATCATATAACCAAACAGAAAAGCTTGATAAAAAGAATTGTATCTTTGAAAGTTATTTGAAGGTTTTGGCCAGAGCTATTAAGGACCGCAAAATAATGGGTTGCTGGTTAATTACTTCATTTTCTCTTTAATGGCATTAATCTTCTAAGAAGAGGATGCTTAATCAAAAAAAGAGAAGAGAAAAGGCAAGCAATTAATTATGAGAACAAATGGTTTAACCTACAACTTGATCTTATCATATATTAGCAACTATATATTTTGTTTGAGCTACTTTTAAGTTGTCAACCTTTCTCAGTGGGAATGATTTTTGGTTCCTTCTTTTAAAGTTGGTGAAAGATGGGTTAACAACAAAACTGCTGCAAGTTGCATGAAGACTGCACTCTGGAGACCAAATCCTGCCAAGTTGGGGCATCTCTACGTGGTCCATGAACCTGACTTTTGCCCTTTTCAGTTTGCTTAGGCTTGGAAGTGGGACCTTCTATATCATTCCCTATTGTGGTGGTACGTACCAAGTGGCGCATAGGTGCACCCTCCCATTGTGCCACACTCTCCCTTAGAGGGCATGGTTCTCCCTTCACACATGATCAACATGATTCTATGAGGTTCTTTTTGTGTCTAAATTAACACCCATGCCTTAGAAAAATGCTCAAAGCATGCTCACCAACCTCACATGGATAAACAACTCTAGTCATACTCCTTAGTTCATGACCCAACTTGACCTCACAACAGATAAACAGTAGGGGCTGGACATGCTGGTTGAGTCCCTCAGCACATGATCACAACTATGTGAGTCTTGGTAAGTGTGTCTCTTTCCCTCATGTTGAAGATATTTATATCCAATTTGTTGGAAAGCCTTAGAAAAATGGCTACATGGCACTGTTAAGCTGCACCTTTTTTAAAGCTATGATGGTATTAGACCTTAATTGTGGGGGATGGAGATGAGATGAATCTGGTAGTCCTTAAAAGTTTCCTGAGCCATATGGAGAAGCTTTTCAATTATGGGTAAGTGGAAAAGAATGCATGGTAAACTATGGTGAAAGACTGATGGGTCAACTTCCACAAATGAATGAAGGATTTGTACATTTGTAAACATTTTTTTTAAGGAAATTAAATTTCATTCACATGTTATAAACCATTACAGAGCTGCAGCAACAAATGATGAGAAAATAGGACACCAAAAAAATATGTAGATACAGTTCATTACAGAGCAGCGTAAGGGAGAAAGGAAACAATCCATTCCCACAACCACAGTTGCTACAGAAAAACGCAGCAACTGCAGAAAGGCACAACAATATGCAGAAAAACAGAAAAAGTATAGTGCAGAAGCATAAATTCTATCAATGGGGCAACCTCCCGAGAGGAAGCACCCTGCAGCATCCCAGCGCTGCGTGTTGTGGGCTGCCCAACACGCCCGATGCACCGTTTCCCGATCCAGCTGAAATCTTTACCCGGCCACATTAGCTGAATTCGTTCCAACAAGCAGGCCAGGCAAAGAGACATGTGAACCTCTAAAAACTCTGTTCTCTCTCCAACCACACCTCCAAAAAATCGGAACCCAGCATCTCCGAATAAACAGGCATTTCAAACCCATACCCCAAATCTCGTGTTATTAAGTCGTCTTCATCTAATTAAAGAGGAACTAAAGTGGACTATAGGATGATTTTAGCTTAATGTGTCTGTAGTTGTAAAAAAGTTATGGTGGTTTTCTTTGTGTTTATTGGGTCCATAGAAAGCTAACTTGAGAGAGAGAGAGAGAGAGAGAGAGAGAGAGAGAGAGAGTAATTTTGATAGAAAAGAATCTTTGTTAAAATCCCAAAAGTTGCCAATGAACACAACAACAATCATTTTGGTATTTAGTTAATGAAACTTATGCAAAGAGTGTAATGAATAGGTCATATTGTTCTAAATGGATTCAAAGGGTAAAGTTGGGCATTTGTCTTATCTGAATGTGGAGAGGTATTCATTATATTTTTCTGTTTAAATTATGGACGGCAGTGGACCGAGGGAAACGGGGCCTCCGCCCCCATTTGGATAGGAGATGGAGGTAAAAATTAAAAAGGGTGCACGGATGGAGGCAGGGATGGGCTTACATGTTCCCCCACCTGCCCTGTTCCCAATTCTTGTTAGTAAAATAATTAAAATATCGATCTCTTTCTTTAGGGATGGTAGTGGACCAGGGAAAAACAGGCCCTACCTCCGCCTCGCCCCGTTAGGACCGGGAATGGAGGAGATGAAACAAGGATGGAGGTTAATATCAAAACCCGTGCAAGGATGAAGGCGGGGATGAAGGGCAGAATTTTGAAACAGAGCAGGGGTGGAGACCTTGTCCCCTGCATTCACCCCGATCCCCTGCCATCCCTCGTTTAAATGTGTTAAAATCAATAGCTTATATTGCACTAAGACTTGATGAAGTAAAAAAACAACTTTTATGATTAAATTGATTTGATCCAAAGCATGGGTTTTAGTAATAAAAAGTGAAACACATCTATTGGTTTGGATTAAGGAAAAAACACACCTGCAACTATGTTCTTTAAAAGTATATAGGATGCTTAGGATATACCTATTTAGGAGTTATCCCTTTTGGATTAATAGATCATGCATATCACCCCCACAAAATGTGAGTAAGTACTTCCCTAGAGCTAGCATTCTCCATTTTTCCTCCTCTTCACTATCGTATTGTCAACATAGCAACTGGAGGCCTTATAGTGGCAGAGGCTTCCCTCTGCTGGCACTACAAGAAATTACACTTTTATTGGCGTGTCCCCCCTAACCTGCTAGCCCCGGTGAAAAAGTGAGTATAATAAAAAAATTCTAGTGCACATAAAACATGTGCTGTAAAAAAAAATTTGACTCAACAAAGAGGTGCACCAGTAAAAAAGAGTTTTTTCTAGTGCATAAAAAAGTGTGCCAGTTAAAAGGAGTTTTTCCAAAAAATTGTGCCAATAAAAATAAATTTTCCTGACACACATAAAAAGTGCACTAGTAAAAAGACCAATTTAAAAAAAAAACATTTTCACTCTTTCGTGAGCTCTCTCACTAATAGAGATGGCAGTGGACCGGGCGAAAGCAGGGCCCCGCCTCGCCCCGTTTGGACCGGAGATGAAGGGTATGAAGCAGGGATGGAGGCGGGGACGAAGGTTAAAATCCATCCCAGTTCAGGGATGGAGGCGGGGATGGACGCACCCTGTTGAAATAGATAATGGTCCATATTGTTGCCTATCTGGACCATATCTTCAAATAAGGAAGGCAATAGCTGGGGAAGTTTTTGTGATCAGAGTTATTATATTTCTATAATTGTAATAGGAAACAAATCTCTCTAATCTCTCTATAAATTCTCCTCTCTTCTCTGTAACAATTATCCTGGAAAATAATAGAAAAAGGGTGTATGTGGGAGTGGAGGACGTAGGCACTAAATTGGTGCTGAACCTCAATAATTCTTATGTTTATTTCCTGTTTCTGGTTTCTGTGCACATACATACACAGACTACACACATAGTTATGAACTTCTACATGGTATCAGAGCACCAGGCGTAGATTTGACGTTGGTGATCTGAGATGGAGGACTCTAGTACGAAGATGAGTGAAGGGAAGAGCCCAGACCCCAGCACTGACATGACCTTGCTTCAAGCATTGAAGGAACTTCTCTCCACACAGAAGGCGACGGCCGTGCCGGTCGAAGTTCCGTTTAACTCGACCATCGTCAAACTCGATGGAAACAACTATGGACTATGGCTGTCCATGATGGAGACACATCTGGCCGGCAAGGGCAAGTTGGGATATGTGAAGGGCGAAAAACCAACACCCCCAATAGGCGATGTGGGCTATGAGCAGTGGAAGATGCATGACTCAATGGTGAAAGGTTTGATTCTAAATTCCTTGGACCCAGTTCTGATTGGTAATTTCCATCGGTATTCCACGTCAAAAGAGGTATGGGATGCTTTAGCTACAACCTTTTTTGATGGATGTGATGCCTCTCAAATTTATGATCTTCAACAAAAGGTTCATATGGTGCATCAAAAGGGGGGGTCATTGGAGAAATACTATAATGAGTTACAGGGGTTGTGGAAGGAAATCGACTTCAGGAGGCCAAACCCCATGACATGCACGATGGATATTGAGAGGCACAACCTATGGGTCCAACAAGATCGTGTATACAAGTTTCTTGCTGGACTGGATGATCGTTTGGATAGCACTCGAGCCGATATAATCCAGACGATGCCTCTTCCAACTATCGAGCAAGCGTATGCCAGAGTTAGACGGGAGGAGATGAGGCAAAAGGTGATGTGCAGCAACAGTGACCCCAACCCGGTTGTTATGGCGGTGAAGGGCACGGACCGCGCGGGCTGGAACACGGACCGTGTGAGTAGTCACACAGCCCGCGCATCTGAGGTATCACTTTCTCTTAAAACTGGAACAAACCAGGGAAAAGGGAAAAGGGTCGAAGGAGGAGGATGCACCCACTGCCACAACCCAAAGCACACTAGAGAGACATGTTTTCAACTGCATGGGTACCCGGACTGGTGGCATGAGTTGAAGGAGAGAAAGGGAGCAAGTAAGAAGGGACATGCTCATCAGACGATGAGCACAGACCGTACAGATAATAACTCAGGCCACAGAGACAACACAGGACAAGCATCTCTCACACTAGCCAATTTCGTTGAAGGTACAAAGGTTTTTTCTGAGAAAGGTAATGCTTTTATTGCACATAATCTAGGAAAATGGGTAATAGACTCGGGAGCAACTGATCACATGACCTATTTAGATTCTGATTTAGAAAAAATCCATGAATCAAACAGGAAAGAAATTGTGAGTGCAAATGGGATTAAATCACCAGTTATAGGGTCAGGAAAAGTTATTGCTACTCCATCTCTATGTCTAAAAGAAACATTACTAGTTCCTTCGCTGACCACAAGGCTCATATCAGTGGGAAGAATAACTGAAGACTTAAACTGTGATGTTCTAATGTACCCAAATTTTTGCATTTTTCAGGACATTCTAACGAAGGAGATACTTGGGCGTGGTATTAAGCACAATGGACTGTATCACCTTGAAGATTTGAGTGTTGGTTCTGCATGTTTAACTGGACAGAGTGTTCAGACGAATAATATTTTGTTATGGCATAAGAGGTTAGGGCACCCTTCTGTGGGTTATATGCGGAAGATGTTTCCGTCATTATGGGGTAATTTATCAAATTCTGAAATTTCATGTGAAACTTGTATTAAAAGTAAGAGTCATAGAAACACGTATCCTAGTACCTGTTTTAAAAATTTGGAATTTGGTGATTTAGTACACTCTGATGTGTGGGGTCCAGCCCCAGTTACCTCTATTAATGGAGAAAGATGGTTTGTTTTATTTACTGATGATAGTACCCGAATGACCTGGTTGTATCTCTTAAAAACTAAGGATGAAGTTGCCACATGTTTCCTAGATTTTTTGAATCTGGTCCAAAAACAATTTGGAAAAAAGATTAAGATTCTTAGAAGTGATAATGGGAGGGAGTATGTGAATAATTTCTTGAGAAAATTTTTGAGAGACAATGGAATTGTATATGAGACATCCTGTGTTGGTACCCCTCAACAAAATGGAGTGGCAGAAAGGAAAAATAGGCATATTTTAGAAATTGCTAGGTCACTATTGTTTGAAAATAATGTGCCTCAAAATTTTTGGAATCACGCTATATCTACTGCGGTATACTTCATGAATAGAATGCCCTCAAGAACCCTAAATTTTCTTACCCCATTGCAAAAACTGGCTTCGTTTGTAGAAATTCCTTCAATCTTGACCTTGGCACCTAGAATTTTTGGCTGTGTAGCATATGTGCATGTTTCAAGAGAAAAAAGAACAAAGTTAGAACCATGTGCAATTAAATGCATGTTCATTGGATATGGAAACAATCAGAAAGGATATAAATGCTTTGATCTAGAAACCAAAAAAACCTATGTGACAATGGATGTTACGTTCTTGGAGAGTGAATCTTGTTTCACAAACCAACCAACCCCTGTATCAATACAAGAGGAACCAAATCACCAAGTATGGTGGGATAATCAGGAGAACACCAATACAGTCCATATACCAGAGGAGATTGGCCATTCACCAGAAAATGCGTCTGACGATACGAACCAGACAAAAGATTACACAGTCCGCATACCAGAGGACACAGACCGTGCACCAGGGGATACAGACTGTACACTGGTAGATGGAGAAGAAAGACCAGGAGCAGGGGTGATACAGTCACACGAGGATCCAGAAGAAATGCCACGCTTGAGTCCTCCCGATGATGCTCCTGAGGTAAGTTCTCTCATCTCTGAAAGAAGGTATCCCATAAGAACTAACCGAAATGTACGACCTAAGCGGTATAGCGAAGAAGGGTATGCGATATCTAACTATACCAGCACTAAAGGATTGTCTAACTTAGTCCAAACTTTCACTAAAGAATTATCGAAAAATCCAGTACCAAACACTGTGGGGGAAGCATTGCAGGATCCCAAATGGGTTGAGGCCATGGAAACTGAGATGAAAGCCCTAGAAATCACTAAAACTTGGAATTTGGTAGAACTACCAAATGGGAAGAAAACAGTCGGCTGCAAATGGGTGTTTTCTGTGAAATATGATGCCACAGGTAGAGTTGAGCGATATAAGGCAAGGTTGGTCGCAAAAGGGTACACTCAGACATATGGTATAGATTTCCAGGAAACTTTTTCTCCAGTTACAAAGCTTAACACAGTTCGAGTCTTATTATCTCTTGCAGCAAACTTTGACTGGCCCTTACACCAGTTTGATGTGAAGAATGCATTTTTGCATGGTGATTTAGAAGAGGAAATCTATATGGACCTACCGCTAGGGTATTCCCACCAACAAAATAAGAAACTGGTGTGCAAGTTGGAGCGCAGTCTATATGGCTTAAAACAGTCCCCCCGAGCATGGTTTGGGCGATTCTGTAAGGCCATGAAGAGCTATAACTACAATCAGAGTGATTCTGATCATACTCTGTTCTTCAAGCATCGTCAAGGCAAGGTAACCATCTTAATTATCTATGTTGATGACATGATAATTACAGGGGACGATAATATGGAAATCAAGTGGCTAGAGCAGAGGCTATCGCAGGAATTTGAAATGAAGGATCTAGGCGGTCTAAAGTATTTCTTGGGAATAGAGGTACTGCGTTCAAAAGAAGGTATATCCCTATCACAGAGAAAATATACACTTGACTTACTCGCAGAGGTAGGGATGCTAGATTGTAAGCCAGCTAATACACCCATTATTCCGAACTTGAAGTTTGAAGACAACCCAGAAGATTCGGAGGTGGATCGAGAAGCTTATCAGAAATTAGTAGGTAAACTCATTTACCTATCACATACTAGACCCGATATTGCATATGCTGTGAGCATGGTGAGTCAGTTTATGCATGACCCGAGAAAACAACACATGGATGTTGTGATGAGAGTTTTGAGGTATCTAAAGAAAACTCCAGGAAAAGGCATTCAATTTAGAAAAAATGGACATTTAGAAGTTTGGGGATACACTGATGCGGATTGGGCTGGAGACAGAATAGATCGGAAATCAATGTCAGGACACTTCACCTTTGTGGGAGGAAATCTGGTCACATGGAGGAGTAAGAAGCAAAATGTTGTTGCGCTGTCAAGTGCAGAAGCAGAGTTCAGAGGGATGTCCAAAGGCCTATGTGAGTTGTTGTGGTTGAGAAAACTTATGAATGAATTGAAATATGGGCCAAAAGAAGAAATGCAGCTGCATTGTGATAACAAGTCAGCAATTGAGATAGCCCACAACCCAATACAACATGACAGGACCAAGCACATAGAGATTGATAGACATTTTATCAAACAAAATCTGGAAGAAAAGATCATATCGTTTCCATTTGTGAGATCAGAACAACAGTTGGCAGACATGTTAACAAAGGCAGTGTCAGCCAAGTTCTTTGAAGAATCGATTGCCAAGTTGGGTATGGTAGATGTCTACTTACCAACTTGAGGGCGGGTGTTGAAATAGATAATGGTCCATATCGTTGCCTATCTGGACCATATCTTCAAATAAGGAAGGCAACAACTGGGAAATTTTTTGTGATCAGAGTTATTATATTTCTATAATTGTAATAGGAAACAAATCTCTCTAATCTCTCTATAAATTCTCCTCTCTTCTCTGTAACAATTATCCTGGAAAATAATAGAAAAAGGGTGTATGTGGGAGTGGAGGACGTAGGCACTAAATTGGTGCTGAACCTCAATAAATCTTGTGTTTATTTCCTGTTTCTGGTTTCTGTGCACATACATACACAGACTACACACATAGTTATGAACTTCTACACACCCTTTTCCCCACCCCGTCCCGTCCCCACCACGATCCCCGCCCCGCCCCGTCCCTGCCACTTTTCCCCGCCTCATCCCTGTTTGAACCGAGGGTGGAGGACATGAAACGGGGATGAAGGCGGGGGTGGAGGTTAAAATCCATCCCCATCGGGGATGGAGGTTCTAATCTTGAGGCGGGGCAGGGGTGGAGACCATGTCCTCCACCCCGCCCCGCCCCACTGCCATCCCTACTCACTAACAAAGAAATCTCCTCGATCTCTCTCTTCCTCTCTACATCAAGAGGTTAGAGAAGGGGTCAATGGGGAAGTCATGCATAGGGATGGCAGTGGACTGGGGCAAAAACACCGGGTGTTGATTTTCACCCTTGTCCTGTCTCAAAAAAAAATTCCCCCATCCCTGCACGGGTGTTGATTTTAACCTTCATCCCTGTTTCGTGTCCTCCATCCTTAGTCCAAATGGAACGAGGCAAGAAGGGGTAGGACGGGGCGAGGTAAAGCATAATTCCATCCTCTCACGGGTTTTGATTTTATCCTTCATCCCCGCCTCCATCTTCCTTTCATGTCCTCCATTCTTGGTCCAAACGGGGCGCGGTGGGGTGGGGCCTCATTTCCCCCCGGTCCACTGACATCCCTAGTCATGTTGGTAGAGGCGATAGATCCGATGGGTGAGCACCTCGGCAAAGAAGGTGGTGACCTTCCTCATAGCACTTGCCTTGGAAGTGACTAGGATGTCGATCTGCTTCACCAAGGCCCCTGCCACATTAAGGTTGTCCTGCTGCATAGATTCAGCGTAGGCCATTAGGGTGTGGACCAGCCAGATGCCCTTCTCCTACGAGTCCACCACCACAGGTCGCGCCTCCACTGGAGTGGTCAGTGTTGAAGTCGCTCCCATTGTCGACCCCGATTTGAGTTGCATTTTTTCTCTAGCCGCCCCACACTCGTATACAATCCCTTTTATGCTTGAGATTTCATCATTGAAATCTTGCAAGGGGCAGTGGTCATGGTCATGGTCATGGTCATGGGAGGGTTGTTTCTTTGACACCAGCAGTAATGGAGGAGGTTTGTGCAAGCTAGAGACCAACACATTGATCAGAATTTCAACCAAAAGTCTATGTCAGCCCGTGCTCTCACCTTCTCTTTGTCTCTATGTGATCTTTCTCTCTTTCCCTCTCTTTGTCTCTCTATAATTAATCTCTCTCTCTCCCTCTCTTTGTCTCTCTAAGATTAATCTCTCTCTTCTCTCTCTGTTGAGCAGCCATCATTGTCGATCGATGTTTTCTCCCTCTCTGTGTATCTATGTGTTCTCTCTCCTTCTCTGTGTGTTCATCGGCCACCACCATCACCACGTGATGGGCCTTGTTCGACCGTTTGCCACCGTCACCTCACCCAAGATATTTAATAAAATGCATGCTAAGTTTAATTTTTTTTATAAGTATGATTTATATTTTAGAGATTTTATATTTTAATTGTTAATTTTATAATTTATTTAGTGAATGCATGCTAAATCTATTTTTTTTCATATATGATTTAAATTTTAGAAGTTTTGCATTTTAATTGCTATTTCTGTAATTTATTGAATGCAAATGTGCTAAATTTATTTTTTTTCATCTATGATTTAGATTTTAGGAGTTTATATTTTAATTGATAATTTTATAATATATTTAGTGAATGTATGCTCAATTAGATTTTTTTTAAGCATGATTTAGATTTTAAGAGTTTGTATTTTAATTATTAATTTTATAATTTATTTAGTAAATATATGTTAAATCTTATTTTTTTCTCATGTATGATTTTAGATTTTATAAATTTTATAATATATTTAATGAATGCATGTTTGATACATTTTAAATGATATAAGAAAGTCACAAATGGTAATTTGTTTCAAATTTAATGAGACTATTGAAACATAATAGCAGATCCAACTTCTCTAGATGTGTAGAACCATGTCCTCTCTTGATATATATATATATATATATATATATATATATATATATATATATATATATATATATATATATATATATATATATATATATAATACAGATCCCTGGTCACCACCAGGGTGGTCCATTTTTAGGTTGACAATTGCGTCAGCTAATTGCAACCAGCTAGCAGTTGAAATGATGCAGAAGTGATAATCTTAGTTGAGTAACCAGGTATTAGGCAAACAAAAAAAAAACATATTTGATGGGAGAAAATTGTCTTTTTTTTTTTTTTGCTGCTCCAAAGGAGTTTGGTACAGTGGATGGGGCCTAGTCAGCTAGGCAGGTGGTTTAGGTTTAAATATCATTGGTGTCACCCCTTGCTCTAGCTGAAGCATGGCAACTTCTTGCGGCTAAAGGGTAAGCCCAAGGAGTTTTATGCTACCAGGACAGTTATCGTAAGTACAACAGGCAGAGCTAGCGCGGCAAGGTCTATGATCTTGGGGGCGGTTTCTCCGTATAAATATTTAAAAAAAGAATGTTTTTGGCTATTCCTGGGCTCCATCAGTTAGTATGGTTTGATTGTTTTAGCTTTGTCAAATGTGACAATGTAGGTGGTGGATTTGTGTGGGCTAGGGTTAGTTGATGTACTAGATCTGCATCACTTGCATCTCCTGTTGAGTGTAATAGGGCACTGCTATGCGGTTTTCTTGATCACTTTACTGATGAAATCTTAGCAAAATGACAGGTGATTCCTTGTTTCTGTATGTGTGCTGGCCTTGAATATCTTATGTTTGAATTGGACATACTATTTGAAATCTAGGAACTGGGATAGGAGTTAATCCATTTAACCTTGAGGGTGAGATTAAAATGGCCTCATCTTGGGACGAACAGGATTGGAGACTGCAGATCGGCAGCTTAAGGATCTGTAATTTTGGTTTTATTCTCTGTTTATTGTTTTTTTTTCTGTACTTGTTGGTAACAGGTTTTGTGGGATAAGGTGTGTGATACCTCATTACTCTCTGAACCCCAAGGTGAAACTCTGATTTTTCTCTGCTGTACTGTTATACTAATATCAATGTACTTCTCATTCTTTAAAAACAAAAGAAACTACCACATGGTGGCTGTTTGGAAACTGGTAGCTGGGATGGGAGTTAATGCATTTTGGGATGAAAAGTGGCATTGTATTTACAATAAAGCATGGAATTGACAGCTACAGCAGCTAAATCCATGATTTGACAGCTGCCACTTCCTCAAATGCCACTTCCCATCCCATCTACTAGTTTCCAAACAGGGCCAAGTGAATAAATTAATTAAGTTTGCAACCCCATTGATATGGTTGTAGACAAGTTTAATTGGGTTTGGTCAGGAAAACTGCTATATGCTTTGGTACCAGTTCCTCATGATGAATTCATTTTACAACAGATAATTGATTTCATATTATGCCTGACTTAAATATTTTGAGATAAAGGTATTCAACTTTGCCTAGTTTATGCACATTCTTACTTGTTAAGGTAAGATCTGGATATTATTCAGATAGGATGGGGATTTGGCTAATCCGATTGCTTTCGAATTCTGTTCGAGTTTGGATCACTACTTTATGTGGGATTCATGTTCGAATTTAAAATTAGATTCAATCCATTTGGAATCTTTACAGGCAAAAGAATTGGTATGAGTCTTCTTTTCGCATATCCAGTACTGAGATGTGCACATTTGGGATCCAAATTTTAACCCTAATTTATCTCATTATCATCCAGACTCGGATTAATATCTACTGAATACAAATTGGATTCAGATTCAGATCAAGCATGATCCAGACTCTATCTGATCTGTTTGCACTCTTACTGCTAGGGCTGCAAACAGATCGGGTATGGTCAGATATCCGATCTGAGATTAACATGTTTTTTCAGATACGGATTCTTTAAGTAGGATCCGAACATATGTTCAGATTGGATTCGGATCTAATCAAACAGAAGGCTTTCAGATTAGGTTTGGATTTGGATCAGCATTTTAAGTTGGAGCTAGAATTGTTCTGATTCAAAATCTGACCTGATTAAATTTTTTACATGTAAATAGATTTTTTTTTTAAAAAAATCCATATCTAGTGTCAATAGGTATTTTGGATTCAGATCTACTATTTATATTTTGGATTCAGATAAGATCCAGCCCTAGTCCCACCAGTTTGCGCGCGGACCCTACCTCAAACTTGGTGGTTTTTCAGTATGTCAAAAAATAGGTGGTATTGCGACCTTTAGATTTTGAGTTCTATGTTACCTTAAAGTGAACCCACACATCAAGTCCATATCACAAGAACCAGCCAGTTGCCCAAAATCAGGGGCACTCTTATAATTAGGATTGACTTGGCTCATAAAGTACTCGTTCAAACTCATGAAATAGGCTCGGCAAGCTGAACATAAAGAGAGTGTATTCGCCTAGTACAAGCTTATTAACTAGTTGTAAGTAGGAGTGTCAACAGGTCATGTTTAACCCATACCAAACCCTATAGGGTCTGGGTATGGTGATAAATAAGAATACCAAACCCTATATGGTCTGGGTATGGTGATAAATAAGAATACCTTATTAAGACCCAGGTCCAAATCCAAAGGTTCGATTAATACATGGATCCGGGTATAGTTTGTGAAATTTTATACCAGACTCGTGCCGTACATGAGTTCCGATTAAGATCCACAATTTCTAATGTTAAAATGATAAAAAATAGTATTTTACCGAGTATGACCCAGGTCTGGTTCATGTAGTTCTTATCAGGTCTGGGTATGGTTTCTTTTATGGTGGATCCGATTAGTCTCGCGTCTAGACCCAATACCATACTCAAAAAATTGGGGCCCGGTCTGGTTTCACCTGGGTTCGAACCAAACCCAACTCGTTGACAAGCCTAGTTGTAAGTATATTTTGCATATATTTTATATCGTATTTCCTTTAGCTGAGTCAAATCAAAAATTAAAAAATATTTTATATCACAAAGAGCAAATGGTTAAAGTGTTTGGTTTGCAAGCAATAAGTTTAAGTTCAAATCATTAGTTACAACTTTAAAACAATGTATTTATGTTGTAAATGAGCCAGTTTCAGCTTGCCTTAATAGGTTTATAGTCCAATTTATGTTCTTAATTTAGAAAAATGTATCTCTTTGTTAATGAGTCAGCTTGAGCTCGGCTCGTTTAACCGGAGCTTACCATGAGCTTAAGCTCAGTTTTTTTTTTTATATTTACATGGAGAAACCAGCCTCAGGATCAGAGACCTAGCCGCGCTAGTTCTAACTGTTGTAGGAATCGCTTAAGCTCAGCTTAACTCGCCATAAAAATGAGTTTTGCTTCAATGCTGTTCAATTGGTTGGTTTACTGGCCCTATGAAAATTAATGAAAAAAAAATTGAAAGGTATTTATGATTATATTTCAAATCAATCATTGGCCTTTGAAGACTTGAATTTTCAAATTAAAAAAACTCATAAATCCTTTTTAATGTTATTAATCTAGTAAAATCATGATATTTTCATAATGAGTAATGCTCCTGTGCTCTGGGAGTACCTGCTCTCACCTACTAGAAATCATAGTTGTAGGTTGCATCTTCTCAATCAGACCTTGCAGATATACTTAACACAGTTTATTTGATAAAAAATTATGTTTGGATCATGCTTTTTTGACATTAAAATAGGTTTTTTTTAAGTCATGAAATTTTGGTACATTGTGAGCCATTGATTTTTTAAGATCTTAAAAAACCTACATGTAATCCATAATCACATGATCCAAAACTTGTTTTTTTTCACTAAATAATGATGGCATATCATATCTATTGGGTATGATCAACAAAAAAAAAACACTAAAATTTTGAAAATTTGAAGGTTTTGTTAGGTGCTCCCCGAGCACCCTATCATTACTATTTCATAACATTGGGCTATAATTATGAGTTTGTATCTCTAAAAGCAATTATAAGCTACAACACAATGCCAGCTAGAGGGCGTGTCACGGGTGACACGAGTTGAACATGTTACGACAAACTGACAAGACTTTGACATGTATATGTATTATTTTAATAAAATATATTTGTGTATGTAAAATATTTAAAAATAAATTTTAATTAATTAAAAACCTAAAAATCTGCATCATTATAAACAACTTTTTGCTAATTTTATTGAAATTGCTAATTTTATTGAAATGGTGATCTCAAATGGGTCTATTTTCAGCTTCATATACATAGTTAGCACACTTAGCGTAGTTAACAGATCAAAAAATTTCTAACTCACATGTCTAAGTCAAGTTTTCCATCGAGTCGTACCCGTATCTATGTGACATTAGATCATAGGATTGAAATATCACATTTTTTGCATTATGTAGGATTTGGGTTGGATCCTATTAGACCCAAATCTAAATCTAGATCCAAAATAGATTTGACGAAATAATGTTGAATCTTAATCTGAAATACAAGTGACAATAATGGATTCAGAAAAAAAAAGTAAGAAAAACAAGCTAAATACATGTAAAAATTGCAAATGGATCAAGTTTTATTTCGGATCAATTTTAGATCCAAAATAAAATATTAATCTGAATCGGATTGAACAGATCCAAATCCGATCCAAATGCACATTCGGATCTGGCTCAAACGATCAAAACTGAATATTGGAACTCCAATAAAATATCTGACCGAGAGAGGTTCACAGTAAAGGGCTACCGTTTGTTAGGCAGGTAGCCTTTTCGTTGTGTTGTCTGTTAAAGGACAAAGGAAGAAAGGGGGGTAAAGGAGAGAGAGAGAGAGAGAGAGAGAGAGAGAGAGAGAGAGAGAGAGATGAAGCAGCAGCAGCGAGAGGGTGGTGGAAGCGGCGGCAGAGGCAACGGCGGGGAGGAGAGGATCAAGGGGCCGTGGTCGCCGGAGGAGGACGCCATCCTCAGCCGGCACGTCAGCAAGTTCGGCGCGAGGAATTGGAGCCTCATCTCCCGAAGCATCCCCGGTAGGTCCGGCAAATCCTGCCGCCTCCGGTGGTGCAACCAGTTGGACCCCGTCGTCAAGCGCAAGCCCTTCACCGGTTAGACTAACCCCTTCTTCTTCTTCTTCTTTTCTCTGTTTTTTATGATACCCACAAAGTTCTTTTACTCCTCTCTCTCTCTCTCTTGTATGATTGTGGTTTTGATTTCAATTGGTGGTGCTTCCGAGTGTAAGGTATTTTCATAGATGCTCTCTTCTTGTGTTGCTTCTGTTTCTCATGATACCCACAAAATCTTTTTATTACTTCGAGGCTCTCTCTTGTATGATTGAGGTTTCAATTGATGGGGCTTCCAAATGGAAGCCATTATCTGCTATAGATGCTATCTTCTTATGTTCCTTCTGTTTCTAATGGCACCCACATTAATCTTTTTATTGTTTTGTGGTGATTATGGTTTCAGTTTGCTGGGGCTTCCAACTGGAAGTGATTAACTGTTTTGGATGCTCCCTTCTTATGTGGATTCTGTTTCTGGTGATACCCACAAAATCTTTTTATTGTTTTGAGGCTCTGTCCCTCTTTCCCCCATGATGGGCAATTGGGGTATCAGGTAATGTTCTTGTTGGGTGAGTATTGGCTGGCTGTTGTAAAGAGGGCGGGGTTTGTCCCTTACATTACATTGTTCTTCCTCTTATTGTTTTGTTTTGGTTTGTGCCCAGTAGTGAAGCTTTTTGTTGGTATGGGAGATATGGCGGTGGGTGTCCAATTGTTGTGAAAGGTAGAAATTGGTAACACTATGCACCAATAGATGGAAATCTTTTCTGCTGACAGAGAGTGTGTGAAGCATAAGTTATTGAATTATGGTGAAGCATGTTTGGGAAATTGACTACTGTGGTCGGATGATGTCTTCAAGCTATTCATTTACACTTAACGTGGTGAGTAGTGCTAGAGCAAGTAAATGATTTTTGGGTAGTCATAGAGAAATGGTAGTTTGGCTCATAGTCCATTTACACTTAAAGTGGTGAGTAGTGCTAGAGAAAGTAAATGTTTTTGGGTAGTCATTGAGAAATGGTAGTTTGGATCATGGGTTGTCAAGTCTTGAGTTATGGGGTGAACAAATTTCAGATATAAGTGTTAGAAAATGGTATTCTACAATTCAATCACAAGAAGAGGATTAGAAAGAAGAGAGAGATGTTGGTGGCTGCAGAAAACCCAATTAAGGTCTGCGATATTGGCTTTCTATTAAGTATGTGCTGATACAACTATTAGGGTACAAAAATATCCATTACATAACAAGTTAAAATTACAGTATGCCATTAATGAGCATGTGTTAAAATAAAACCGAGTTGGGTTTGGATCCTGAGATCCAAACCCAGTCGTGAATGACGTCTTTTTACCCTCCCTTAAGTTGTACATGGTTTTGAACCATGAACAACTTGCCTTTTAACATCCAAAATTTGTCCTTGATAAGCCCTTTTGTAAACAAGTCAGCAACTTGATCAACAGTCTGAACGAATTCTAGTTCAATTTCCTTCTCTTCGACCTTCTGTCTTACAAAATATTGATCAATTTCAATATGCTTGGCACGATTGTGGTAGATAGGATTAAATGACATGTTGATTACACTTTGATTGTCACACAAGATAATGCATTTAGAAATTGATTCTCCTACTTCTGTCAACAGGTGTCTGATCCATGTTACTTCGGCTGTAGCAGCTGCCATTGATCTATATTCAGCTTCTGTGCTCGACTTGGCTATGGCCTTTTGTTTCTTACTGCTTCAGGAGACAAGATTTAGGCCAATGAAAACACAGTATCCTGAGACTGACCTACGCTCATCTGGATCTCCTGCCCAATCTGCATCTGTGTAAGTAAGAAGTTCATGCATGTGATGGCCATGCATACTCTTTATGTACAGAAGACCATCTCCAATAGTTTTCTTCAAATATCGAAGAATGCGTTTAACAACTATCATATGCCCAATATGTGGTTCATGCATAAATTGAGATACCTGATTGACATAATAGACAATATCAGACCGAGTGAAGGTAAGATACTGAAGCATTCCTACTATCCTGCGATATCCTGTAGGGTCCTTATACAAATCTCCATCTTGGGAACTGAGTTTCTGATGAAGTACACTGGGTGTGCTTAGAGGCTTGCAATCTGTCATACCTACCTTGCTAAGAACATCAATGGTATACTTATGTCGGGTAAGTGTCATGCCTTCAGTAATCCTGTTAACTTCTACTCCAAGAAAATATCGCAGTTTACCAAGATCCTTCATCTTGAATCTATGGTTCAAGAGTTCTTTGACCTCTTCAATATGTTCATTAGAGTTACCTGTAATGATAATGTCATCTACATATATCAATAACAGGGTAACTATATCTTTGCATTTGAATATGAAAAGAGAATGATAAAAAAGAGACCGACTAAAGCCATATTTTTCTACTTCAAGAGAGAAACTGTCAAACCAAGATCGAGATGCCTGCTTCAGACCATATATAGCTCTCTTTAACCTACACACGTATTCTTTGGAGTTCTCTTCTGCATACCCAGTGGGCTGCTCCATGTATACTTCCTCCTTCAGAGTTCTACGTAGAAATGCATTTTTCACATCCAGTTGACTGAAAGTCCTCTGATGCTCAACAACCAATGATAGTATGATTCGGATAGTCCCCATTTTCACCACCGGACTGAAGGTCTCATCATAGTCTTGTCCTTGCTCCTGTGTGAAGCCCTTGGCAACCAGCTTGGCCTTGTATCGCTCAATAGTACCATCTGACTTATACTTTATCTTATACACCCACTTTGACCCAACCACATTTCGATTGTGTGATCTAGGAACAATATCTCAAGTGCCACATTCATGAAGAACTTCCATTTCTTCGTTCATAGCTTCAATTCATCTCTTAGAATGTATTGCTTGATAAAATGTTGTGGGTTGATCTTCCTGACCCAAAGAGGTTACCCAAAGAGGTTAAGAAGAGTTGAAAATCCATCGTAAAGTTCTCATAACTAACCCACCTATCAATAGGATGTCGAGGTCAGGTAGACCTTCTGTGAACAGGCGATTGAATGGAAACAGAAGGAGAATTCAGCTTCTGATTAGAGTTGGGGAGTATCTCCTTCTCACGTCGAGAGTAAACAATGCCTTTATACCTTTTGGGGGCCAATAGTGGTTCATAAATCACACTTTCTTGAGTTCTTTGTGCAGCAGTAGACACATTTCCCTCATCTCTTTGATTACATTCTGAAGAACAAACAACATCAACACTAGAAAACAGATATGAGTTCAACCAAGGGTGATAAACTTCAATTTCAAGAGAAGTGTTAGCATTATTGATGCAGAGCAGGACCGGATTGTCCCAGATGTCACAGACCCAACAACAACAGAGTTTGTTTCGAGTCCGAGACTGGACCTGAGACTCGGATCCAATTGAAGTCTTTAAATACCCATCCTAGGGTTGCATCCAGGGGGGATATTTTTGGGAGTCTAAAAAGCTTTTGGCATTTTTTTTGTTAGTTGCACGTTCCTTTCGACTTATTCTCTTTCTTCTGTTATTGTTTGTTTTATTCATTTGATTTGGTCCTTGTTAGCCATTGTTTTCCTTTGATTACTGTTAGTTTATCAGCTTGTAAGTACTGTCAGTTTTCTTATTAATACATTGCTGCTCGGATCTTTTGATCCAAGCATTTTCCTTCCATCTGGTTTAGGTTACCGTGTTGCACAGTCGTGCATTGAAAGGATACAACCTACGTCAATCCAATTGACAAGGCTAGTGGCATCCTCACTACACCAGCAGACTTCACGTCAACACTCTTGCGTGAAGGTTGCGGTTCCCACCACTGCATCAAGTGGTGGTTGTTCTTCTCATCGCTGAGCAGCGCATGACCGTGAGGATCGTGTCCTCGTTTGCCAAGGCCAAGCACGTGGCGCCGATTGTTCTACTGCATGAAAGCGTGATTGGAACATCTGATCCCTACGCTGCCCTATTTGCTGTACCCAAGTGCATCTCCGGGTCTGATCTCCACGTTGCATCAAAGAGTGTCAACACAACACCCATTAACGTGAAGTCTTGGTCTCTTTCACTGCATCAAAGTGGTATCAGAGCCCAGCCCCTCTTCCTTGGTCAACGGCATGTCGCAAGAAGCGAGGGACGATCCTACGAGCGGGAAGGCGCGAGAGGAGACCGACAACGAAGATCCGATGATGCAGATAATGGACATGTTGACAAAGATCCAGAAAGATCTGCTACGCCTAGACAAGGATGTAGCCGGACTGTCAAAATGTATGGATGGACTTGAAGAACGGCTTGTGGTCCTCGAGTTGTCGGGGAAGACGCATGCAACGCCCACGCTGAAAACGAGTAGTGGATTGGGCGTTGATGTTGTTGGCCTCCCGAGTGCTGTGGCGGTCGACCCATGCCCAGCGAACCTCCAACTGTCAGTTGTGCCACCGAAGTTCATCGAAGCCAGCCTGCACAGGGATGCCGACCGCACGATTCTCCAGCAATCGGCGACAGTGATACTGGAGAATGGAAAATGTTATAAAGGTGATCTTTTAGTTGGCGCTGATGGTATCTGGTCTAAGGTGCGTAAAAATTTGTTTGGACATCAAGATGCAATGTTCTCTGCCTACACGTGCTACACAGGTATTGCAGATCTTGTGTCTCCTGATATCGAGTCTGTGGGATACCCTGTATTCTTGAGCCGCAGACAGTATTCTGTTTCCTCAGGTGTGGTTGCTGGAAAGATGCAGTGGTATGCATTTCACAATGAACCACCTGGTGGTGCTGGTACTCCCAATGGTAAAAAGAAAAGGTTGTTTGGGATATTCGGGAATTGGCGTGACAAGGTTGTGGAGTTGATCCTTGCAACAGATGAGGACATAATACTTCGTCGTAACATATATGATAGATTTCCAGTTCTTTCTTGGACTAAGGGTCGTGTGGCCTTGCTTGGGGACTCTATTTATGCTATGCAGCCAAATTTGCAACAGGGTGGTTGCCTGACTATTGAGGATAGCTATCAGCTTGCTTTAGAACTTGGAAAGGCAATGTTCGAGGGTATTCTTGTCGAAATACCTTTTGCGACTTTCTTCGTGAGCAAGTTGAAGCAAAAGCATAACTACCTCAATGACTTGCCTTCTTTGGACCCAGAATGGTACCGACATCTCCTTTTCTTGAAGCATTATAAAGGCAACATTTCTGAGTTAGGGTTGTATTTCATAGTCGTAAATAATGAGTACGGTGAGCAAACTAAAGAGGAGCTCCTTCCAGGTGGACAAGATTTACAACAGATCATACAACCAGATTGGATAGAGATATTCAAGGAGCATGAACTCCAGTTTCTTATTTCAGGATCACTTGATGGTATGGATGTTGATGACTTATGCTCAAGTGCACATTATGCTGGTGGATATCATGAGGAGCATCCTGACATTGAGATGTTTCGGGAAGGCCTAAGGGGCTTCTCACCAGAGCACCAAAAGAAATTTTTGAAGTTTGTTATTAGATGCTCTCGTGGATCCCTTCCTGGATTCAAGTACTTGGAACCAAGGTTTTATATACAAAGGGCCGCTACTGAAGGTGTGTTTGATCTATATGCATACTGTGGTGACAATAAGTCGTCAGAGCTGACTTCTTCCCAACCAGGGGAGAATGATGCAAAGAAGGACCGGATCGTCCTAGACGTCACAGACCCTACAGTAGCAGAATTTGTCTCGGGTCCGGGACCGGACCCGAGACCCGGATCCAGTTGAAGTCTTTAAATACCCATCCTAGGGTTGCGTGCAGGGAAAATATTTTTGGGAGTCTAAAAAGCTTTTGGAATTTTTTTTGGCAGCCGCACGTTCCTTTTGGCTTATTATCTTTCTTCTGTTATTGTTTGTTTTATTCATTTGATTTGGTCCCTGTTAGCCATTGTTTTCCTTTGATTACTATTAGTTTATCAACTTGTAAGTACTGTCAGTTTTCTTATTAATACATTGTTGCTCGGATCTTTTGATCCAAGCCTTTTCCTTCCATTTGGTTTGGGTTACCGTGTTGCACAGTCGTGCATTGAGAGGATATAGCCTACGTCAATCCAATTGACAAGGCTAGTGGCATCCTCACTACACCAGCAGACTTCACGTCAACACTCTTGCGTGAAGGTTGCGGTTCCCACCACTGCATCAAGTGGTGGTTGTTCTTCTCATCGCTGAGCAGCGCACGACCGTGAGGATCGTGTCCTCGTTTGCCAAGGCCAAGCACGTGACGCCGGTTGTTCTACTGCATCAAAGCGTGATCGAATCATCCAATCCCCACGTTGCCCTATTTGTTGCACCCAAGTGCATCTCCAAGTCTGATCTCCACGCTGCGTCAAAGAGTGTCAACACAATACCCATTAACGTGAAGTCTCGATCTCTTTCGCTGCATCAATTATGATCAAAATTTGATTAATCAAACACAACATTTTGAGATATTTTGATGCGCTTGTTCACAGGATCATAACATCTGTATCCTTTATAATCATCAGCGTACCCTACAAATCTGCACTTTAAGGCCTTATCCTGAAACTTGTGTCGCATTGAACTGTCAACATGAACATAACATACACACCTGAATACACGCAAATCATGATAATTTGGATGCACACCATGCAAAGAGAAATAGGGTGATTTGTTTTCCAAGATGTTCATGGGCAATCGATTTATGACATAGACTGTTGTATGAAAAAACTCTGCTCAGAAGGTAACTGGAAGGTTTCTATCATGCATCATGCTTATTGCACTCTCGACAATATGGCGATGCTTCTGTTCAGCAATCCCATTCTGTTGAGGTGTATGAGGACAAAACACCTGCCTACTTATTTCATTTGTCTGGAAGAAATTAATAAAGTCATTTGAAGAGAATTCACCCCTTCCATCACATTGAAAACAAATAATATTCTCAGAGAATTGATTTTGAACAAAAGAATGAAAATTTTGAAATAACTTGAAGGTTTCATATTTACATTTCATAAAGAAGATCCATGTATATCGAGAATAGCTATCAACAAAAATGAGATAATATCTAATGCCAGACATGGAAGGAACTGGAGCCGGACCCCAAACATCAGAACATATAATTTCAAATGGTCTTGAAGCTCTTTTATTAGTGGAATGAAATGGAAGAACATGACTCTTACACTGAAGACAACTAGAACATTTTTTATTATCGACACTTAAATGTAGACTTGACTTAGGAATAAGACTGCTTGAAACAAGCTTATCAATAAAACGACTACTACAATGACCCAAACGATCATGCCATAGATTCAGCTCAATACATTCAGAAAGACTAAAAACACTCTCAGGAGGAACTGAAGATGATGATGTGAGCTTCAAGGTGAAATCAACAGGTCGAACACGAGAGGAAGGATTCTCTTGGAACACGTACATATTCACTTGTCGTTTTTCTTCAATGAACGTTTTCCTCGTGTGAAGGTCCTTGACACGAACAGAAAAATGAGTAAACTCAACTGAAGCATTAATGTCATCTACAAGCTTAGAGACAAAAACAATATTTTTCTTGATATTAGGAGCATGAATGACATTCGAAAGAGCAAGAGAAGAGTTGGACATAGGAATTACAGAATTTCCAATATGCGAAATATGGTGGTGAGACCCATCTCCAGTGACTACTATTTCTACCAACATAAGGAACAAGATTTATGAGCTTACCAGCATCACCAGTGACATGAGTGGTTGCACCAGAATCAACATACCAAGTGCCTTGATCATTCTGTTTGATATTCAATTCAGCCATGACAGATAATAACAACTCTTTGACTTCTCCACTATTTTTCAATGTATTTGTTCACTTTCTTGTCTTCAATTGTTTTCCTCTATTTTGCAGGTTAAACGAGCAATTTGCCTTGATGTGCTCCTTTTTGTTGCATAGAAAGAGGGTAAGTATTGTCCTTTGCCTCTGCAGATTAGGAGGCATACTGGGAGTAGGTAATATTCCATGAGTTCCTTGTCAATTCCTCTCTTGACCTCCCATTTTCGAGATTTATACCTGCTACGTCCTCGACCATAGGTAACTTCTGCGGCAAGAACGTCTTGTGCTCCAATGAGGGTGTGAATACCTTCAGAGAATCCCTTCAAAGTCATCTCATACTGTAAGAGCTTAACACAAAGGTCATCAAATATAGGTAAGTCTGGCAAACACAGTAAGGAAGTAACCATCATATGATAATCGGGTCCCAGCCCGCTCAAAGTTTGTTGCACCATATCTTTGTCACTAACCGCGCAACTCACGGTGGCCAACTGATCTGTGATAGTCTTAATTTTGTTTAAGTACTCCATGAGAGTCATAGAGTCATTTCTCAACATTTGAAACTCTTTCTTTAAAAATAAAACTCTAGCCCGCGAAACTTGAGAATACGTCTGAACAAGACGATGCCATAACTGCATGGCTTACCAGTCATCTGAGATTGCCACAAGCACCTCCTGTGACAAAGTGAAAGTAATATAGGCAACTTAAGTCTGATCTTGCTTCATCCAGGATATATACTCTGGATTTCTAACAAAAGTAATTAGAGTGTCACCCTCCCCATTCTTTCCTTCTTGTGATATAAACTCTTGAGGAACATGAACAGAGTCGTCCAGATGCTCAGAAAGATCCTGACTTCTTATGAATGAGATGATTTGTCTCTTCCAGGTTAGAAAATTAGAATTGTTCAGTTTCTCAGACACAAGTTGACTGAGAAAGTTGGAAGAAAGACTAGATTGAGAAGAAGAAAATGAATCCATAGTCGATGGGAAGCGAAAACTAGGAAGAGTAAGAGACCAGAAAGAAAATTCACTTTAGAGCAAACAAAATAAAAATTCAGAACAAATATTTGAATTTCAGATAACTCGGCTGCCTTTTTTTTTAATTAATAACCTGCAGACCCGAGGCAGAAAACTAGACTATGCAGTAAAAAATTGTTCTGAAGAAAAATAAGAATTCAATCAGTAAGAAGCACGTTACTATGAGAATAACGTGTTTTCTTTTACAAATGAAAAGAAATCCAAAGCAGAGAGGAAAATAGGTTCAAAGTGATATCAGACTTATCAGTCAATCGAGACAGATCTAAGATCATGTCCAGATCAGAATCTGATCCGACGTCAATTTGGAAAAACAGAAAGAACGAGTTTGACGTGATTTCAACCTTTGAAATCACGCATATATGAAATCCGATATTGCGAGATTATGTAAAGTTATTGTTTGGGTGAAATCACGTGCAGCAATATGAAAGAAAGAACAATACGAGAAGAAAAAATCAGGGGAAGGAAAGAAGCTAATGTGAGCAAATCCAAGATTTTGGATTGTGGAAGAAAGAAGGAATGATATGAACCGATAGAGAGATACCTCAGAAGAAGACAAAAAGGCTTGACTGGATGCTCATAAGAAGAACACGATCTTCAAGGTTGGATCTTCCGCTCTAATACCATGTTAGAAAATGGTATTCTACCATTCAATCACAAGAAGAGGAGTAGAAAGAAGAGAGAGATGTTAGTGGCGGCAGAAAACCCAATTAGGGTCTGCGGTATTGGCTTTCCATTAAGTATGTGTTGATACAACTATTAGGCTACGAAAATACCCATTACATAACAGGTTAAAATTACAATATGCCATTAATGAGCATGTGTTAAAATAAAATCGAGTTGGGTCTGGATCCTGAGATCCAAACCCAGTCGTGAATGACGTCTTTTCAATAAGTTACAAAGGACCAAGTATGGGCGAGGATGTTACTTGGTTTTTTAGATAATAGAAGGAATGTAGTTGCTTGGGACGATAAAACAGGGAGCTAAAGGAGAAATCATACGGGAATTCCTCTGTATGGACATGCCTTTAGTTTTTCTGAGGATTGTCTTGCACAGTGTCTATGAAGGGATCAATTTATTCAAAAATTTGCTTGGCTAAAAGTAATACTGGACTCTGTATATTGCAATTGAAAGATAAGGAAAATTGTTTTTCATTTCAAATATATGAAATGTATTAGTTTGACAGATCTAATGGTTTTTTCTTCCTCTAATGACTTTTTGCTTCATAAATGTTTGTTTTTCTTTCCCCAGTGGTCATCATACGAATTCTCACTTAATTCTTGTCCCTTTTGATACCGCAAATTGGTCGCTTGCTGGAGGCAGTATTATGTCTTCCAAGTATGTTCCCAATCAGGATTCTTCCTTTTATGCATATGTATTCTTTCCTCATAGGATAATGAAATGGAGCCTCGTATTGTGCTTGCACGCATTATTCTTGAAGGTAGAGTAAAAAATAAAAAATTGGGAAGTGGAGGTGTAGCTTTCGGGCTTGAAGGACAAAGCCCTCTATTGGTTTTTTGACATCTGGTAGTCATGCCTCAAACAAGATGATGGAGTCTCAGCTAGATACAATGTTTGCAAGGTATTGTATAGAGTATAGGACAAAGTAGGTAATGGAAATTGGAGATCAATACGTAGCATTTGGACTAGTGGTCCAAGCTCATTAATGGATTCTCCATGCATGGAAATTGGAGACAGAAATTGCTGATAGATGTGAAGTTAACATTCCATCTCCTTTCCCCATACGAACTCTCAGGCCCAAAGCACTCCCAAAAAGACCGGATCAATATGAACAAGAGTAACTGAAGCTCTTGGAGTTTTTTGGCTATGCCAAGAGAAAACCCCTCCATCACCAACTACACGTTTGCAGGCCTGTGGTTGGTGAAACCCTTGAGGTTCCCCCTGCCCCCTGGGGAGTACACCCAGCTTTGACCTTATGGCAAGGGATGCTTCCTGTGGTTTTCAAACGATGGTCATTTCATGTCAGTTGACAAGCCATGATCACTCCTAACCATGAAGCGGGACCCTCATGGGCCTCAAGCTCTTGGAGTTCAGACTATATTATAAGTGACTTCTTTCATCTTGAGTCTTCGAGACAATGAATTTGGTCATTTTTTCACACACTCTAGGTTCAATTCCTTAGTCACAAAAGAAGGTGATACTTTGAAGTGCTGTAGATGGCTCATTGGTGGTTTGGCACATTTGTTTGATTTCCGGCTCTCCTTCAATGCAATTATCATTCTTAACCAAAGTATTTCTTCTGAGAAGTCCTATTTACCAAACCACCTCAGGTGAACCATTTCAAAAAGATACACTTTCACATGACAAAACCTGACGTTTGTGGACACAAGAAGGCATCGAATGATGAAAGTCATCATTTTGTGTAATGCATACTTGTTTTGATGCCCTTTCATGACATGTTCACTCAATTCAACTTTCATTTTCTGTAGGTGAGTTAGCACAGAACCCCAAAAGCAACCAAACATAAAGCAACCAATTGATTTGGGATCACATGAGATTTAGAAAGTGAATCTCATTCGAACAGTACCCCAAAAGAAACCAAACATAAAGTACCCCCACAATGGGGCATTAAACCTACAGTTTGCATTATAAACATAGCAACCAAACATAAAACTTTTTTGGCACAGAAAATGAAGTGTTTGGTTGCTTTTTGGGGTGACTTTGTTATCAATTGCTCAATGAGGACTTGATTTTTATTGTTTACATGGGGTTAAAAATTCTAAATTCTGTAAACATGATGCTATTTGAATCACTAAGATCTGATTCTAAGATTCTGTAAACTAATATACAATAGTAGTTTGTTGCACGTGGACTTGTTTTGTGAGTAGAAGTCTATCTTGAGCAAATGTTGTTATCTATGAAGTATATGCTATTAAAACCAAGTGTTCTTTCTGAAGGATGTTAAGTTTTTTCATCAGAGACTTGTAAACTATTTTGGAAATTAGCAGAGAGAGAGAGAAGTAACATGTGCTTGTGCACGCACAACATATACACACATATGCACACCCCTAAACAGCAACAACTGCTGCAGCAACAATAATAATATGGGAAACAAGTAGGGAGATAAAAAACAACCAACATTGACAATATTTTTCATCAATGTAAATGATTGCTACGAGAGTTTTTGCATGTGTATAGCTGCCAGTATGAGTCTCCATGGAGAATTTGATGACATACACTTATCTATCTGTGTCTACATTATCAAGAGCTCAATCAGTTGGATATGTTGCTGGAGACAAACTTTGTTTCCTGAGAAGCGTATGCCAGAAACTAGGCTTGGTTTTTAATATCTTGGACGTAAGAAAGAAAAGTTGGTATTTATTTAGCATCAGGCTGCATATCCATAATATTCTAGGCAAGAAAATTAATTTTGTTGGATCATGCACAACAATTATTTTACTTATGCAGCGAACATTTCCTTTTTGCAAGTCATTACTTTCATATCAGATGGATCCATTCAATTCCATTGATCTTCATTTATCTTTTAGACTACGAAAGATGATGCACCTCAGAGTCATCAAGTTTGTAGTATGAATGAATGTTAAAATCCTAAATTTGTATCCAAATGTCATCTATTTTTTCTGAACATTTGATTGAAATTTTCCTTGGTGGATTTTTTCCTTGTTTTGCTGAATTTTGATGAAAAAGTTTCAGAATTGAGAAGTTTGGCTGCTTTCGAGACTAATTGTAGCATAACCCAGGCAAGATCTATTCAAATCATTCTCGAATTAATTGTTTTCCATCGGTCAGGATTAGCAATTCAACAATCATTAAAACGGCGTCCAACTGCTTCATGGATTAATTTTTGTGAGCCTTTTGTTTTTTTGGGAAAACTGTTGTACTAGTTATACACATCTATTCCATGAATGCACTTTAAATTCTAATGCATATTAGGGGTTATATGGGTTCAGTTTTTAGTCAACTATATGCCAAACGCATTCTAATAAGCCCTAGCATGGCAACTGGTTGCAGAGGAAGAGGACCGAATCATCGTTGCTGCCCATGCAAACCATGGTAATAAATGGGCTTCTATTGCAAGGCTGCTGCAAGGACGGACAGATAATGCAATAAAAAATCACTGGAATTCCACTCTGAGGCGTAGGTGCTTTGTGCCTGATAAGTTAAGGCCTCAATCTTGTGATGCGTTAGGAGATTTGAGTAGAGAGAAAACCAAGGTGTCTGAGGGAAACCCATCACCTGGAGATGTGGATTCAACAAATATAGCAGACCAATCCGAGGAGAAGGTTAAAACTAAGGATGAAACAAAGAAGAAACCGACCAACCTTTTTCGACCAGTTGCAAGGGTAAGTGCATTCAACTTATACAATCCTATAGATGGTTCTGTGAACGACGCTCCATCATTGAGGCCTATCCAGCTGCCTACCCAAGCCTACGAATCTGAAACAGGGGTCTGTAACCGGCTAACCAGTGCTTCTGGTGGAGCGCAAGTGCCATCACGATGTGGGCATGGATGCTGTGATATGGAAGGTGGGATCCGCCATAAGAACTCACTGCTAGGCCCCGAGTTTGTTGAGTTTGTGGAGACACCACCATTGTTAGGCCATGAATTGTCCTCAATAGCAGCAGAATTATGTAATCTGGCATGGATCAAAAGCAAGGCTGAGAGTGGAGTCCTGTATACATCAGCTGATGATCTTGGTCAATCATATTGCCAAGGAACACAAGATCCTAAGCTCAAAGCTCAAGGGTGAAGCGTGCATGGATGGAAATCAGTCGGTCTCAAAATTGTGAGGATGGAGACGAGATGTTGTAGTAGAATCGATACTGGTATAATGACCTCCTTCACTGTACTTCTGTTGTACCTCTGAATCAAATGTGCAATGCTGCCTGCTGATGATCACCACCAAGTTTTTCTGGTTGAAGGCTTGTGCATTCTCTCTTTTTAGAGGATAAGAATGGAGGGTCTTTATGTGCTTCAAATGATGGATGGGTTTCCAAACCCCCACATGGTGCAGAGTGTAACTGGAGTCCCTCATCCAATTTTGTTTCTGTTAAATCACAAGGGTGATGTTCCCCTTCGACTTTCATCTCGGACGCCAAATTTTTAGTTCAGAGATTGTTCTTATTGGTAAAGCTGATGACAAATCTCAAAGTTTCTTGAGTTCTTATTAGACCAAGGTTGTCAGAAAGGGGCTCTGCTTGTTTGGTAGGAGCTGTTAGTGCAGGTCACCATGTGTTGGGATGGTATGTTGTGTAACTGGTGGGGGTCTGCCTAACTCCAGCTTGCCTTAAAAAAAAAAAGGTTGTCAAAAAGGGAAACGGAACGTGGTTTTTTCAGGCACATGTTAAACGGAAAACGATTTACGAAACAAACCAGGAAACCACTGGAAACCGCATGGGAAACGTTTGAGAAAAAGTAATATAATAAATTAATGAAACAAAAACTAAAATATATGTATCACACGAAAGTGAAACACATGAAAAATGTGAGGGGGAAATGTGTGAGAAACGTGTTTCCCTTGAATTTTTGGTGTTTCCCAAATGTTTGGGAAACACAGTGTTACCCATTTTAGAAACTGTTTGCTGAGAAACGTGTTTCCCACTCTCTCTTAGTGTTTCCGGTAACCCTGTTATAGACCATGTCATCTGTGGTTTTTCATACTTTTTGCTAGCTTACAGCTTGCCACTTGTGTAAGTGTAAAACACAAACTTCCTGTTGACACATTTAAAGGTCTCAAACAGATTTCTGAGGCACCCTGCAACAGTTCTTTTTTTGTTTTACTCGGAGAAACCACCCCAGGTGCAGAGACCTAGTCGCTCTGGCTCAGCCTGCTTTACTTATGGTATCTGTCCATGTCTGTGTAAATCTCTTAGGGCTTACCTCTCACCCCAGGAAGTCGCCAAGCTTCGGTTTACGCAGGGGTGACACCCACGGGATTTGAACCTAGACTGCCCGTCAAACGGTCTAGGCCCCATCCCACTACGCCAAACCCCTTGGATCTCACCCTGCGACAGTTCTGTCTTGAGCATTTGGAATGTTTGGTGGTGTTGGGACTTTTAGAGAAAAAAATGTGCCACTTTTTTTTTCTTTATTTTGGATAGCCAGGGAAAATCACCTCATTCACTCTCCAGCTTATTGGTGTAATTCCTTCGAAGTCTCTGGGTTGGTATAGTGGTCCTTCCCCAAGTGGTGGGTGAAGTCCATAGCCACACATTTCATTTTTGGGGAAAATGTCGCAATATTTTCGAAAATTTGCTTTTCAATGGTGCAATGGTTAACACAAAAAATGAAAAAAATGCCGTTTACCGTGTTAATATTGCGATTAAAACACGATATTTCCAAAACGGGCAGTATTTTGAAAATATCGTGCTTTTGACAGCAAAATAAGAGCCGTGGGAAATATTGCATTAGAGTTGCAATATTTGCAAAATATCGGCAATATTTGTGAGTATGGGTTTAACTATATATAAAAATGATGCACGGTGCCAACTCAGTAGGGATGCAAATGGGTCAGATCCAAGATGAAGGTTTTGCAATTTTTGGCTGTTCTAGATCTGATTCCGATCAGAATCCCCATGTATCTAGTTGTTCCAGATCCGACCCGTTTGTGTCCCCACAACATGCTACTGCAGTTTCTTTGGGAACCGCCGTTAGAAGATAGGCCCTCTTTACCTGCTTATTTGACTAGTTTATGTCATGCATTTATAATGGATAGTTGGGTCTCGGACATGCAAGACCAATGTGACCAAGAAGCATGGATCAGTATGCTCCGGATCCGGTGCAATCACATGGCACAAAATTTATGCATTAAGCACCTGATGGAACCTGATGGCCCTCCATCAGGCCTGGCAACTGACAGGCCCTGTCCCCAAGATGGAGGGTGATCACAAATATTTGTGCATCATATTGCACCTGATCTTTTCACGATTTTGACATAATGGATGAGCCATTGGAATGACTTTTCTGAATAAAACCTAAGATGACACTTCCTCAAACTGGGAGAGAGGCCCGAGAAACATTTCCCCATGAAAAGTGGTGAGGAAAACTTTTCACTGGAAAAAGTTTTCAGTAGTGCAGTTTTGTGTCATTTTCTTCATCAATATGATCAACACCTTTACATGTCCCGGGGGACACTCTCACTTATGATAATTCGCCTGCTTTCCCACTGGAAGAAGTGTTCTTTGTTCGGAAATATGCCTTTCGATTTATCAATATGGAGAGGCATATCAGTCAGCATCATTCTTGTCCTTTTGTTTTTGTTTGGGATACTGGCATTAAACCGTAGATAGTTAAGGGAGTGATGCCAATCTGCCATGCTATTTCACCTACACATATATATATATATATATATATATATATATATATATATATATATATATATATATATATATATATATATATATATATATATATATATATATATATATACATAAATACATGCATATACAATAATATATAGGGTAATAATACATATGTGCTAAATGAAACATGCTAAATAAGTTTTTCAGACTTTTTTTTTATTTTAAAATTTGAGCGTACAGATGTGATCTATGTACTTGATTTTATAGGGATCAGCTCTTGAAGAGTTTGATACCGACACATAGGTGGGTTTTTATAAGGTTTGAAAAATCAACGGTCCAAAATCTTTGTAACTTTTTGAGGCTCCAAATATGATTATTTCTTTGAAAACACATGATCGAGGAGTGGATTTCTAGTAAATCGACCATGGGTCAGAACTGCAAAAAAAATAACAAAAAAACCAAAAACCCCATTTAGCATGTTTCATTTATACAGGAATGTATTAACTCTCTCTCTCTCTATATCTATCTATCTATATATATATATACTCTTGTTTGTATGAATTTAGTCATCAAATTGTAGATCTAACCGTTATGATGTGTTTAACATGGCTTGTTTTCCATGTTAGAAGGTTTTATCATGTCTAATACATCGCAAGATCCTATTTTTGAGACACTAAAAATCAATGGCTCACAATTCATGGAAATAAAAGAGTTATAGAAATGGTATAAAAACATCATGTTTCAGTCAACTTTAAGATATAAAAATAACAAGTAGAAGATATTAAACATGATCCAAAGTTGGATTTTTTTATTTGGTGCTTAGATATATGTAAATCAATTGTGTATCATATATAGTGATTTTGTACCATGGTACCATACGGTGGTACACACTCTTGTTTGCATAGATCTAGCCACCAGATAGTAAATCTAACTGTACATATGTTTTTAGCATAGTTTATTTACTATGTTTAAAGGTTTTATCATACTTAATGCACTGTAAGATTTTATTTTTGAAAAAGTAAAAATCAATAGTTCATAATTCATAAAACAAAGGTTATTTAAAAATGGTATAAAACATATATTTGTACAGACTTTAACACATGAATGTAATAAATAGAACATGATTAGATTTTGTTTTTGGAGGTTAGATTTATGAAAATCAAGTGTACTACCATAAGCTATGACGGTACGGTACTGTAAAATATACACACAAGCATAGCTGCGTGCCAAAAACTGGCGAACACAGTGGACGTGCGCTGCGTGTCTGCTGAAATGGGCTTTAGCGACTAATACTCGCCGCAAAAGACCTGTTTAGTGGCTTTTACTGCACGGCTGTTGGATCCATGAAAACCAATTGCCGCATGGCATCTGGTTGTATTGTAAATGTACAGATAGGGCCACTAGAAAATGCTAACTTAAAATATGTGTAATAGTGTGAATTGGGCATTTTATTTATTTATTTATTTGCAAATCCGACCCTACAATGTATCCAGTTCAATTCATTTGCCATAAAATTGACTGTTGGGAAGTGTATATTCTATGAAGTACAATTTTTTGATGACTGAATATTTACAAAAATTCTGAATCCTTAGTTTTGAACCCTTAAAACACTGCCTAGGCATTGTAATCAGTCTAAAGTTGCAAATCCAATCCAAGATTCGGACCCATAAAACCAAGCATGCAGATCATATCTACATGGAGAAATTAAAAAAAAAATAACAAAACCTCATAAAATTCTTTATTCATAATCCAGTTCATATATTTCCATTTAACATATTCTAGTATATATATATATAGTTATTATTGTTTTAATTAAGGGCTAACAACTTTAGACTAAGGAATTTTATGTCATGAATAGTAAAGGCAAGCTGGGGTTAGGCAGACCCCTACCAGTTATTATTCAACATACCACTGGGGTTTGAACCTGCAACGTCCCACCACACGGCGACGTGCACTGACAGCTCATATAAAACTAATTATATGAAACTTAGTATTTAGAGATGCTCTCATTATTCTCAATAAAATGGCTCCTGTAACAACAAATAGCTTCTTCCAACCACATGGCCAGCGGGGTGGTTGTGAGGGTGTTGAGATGAAGGCATCAAATCAAACCCCACTGATGCACAGGTGTGTCCGTAGCTTTCAAAGGTGTGCCATCTAAGGTAGGGTGGTAGGTGAGGATTTTTCATCATAAAAAAAACAAATTAATAGCCTCTTCCAAAGCATGACCTGCTTAATTATTTTACTTGTAATAATAATTTTTCTTTTTTGAGTGATAAAAAAAATAAACAATCCATCTTTTAGGACTAACACTTGTGATGTTATTTGTTGTATAATAGTCTCTATATGTACAGCTGGCATTACCTGTCAACTTATATAAGATCTAAATCAAAAGTATAGGTTCAGTAATTCCAACAAATAAGCTGAACAGGGACCACTAGGTCATTATCAGAATCCGGTTTCAGGTAGGTATAATGATCCAATCCTTATCACCATACAGTTCAATAATCAATACTTGGTGCCTATAATAGTGAATCAATTTCTCAAGACCATCTTCATGACCCACTACACCAACTTTGAGAATTGCAAGCTCATGTCTATCAAGATTCAGATTCATGCAAAAACATCAACCACAAAAAAAAAAGTGTGATATATTTGAAATAAACATCAACCACAAAAAAAAAAGTGTGATATATTTGAAATAACTGGATTTTTCAAGGTTGAAGGTCCACATCAAAGGCTCAGCCAACAAATATTTGTCCATAGCTCAAGTAGTTACAAACAGAGAATTATTCCCTTAAAGGTAGGGATCCAGAAAAGAAAAGAAGATAGGAAAGATAACAAAACAAACAGATATAACAAAATAGAAAGATATCCTCTTTTAATTGAAGGAGGTCATTCATTTTGTGGAGGCTGCCCATTGTGTCTAACGTTATCTTCATAACAACCAGACGTGAGCTAATCATTTGGATAACCTTCAACACTCCCCCTCAAGATAGATATATGAGGATTTGATTATATCCATCTTGTTGATCTATTGAATGAACTAATCACGTCCCACTGCTTTTGTAAAGATATTAGCTTTTTGACTTTTGCTGGGAATAAAGCTGGTGCTTATGATTCCTTGTTGCAGTTTCTCCCTGACAAAGCGGCAATCTAAAACAGGATTGGCAGTTATATGTAAGGCCGACTGATTATTACAAAATATCTAAGCAGGTTCTTTTTGCAAAATTTTCAGATCATGAAGTAAATTTCTTAACTAAGTGACCTTGCAAGTTTCAGTTGCTAAAGCTCAATACTATGCTTCAGCAGAAGATTGTGAGATAGTAGTTTGCTTCTTAGATTTTCATGAAATGGAAGATTTTTCAAAAAAAGTATAATATCCAGTGGTGGATTTTCTAGTGAAAGGACAACTGACCAGTCTGAATCCACATAGCAAGATAGGTTTAAATTGTCCACGGATTCAAGTAGAATTTCTTGACCCGGTGTGGATTTCAAGTATCTTACTAGTTTCATGGCTGCTTCCAAATGTGGTTGCCTTGGTTCTTTCATAGATTGACTTAAGATATGGACCGCATATGTACATCTAGTCATGTTATATATATATATATATATATATATATATATATATATATATATATATATATATATATATATATATATATATATATGAGTCTTTCTACTAGTTTTCTATAAGCAGTGGGATTTTTGATGATTTCACCACAGCCAACTTTGCTCTATAGGTGTCTCACTAAGCTTGGATCCTAGGAGACCAACACCTTTAAATAGTTCAAGAGTATACTTTCTTTGATTTAGAAAGATCCCTTTCTTCGATTGGGCCACTTCTATGCCAAGAAAATATTTTAATTTTTCAAGATCTTTTATATGGAAGCATTTATTCAAAAAATGTTTCAACTTTTATATCATGGCATCATCGTTTTTAGTAATGATAACATCATCAACATAAACAAAGACAAATGTGTGTTTGTCCCCTTATATGAGCAAAAATAGAGAATAATCTACTAAAAATTGTTGGAAATTGGCTTTCTTCAGGGTAGTAGAAAATTTATCAAACCATTGTCTAGATGTTTATTTTAATTCATAGATGGATTTATTCAAATGACAAACATGTGTCTCCTCCTTGCACGTGAAACCGAGCGATAATTGCATGTAGATCTCTTCATCAAGATCACATGAAGAAAGGAGATGTTAACATCTAATTGATGCAACGACCAACCAAACTTTGTTGTAACAGATAAAAGGCAGTGTATGGTTACAAGTTTAGCGACAAGAGCAAACGTATCATGATAATTGAGCCCCTCTTGTTGAGTGTATTCTTGAGTCACGAGGCAAGCTTTGTATCGTTCAATAGTTTCATTGAATTTGAACTTGATTTTGAAGACCCATTTGAACCCAATGGGTTTATTTCTAGGAGGCAAATCCATGAGCGTCCAAGTCTTATTTTGCTCTAGAGTGTGTATTTCATCTGACATGGCTACACGTCACTGCTCATCTTTGAGGGCTGTCAGATAATCTCTTGTCTCTTGATGAGAAGAGATGAAAACAAAAAAAAGCTTTGTGTTCTTGAGAAAATCAAGAAAATGACAAAGAGGGTATAACATCCTTACTGATGATGGAAGCAATGTGTGGGCATAGAGAGTCGCGAAGATAATCATTCAAATATGTGGGTCGAGATCTGGCCCTACTAGATTGATAATGATTTTGGACGATTTCAGGTTGGGGTTCTTGAGTATCAATGTTAGCTTGTGCTTCATCAATGTCATGAGCCTGTTGAGATTCATTAACATCAATGACAGCCTGCTGTGGCATATCGACTTCAAGAGTATGCCCCCCCCCCCCCCCCCTAATGGTGATGGATATGCGGCAGTTGAAAAGGGGCTGATTTGGTATGAATATCATGCATGATGGGAATGGGTAAACCAAATGGTTCATTTGGAAAACTTAGTTTGGATTTGTAAAAAAAAAACATTCTCATGAAAAATAACATCCCTAACAAAAATTTGCAAGATCGAAAACCTTATATCATTTTTGTCCTAAAGAGTAACCCACAAATATACATTTATGAGCATGTAGATCAAACTTGTGATTGTAGTGTATATTATGAGCAAAACAGAGACAACCAAAAACCTTTAAGTGGGAGTATTTGGGCTTGCTTTTGTATAACACATCACAAGGGATTCGATCAAACCCATTTTTCAAAGATGAAATAGGGGTATGATTGATAATATAGGCAGCGGTGAGAATGCATTCTCCCAAAAAACTTGTAGTCAGATTTGTTTGAAACATCAAAGCTCTTGCCATCTCAAGCAAATGCTCATGCTTTCGTTTCACGACTCTATTTTGTTGGGGTGTGGAAACACGACTATGTTGGTGAGAAATCTTATTCTTTTTCAGAAAATGTTGAACATTATGAGAAAAGAACTCCAACCCATTATCAGATCTGATGCTCTTCACTTGAATTTGGAATTGGATTTTTACCATCATGATAAAATATTGCAATATTTCTTTGGTTTGAGACTTAAATCGCATTAAAAACACCCATGTGACTCTACTAAAATCGTTAACCATGGTAAGAAAATAGTGAGCTCCCAATTACGAAGAAATGGAATATCCACCCAAAATATCAAAATGCACCAAATCAAAAGGATGAGTAGATCGAGTTTCACTAGTGGGAAATGATAATCTGCTATGCTTGGCTAAGGGACATATTTCACATAAGTGATAATTAAAAAAAATAGAATGACAAGTGTGTAACAAGAGTTTCAAACGATCAAAAGAAATATGACTCAAACGCCAATGCCATTAATCAAAGTGATTGGACCAATTGGTAGAAACGATTGCCACCTTATTTTGGTCCAAATCAAGATAATAAAGCACTCTTTGCACTCTACCTACTCCAATCGTCTCCATCGAGTGAGAGTCCAGAATATGACAATAAGAAGGATAAAATGTCACGATGCAATTCAATGACTGAATGAGTTTGCAAATGGATATAAAGTTGAATTTAAATGGCGAAACACAAAGGGCACTATCGAGTTTACCCTTTGATGTCACATTGACTGATCCAATGTGAGTAATTGGACTATATGATCCATATGAAAGTTTAATAGGTTTTAGGGATGAACGAACATCAAAATGAGAAAACATAAAAGGAATACAACACATATGGTCTCTTGCTCTCGTATCTAGGATCCAAATGGATTGAGTAAGAACATAATGAACAAGAGGATTACCTGCCACATTAGCCATTGGAGATGTTTTAATTAACGATATAAGAGAAATAAGGTGAATGTATTGTTCCATAGTCAGCTGAGGTACATTGTTACCCATCAAGTTTTCTCCTCGTTGCATAGCATTAGCTTTTGGTAGGATACCCATGTAGCTCGTAACACATATCCTTTGTGTGACCTAGTTTTCTGCAATGATCACATTTCGATCGTTCTTTAAATGTCTTGCCTCGACCTCAGCCTTCTCGTATGAACCGGTTTGGGCAACCATCTACAACTGTAGCCATCATAGTCGTGTCATTCATGGATCGGCTCATGGAGTTATCAATTGCAGCAGCTATATTAACTTCAAGATTTGGAGCAACTTGAAGTTCCTACTAGCGTTCCTCTTGAGACAGCAGGATATAGGCCTTGCTAACAATGGGCAAGGGATCCATAATAAAAATTTGACTTTGAATAGTAGCATAAGATTCATTCAAGCCCATTAAAAATTGTATCAACTTTTCTTGTTGATACAATTATGAAATGGCTTTGGATGCCCCACACGTGCAGGTAGGCAAGACAATGTGTGTTGCTAGTAAATTTCAAAGAACCTTCATCTTCGTGTAGTAGGTGGTGATCGAGTGATTTTTTTGATGAAGCATCACAATGGCATGTTTGATATGGAAAATATGTGGTCCATTTGATTGCAAAAAATATTCATTCAGATCATTCCAAACGTCTGATGTTGCTTCCCCAAAGATGGTACTTCAAAAAGCTCCCGTGATAGGGAGTTCAGTAATCAAAAGAGGACCATGTTGTTACACCTAGTCCATGCGGCGAGTTTGGATGATGATGTATCTAGTTTGATCACGGACCCATCAATAAACCCCATCTTGTTCTTAGCCGATAGAGTCATTGTTACCACTCGACTCCAAGATGGATAATTATCCCCCGTCAGAGGACTAATTAAAAACAAGAACCTGACCTGGGTTATCTGAGTGATGCAAAAAGAAAGGATTGTCACTCTTTTCCTATTGCCAGATCCATTAGATGATGAATCAATATTCTTGTTAGACATGATGAAACAGTGGGATGCAATAGAGAAACTTAGGAACAACCTGGACAAGATGAAAAAAATACTGCAAGGTTGTAAGATTGCTTACTGCTCTGATACCATATTGAGCAGGGAATGACTTGAAATTCAATATATTGAAATCGTTACATTGGCTCCAGGCTAGTATATATACGATGTTACAAACAGAAAAGAAAAAAAAAAGGATAGAAAAAATAACAAAACAAACAGATATAACAAAACTAAAAGATATCCTCAATTAATTCAAGGAAATCGTTCATTTTGTGGAGGTTGCCCATTGCATCCAACCTTATCTTCCTAACAGCCAGATGTGAGTTGTTCATTTGAATAACTTTCAACAGATACCGCGTACACATCTGCACTAAAGACTATATAGAAAAATCACTAGGGTGCACTAGGTTTTGTTGTGCACTTGTGTGCACCTACCCTGGACCATCCAACCAAATGATCAAATGGTTAAAAAGCATCTGATCAGAGTATGTGATCTTCATACTTTTGTTAAGTGAAAAACAGGTTTTGGATCATGCAACTGTAATGTGAAATAAGAATTATCAAGGAGTTGAAAAAACAATGGTTCACACTGTACCAAAATTTGACAACTCAAAAACTCATGATTTTTACTTAAAAATAAAAAGAGCCAATGCATGCCTATCAAAAAAACCGTACTAAACAGTTTATGTTGGATTGAGCACAAGAGAGGCTGTTAACCTGAGTGAGTGTTAGTGTACACCTAACCAATTCACCAAGAATCGCTCTCTCAATGTTGTCAGTATTGGTATCGACCCTGAATCATTTGGCCAACGACAGGTGAATCGGCCATACTGATTTTCAAGTGAATCGTTCTGAATCGGTTAAAAATAATTTAAAAATATTTTTTGTCAATCAGAACGTGACATATGTTAAAACCATTGAAATAATATTAAAATTTAATTGTAAATAATTTTATATTTATTAAAAATAACCGATTCAGTTAGCATTTTCTGTACTGGCATTGCTCTCTCTCTCTCTTTATATATATATATATATATATGAAAAAGAGAGAGAGAGGAAAGGGAAAACTAATTGATGACGATGAGTATAATTGTGACAAGTGTGGCTTTTTGTGATTGATGTATTGCAAAATAACACCAAAGGGAATAATGTTGTGGGGTCTAGGATGTACTAGCATAAAAAATAATTAAATACTATATATGGTGACAAGGTTATGTGTTTTTCCTAGCAATAAGTAAAGCATTTTACTTGGCGAGCTTATTTATTTATTTATTTTGAATTTATAACCGGAAGCACCAAGGACCAAGGGCGAAGACCTAGCCACGTTGGCTCAGTTTGCCACACCTATGATTGTTGTGCCGACAGCCTAAAACTGGGAGGCTAGGACCTATGCTACGTATTGGCATGCACAGAGGGGCGACACCCATGAGAATAGAACTTTTGCTGCCTGTCTATCAGCCAAGCCCCACCCCCACTATGTCAACCCCCTTTTGGGGCACCTCGCTTTTTTAATTTAACACCCACTAAACAACATCCTTCATGTTTTTCTGATATCCCCACATCAAATTCTGTCTTTTCCTCTTAAGAAATTATTCAACAGATCAAATTCTATATGTCTTGTACCCTAAGAAAATTTTCAGCACTTGCTAGTAGAACCAATATGAAATGTGATAGTTAAATATGATTCTACTTTTTGAATTACAGTAATACCGTTCAAAAAGTTTCACCTGCATTCTATATTTTTGGAACTTGGGCTTAAATGGGTTAGAAATTAGCAGGGTGATTAAGTAATTTACTGAGACAAGAGCCTATATATGTGGGGATGATACTCTTTCTCTTTCCACCTTTGCTTGAGAGACAGAAGGTGTTCTTCCACAACACAGTAGAACATAGAACTCAAGGTTTTCGTTTGCATGTCTTTGCATATTTAATAGTATTAGATATAATGATCAGAGTTGTTGAATGTCATTAGTTTTTTTAAACTAATTGAGTGGTCCCAATCCTAGTGCACTTTAAGCATGAGAAACTAAGGCCCTGTTTGGAATCTGGCAGCTGGGATGGAATCATGTGTTTTTATGCATTTGAAGAAGTGTCAGATGCCAAATCCATTTTTTTAGTATAAATATAAAAGAGAAAGGGCCTCACTTTCCGTCTCAAGCTCATAATCATTCATCCCAGCTATCAGATTCCAAACGGAACCACCAAGGTAGTTTGACCAAGATTTTTACCTTGGGAACACCAAATGCATAAACTCTCATCCCAACTACCAGATTCCAAACAGGCCCTAAACATCTCTCTCTCGGCCTGGCCGACACCACGCTAACTTAAGCCTGACAGCCAATCTCAGGTCGGTACCCTATCCAGTGTCCACCCCTAGGCATAGAATGAGCGTGACTCAGGTTAATCCATGTGCCATCTAAGTCTGAAGCAAGTATTATGAGAGAGAGAGAGAGAGCAATGTGATTACAAAAGAAAATGAACCTTTTTTAAAAGACAGCTGCCCAATTCATCCCAACAACCAGTCAAATTTTGTGAAACAAATGTAAATAGAAAGCCCGATTTACCAAGAAAATCTAAAACTATGAATTATTTAAAAAATCATAAAATATAACAGAAATTACAAGAAAAATAACTAAAATTTGAAAGAGAATGAACTTAAACTGAAAATAAACCAAATAAATTTAAAATTAACAAATCTTGAATCCAACTCAAATCTCTCCCTAAAAAAATGTTTATATAGACAAAACACAAAACCCTAATTCTAATATGGATATGAAATCTAATCCTAGGCTAACCATTTAATTAAATCAAATGGATCCAAAGGGATCCTGAACCCAGTCAGCAATGCTCCACTCCTGCATCAGAAACCCACAGAGACGTGTCATTCATGGAAATGGAGCAGCACATTCATTTGTGCAATCACATTGCAGTGAGAGGGAGAGATGGTTAATTGACTGTGCATCATTGTTCTGATTAGTCACCCTACCACTATCCATCTCTTGTTCCTCTACAGTATGGATTTGGTCCTTCAACCAAAACCTGTAAACCGGTAAAAATATAGAAAAGAAAAAGTTAAGGAAAGCTAATATGATGATTTAATATTGAATTTCCCTTCGATGACCATCAATGAACAGTTCATGCATGTCAAGTGTCAGTACATTTTTATCTCAAAAAGAACTGATAAACATTATAATTGTCATCAAAGTGTATTAAGAGTGGCAATAGATTGCTAGGGCAACAATCCTAGTGGTTAGGGGTGGCAATCGGGTCGGGTTGGCGGGTTGGCGTGTCAGCATACCTCAACCCGACCCGTTTATTAAACGGGTCAGCTGTGGCAAACACGAACCCGACCCGTTTAATAAACGGGTAACCCGACACGACCCGCCAACCCATTTAATAAATGGGTTGGGTCGGGTAAACGGGTTTTCAGGTTGGCGGGTTGACGGATCGGGTTGGCAGGTAGGCAGGTTGGCGGGTCGAGTTGGCGGGCTGAGAAGGATTTGGGAGTCGGGAGGGGATTCTCGGCATCAGGTAGGGCCTCTTGCGAAGGGAGCGAAGGGATCCTGGTGATACGTCAAGGGAGGAAAATGGGAGCAGGGGGTCGGGTTGGTCTCCGCTGGCATGAGGAGGGGTCCCAACGAAGGGGAGCCCAACGAGAGGGGGAAGAGGACGAGGATCGGGAGACAGAGAGAGATAGAGTGACTCAGCTGAGGTTTTGGGGCATTGAGTTCTGATTCAGGAACACACACACAGAGAGAGAGAGAGAGAGAGAAAGAGAGAGAGAGAGAGATTCCTTCCCCACTGTTCTGCAAGCCGATGTTGGACTCGAGGGTGTTTGATGGAGGAGACGAGGCCTTCATACCTGATCTCGGACTTCGAAAAGGAAAAGGAAGAATATAGAAGGGGTTTTTTTTTAGGGAACCAAAAGGAAAATGGCGGAAGCCCTCCCGAAAGTTATTCAAACAATTTTGCCACCCGCCTAACCCGTTTATTAAACGGGTCAGCCGGGTTGGCAGGTTGGCATACCCCCAACCCGAACCCAACTTGTTTAATAAACGGGTTACGCGGGTCGACCCGTTTATTAAACGGGTTGGCTTAAGCCCAACCCGAACCCGCCTAAGAGGCGGGTTGGCGGGTAGTGTCACAAATTGCCACCCCTACTAGTGGTAGGGATGGTAAACAAGATGAATGAACCAATCTTGAACTGGTTTTTCTGCCGAACCAAATGGATCGAGTTCAAGCTCATAATGAGTCCAAGTTAAACGAGAAGAATTCGAGCTGGTTTGTTTATAGAAAAATACATCGTTTTATAGTTAAAAGGAATAGAATTAAAAATATATATATTATTAATACTCAACAAGCTTTTACAAGTCGACCATAGCTGAGTATCTATTATTCATATTCAGCTTGTCAAGCCTATTTTACGAGTTTGAACGAGCTCCTTTACAAGGCAAACATGCTTGTTCCCAGCCCTACCTAGTGGGAGCATAAAGTTACAGACAATGAGTGTCATTCACAATTAGTAAAGTTAGTTGAGATTAACTTTTGAATAAACAAAAATCGAATTTCTCGTGGCCTGGTGATTTCGTTTTGTATGGTCACGTAGATTTTACACGTGATAGAGATTTGAGAGAGAGAGTGTGTGTGTGTATGTGTCTGTGTGTATAACATGGGTGCGATTAGTATTTTCTTATTTGGAAATTGGAATTCTAACTTGACTCTTTCTCGAGTACTTTTCAAGATAAGAAACATAAAAACGAAATCACGGATGCGTATCTGACACAAGAACGGAAGGGTGGAAACAACATTTCATACCAAATTACCAATTTTAGACCCCTCTATATATATAGTCTCTGGGGAAGGAAGGAAACGGCTCTGCCGGGACACTTCTACAGTTTTCTGCTTTATTTTTCAACACCAACAGCACCACATATACGTTTTTTCATTGCAAAATGTGTTCTCTCACTGTGCAATCTCTGCTACACTGACATATTGGTATCACCAACTTTTGCTTTCTGTTGGGTCCACAGGAGATCACCTCCTACCCAATTTTTAAATACCCATCTGATCATTTTCATTAGAACTAGCAAAACTGGACATCTTTTCCTCTCCTGAAAACCTACCATATTTGAAGCTTCCCTTTGTGGGGGTTTCTCTTTCCATTCTGAATGTGGGCAATGGCTGAGGAGAAACCTGAGGAGGATTTGGAAGAAGGGATTCATTCTGTTGGTGATAGAAGCGGGGACAGCCTTGGTTTCCGTTCATTGCACTCTTCCTTGAATCCCCTTGAGTCTAATGGTGATTCTCAAGATGAAGCGTATAGGTACTCTGATGTCTCTGATCTTGAGACGGGTGTTGTTGTGTTGGATCCACAGAGGAAATCTGTTTCCGAGTGCTCAGATGTGTATATGGGAAACGGGAGAGAGGATGGTGTGAGTCATGAGATAAAGGTTCATTTGGCAAAGATAGAGAGAGATTGTAGGATTTGTCACCTTAGTTTAGAGAGTGGGAATCAAGAGTCTGGGGTGCCCATTGAGCTTGGATGTTCTTGTAAGAATGATCTTGCTGCTGCCCACAAGCAATGTGCAGAAACCTGGTTCAAAATCAAAGGGAACAAGTAAGTCTTTCTGTTTTTTTCTTATTATCTGTTTTGTGAATTTCTTCCAAGACTCCATTTTTACCAAAAAAAATGATTCTTGTTTTTTATTTGTTTCTCAGAATGGTTTGTAATGTCTGATTTTTTTCTCATTATAAGATTTTGTTTGTTTCTTTGTGTTGGTATTCCTTTTCCTTCTTTTTCTTTTTTTTCTTTTCTTTTTTCCTTTGGTTGCCTTCTTTTGGGTTGGGTAGTGTTTGTGTTTTTTCTTTTTGCTTACTTCAATTTGTTCTCAAGCTTATGAAAGTTATGGAAATTATGAGTGCCTTTTGTCATCAAAGGTTGGTCTGTGAGATGATGACTTGTTGGTGGTGGTGGCTCTGCCGTCATAGTGTTTTACCGGGAGTTTTCAGCTTTATACTTTTCTTTTTCCACTATTGGCATCAAATTTGGAAGATATCTGCGTTTGACTGACTCAATTGTTTCTTATTTCTTATTGTTGAAATGGGGAATCATGGAATCATTTTTCTAATGCAGTTTGCAATCTGTATTGTTGCTTGGTGCCCATCTTATATTATTTCTCCCTTTATTTGTCTCTGTCTTTCTCTTTGGAGTTTTATAGGGGAACATTGAAGTTCTTTTTGGCCCATTTGTACTGCGTTTCATTTTGTTTTCTCTTTCTTTTCCTTACCATGTGTATGGTTTTCTTGTGTGTATATGTATTTTGAGTTGGATATTTATGCTTATGGAAAAATTGGATTGAGAACCCAGGTGTAAATTAGTGGAGTTCTGGAAGTGAAACCTAGGTTGTTTTCAGTAAGTTATTGGGTAAATCAAGAATATATAGAGAATCCAATGTTTAGTCTTTCTGGGAATGGAAAATTTGGAATCTGGAATGTGCAGAAGCTCTCTATCCTTGTGTTAACTGGTTGCTCCGCAAGTAGAGCAGGCCACCTTTAAAATGCAAATCACTTTGTGTGGAACTCTCTTGGGCTCTAGACAGTGCCATTACAAACATCCCATGCTTCCATCTAGTTTGCAGTTTATTGCAAAGTCAATTGCATTGACAATAGTGTGTTTTGACAGATCTGAAGGTTTTCTGGTAATCTAGATTCAGGTGAAACTCTATATTCCATTGGCAGGGAAAAACCTTTTTTTTTCTTGTATTATTGCAAACTCGAGTTATGCAGTTGGAAAAAATGTTAAATGCAATATATGCAGAAGCCACATGATTGCCCATTTACTGTTGAAACTTGAAAGTATAGTGGACCCTAAAATGTTTTCTCTCTCTCTCTCTCTCTCTCTCTCTCTCTCTCTCTCTCTCTCTATATATATATATATATATATATATATATATATATATATATATATATATATATATATATATATGGGTAACTATTTGCTACTAACGAAGGTAAGGAACTAATGAGCTAGAAATCATAGGTGCAAGTTGTATCGACTCAATCTAACCACAGATGTGTTTGTTAAAATGTAAAACATATAGATATAATAATATAAATATTATTAGTATATCTATATTTTTCTGTAATTTTATTTTATTTTTCTGTATTTATTTTTGTGTTTTTTAGTGTCTAGTTCTAATAGAACTAGAGTAACCTTATCTAGTTAAGTTCCACTTGGAACTTAACTAGAAAGGTAATTGTTGGAATGGTCCAACGGTTACATTTCTAACTATTGGACCATTCTAACGGCTACAAGGAGAGCTCTTAAAGCTCTCCTCTTCTTCCCTTTTTCAAACTTGTATATATAGGGGTGCAGCCCCTCTTATAAAAGTATTCCAATGCTTCTTAAGCGTTAGGTTCTCCAGCTTCAATAAAGAATATATTTTATTCTTTTTTTGTTTCCTTTTATACCCTTTTAAGGGTTATGCTTAAGTGTCCTTTTAAGACACTCTTTCTTACGGATCTTAGTTCGTGTTTTGAAGATCTTCATTTCATTTCATGGTATCAGAGCAAGGTTCATTCTACATCGTGAGAATTTCTTGCCTCGTTTTCCGTGCCAAGCTTACAAAGGTGTTTTATCACCTTGGTTGGGTTCTTTGAAGCTCCCTTTAAAGGAAGGAGAAAAGAGGCAGGCTCGTTGCATCAAAATCTTGTGTTTGTTCTCTTTTACCCTCTCTTCCTCTTTATTTTTTTTTCTTTCTCCTTTTATCACCTTTGTAAAAGATGGATGATCAAGATAAAATCACCATCATACCTATGAAGCTAAACGACACAAATTATGTAATGTGGGCTTCAATAATGAAGCACCACATATGGGAAAAAGGATTATGGGGCATAGTAGATGGTTTCGATTCGGAACCTAAACTTGTCCTCACCAAAATGGAAGGTGATAAAGAAATTCTCTTAACCGAAGAGGAGAAAAGCAAAGCCTTAGCCAACTTTGAAAAAAGTTGGAAGGAATGGCAAATAGCGCATGCTAAAATTATGTCATGGCTAATTAGTAGTGTTGACATAAAGAAATGCTCTAGTCTCGCCAAATTTGAGCTTGCCGATAAGGCATGGGAATATCTCAAGAATATGTATTCCCTAAAAGATATTGCACATGTGTGCAATCTTCAAGAAAGAGTGAGATCAATGACCCAAGGTGATAAAACTATACGTGAATATTATAATGAACTATCGAAACTTTGGGGTGAATTGGTTATTTTAGAGCCAAAATGGCATTGTCCCGAGGACATTGAGCTCCGGCAAAAGCAACTTGACATGGAGCACTTTCATCAATTTGTAAATGGTCTAGAACCAGAATTCGAGTCGACTAAGTCAGCCCTTCTTCGTCGGGGAAAAGTTCTCTCTATTGTCGATACTATAGAGGAAATAACTATGGAAGAAAACAGAATCAAGAAGAATATTCCAAAGACTGAAGATGATTCTGTGCTAGCTGTATCTAGATCGGGGAATCATGTACGATCTTATAGACCTCCTCATTTTAACAGACAAAGTGGTGAATATGACAAGAAAAATGTTATTTGCCATCATTGTCATGAACCTGGACACTACGGGCCATAATGTCCCAAGCTTAAGGAGTTGAGAGAGAAAAGAGCTGTGATTGCTGGATCGGAGCCCAAAGATCAGGATGCACCAGTTTTCATGGCTCAACTAATGAAGATTCTCCAACCTCTCATCAAAGGAGCCTCCTCTTCATCTGAAGCTTCAACTGGCGCAGCTGCCTCATCTTTTTCCTATCCAGGTAACTTTCCTTGGCTCTGGTGTTTCTTTCCATATGACTTCAAATAATCAAAGTCTATCTGAATGTGTTAAAAATAAAACAAGTATGTCAAAAGTTTTTACAGCTGATGGAACTTCTCTTAAAATAGAAGGAATAGGAAATTTTGAAAAAAATCATAAAACTAAAAAATTTTCTATCCCAGAAGTTAGATATATTCCCAAATTAAATTTAAATCTTTTATCTGTATCTCAAATATTTGATTATGGATGTAATATTTCCTTTTCTTCTCATGGTTGTTGGGTTCAGGATCGTCAGTCACGAAAGTTGATTGGGGAAAGCCATAGAGAAGGAGGACTCTATTACATGAATTTTTTGAAAATGCCGAAGAATGCCTTTTGCTATAACATTCAGAAAATTGAGTTGGAACTCTAGCATAAAAGACTTGGTCATCCATATATAGCCAAAATCCAACATTTTCCAAATCTAGGGAAATTTTGTAACTCTGAATCATTTGATTGTAAAGATTGTATTCTTGGCAAAATGAAAAGATTACCATTTCAGATTAAAACTTTTATCTCTTCAAGACCACTTGAATTAGTACACTCGGATGTTTGGGGTCCTGCACCAGTAATTTCTAAAGGAGGACTTGCTTATTACGTTATTTTTGTCGATGATTTTTCCCGACATACGTGGATTTACTTTCTTAAACATAAGTCTGAAGTATTTTCATACTTTCAAACATTTCATAATATGGTTAAAAACAAGTTTCAAAATGATATTACTATTTTTCGCACAGATTCAGGGGGAGAATTTTTATCCACAAATTTTAAAAATTATCTTAATTTACATGGCATCACACATCAAAGGTCATGTTCATACACACCTCAACAAAATGGGCTGGCAGAACGTAAACATCACCATATTATGGAAACTATTAGGACTTTATTAATAACAAATCAAGTCCCGAAAGAATTTTGGGCAGAAGCTGCCTTAACTGCCACCTATCTGATTAATAGAATGCCATCCTCTTCTTTGCAAAATATAACTCCCATTGAAAAACTTATGAACGTTTCTCCAGATTACTCTAGACTGAGAATATTTGGATGCAAGTGTTTTATATTTACCGACAAAAATGATAAACTTTCTCCTCGTGCGATTCCCTGTGCCTTTTTAGGGTATGCTAAAAATAAAAAAGGTTATAGGTGTTTTGACTTTAAAAATAATAGATTATATGTGTCTAGAAATGTTTTATTTCTCGAAAAGGAGAGCTTCTTTGATTTTTAAAAACCAAAGGAAGTCATTGAGTACTCTTTTTTGTTAGATCTGACATCAAAATCTGATGAATATGATCTTGACTATAACTTTGATAATGATCAAAGAATTATTGATCTTGATCATAATCTTGACAATGAAGAAGCTCATAGAGACACTAGTATACAATATTCCAGGCGACAAGAGTCTAATCTTCCATGTGCACTTGAAAGATATTCTGACATTCCAACTAGAGGGTCATCCCAAGTCTCGAGGCCTCCAGAAAAGTTTGTGTCATACGAGTCATTCTCATCTACGTATAGGGTCGTCATTGCATTAATTCACTCATATGAAGAACCATCTACATATCTTCAAACAAAAAATGATGTCAAATGGATAGAAGCCATGAAAGCTGAATTAGATACACTCGAAAAAGCTTCTACATGGAATATTCAAGATCTTCCTCCAGGCAAGAAAACTATAGGATGTCGTTGGGTTTATAAAATTAAAACCAAGAGTGATGACACTTTTGAAAGATATAAAGCTCGATTAGTAGCCAAAGGGTATGCCCAAGAATATGACATTGATTATGAAGAAACCTTTGCCCCTGTAGCTCGTATGACAACTGTCAGAACCTTAATTGCCTTAGCCTCCATCAAGAAATTGTTCATCTTCCAAATGGATGTCAAAAATGCATTTCTAAATGAAAAGCTAGTTGAAGAAGTATACATGAAACCCCCTTCAGGTCTCAATATTCCTAAGGGTAAAGTCCTTCGCTAGAAAAAGCCTTTTATGGACTTAAACAAGCACCAAAAGCTTGGTATGATAGGTTTAGTCGTGTTATGATTGATATTGGGTTTCAATTTTGTTTAACTAACACTGCTTTGTTTATTAAGAATTTTGATGCAAGAATCATTGTGCTTCTTCTCTATGTGGATGATATGATCATCACCGGAAGCGATAAACAGGGAGTTGAAACGATCAATACACTTCTTAAATCTCATTTTGAAATGACTGATTTAGGCTTATTGAGATATTTTTTAGGCATTGAAGTTGCATATTCCCCTAGAGGATACTTATTGTCCCAAACTAAATTTGCTTTTGACATTGTTTCCAGGTCTAGTATTACTGATGACAAGAAAGTAGACACTCTAGAAGTTGTCAATGTTAAAATGAAGGTTGATGATGGAGAACTTCTTGCAGATCCTACTTCTTACAGACAGCTTGTCGGGGCACTTTCCCATCTATCCATTACCAGACCAGACATAGCACATGTTGTTCACACAGCAAGTCAGTTTCAACACGCTCTCACCTATGTTCATATGGGAGCAGTCATGCGTATTATCAGATACATTCAGTCCTCTTTTTCACGGGGACTTTTCTTGTATTCCTCCTCCTCTTTTGATTTAATTGCATATACTGATGCTGATTGGGGAGGTGATCCCAATAACAGACACTCAACCACTGGTTTTTGTGTCTTCTTAGGTGAATCATTAATCTCGTGGAGGTGAAAAAAGCAGCAGAAGGTCTCTCTATCATCCACCGAAGCTGAATATAGAGCCATGACAACCACGACCATATAAGTAGTTTGGTTCCGACGTCTGCTTGATGACATGAGAGCTGAAGCAACAAAAGTTTCACAAATGTGTTGTGATAACAAAAGTGCGATCTACATTGCAAATAACAGAACATTCCACGAACGCACCAAACACATCGAAATGGAGTGTCATTACGTCAGAGAGGAATATCTACATGGGACAATTGATCTGTCATATGTTACTTCAGAATATCAGTTAGTAGATTTCTTTACAAAGCCTCTCGCTGCTCCTCGTTTTCACTTTCTCTTAGACAAACTTTCGCTCATTGTACCGTAAGTTTGAGGTGGAGTGTTAAAATGTAAAACATATAGATATAATAATAATATAAATATTATTATTATATATATATATTTATTTATCTGTAATTTTATTTTATTTTTCTGTATTTATTTTTGTGTTTTTTAGTGTCTAGTTCTAATAGAACTAGACTAACCTTATCTAGTTAAGTTCCACTTGGAACTTAACTAGAAAGGTAACTGTTGGAATGGTCCAACAGTTACATTTCTAACTATTGGACCATTTCAACGGCTACAAGGAGAGCTCTCCTCTTCTTTCCTTTTTCAAACTTGTATATATAGGGGTGCAGCCCCTCTTGTAAAAGTATTCCAATGTTTCTTAAGCATTAGGTTCTCCAGCTTCAATAAAGAATATATTTTATTTTATTTTTGTTTCCTTTTATACCTTTTTAAGGGTTATGCTTAAGTGTCCTTTTAAGACACTCTTTCTTACGGATCTTAGTTCGTGTTTTGAAGATATTCATTTCATTTCAGTGTTCAGCGTGGTTTGTTTGCTAAGGATCAAGCCTTGGATCATGCTTTTCTGATGTAAAAAATGTGATCTTTTGAGTTATGAAATTTTGGCACATTGTGGGTCGTTGATTTTTGGAACCCCTTAAAAACCTAATTACTTGACTTGTTATAATCACATGATTCAAAACAAGTTTCCTACCAAACAAACCATGTAGATCTGTGACATTTGATCTACAAAAAAATGGAAATTTTTTTAAGAGTTATTTCTACTCATCAGTTCCTTACCTTCATTAGTAGCCAATATTTAAGAAAACTATGATTCAAGGCTTGATCCTTAGCAAACAAACCATGATGAACACATCTGTGTGGTTAGATTGAGTCGATTCAACTTGCACCTATGATTTCTAGCTCATTAGTTCCATACCTTTGTTAGTAGGAAATATTTTCCCATATTATATAAAGATTTTGATCAGTTTCTAGAGATCTGGTGTTTTTTTATTTAGATAAATTCCTTCAGGGTTGCATTTACCATTTGTGTATTGGCAAGGCATAGGTGCTTGAATCCAGCAACAGCTTGCAAATATGTGAGGCATTTAATGCACTCATGTAGAAGGTATGATGTCTTTATCAGAGAGAATGCTTGGATGCACCTACTTATCCACAAAATGGGATGAGGTTTATAACTTCTTCATGATTCATTTATCCCTGCTTATCCAATTTCGTGGATAAGATGGTGTATCCATACGTGAAAAGTAATGGTTGATTTACACAAACGTCAATGTAAAAACCTAATTCAACCAAATCAATAGCTCTGGTTTTAGTTTGATGGAGGCTCAAAAGAAAATGCATCTGAGCTTCAGATAATCTCGAAGCAGAGTGTCTCCTTCCATTTTCCTGTCTTTTTCCACTCAAGCAAGTAAATAAAAAGCAATGGTTTGAAACTTTAATCTGGACCTTAGCTGCTCCACCACTGTCAAAGAGTATCTTTTTTCTGCATGCCTCTCAACCAGTGTTATCAAGATTGCTCTCAACATTTGAGAGGCAAAGCCATGCTACAAATGTATTTTAACGTTCTATTATATCTCTTCATAGAATAAATTTTAAGAAGAAGAAGAAGATGATGAATAATTGTTTCCGTTATGGATAGAATATATGGTAGATGAATTGTTAGTAGTTGACCAAGAGCTCCTTGCGAGATCCCATCTTTTTCAACTAAACAAATAACATGAACCGTATCAATGATAAAAGCAAAAACAACAATAGTTAAATGATTTATGAAACTGTGTCAAGATACTTTTGACAGATGCATTTTCTGGTTGATCAATTACATATTATTACATCTGCCAAACCTGGAAACTCCAGCAGGCCATATGCTTTCACTCTTATAAGTATCATGCTTGATCTGGCCCGAGATAATCAGAGCTTACATCTATATAGCATTCAAGCTGACACTTCATGGAACTGGATATTGCCCCCTTCCTAATATTTTATGGAAGTTTCTTGTCATAGGTTTTAAGTTGCTGCATCCTATGCTAGAGCAAGAGCTTCACACAGACTTGAATGCGCCATTCAAGTGGTGATTTTCAAATACTTTCAATATCGGTCCTTGTTTCTTGTCTTGTCTAAGAACAGATGCTTTAAGATAGCTTCAAAACAGGCAAGCTCTACTAGGAAACTGTAAAATGCATAGGGAATGGGTGAACAAACAGGATCATTCATGTCATTCAAATGGTCATGCTTCAAAATTAGTTTGTTCCTGCCTCCACATAATGAAGAAAACCGTGCAGGGATGTCTTTAGTCTTTACTTGCACGTGCACAATGTTCCCATCTGTCATGCATACTAGGATATTACGAATGTTGGGCCTGCTTGGTGTGGTTCTGCTCAATTTGGCTTCATCAGCTTGCTGCTCAACTCTTGCAGGAGCTTGCCGCTGGTAGCTCTCTTTTCATTTATTTTGTTGTGTGGGTGGAACATGAAGAGTGTAGACTCATAAATAAGCCATATAGATGGCTTTAATAAGGATCATGATTTGTGCTGATTCCCAGAGAAGTTCTCTTCAACATGTTCGTTTGCATGATGAATTGTTCTTGCTGTGGCATCCATAAGTGAAAACACAATCTGCTTTCTGATATTAATATTGAAGAGGTCTGCCAAAAAGATGGTAGTCCATGAATAGACTATATATATATATATATATATATATATATATATATATATATATATATAACTGAACGAATTTATTTACCAGCTAAATGCACATGATATTGGCATGTTTCTGTTGGACTACTGGTCAACCTTCAAATGGAATTCCTAAATTTCTTACAAACACGAGAACGTGAACAGTACAGTTTGACACTGTCAGCTTGGGTCCTAATGCCAGTTTATTTTGGACTTGCAACTTTATTCTGTTATGTTCAGCACCTTTTCACCATTTCAGCTTTGTCAAATTCTGGTTGACATAGCTTGTGACTGGTTACATTATCAAAAACTTGATATCTTCAAATGGTCAGTAGGACACGTTCATTTTCTTCAGTGTTAACACCTCAAATAGAGCACAAACAGCAGAAAATTGGTGAATTAATTCTAAACCATTATGCTGAGAAAACAATTTGTTACGTACACTGAACATAAAATTGGTGAATTGAATTGAACAAGATAAAAAATTCTTTTGATTACAATTCTTAGTTCACGTCTTTAAGTTAAGCTGAGACATGATTGTATGACATGAGCATTATTATGATGGTCTAAGAACTGTTGTATCGCACACTCTCTTCTATTGCAAGTTCTCGTTGGGAATCTTTGAGATACTGTTGAGGTTAACTTGGTCATGGTTTTAGAGAACTTTTTTCATCGTACAATGATGCGTCAACATCCTTTTTCTCTTCAGGACTTGTGAGATATGTGGCTCAACTGCCCGCAACATTGTTGGGGTGGACAATGCAGAATTCATGGAGCAATGGAATGAATCAAGCACTGCTCCTGCACCTCCTCAAGAGACAAGGAGCTTCTGGCATGGCCATCGCTTCCTCAACTTCCTGCTGGCCTGCATGGTCTTTGCCTTTGTTATTTCCTGGCTTTTCCACTTCAATGTCCCTTCTTGACTCCAATCCCATTGTTCTCGAATTACTCTATTTACAGTATCAGAACATCTTTCATTCATTTGTATTTAGTCCCCACCATGTTATTTTAAATGAAAAAGTATTTAAGAAAACAAGGAAAGCAAAAAAAACAAATTAGTACGGGAGGTGTTCTTTCTGTATCACAACATTCCTTCTCTTGGTCTTGTTTATGTTGTATCATGTAATCCAAATCAAAGCGTTGGTGTAATATAAATCCTTCTTTCTGGTGATATTACTACAAGCTGCAAGCCCACATCTGTAGGTTGGTACCTGTCGGCCATGGAATCTTATTTGATATGTGGACTCCACTTCATGAAATACTTGCTGTATAGATTAGCTACATGGGAATGTGAATAACATTATACGAAACAAACAAAGATAGCAACAATAGCCAATACATAGGCTGAAGCAGTAGGCTCCCTGACAGGTGAGAGGAGCTACCCAAGGATTTTAACCAGTGTCACTATATTTTGAAAATATTGTGATATTATCCATAATTTTTTTTTTAAATATCATGATATTTTTTATTTTTATATATTTAAAAACCAAATTTGTATTTTTGTATTTTAAAAACTTTTCAAATTTATTTCTTTATATTTTTCCAAGAAAGATGGTACATTACTTTTTATATTTTTAATTTTTTTAACTCAAAGATTTTCTGAGAAAAACCACTTATTAAAAAGGTGGCATTTATAAGTTGCCCCTACCAAATGAGTAGTCTTTGTGGGCCAATGCATTCATGGCATTCTTCATGCATACCATGGCTTTGTAATTTTTTAGTTCAAAACATTTGGTGCATGCAGTTAATCGATTGCCTGTAGAAGATGAGGAGAGCAGATTCAGTGATCAGCCGAGTACCTCTTTGCTCGGTCTAATCATTAGATGCCATGCATTGCTTCCAGTTGCTTGACTGTGTACCTTGTGATGTACTCGGCCCCATCGTTGGATCTGTTCTCGGAAATGAAAGGGTGCTTAGGTGAGAGTGACTCCCTACCTGGGTTCTTTGTGTTTAGAGGGCTCAACAGAGCCTATGGCATGCATTCTTCACCAGGAAAGGTGGGGAAGAACTTTCATATGAAATGGGGCAAGTGGTCAAGCCGCATGACATTTTCACATGAAAGTGTGTTTGCCTCTGTAGCTTTGCAACAAACGAGCCCTAAGGGCATATTTGCATGTTAGAAAGTCATTCAGCTTCATTATATATTGTTGCCAAAGCAATGAATCCTGCCTTTAGAGGGCGTTTGGGTGCCCTTTCTTTACGCAGAAATGAAATCGGGCCACCCCACGGGAACCCTTTCGGCTGAAAGTGGGGGATTCTGGTGGATTTTGGGCTCATTTTCCGCAAGAAAAAAGAGTGCCCAGTTTGTTTGGTTATGGTGGGGCCCGTGGAAATGCATGCCCGTCGATGCTTTTCCTCGGAAAAGCTCAGGCTGACTCAGGTCTATAATTTAGGTCATACTTTATCTGGACCCGAACCTGAATCAAATTGGATCGGGTTTGAATCTATTGAGATCCAACTCAAAAACGGATCTGACAAAAACCCGACCCGAACCAACCCAGCTACACCCTTGGCTAGGATTTTAGGGACGGAGGAAACCCGAAACTTTGAGGTCTCAAATTCTCAAGAGCACGAGGGTCCCTCCTAAAACCTCTCCGGCGGACCTCCAAAACCTTCTTCGGCGGCTGACCGCTGGTTGAAGCGGTACTCTCTCTCTCTCTCTCTCTCTCTCTCTCTCTCTCTCTCTCTCTCTCTCTCTCTCTCTCTCTGCATTCGCGTCTCCAGGAAGTCATGACGATAATATGCAGAAAATGTTTGGCAAAAAGGTTGGTTGACCTGGGTTCTTCTGAGATAGATGAGTTCCTTTAGACCCCGTTGATATCTCGAGGAATTGATGCATCTATAGTCTGAAAACAATCGCCTTAGTTGCTACGGGCTGCAGCTTTGCAACTTCTTCAGACGTGCCCACCAAGTGTTCGGGAAAATGCCTTCAAGAATGTTGGGTCCCGTGAGTTTCACGGTTTTTTGTGTACGTCAAGGGATGGGCTGGTCGTTTTGGTAGTGTTATGAGCGCTTTTGTAGACGGTCGATAATAACAAGTAGAAAATTTGTGGCGATTTGGTCAAATGTAGAAACTGGGTTTTTTTATTGGGTATGAGTTCTGGTGGAACTGTGAAGCTGTTTGCTGCATTTACATTTTTGTATGAGATCTCAACTATTGTGAGGCTATGGAAACAAGAATCAAGTAGGAAAGAACTATGCTGAGTTCTATTGAGTTCTTCTGAGTAACAAGTTTATTGGTTGATTACAACACAAACAAATATCTTTGTACGTTGGCAAATTAAATGGGTGTTGATATAATCGAGGATGGGTGAATGCAAATACATCTTAAGATAAAAATACAGCCTGCATTCTCTTTGTTTCTGCTTATTATTTGTTACAGATTGTTTGCTTCCCTGTTGATGTTTCCTTTCTTTTGGAATTTAGCCGATTTGCCTTTCTGTTAGTTCAGACTGCAGACTTTGTTAATTTTGTATTGTACCTTTCTCAACATATAATTTATTTCCGCTTATTCTCTTCTTTTTCACCCCTCTTTTCCAATTTATGCTTTATATCATGAGCCTCTTTGGTATTATAGTGGTACTTCCATGGAGATTGTCTCATCCTAATCTTTTGCGAATAAATATTTGAACAAGAGTATGACTTTTCTTTTATTAATTTAAGTTGAGATTTTTTTCCATCAGTACTTTCACATTTTCTGCACAGATTCAAAAGCTATATGTTGGATTTATTTTTTAAAATTATCTATTTATTTTCCATGCAGCCTATCATTCTATTTCATAGCTTCAACGGTTGGAAATTCTCAATGGCTTCTAATAATCCCCCAACTGCATTCGACAAGGAGCAGGTATACATACTGTTGCTGCTGCTACTCTGTTGTGTGATCATCATCCTTCTTATATAAGCTTTATTGTCAGTGGCCGATTCTTAAGACATAATTTGAATTATTGCTATTTTGGCCTAAAAGTTTGATGAGTGATGATTGCATCTAGACTTGTTCATGATCCTGTCAAAAATTCAATGGTATTTTTTTTTAAATGGAGGAGAAATGTTATCAGTGTACAACCATATTATACAACATTTAAGGTACAAAAGTACTATGTGGTCCTGTCAGCCCAATGGGACCGAAAGGAAGTGATTGAAAACCCCATTTGGCCATGATCTATCATACTCAGGTCATCTAGTACTTACAGACAAGAAGCATCAGGGGCAATTGTGCTATTGTTAAATGTAGGATTAGGTTCGCAGGTTGCATAATTCATAGCTTTAACTTAGGGTTTTTTTTTCACAATGTTGATTAATATCTTAAAGTTATGTTTATAAACAATGATAAAATGCACAAAATGCAACCATAAAATCACATATGAAGCATATATTTTCTCTATGAGCTGTATATGACATCATCAAACATCAACTATCTCACAAGAACGATGCAAAATATTAAATATCTTGCAATTAAGAACATGCCACAAGACTCGTACTTTCATATTACATAAACAAAAATATTATGACCATAGTTGTACTCGATTTTCAATCTGTTTCCACTCATTACTTGAGTGCCTCGTTGCCATGCTGGATCATCTGATGTCATCTTTGTTAGAGGAGTGTGAAGCTTGATTTTTACCTTGATATAAATCTTTAATTTTTCGTGGATCGAGGTGTTGTATGGGGCAGTGCTCACCGAGGCGGAATTTTTTTGGGGAGTAGCTTTGTAATTTTACTCATAATAAATATTTTTTACCTTACCCCATTTTCTTCAGTGAAAATACACTTTTTTTATCTTAACCCACTTCTTTGGGTGAAAAAAATGGTGAAAATGCACTCTTGACGAAATCACGAAAACCCTCTTCCTGACACAAAGATTGTTCTCCAAAATGGTCTCATGTCTCCTAGGGTGTGTGGGAAGCTCTCCAGTATGTTCTATAAGAATGAAGGTTTTGGCTTTTAAAATCTCTTTAAAACCCAAAACATAAAAGTACAATTTTGCCAAATTTTAAGTTCGCAGGCACCGTATCGTACGATATGATACTGTATCATACAATACATACTCATATCGAGATACGAGTGTGTATCGTATCGTATCGATCTATTGCATCTATACGATATGTATCGGTACGATACAAACAACATTGTTGTGTATGGTTTAAAGATGATGATACAAGTATGTCATATTCTACACTTAACTCTTGTCAATACTTCCTTCCTATGTAATTGTGACAAGATTGATGTTCTGGTAGTTTTCCTTAATTCTATTCTAGAATGCCAGATTTGAATTGGCTTTTTTCCAAATATGTTTGTATCAACGAAAGGCTGATTAACCTTAGGAAAGATTTTGCATCAAAATTGTGGCTGATTCTTAAACCAGTCACCCATACCAGTAGGGCCAAAACCAGAAAATTTATGTAGGGTGCCGGATATATATATCAATGATCTGTATAAAAAATTATAGGCATTAGTATGCTAATCAACTTGTTCACCAAATACATTGAATTAACATTAACCTTGATAAGACCCCAAAAAAGAGAACAAATGACATAGCATCTATCGCAATTGTGATCAATGGCTTTTCATTATGTACAAGTCATCTCTAATTACATCATAATCAAACTTTTGAGCAATCTCCTTTTCTATATATATATATATATATATATATATATATATATATATATATATATATATATATATATATATGTATGTATATATATATATATGTATATATATATATGTATATATATATATATAGAGAGAGAGAGAGAGAAAAAGAGAGAGAGAGTTTGCAAGGAAGTCATCTTTCATTTTGCTTCGGAGTATTGTCTTGATAAGATTCCTAACATAAATGGGTACAAGGCAAATTACATCATCCAATATGGGAAATACCGGTTACTCAACGGGATGAGGTTAGGCGAACCTATATTAACGTTGAGCCATCAAGAATAGATCTACTTATTCTCAGTGCGGTGATGCTGATGCAACTTATAATGCAATAACTTCTTTTGAGTTCATATTTATCTTGCATTTGATGAAACAAATTATGGGAATCACTGACCTTCTTTGTCAATCTTTATAACATCAATCTAAAGACATTCTAAATGCTATAAATTTGATTTCCAACACAAAAGAGCTTGTTCATAATTTAAGAGGAATTGTTTGGGACACTTTTATTGATGATGTGAACTCATTTTGCAAACAACATGATGTGAAAATTCTAAACATGGATGCTCAATTTTTTATCTTTTTTTTTGTGTGTGAAAATGATCAAATCGCAGTGAGACACCATTATCGAGTAGATATTTTCACTGTTGCAATTGATTTTCAGTTGGTAGGGCTAAATAACAAAATTAGTGAACAATCCATGGAATTGCTTTGTCTTAGCTTAGCTCAACATTAGATCCAAGAAATGGGTACAAGATATTCAATGTTGATGATATATATCTCCTTGCAAAAAAGTTTTATTCTCAAGACTTTGCAGAGCAAGAATTGACACACTTGAAATTTGTGTTACTACACTAAAATTTTGACATACCTCACAATCCAGGTTTTCAGAATCTGTCTAGAATGTCAGATTTATGTCAAGCTTTTACAACAACTGAAAAGTCAAGTGTTTCATTTGATTGATAGATTGATTCGTCTTTTTCTAACTCTTCTTGTTTCTACGGTGACTACAGAACATGCATTTTCTGCTATGAATCTTATCATGACTCCAAAGCAAAATGGGAGATCGACTTTTTTGCAGGTTGTCTACTTTGTATATATATATATATATATATATATATATATATATATATATATATATATATATATATATATATATATATATATATATATATATATATATAGGGAGAGAGAGAGGAGATTGCTCAAAAGTTTGACTCTATGACTTCCACGCAATGAAAAGCCATCGAGCACAATTGTGATAGATGCTATATCTCATTTGTTCTCTTTTTTTGGGGTCTTATCAAGGTTAATGTTAAATTAATGTATTTGGTGAACAGGTTGATTAGCATACTACTGCCTAATTTTTCTATACAATTTGTTGATTACCTGGTTATTGTGGTATGTTTTGAACTCTTTTTATTTATATAGGAGTGATTGTTAAACCATGTGTATCGATGTTTTTAGTATGTGTTAGCACATGTTTTTTTCCCTGCATTGCAACATGACCAGGTCTGAACCAAGAAAAAAGATTTGGACTTGGGCCCTATCACATGGATTTGTTCACTGAAGAGGAACTAATATCGGTAGATTGTGAATGTGGAATTCTTTAATGATGGATATATCTTTTTAAACTGTATGTAATTCTATATATAGTTGTCAAATTTCATTATTTTTTTCTCGAATTATTATTTTCGTTATAACTAATTGGTGCTGTTGGATATCGTGGTTCAGACTTCAGATAGTCATTGTCACTTTTGATATTTCATCTAATTTACATTGATTGACTCGTCATTTTTAGGTTCTATCTTCATTTTCCGTAATGCTCTTTCTATCCTTGCAGATAATGGGGATGGCGGAGAAGGAAATGGAATATAGGGTAGATCTCTTCAATAGGTCTGTTTTCTGTGCGCATATTTTTGGCATTTTAATTTTGTTTGAGAATTGTGGATTATAATACCCTTTGTTATCCCTTAGGGATAATTCAGTATTAATGTACTGTCATAATGTTCTGACTTGCCATTAGATATTCCTCTCATGTTGAAATTGACATTGCTTTGAAATTTGTCTGTCCGGTTTTCTTCTATGGCGAATGCAGGCTTACTCAAACCTGTTTTAATAAATGTATCGAGCAGAGGTATTTTCATATTGCTTCAGACAAATTTCCTACACTTCATTATTCATTACAAGTCGTTATGTCCATTATATTGAATTTAACATTGGCCTGTGATGTCTTTCATGGATTTAAGAACTTGAACTGAATTTCTAAATGACAATTCGGTATTTCAGGTATAAGGAGTCTGAGCTGAATATGGGTGAAAACAGTTGCATCGATCGATGTGTTGCAAAATATTGGCAGGTATAAAGTTATACTTTTATTAGAAATTTAGCTGTCATTTAGTTTTGTGTGAAGAGAGAGTTATAGGGTTTGAGTGGCAGAGAGATAGTTATCCTCTTAAGCAAGATATTTCATTCCTATTTCATTTATGAGATGCATGCTTACAGTCTAAGCAACCTTAGGACCTACTGATCAAATAAAAAGAAGATAATCCTTGCAGCAGTGAAGTTCTCTGCAAATGGAATTATGCTTGTTTCCTCTGTTTCTGTGTGTCGTTTTATGGAGCTTATGATCTTGAAAGAGCTAAAATGGCTCATGTTCCTTTCTCTGGTGTACTTTATCCAAGGATTTGCTTTGAGCAAGTGCACCACGCCTCTGTTTTTTTTAGTTCTAATACTGAAAAGTTGAAGCTGCATAAACCTGACTTCAGTTTACATGTGGACGCAGGTGACCAATTTGATTGGGCAGTTGCTTGGTTCCAATAGGCCCCCATTATGACTTTCAGTCCAAGGATGATTCAGTAATGGTGCTATCACGGCAGAAGTGCTACGGTCCTACGGATATTTCATTCTTGTTCACACTGTTGGAAGTTTTTCATGCATAAATTATTTGTTAGAGCAGGTGTACTGTTCAATTCAAGATTGTCATTGCAGAGTCTAGTTTTTTGTTATTGTGGGGAATAGATATGGTACAATTCTGAATTTGTTTGATGGAAATAAATTGCAGGAAAGGTACCTGTCGATTTAAACCAGGCCTCTGATAATTTGAAATCAGTGCTATACCATGCAACCTTGTACTACCAGTACAGGTAGGGGTGTCAACGGGTCGGTTTTACAGGGACCAAACCCTATAGGGTCTGGGTATGGTGACAAATAAGAAGACCCGGGTCTGGACCTGAAGGTCCAATTAATACATGGACCTGAGAATAGTTTGTGAAATTTTATACCTGACCGAGGCCCGATCAGAGTTTCGATTTAGACCTGCAATTTTTCAATGTAAAAATGATAAAAAATATTATTTTACTGGGTATGGTTTGGGTTTGGTGTATGTAGTTCTTATCGGGTCTAGGTATGGTTTCTCTTATAGTAGACCTGGGTCTGAACCCGATACCATACCCAAAAATCTGGTCAAAGTCTGGTTTCACCTGGGTCTATACCAAACCTGACCTGTTGACACCCCTAACTGCAGGTGGGGTGTGTGTGTGCACGCCCACCTGAATTTACATAAGCAACTGATGGAGCGGTAACCAATTTCGGTATGTTGGGATAAATCTGACCTGGTTTGGATCCAGGCCAAAATCCGATCTGTTTTTTTTTTCAACGTAAATGGCTTGTTTTATTATATTTTTTCTGGGTCCAGTGTTGTCACATGTATTTTGGATCTGGATTCAACCTTACCTCATGGAATCTGTTTTGGATCCAGATTCAGATCTGCTATTTGCAGCTTGGCCTTGGTATAGTTACTGCATACGTGAATATGAATGACAAACTGACAGGAAAGGCATTTCATGCAAGACACACCCGCAGGAAACTGCTTCCCCATGGGGGGGTGGGATGGGGAAAACATGGGTTTTGTTTCCTTCACCGTGGGAATCTGGCCCATACAAGGTGAAGCAGAAACGTCCTTGATAATTTCTACCACTGACAGACATCTTTCCTTCCACTGTCATGACAGCTAGACAGTGCGAATCAGGATACCATGAGAGAGAGAGAGAGAGGGACGTTTATGAAGTTGGACAGGTTTAGGGATGTAAAGGGTTCGGATTCGGATTGGATGCAGCCGATACCAGATTCGACTAATCGGATGTTGGCTAAACAGATTCAAAATTGGATTCAGATTCAGATGGTGAAAAGCTCGTACCACATCCGGTTTCTTACATCGGATTCAGATATTCATCAAATCTGGATATTTTTCAGATTCGGCAACAATCTGATATGGTTTTGGCTTACAAAGTCCTACTAAATGGAGTCGGATTCGGTCCGACATGGGATAAAATTAGATCCATTGACATCCTCATCCACGTTTCACGTGATGCCAAACGTGTCTTAAAAGTGGGAAGGATCTAAGCCTGGAAACAGGGGACCAAGAAGGTGGTTTCACGTGATGCCAACCAAAGGTACCCTTGAGACTTGGGTTGTAGGACCAAGTACATGTGGGCGTGCATCAAACCACTGCTTTATTGGACCACCAGTGCACCACTCTTTTGTGGTTGGCCTAACCAATAAATTTGAGTCCTTTCAAATGGATAAGGGGGGCAGTTCCAAGGCATTTTTTTTTTATCTGGGACAAACTGTCCCAGGCGCATTGACCTAGCTGTGTTGGCTCAGTCTGTCGTACTTACTTATGGTCGCTGTCCTGTCAAAGTAAAACACCGGGGGCTTACCCCTTTACTTCAGGGAGTCGCCAAGCTTCGACTTATGCAAGGGTGACGCCCATGAGATTTGAACCTAGACTGCCCGTCAAACAGTATAGCCTTCATCCCACTAAGCCAAACCCCTTGGGTCTTTCACGGCAGGAATTCATCCTTTGCTGAGCCTGAGCTGTAGGTCTTTGGTGTTTGTTTGGTTGTTATCAAGCAGGCTTTACAACCAGTAAAGCTGAATTTCTTTAATAGACTTGGAGTCCCTTGTTTCAAGGACGGTTGCCTTAATATGAAAAGCATGTCTTTCATAAGACATTAGAAAACACCTTCCCCTAGGAAGGAAGCAGTGGGAAAAGGCCCAATTTCATACAAGAATGTCCATTTTACCATGAAAGAAACGTCCAAAATGTGGGAAAACGACCCCTTTTCATATGAAAGAGGCCTCTATCTCGTGGGGCTTGAAACGAATGTCCCATGAGAACTGGGGCAACGGTCCCAACCTATTTCACATCTCGCACAACATTTTCCCCAGGCCAGGGTGTTTCGTGTGACTCTGCTTTCTTGCAGGGAGGGGGGGCATGTAACAATCACTTGTAATGTGGGAAATGTCCACTTTCATAGGAAAAATGGGCTATTTTCTCACAGACCTTATTGAAAAAACTGGCCCCAAATGAAAGAAGAGACAATGGGACTCGGTGTAACTAATATGTTCAGTATATCCTAGTGGGTGCATGAAGAAGGGGGGCTCTCTTTTTTTAAGTTTTTGGTCATTCCTTGCTTTGTCCTGGACACCAAACACAATGTGGACAACTCCAGGGAAGACAAAATTCACTATTTACTTCTAACTTTATGAAATTGCAAAACATAACATTTTCCTAGCCAGTGAGTTGTTAAGCAGAAATGGTTTTGATTGGCACTGTGATAATTTAGTAATCTATGGCCCATGTTCCCCTCCTGTTTGAGAATGAAAATTCCCATCCTTGAAACTTAATCCCTTCACCAAACAAAGGTTTTTCTCATCATTAAAAATCAAGACCCCAAGTAACTTTTGAGCAGTTGCTGTTCTTATTTTCCAACTGTTCTACATGAGTCTATCATTTTAAAATGATAGTTTTTATCCAATGTTATCAGTATCGGTGCATACAGGCCCGGCAGAAGATTAATACGCTTCACCCTTGAATCAGCTATTTTTTAGTAAATATAAAAATACTAAAATATACATATTTTATATTATTTTAATAGTTTTAACACGTGTCACATTATGATTGGCATGTAAGATTTTTCTTATTTTTAACCCCCCTTAAAAATATTAAAAAATGAATTGAATAGATTGTGAATCGGCCCTTTTTGAATCGTACCCACCACGCTTCGGCTTGCTTGCGCAAGGGGTGACGTTCATGGGATTTGAACACTTTTCCACACTTGAAAAACAGGACCAGCAGGATCTTTAACTCGGTTAGCCAGCCCTATTGTTAGGACTGGGTGTCAGTGGATCCGAATTGCAATCTGAAAGTGTAAGCAGTAGGGATGGCAGTGGGGCGGGGCGGGGCGGGGGACAAGGTCTCCACCCCCGCCCCGCCTCAAGATTTTATCCTCCACCCCCGCCTCCATCCCCGGCGGGGAATGAATTTTATCCTCCATCCACACCTTCATCCCCGCCTTCATCCCCGTTTCATGTCCTCCATCCCCTGTTCAAACGGGGATGAGGCGGTGCGGGGCGGGGCGGTGAAAAGTGCACGTCCATCCCCGCCTCCACCCCCGGACGGGGATGGATTTTAACCTTCGTCCCCGCCTCCATCCCCGTTTCATACCCTTCATCCCCGGTCCAAAAGGGGCAAGGCGGGGCGGGGCCCCGCTTTCCCCCGGTCCACTGCCATCCCTAGTAAGCAGGTTAGATATATAGGTTAAACCCAGTTGGTCCAGGTTGTGTTGTGACTTTGAGGGGGGTGTATGCAAATGGGTTGGATCCAGTATGAAGGTTTAACAATTTTTGGCTGTTTCGAATCCCCCATGTATTTAGCTGTTCTGGATCTGAACCGTTTGCATAACTACCTGCCATGTACTGACTGGGTAAAATCTGAATCCACCTAATTAATTTGCTCCCAAGGGCCATCCAACTTGGTCCGATCTGCTTCAGATCCATATCCAGTTCCACGTCAAGGAGTGGCCCATGTTCCAGGTCTGACTAGGGTTCGTACTCTAATAGCCAGCAATTTGTGCCAACTTAAGGTGGGTTCAGGTGTTGGCCTGACAGCCATAGACACGTTGGAAACATAGAAAGAACTGATCAAGCTGACCCATTTTGTTGTCCAGTTGGGTTGTGTTGCAATGACTTGGTTCCTGTCCGATCCATTCGAGATTCTATTTGAATTCTGTACTCTAAAAATGGAAGGAATATCCATAGACCAAGCCGAGTTGGGCCGGTTCTTTTTTCAAATCGACACCGAAGTTTGCCCGCCCTACTTTGTGACGCTGGGATTCGAACTTGCAACATCCTAACACAAGGTGATGTGCAGTAACTGCTCCTGCCAGACTACCTGAGCCCCTGTTGGTTCAATTGGGGGCATCTTGTTGACCTATATTGTGATGAACCCACTTATCCAAAAAAATGTGATAAGCTGGAGTATTTTTTTTTTTGAAAGGCAAGCTGGGTTAGGCAGACTCCTACCAGTTATACAACTATACCATTGGGTTTTGAATCTGCAACGTCCCAACACAAGGTGACATAACTAGTTGCTCTTACCAAACAAGCGGAGCCCCCGTTTGATGATAAGCTGGGGTATTGCTTCATGGGATATAGCTGAAAAAACGCCTCTAATAAGAACTCCCAAACATGGCATAGGAAAAACATTTTCCCAAAGAAGTTGATAGAAGCCGTGGTTTTATTATGGTGGTGGTCCGGTGGATGCCTAAAAAGCCTAAGCCATTCAAACACAAGTTGCAAAAGCTGTCTGCAGGACAGGTTGGACTAGGGATATAAAAGGAGGGGTGCCAATGGGTCGGGTTTACTCCGACCAAGCTCTATAGGGTCTGGGTATGGTGACAAATAAGAAGACCTGATTAAAACTCGGGTTTGGATCCAAAGGTTTGATTAATACATGGATCCAGGTATAGTTTGTAAAATTTTATACCATACTAGGGCCCGACCCGAGTTCCGATTAAGACCCATAATTTTTTATGTAAAACGGATAAACATTATTATTTTACCAGGTATGGTACGCGTCTAGTTCACGTAGTTCTTATCCGATTTAAGTATGGTTTTTCTAATAGTAAACCCGATTAGAACCGATGCCATACCCGAAAATCTGGTCCAAGTCTGATTTTACCTGAATCCAAACCAAACCCGACCTGTTGACACCCCTGTATAAAAAAAAAGTACTATATTCTTCTTGGGAAGTCAAGTGCCTCAAAAGTAATCCCTATAGAGGCACGGTGCATTCTCATGTGGGACTTTTGAGACAAGGAACTCTATTTCCCATGTTCATACAAACACAACCAAAAGTAGCAGAAAATTTACCAAAAAACCCTTAACTAATCAATTATTTACAGAAAAAAAAGCTTATCATTTGGGTTATTACATAATTTTACACCAAGAAAACATCGCTAGCTTGGTGGTTTTTAAACCTCTTTTAATAAAGAGAACCGAACATATTAGCCCTTTTTTTCGTTAGGCCTTATAGTTTTAAGTATTTTTACGATAGATCTGAACCGTTAGATGTGTTTACCGTACTCAATTTAGTAGGAATTGACTCTTGGATCATATTTTTTCAATGACAAATATATTTTATGACCCAGGAAAAATTGATGCCTTTATAGCCATTGATTTTTGGATCACCAGAAAAACCTGTATACAGATCAGATTCCGGCGACCCAAAAGCCTGTTCTCGCTAAACAAAACCTATAGATTACATCTATGGTGTTAGATGTGAGAAAAAATACATAAAACTATATATTTTTTTAATGAGCCTAACGAGACCTAACGAAAAGGGGGGTGTAAGGAGTGCATTACTCTTTAATAAAAACTCATAGAGGAGTTGTCTTGACCAAATCTGACCCTGTGGATGTATTCATGATTAAAATACTAAGAATCTATTTTTGAATCCTATTTTTAATATAAAAATACAATTTTTTGACAGTTGAAATTGGACGGGGCGAGGCAGGGCTGGCCCGTCTTCGATCTTTGTTAGTAAAATAACTAAAATGCCTTTAGGGATGACAGTAGATCGGGGAGAAACAGGGTCCGGCCCTGCCTCGCCCCGTTTGGATCAAGGATGAAGCTTAAAATCAAAACCCGTGCAGGAATGAAAGCAAGGATGAAGGACAAAATTTTGAGACGGGACAGGGGTGGAGACCTTGTCCCCCTTCCCCGCCCCCGTCCATTGCCATCCCTACTAAAGACATAATATAACCTGTTTCATTAAAAAAGAAGAAAAAGAAAAACAAATGTAATTGACCTTGTGACAAATCTCACGAGATTTATGAAAATATCATGAGAAATTATCCAAAAGTTAAAAATGCTAATTTCTCATGAGCTTTTCGTCAAAACATAAATATCATGATTTAAACATGATGCACGACATTTGTGTTTTTATCAGCTATTTATCATAAAAAAACTGTGATTTTTATTTTAAATGTTTTATATTTATGTTTCCTTATAAAAAATTATTTTTATATTTATGTTTGCTCATAAAAAATTATTTTTATATTTTAATTCATTGTTAAAATTAATATTTACTGAAAATGCAAGATTCTAAAAAAAAATTAATTTCTCGCGAGTTTTGGCTGCTGATATTTTGCCGTTTTTAACTTTTGTCACTACGACCTCATTCGGTTTTTGGAAATGCGTTGTAAAAAAAATAAGCAGTTGCATGTAATAATGCAAAAGTTGAGTGGTCTTTCTTAAATATATTTGATAAGTAGGTGGCTTCTTGTAAACTAATTCTGAAAAAAAAGATCCGTTTTTTTCAGCCTCTGCAGAAAACCCTGTTTTCCGTGTGACCACAAACACCCATTTCCTCCTCTGTACGGACTCTGTCACTTTCTTTACTGTGCAAACTGCAAACTCATCTCCCCCCCCACCCCACCCGAAAACCCCTAACCCTAATCCTTCCCTCTTTCTCAGAGCAATGGCTGCCTTCTCTCTCTTCTTCTCCTTCTTCCTCTTCCTCCTGAGGTACCTCTTCCCCCTCACTCTCCTTTCTCTCTTCCCCATTGCTGCAGCTAACCCTAAACCTAATTTGTCCTACCAACCGTCTTTCTCCTTCCCCAAATTTGAGGAGACTCGAAGCGATTTGGGTATCTCTCTTTTTTGTGATGCTCGTATCTCTCATGCCGATTCCGCCATCAGAATCACCAATGGATCGTCTCCGAGCTCGGGGCGAGTTCTGTACAAGAACCCCATCGAGATGTTCCAAGGGAAAGCCAAGGTGCCCATCTCCTTCTTCTCATCCTTCTCATTCTCGATATCGCCCGGCAATGGCGGCCGGCTCGCCTTCGCTTTCGCGCCGCGGGGATTCCCGTTCGAGCTCTCGGACGGTCGGGATGATGAGCCCTTGGCCGGAAAATCGAGGGCTTTCGTCGTTCGGTTTGATGCTTCGAGCAGGCTCATTTCGATTCGGGTGAGTGATGCTCCGACGGTGGGCGTGGTGGTGAACGACGGGGTTCGGTTGAATTGCTGGATTGTGTACGACTCCGGTTCGAGAGTGGTTGAGGTTAGGATCGGGAATTCGAGCGAGTTTCGGCGTTTCAGCCCGGTGATTTCGTACTCGGCCGATCTTTCGAGGGTTTGGGATGAGGAGATGTTTGTGGGCATCGGCGCTTCGAGCGCGAACTCATCTCAGATCGCTACTCTGTACTCGTGGAGCTTCAGTAAGCGGTACTCGTTCTTCACATTGCACTCGGAGCCGCTGAACCCACAGGATTTCCCGAAATTCGGCGATGATGCCGCAAAGGAGCCGAGGAAAGGCAACCTAATGGGAGTTCTGGCTGCCCTTGTTGCTGGCGCCGGGTCTGGTGCCATGGCTGTGATTGCGCTACTGTTGGTTCGGTCGCGCTTTGCCAAGAAAAATTCAATAGCTCCGGCAGAATTCGTGGTCGATCCCATGGATCTCGGGTATGAGAAGATCAAAATTGTTGGAGATAAGGGTGTGTACGATGCTAAGAAGTAAAGGATCATAAGCGATCCTTCTCTTTGTGTTGTACATTACTGAATTGTGGTATAGCTACTTTTTTGCTTCCGCATTTTGCTGTTATTTGAAAAAGTGCTTCATGATATCCCTATCTTGAATGTTCTTCACGACAGAGGAAATCTGTCACTTTTGGAAATTGTAGATTTTCAACAGTGAACTGGTCTTATATGCTTTCCTATAAAGAACTGCACTTTATTCTTACAGTAGTCAGTTATGGTTGGTAATATGCAATGTTGTTGTACATATGTACATATGCATAAGCATGCATTTATGCTAGAAGATCAACCTTAGTTCTTGTCTTATATGATATGTATTATTTTAGAAACTGTTCCTTGTAGTTTTTGTTTGAAATCTTATGTAACTCTCTCCATTTTCTGAAATTTCTAGTCTCTGCAATAGAAATCCACGTTATATTGATCGCCCAAGTGTGCATTTTATATTGTCTTGGTTTCTGATTATTCTGCTTCACTCTGGTATTGATTTGTATCTAGTTTAGGAGAATTTTGAATTTAAATTTTTCAAGTCAATACAATTTTTTACAATGCTGTAATTATCGTATCGGAACTCATATCGCATGAGCCTGAGATAGGGGAGTAGTGTACCGTATCTTAAGATACTGGAAAAAACTTGAATTAAAAATCACAAAAATCTGAAAATTACAAAAAAAGAGAAAAATCTCCAAAATGTTCAAAAATATAAAAAAAAAAATTATAGATTGCAATAGAAAAAAAGAGAACATGAATATATGCATTATGAGTAACTAAACATAAAGATGCACTAGTAAAACATTGGATATGATAGTGATAACACCCCTAACAAACATTTAACAAAAGTCACAAGTCACAAGCATGAATGTTTGATACCAAAGTTATATATTACATAACAAAACAAAAGAAGCATCATAATCTATCAATCATAACAAAAACGATATTCAAATGATGGATTTTCGTCTTCTTCAGAGTTGTTTTCTTCTCTTCCTTCATCCACGTTCATCTTTGGCCAACATAATTATTGTCATCATCTACTTGAGCCTCCATCTTAATCTCCTGTTGCCTCCAATCCTCATCATCACCCATGACACTAGGCTCTTTTTCTACCCACTCATCCAATATATCGAGGTTGTCACTACTGATGGGATCGCAGCTGCCCCTCTAGCGTCTTCTCAATTATCTTTGTATTTGTTTGCAATATTTAGATATTAATTAGAATACAAGTTGCATTGAAGTAGATCCACCAGCATATATCTTAATGTTTCCTTTGCTTCAATCTCATGTTGTAAGCGACAAATGGTGTGCATCCAATACCACTGTTGTCTGTCCCACTTCCACCCCCTTGCCCTTCTGCTACCGTAAAATCTCCATCTCCTCAGTGAGGCCGGTCATGCAGTCTGTTGCTTTCTAATACACCTTAGATGGCGTTTCCAGCTCTTCCAAGGTTGGGACATATGGTAGCCTTCAATTTCTGCCGTCTCCTGCTGTTTTTTATGCCTCTTCCTTTGCAATTCCTTCAATAGCTCATACATCTGCCATTTCACAACATCTGGAAGATGCATAGAAATGCATGTAGTCACATCAAGCCTTGTGCCAGTTAAATGATGCTTCATCCTAGAAATGCCTCCATGAATGAGCTCTTATAATAGTTTCATTGGTTCCACATCCTATGTCCTTTGTAAACCGGTGTACAATGACCCCATGCCGGGTCTCTCTTAATGCAGCCATGCTCCAAATACGTTGAATCAATCCCTTTAGGGCGGATTTGAGGGTTAGAGTGCACAAAAATGTGTGTGATGGAAATGGGGAGGGATTTAGGATAAATCATGCCACTATGACTCGGTTCTATGAGTTAGAGCCTTAGAGGCCAAAAAACAAGTGTGTAGGATGAAAATGTGGTGTTTTAGGATAAAAGATGAGGGGCTTTAGGGTTCGATTTTGAGGGTTAGAAGCAAAAAAAAAAAAACTTTGGGTATGACAGAAATGTGTGAGATTTTTTAGGCAAACCACACTTCTATGTCTTGGATCTTGTAAAAGCCTCAATTTTTAGGATGGATTTGATATCAAAATAAGGTGGGTAGGCTTAGAAAAAGGGTTTGGGGAGGGAGAACATGAAAAAGAGGATCAAAATGATGCTTGGAGACTAAAAAATCCCCCCCCCCCCATAAGTGGCCATTCGCCACTTTTCAGTGTCAGAAAAGTAAAAAAAAGGTCGACTCATATGATGAGGGGTGTATTGTACAATACGATATGATGCACTCACGAATCGTATGATACATACCATATTGGTACGATAATTGTACCAAATATGATATAAGCCCTAAGTCGTATCGGTCCCTTTGCCGATATTACGATATATTGTGTCGTATCATACGATACAATATGATACTGACAACACTGATTTTTGAAATCTGCCACAATCATTGTAAAAAAAATTCGAAAAGCAGTCAGAGAGAAGACCAAGAGAATTGTGGCTTTTATGCTAAAATGGAAGCCATTGTTGGTCATTCTCTCACAATAAAAAGGAAACAGAAACTAATGCTTGCAAAACTCTTCTCTAGTGGTTTGCAAGTTTGGCTTTTCTGTTACATTTCTTCTTCTTTCTCTTTCTTAAAGAAAAGATGTCTTTAAAAACCACATAGGTTTTATGACTTTATGAAATGTTTGTAATTTTGTATTGTTTTCTGAGTGAGTGAACTGTAAAGCGAATCGAGATCATAAAGTTGAGATCGGTAAATGATTACCATTGGACAAGTTTTGAAAAGTGTGCATAGTTTCTTTTGGATTAGCGATCTTCAGTTTGGCTATTTCAGGCTGTCATGTATTCACACACACACACACGCCGTCCCAGCTACTACATTTGTGTGTGTGTGTGTGTGTGTGGAGACTGGAGAGAGAGAGAGAGGGTGTATTCTACATACTTGGTCACTTGGTATGCATGAAGCGTAGTGGAGAATCATTGGTGTAAATCAAACAAGAAAATGGCAGGCACAAGCCCGCTTGTGCATTTGCATGATTGTGTATGAGCATGTGTTTCTGGTAATCTTCCTGCATAATTGATATTGATCATAGTGGAGAATCGTTGGTGTAAATCAAACAAGAAAACAGCAAGCACGAGTTCATTTCCACATTCTTGTGACTGAACATTTTTGTTGACCTTCCTTAATAATAGATGGCTGTGTATGAGCATTGTTGATGAAATCAATCAAGAAAGTGGTACACACGAGTTCATCTATGCATATGGATGGCTGTGTATGAGCATGTGTGTTTTGGCAATCTTCCTGCATAATTGATATGCACCACAGTGGAGAACAGTTGGTGTAAAATCTCCACAAACTAACCGTGCATGCACATCTCAGCTAGCTTCTGTTATTGAGATCTGCAAATGTAACTTTGATGAATCCTTTTAAGATTTATGAACTTGACATGCACAAGCAAAGAGGGAGGCTTTTTTTGTTATAACGAAGCAAACCACCATTGAGGGTTCCTGGGGATAGATTCATGAGCACACTCCCTCAGGGACCTGAACCATCCCTTTGCCAATCGCCCCTTACCAATGTAAAACCTGCAGCTAAGCGGGCCCCTGGGAATGTCACCTCTTCTCTTTGTCCTTGTAGTGAGGGATGCACATCCTGGATATTGAACTCGTGACACTCTTCTACTTGGAGCACCTTAAGCGGGGCCCCTGGTAAGGTGTGCAGGGCCTCCTGTGGGCAGCAAAGAGGAAGTTATCCACTTCATTTTCGTTTTGCATTTTTATCCACTGCACTTCCATTCAAAACCACTAGAGAGAGGCATTCTTACAGCAATTCCAGAAAATTAGCATTTTGAAACAACAGCTATTTCCCCCATGGATGTCCTCAACCATTGCTTAAGCTCTGCAACTTAATACCTCCAGAAAAGACTTCCAGATATTTCGTTTCACTCAATCTTTAGTAGTTTCTTCAAATGTTTATTTCATTTTGAAAAGAACCTGGTTTGTCAAGTTTATTTCCCCAATAACGTGGCTTTTCCTAATATAACTTGATCTTGTAGTGTTTCTTAAAGGGGTTTTCATTTTGAAATTTCATCATGGGCATAGCCTAGTGATGATTTTTTTTCAAACAGCCATTGCCTTTCTTATTCAAGGAATTACATAAGGTCACATTTGAAAATGAGAAATTCTTATACGAAGAATTCCCTTCGGTTTGAGTGACCTGAAAATCTCTCTCTCTCTCTCTCTCTCTCTCTCTCTCTCACACACACACACACACACACACACACACATATATAGTGTTGTTTTTACAGGAATCAATTATTGGATTATTTGATTTTGATGCATTTAGTAAGAATTCAAAAATCAACAACAGCCCACAATTTTCATAAATTTTTGAGGCTCTAAATATCATTTTTTCATCAAAAATGCATATTTCAATTGTCATATTGAGAATTGAGAAAAGAACACCAAAAATCCAATACCATGTCTCATTTAGCAGTTTCCATCCTATAGAGAGAGAAAAACCTGTAAGGTCGATCCAGGGTGTCGGACGAGCTCGAACGTGCGGCATTCTGCCATGTGTCTTTTTTTTAGCCTTTAGTGGCAGTTTTGAACCACCAAGACCTGATTTCCGCCCTTAGCAGTGGTTGAAAAACTGCAGCTAAAGTCATGTTTGCACAAATTCCGCCAAAGACCTGATTTCCGCTCGATCAGCAGCGCAAACTCGTTCGAAAATCATCAGATTTTCTACCCGTTTGATGATGAAAATGCTTACCTTTCTTTTTATCAAATTTCGACTTTCAATCGTGCGTGGAAATTTCTGTCAAGGGGCCACCACCTTTCTTATTTAAGGAGTTGTGTTTGTTATATAGGCCACCTCCTTCCCTCAATCTGCTCCGCATTCTCTCAATATTTGGTGCCCACCCAAATAAAAAAATCGGGTTAAATAAATTTTCATTTTGGCTCAGTTGCAATAAAATATTTCCCCTTGACTTAATTATAAATTTGGGATCTAAACTGCCATTGCCTTTAGTTATATTTTTTTAATATTTTCATTTTGTCCTCAAGACCTTGCGTGCGCAACTCTTGGGCTCATTTTTACATCGACCAAACCTAAAGTTTCTAAATATTCATTTGTACTCAACCAACGCTAGAAATTGGTTGCCTAAGATTTCATTGTACCTTCAAATAAAACCAATAATTGAGTAGCTAGAAATTGGAATAATATATAGTATTCTTATGCTACTTCATACATAATTATAGCAATTCTAGGAAATAAAAAAAGAAAAATGGAAAACCTAGAAATGCTAACAAAAATACAACTGAGCACCTATCCCACACGAAGCAGGCAACTGGAAGTTGCAGATATCCAACTCTTAGGAACTAATACTATAACCACATTACATCTCTGCACCTTCTTCTTCTTCTTCTTCCTCATAGTCTCCCTCCTCATCTGCAGTTGCATCCTGGTACTGCTGGTATTCTGAAACCAGATCATTCATATTGCTTTCTGCCTCTGTAAACTCCATCTCGTCCATTCCTTCTCCAGTGTACCAATGCAAGAAGGCCTTTCTCTTGAACATGGCTGTGAATTGCTCGCTCACCCTGCGGAACATCTCCTGAATCGAAGTCGAATTTCCGATGAAGGTTGATGCCATCTTCAACCCTGTTGGTGGGATGTCACAGACAGTGGACTTGACATTGTTGGGGATCCATTCCACAAAGTAAGAGGAATTCTTGTTTTGAACATTGATCATTTGCTCGTCCACTTCTTTTGTGCTCATCTTGCCGCGGAACATGGCGGATGCCGTCAAATACCGCCCATGCCTTGGATCGGCGGCACACATCATGTTTTTGGCATCCCACATTTGTTGTGTTAGTTCAGGCACTGTAAGAGCGCGGTACTGCTGAGAGCCTCTGGATGTAAGAGGTGCAAAACCCACCATGAAGAAATGCAGACGTGGGAACGGAATCAGGTTAACGGCCAGTTTTCGCAAGTCAGAGTTCAACTGGCCGGGGAATCTCAAACAGCATGTTACGCCAGACATGGTTGATGATATCAAATGGTTCAGATCACCAACTGCAAGCAACATTGAGATTCAAAGTTAGAGACCATAATTCAACTATGTTTGAGAGCTATTCAGGAAGCTTACAGCTAGGAGTGGTGAGCTTTAGAGTTCTGAAGCAAATGTCGTAGAGAGCTTCATTGTCAAGAACCATGCATTCGTCTGCATTTTCGACGAGCTGATGAACGGAGAGTGTTGCATTGTAAGGCTCGACGACCGTGTCGGACACCTTAGGAGAGGGAAAGACAGAGAAAGTGAGCATCATTCTGTCTGGGTATTCCTCCCTGATCTTTGATATGAGTAGCGTGCCCATTCCAGACCCTGTTCCTCCTCCTAAGGAGTGTGCCACCTGAAAACCTTCAAATACAAGATAATATACATATCAACTGGGGCCATCTAACAGGAGAAAAAACACAGAAAAGTATAACGGTGAACAAAGAGACTAGTTCAATTTGAGAACTATGCCTCCATTTTTTCCATAACAAGTTTCATCTATAACGAGGATGCAGGGAATGTTTGAATGCTTGTAAAATACATGGGGCTGTGTTTTAGGCCTGATTCAGACTGGGCCGATGCTTAAAATACATGGGGCTCAACAGGCCTGGCCTGAGCCACACCCAAGCCCGATCACAACTGACTTCTAGGTCAGGCCTATCGGGGCTTAATCCTGCCAGGCCGGCCTGATGCTGAACTAACATATCACAAGTTGAGCAGCATTTGCGATCTGTTAGCGTAGTCTCTCCCAATTTTTGTTGAAGGATATGCTGGCTCCTCCATTCATTAGTCTGTGATCAGAACAGCTTGGACTCGGATAGTGGGGATAGCCAGAATACTTCATATCAACAGATACTGGGTATATCAGTATCGATTAGATCTGAGATCTGTTATTGAATGGCTCATTCAATGAGCATTCTCAATATTATGCCTTGAAGAGGACTCGAACCTCCACGCTCTTTATTTGTTGTCCATCTTTTGAATGGGTTGTATTCGTCATTCTACTTCAGAAAACCACACATACACGCACCCACAGCAAAAACAGTACTTAAACCAGATGCCAAACTCACACCATACACTCAAAACCCCCAAATATCCTTGAAAACCAAAATCAACGCACAGAGAAATAGAAACAAACCAACCAAAGCAGCACTACATAGTTTGAGAGCACAAAATACAGTCTGATGATGTTACCTTGCAAGCAGTCACAGTTCTCAGCCTCCTTCCTCACAACATCAAGAACCGAGTCGATGAGCTCCGCTCCCTCCGTGTAGTGCCCCTTAGCCCAATTGTTTCCTGCGCCAGACTGCCCGAAAACAAAGTTATCCGGCCGAAAGATCTGGCCGTAAGGCCCGGACCTGAGGCTGTCCATGGTCCCCGGCTCGAGGTCCATGAGCACCGCCCGGGGCACGAAGCGGCCGCAACTCGCTTCGTTGTAGTAGACATTGATCCTGTCAAGCTGCAGTTGGGAGTCGCCATGGTACCTGCCGGTGGCGTCGATCCCGTGCTCCGTGCAGACCACCTCCCAGAACTTGGCACCAATCTGGTTGCCACACTGACCTCCCTGGATGTGCAATATCTCACGCATTTTGGGGTGCTCTGTTTGAGAGAGAGAGAGAGAGTAAATGGGAGGTGTGGACGAAGGGAATTATATAGAAAACAAGTGCTGCACGAGAGAGAGAGAGAGAGAGAGAGAATTGGGGCCGTAACGACTCAATTCAGGTATGTTTGAATTGGGCTGCTGCTGACCGTTGGAGTCGCCTATCCAACGGCGGGAAAGAATCTACAGTTTTGAATTTCAAATGTTGCAACGACAGACCTGAATGTGAACGGGGTGAGATCCAGGCAACCTTCCTCAGATAACCGTTAGTTGAGGATAATGACGATGTTGACCTTCTAAAATGATGGGACTGGACCATGCCCTTGCCTACTTTTAAGGGTAGTTTTGTCATTCAACTCTATCTTTGAAAAAAGACCATCGTAAAAAAAAAAAGGCAAAAAGTCACTTTCTACGTCTCCCGAGTCCTGACTTGATAACACACTAGCACGGCCACTGACATGAATGGAGTATTATTTTAATATTTTTAATACTTTTTTATATCATTTCGATCTTAGTTTTAAAACCCAATGACTTGAGGCTCATGCTTGATTGACTCGTGGGTCGGAGAATGTTAACTTTATATTAACATATCATATATAATATACATATATTTTTATAATATACTTAATGTATAATTTTATTTATATTATATAATATAATATTTTATAAAATATATGTAATTATATACCACCTACAAAATATAATATATATATATATATGACTAGGCCAAGTCACGATTAAAACATGAAATGATGAGTTGAACCAAGTCACTGGGTTGGCTCAGTGAATTTTTAAACCATGATTTGAATAAAGCAGTTTATATATATATATATATATATATAAAGAGAGAGAGAGAAATGAATTAGGTGGCTTGAGAAAGAGAAGACACAACATTCGGGTCAAGGTGAGCACTGACCTGTAGCTCTACCATTAGGGCCAAGCATGAAGCATCTCACAAAGGTACTTGGATCCTTTAGATCTGATCTCAGATTTTGAGCTTTGTTGAGATGATAGAATTTACCAGGTGTTTAGGTGATAATTTCTCATTGCAATTGGGATGTTTGGTAGTGTAGTGTGACTCGAGTTCTCTTTGTTAGAGAATGACAAAAAAGCCAAAAAAAAAATAATAATAATAATAATAATAATCAAACAAAAAACAAGAAATTTATGTTGTTCTGCTAAAATTGCTTAAGTCAACTAGTGCAATGAGCTTTCTTCTTTATTTATTGAGATACATAATATAAATAAAGATGCCTTTTAAGTAGAAGTGTATGAATTTTGCATAGGAGTATAGGAATTTGGCATAGAATCTACAAGTATTGTTGGATACAACAAAGAGTTTACAATAAAATTACAAAACTACTTTTCAAAAAAATTGCCTTGAAGCTATCACCATCAAACCCTCTGCAACCCCTGATTATTGCAAAATTGAATCAGCGGAAATTATGAATTTTATATCCAAATAAAAAATAGGCTTCACACTTAAACAATCTTGTGAGGCTCAACCATTTCACACCAAATGACTTTCTAACTGAGAGGGGCAGGAAAGCCATCATCTCACGAGCAAAGTAATTTGTTAGTATCAATAGTCAATTCACACAAGCTTACTCAAGGTTGAACCCAGCCTGTTTGAGTTCAGCTTGGTTTAAGCTGACCAGTTTTGGGATCAGCTCAAGGTTAGAGTTGAGATTGAGGTTGGCTGTTAGGGTTGAAACATATAAAGTAAATTAAATTTACTAATTTTTTTAATTTAAAAAACTAAAGTAGAGCAAGGATGGGATTGGAACATCATCATTAACCACCACCAACATTATCAGATACATTTGTAAACTACAAAAGCAACCCCACCAAGGGACCAATCATTCACAAATAATGTAAAGTATGGTGCACATACATTGCTAGCTGTGTTAAAAATGAAAAAGAAGACACAAATTGGCATCAAACCATTGTCATCATTCCAGCAAAAAGATGCTATTTGATCATGACCTGAGAATCCAACCTAATTGAAAATCATGGGTGCAAGTAGGGGTGACAACGGGGTCGGGTTTACCCAGACCCGACTCGGACAAAACCCTATAGGTTCGGGGTATGGTGACAAATAAGAAGACTCGGTTAAGTCTCAGGTCTGGACCCGAATTGGTCAGATTAATATACATGGACCCCAATATAGTTTGTGAAATTTTATACCAGAGTGGACCCTACCCGAGTTTCGATTAAAAACATGTAATTTTTCAATGTAAAAATGATAAAAAATTATTATTTTACCGGGTATGGTTCATGTAGTTCTTATCAGGTCTGGGTATGGTTTCTCTTATAGTATACCCGATTAGACTTGAGTTCGGCCCGATACCGTACCAAAAAATCTGGTTGAAGTCTGGTTTCACCGAAGTCCGAACCACACATGACCGGTTGACACCCCTAGATGCAAGGCTCATCAACCAATTTGATCTTACAAATGCATTCAGCGTAATCTCTTTTGCCAGGATGCTTTGGATATAACATCATTTCATCTATAAAAATTTTGAATAATTTGGGATGTTGAATTTTTAAGTTGTAAAAAAAAAACCTTTTTTTTATATATTTACATAGAGAAACGGCCCTCAAGATCATTGACCTAGCTGCACTGGCTCTGCTTGCCTTGACATAATTATTGGATTCTTGCTAAAGAAACCTTGTAGCATTTTTAAGAGCCCGCTTATTCTATTAAAGGAACTGAAAAAATGTGCAAATAGATATTTTTTATTTGTCATAATTGACAAAAAGTTAGGCCCTAAATGAATTTTTTTCTTAAAAGATAAATTTTCTAAAAGTTCTATAAAATTTTAAAAGGTTGATATGAATTATGAAGTAGAATCACTAGAATATGAGAACTGAAAATATGAGAACTAATGTGTGAACCATTATTTTCATAGATTTTTTTTCTTTTTTCTTAAATCTAACCGTACAAATGTGATCAAAATGCTTGGATTTATAAGAACCCACTGTTGAATCATCCGATTTTGATGCATAAACGTGATTTTTTTTAGGTTTTAAAATCAATGGCTTATAATCTTCATAAATATTCAAGCATTCAAAAATCATATTTTTTTATCGAAAATACATGATCCAATGGTTGATTCCTAGCAAATTCATCATGTCAAGCACATCCACATGGTTGGATTTACAAAAAAAAGTGTTGAAAATGCCCATATTTCTAGTTCTTATATTCCAGTTCTCATATTCTAGTTATTCCTATGAAGTATATATATTTTTGAAGATAGCTATAAGTTAAAATAGTTAAATATGCATAACCAATCATTATTGTATAATAGTTTTTTGTAAACCATAATATGAAAGTCTTGTAAAAATAGTGTATATATAAAAAATAAATTATTTTTTTATGACGAGGAATGCTCGTCGAAGCGAGAAAAAACCCCCGGGCGGGGCTCAACGATCACTCTGCCTTGAGTGGCTATAGAAAACAAAACTATTTTGCCAAATTCTCACTTATAAAAAGAAATTGTTGTTTGTATGAGAAAACGTTAGGAGAATTTTCATAAAATGTACCTCATATTTTTTAATTTCAAGAAATGTGCCTCTATTTTCTTGAAAACTACCAATCAAAAGACCTACCTTTGTTATTATCTATTAACTCAAGTTAAATCATAACTCCATATTACTATAATTACCTTTATAATCGTTCAACATATTTATCTTTTTTTTTCTTACAAGGATGAAGGAGTATTTTTAAATTCCAAATGACAATACATGAAACAAAAAATAATCACATTTTTTGGAGATGATGGATGTCAAATTAAGGTCCCTGTTTGGCAATTTCCAAGAAACATATAAACATATCATGAATTTAAAAAAAAATGAAGATCAATTTTAAGATCAGCAAAATGTCGGCTCATAAATGAAATTTCCCCAAAATGTGAATAGAAATGAGCTCGATATTTCACTTATAATGTATATCACAAGCCAAATTTCTATGGCATGCCCTTGCCCAACAACTGGGACAAGCTTTTTCAAACATTTGATACTTTTATTTATAGTTTCTTATTCATATTTGGTGCGAGCACACCCAATACACAATAATACAAATATACTAATGAGGGTAATGTTTGCCACCCTCAGTCATAGCTAAGGAATATATATATCGGATCTAAAGCATGCCGATCGTGCAAAAAATGTAAAAAATTACATAAAAATATAATTTTTGAGCAAAAACACCTTTAGTAACGCACTAAAAGCGCCATGAGAGATCCCGCTAAAGGTTTGAGACCTTTAATGGTGTTTTTAGTGTGCCACTAAAAGTTGAACATATTTTTGAAAAAGGTCATTAATGGTGAACTAAAAGCATCATTAAAGGTTTCAGACCTTTACTGGAACTTTTTTGGAAAAGGTCTTTAGTGCGCGATGCATTTTTTTTTTGCATGATGACCATATATCAACATGCACTGACTTATTTCACTATATATATATATATAGATAGATAGATAGATAGATAGATATAGATATATGATAATTTTTTTGCATATATGACCTTCCAAATGTGTTTTACATGTTAACTTTAGTATAAACTCACCTTTAAATTATGTTTTGCTGAGGAAAAATTGACTTTCTCACAAGTGTGAATCGATGGAGGTAATACAACGATGACAGTGGAAGAAAGGTAAATCAACAACGAAAACAAAAGAAACACACAAAGATTTACGTGGTTCCCTCTCAAACTGAGGTACGTCCATGCCGACCAATAGGTCAACACCTTCCACTATTATCAAACAGGGTTTACAAAAATGGCCAAAGAACATAAGCCCTTACAAACACACGGAGGTGTAACGAAATGAACAAAGCGGATATACCTCACCGAAGAACAAAGAACAAATGCTCTGAAGAACCAGCCTCACGAAGCTGTCCTAAAAGAAGTGTAGCAACACTTCTCGCTTTTGTTTTCTTCATACCCTTTTGGTGCTCTAAAAGTGTATCTCACACTCTCTTCCTGCTTTTTCCCAACTCTCTTTTTCTCTATCCAGCGAGTACTGAAACAAATCGCTATCTAATGAGTACTGAAACAAATCACTATGCAGCTTAAGGCACTAACCACAAATCGTCATCGACAAATCGTTGATCCTCAAAACTCTGAACAGCTGAATCGTCATTCAGCTGTGAGGATTTCTACAAATCACTATCCAGCGAATACTCTAAAACGTCCTCTAGAAGATCAAGCATCGTGCTTGGGAATTCTGTCGCGATAATGAATATGCATCGAACTACTAATGATGCCATAAATGATTAGTTATCAAACGATCTATTTCCAAGATAGATGAGTCTCATAAGGAGGGAAACCCAATAATTCTCCCCCTTCCCGACTTATGTGGAGGCTTCGACCATCCCTGCTAGAGACCGACACTTCTCAAGCTTGTCCTTGGGCAATGCCTTAGTCAACATATCTGATGTATTATCATCAATGCAAACTTTCTCAAGTTGCAGCAATTTGTCATTCAAGACATCTCGAATCCAGTGGTATCGAACATCAATATATTTTGATCTTGAATGAAAAGAGGAATTCTTACTCAAGTGAATTGCACTCTAGCTATCACAGTGAAGAGCATACCTTTTTTGCTTCAAGCCCAACTCTTGCAAGAATTTCTTCAACCACAATAATTCCTTACTTGCTTCTGTAATGGCAATGAACTTAGCTTTTGTGGTGGGGAGATCTACACATTTTTATAATTTCGACTGCCATGCAACTGCTCCCCCTGCAAAAGTAATCAAATGCCCAGAAGTAAATTTTTTACTATCGGCATCACCAGCCATATCAGAATCTGTGAACCCATCGAGAATATGTTCATTGTTTTCAAAACACAAACTCATCTTCGAAGTCCCCTGAAGATACCTTAGAATTCATTTCATTGTTGCGCAATGTTCTTTCTCTAGATTTGACAAAAATCGACTAACAAGTCCAACAACATGAGCTATGTCTGGTGGAGTACAGACCATAACATACATCAAAGAACCTACTGCCGAAACATAGAGAATTTTTTGTATCTCGATTTCTTCTTCATCATTTGCAAGACATTGACTTGAGCTAAGTTTGAAATGCCCTGCAAGAGGACAATTAACAAGCTTTGCTTTATCCATGTTGAACCTCTCAAGAACCTTTTTGATATAATTCTCTTGAGATAACCAGATCATCCCATATGATCTGTCACGAACGATTCTCATCCCAAGAATTTGCTTTTCTAAACCTAAATCCTTCATGACAAAAGTCACATTCAGCTCCAACTTCAGCTTGCTTATTTTACTGATGTCTTGACCCACAATCAGCATATCATCCATATAAAGCAAGAGAATGATAAAGTTACCATCTGAAAAATTCTTCACAAACACACAATGGTCTGTGAATATTCATCCTCAGTCATAAAAGAATCAAACTTCTTATACTACTGCCTTGGTGCTTGCTTTAATCCATACAAACTCTTCTTCAGCTTGCAGACAAGGTGTTCTTTGCCCTTGTCAATGAAGCTTTCAGGTTGCTCCATATAAATTTCTTCTTCCAAGTCACCATGCAGAAATGCAGTCTTTACATCAAGCTGCTCAACTTCTAAGTTCATGCTTGCTGCTATACCAAGCACAATTCAGATGGAGGACATTTTCATAACTAGTGAGAAGATCTCATCAAAGTCAACTCATTTTTCTAACCAAAATCTGTCACGACAAGTCGTGCCTTGAATCTAAATTGAGAGACGTTCCCATCAATCTTCTGCCTGAAGACCCATTTGTTCTTCAACACCTTCTTTTCTTTAGGTGGCTTTACCAGATCAAAGGTGTGATCCTCATGTAATGAATTCATTTCCTCTTTTATTGCTTTAAATCACTCAGATCTGTTTTCATCCTCCAAAACTTCTTGAAAAGTTTTTGGCTCATCTTGATCTGTAATCAACATATACTCATTTGATAAGTATTTTCTGAATGACTGTTTCTCTCTAGTAGACTTTCTTATCGGAGTTTGAGGAAGTGGTTCTTGAGGTGTTGGCTCCCCATCAATTTCTGTCTCAGCACTTCCTTCCTCTGCATCATTATGAGAAGGTGACACCTCCTCCATGAAATCATGAACAACCGGTGCATCAAGAGGATCTAAATCAACAAGATCTCCTATACTAGACTCTGATGGCTCAAATTTACCAATGTCTTCAATGGTCTGATCTTCCAAGAAGACAATATCTCAACTTCTGACCACCTTCTTATCAACAGGGTTATACAGTCTGTAGCCAAATTCTTCATGGTTATAGCTTGAAAATGCTTAAATATATCTAGAACTTGGTCTTTAGTTTTCAATGTATAAGCCTATACTTTCCTAGAGTGATCATCTATGAAAGTCACAAAATACAATGCATCACCAAGTGTCTTGACCTTCAAAGGTTCACACACATCAGAATGTACAAGATCTAGAACATGAGATTTTCTAGATGCAATGCTTCTATAGAAAGAAATCCTATTTTGTTTACCATGAAAGCAATGAACACATGGTTCTAAAGATGTACCTTTAGCCCCTGCTAGGAGCTCTTTCTTGACCAAGACTTGCAGCCCCTTCTCGCTCATATGCCCAAGCCTTTTATGTCATAATTTTGTGGATGAGTCAGTCTCTACAACATTCACAACACTCTTGCAGATCTTCTCTTGCAAAGTGTAAAGGGAACATGTCTTTGTTTCTCTCGCTACCACAAAGGAGTCTTTGGTTAGCTTCCACCTTCCGTCACTGAAGGTGTTGTTGTAGCTTTCATCATCCAACTTTTCGGTAGAGATCAGTTTTAGTCAGATGTTTGGTACATGCCTAACATCTTTGAACAATAATTTGCAGTCAACGTTTATTTTCAAGCAAATGTCGCCTATGCCAACAATCTTTGACACATCTTCATTTCTCATTCGAACATTCCTGAAATCACCTTGCGAATAGGAGGTGAAGAAATCAGCCCGCGAGGTAACATAAAATAAAGCACCAGAATCAATTACCCAATCAGTCTCCTGATCGATCAAATTGATGCTAATACTATCACAGATAACCATGAGCTCTCCATCTGTGATTGCTGTTGTGGTACTTTGCTTTTCTTCTGAGCTTTTCTCTTTGTTTTGCTCCTTAAACTTGAGCTTCCTACACTCCCGCTTCATGTGCCTTTTCTTGTGGCAATAATAACACTCGACGTCTTTCTTTGAACTCGACTGTGAGTGATCTCTGGATTTGTCACGATAGTGCAGAGTCTTGCTCTTACTCCTTCTTCTCTCATGATTTTCAATCACAAGTGCCTAGAGAGGAAAGAACCTGATGATTTTCTCCTAGTTTCTTCATTCAGCAGACTGTTGATAACTTGGCTCATCGTTACCGTTCTATCAGGTGCGGAGTTACTACCTGTGACCACCAAAGTTTTCCAACTCTCAGGAAGGGCACTAAGGAGCAACAAGGTTTGCAACTCATCATCAAAAGCGATTTTCATTGTGGCCAACTGATTCATAATGCTTTTGATCTCATTTAGATGCTCTGCAATAAAGTTGCCCTCTTTATATTTGAGGTTCATAAACTTTCGAAATAGAAAGGCCTTATTCACTGTCGTCTTCATGTCATAAAGGCTTTCTAGTTTGGTCCAAAGACCATGCGTCAAAGTTTCTGTGGATACATGATTAAATACACTATCATCAATCCATTGTCGAATGAAATCGATAGCTTTCCTGTCTAGCTTTCTCCATTCGTCATCTTTCATCTCTTTTGGTTTGCCGCTATCACCCTCTATAGGTCTATCCAAATCTTTATAAACCAAAAGGTCTTCCATTTTTGTTTTCCAGGTCATCCAGTTTGTACAATTTAAACTGATCATACAACCAATGTTGTTCTCCATGACTTCACACACAAATATAACGAACTGAGACTAGAGAAACCAAGGCTTTGATACCAGATGTTGAAGAAAAACTGGCATTCTCACAAGTGTGAATCGATGGAGGCAATATAACGATGACAGTGGAAGAAAGGTAAACCAACAACGAAAATAAAAGAAGCACACAAAGATTTACGTGGTTCCCTCTCAAACTGAGGTACATCCATGGTGACCAATAGGTCAACACCTTCCACTATTATCAAATAGGGTTTACAAAAAATGGCCAAAGAACATAAGCCCTTACAAACACACGAAGGTGTAACGAAATGAACAAAGAGGATATACCTCACCGAAGAACAAAGAACAAATGCTTTGAAGAACCAGCCTCATGAAGCTGTCCTAAAAGAAGTGTAGCAACACTTCTCGCTTTTGTTCTCTTCATACCCTTTCGGTGCTCTAAAAGTGTATCTCACACTCTCTTCCTGCTTTTTCCCAACTCTCTTTTTCTCTCTCTCATCAATCCCTTAAATAGAGGATGAGATCCACATTCAATGCGGAAGACTAAACGTCTTGCACAACTTACAATGTACCTAAACCGCCTTATCACAAATCGCTATCTAACGAGTACTACAAATCGCTATCCAGCAAGTACTGAAACAAATCGCTATCCAGCGAATATTGCAAATCGCTATCCAGCGAGTACTAAAACAAATCGCTATCCAGCGAGTACTGAAATAAATCACTATGCAGCTTAAAGCACTAACCACAAATCGCCATCGACAAATCGTTGATCCTCAAAACTCTGAACAACTGAATCGTCATTCAGCTATGAGGACTTCTACAAATCGCTATCCAGTGAATACTCCAAAACGTTCTCGAGAAGATCAAGCATCGTGCTTGAGAATTCTGCCGCGATAATGAATATGCATCGAACTACTGATGATGCCATAAATGATCAGTTATCAAACGATTTATTTTCAAGATAGATGGGTCTCATAAGGAGGGAAACCCAACATGTTTGTCTGATGTTTGTATGTTAGATTTCATGAGAAAAAATCAATGTCTTATAAAAAAAAATATTTTTACATCAAAATATTATAATGTAAGAATTGATTCCTACTATTTTGACTATGTTAAACACATCCTTGAGACTAGATTTGGTGAAAACAACTCCCCTATATTGGTGGGAGACCTGATGGGCCAAGTTGACCCGACCCATTATGGGTCAAGTTTGAGTCAAGGTTTTGGGCTTTAGCCCATTAGCTATCAGGCTGAAACTCAGCCCGTTTTATACATGGGTTGGGCTCAAGTCCGCTCACTGGATACTGGGCAAACTTGATAGGCCTGAGCTACCTAATTAATTTCATAGTTGCTGGCTGCATAACAACTTTGTAATTGTTATTATTTACCTATTTAGTTATATTAATTTTATGGAACTAGAAAGATACTATTTAGTAATTAAAAATAAAAAGATAATTAGTTGGGTACATTAAAATTTTACTTAATTTATTGCTTTTGATATTATAGAAATTAATTTATGAACTTCATTTTAAAATAACCTACAAATGAGTTTGGGCATGAACATTGGCCTATTGGGTCAATGGGTTGCGTCATAGGTTGCTGTTCAAACCCAAGCCCATTAAGAACCGGGCCAAAACCCTCCCATTAATAAATGGGCTGAACCATCCTTGATGAGCCAGACTCTAAACGGGCCTTGGCCAGGCCAGCCCTATGCCCACCCTCCTACAACCCCCTGTGAGTACCAACTATGAGGTTCCTTACCCGACGAGGATAACAAATGTTGTTTCCTCTAAGTGTATCTAAAAGTAATGTTGTCAGCATTGGTATCGACCCTGAATCGTTTGGCCAACAATTCAGGTGAATTGGTCGATATTGATACCGATTCTCAAGTGAATCGTTCTGAATCGGGTAAAGTAATTTTAAAAATATTTCATGTTTGTTTGAATGATATATGTTAAAATATTAAAATAATATTAAAAAGATAATTTTAAGTATTTTTTATATTTATTAAAAAATAACATTACTATCATATCAATTTTCGGCTGATAGGATACGTATCGACCGATTCAGGTGAATACTGACAACATTGTTTGGGATCGATAGTTGGGATGAGTGTTTATAGAGTTGATGCATTTGAGAAAATGTCGATAGCTGGGATGAGTGTTTATAAAGTTGATGCATTTGAGGAAATGGCAGTTGTTTTGCTAGCCACCACCTCTAGAAGGTGGTAGCTGCCAAATCCATCCTTTAGTGTAAATATAAAGGAGAAAGGGCCTCGCTTCTCATCCCAAATGCATGGACGCTCATCCTATCGTCGGTATTTTAAAACGAGACCACCATTGGCATTTGACCAAGATTTTGTGATCGAAACACCAAATGTATAAACACTCATCCCAGCGCCAAGATTTCAAACATGACGACCACCGGCGTTTGACTAAGATTTTGCCTCGGGCACACCAAATGCATAAGCACCCATCTCAGCGTCGAGTTTCCAAACAGGACCACCATTGGCATTTGATCAAGATTTTGCCTCGAGGATACCAAATGCATAAACACCCATCCCAGTCAGATTCTAAACGGAACCACCATTGGTGTTTCACCAAGATTTTACCTCGAGAACACCAAATGCATAAACACCCATCCCAGTGCCCGAGATTTCAAAAGGGACCGCCATTGACATTTGATCAAGATTTTGCCTCGGGAACACCAAATGCATAAAACACCCATCCCAACAAGATTCCAAACGCGACCACCATTGATGTTTGGCTAAGATTTTGCCTCGTGAACACCAAATGCATAAACACCCATCCCAATACCAAGATTTCAAACAAGACCACCATGAGCTTGTGACCAAGATTTTGCCTAGGGAACACCAAATGCATAAACACCCGTCCCACCAAGATTCCAAACGTGGCCACCATTGGCGTTTGGCCAAGATTTTGCCCCGGAAACACCAAATGCATGAACGCCCATCCCAGCACCCAGATTCTAAATAGGCCCCAAAAGTGTCCTATAAAAATGACATCTTATCACTAACACCATGTTGGACGACATAGTACGAAATATATTCTTAAGGCAATGATCCTTACAAATGCAATGATTAGCCAAGGGAATGTCTTGCATTCAACATCAATAATTGCTTGAAAAGTTACACTGTCTCACTTTTTATTTATCATTTCTGCGACAACGTCTTTTTATCATCACCCGCCAAACTGAAAAAAGCTGATTTAATGGGATTCCGCAATTGATCTCGAATCCCAACCCTCTCTCTCTCCTTTCTTCTTTTTCTTTTTCTTCTTCTTCTCCTTTCATGCGTTCGTTATCTATAAATGAAACCCTGGAGCACGTCTCCCTTCTCCGCGAGCCGTCTTCCTGTGCTTCGTCGTCATTGTCACCGTTCATGGACGACGACCTCCGATCTCGGCCTCACAAGATCGGTTTCGTCGGCGAAGATGGGGAGGAGCACGGCGGAATCATCGACATCGACGATCGCACCGCTCATCAGATCAGCCATGGTATGACGCGCATCATCGTTTCTTTCTCCTTGCTCTGTTTGGGTGAACTCCGATTCCGTGGAATAGAGGTGGGCCAAATTGTGGCTTTTCCGACGGTTGCCACTTTCTGGCCCGCGGGGCTTCCCGGCGAGCATTCGTCCGTGCACTTTGTGAAATCTCTGCAAGTGGTTTGGTATTTTTCGCTCGATCATATATGAGGAAGCCATTGATTGGCGAAAGAAGTAACTTCGTCGGGCGGCAACTTTCAACTTTCGCCCGAGCGCTTAGAAGAATCTCTGGGCACAATTTGGAATTCCCCCCACCAAATCAAATTATGGCTTGATAACGACGTACAATCCAAACACCCCCCAAAAAATGGTCTTTGATTCGATTGGAATTCTCTTTCAATTCCATCGACCGGACACTCTAAGGCGGTGTTTAGATTGGATGCGCCTACTTGTTCCGAAAAACAAGATAAGTTTGGAAATCCCAATATGAAATACAGAACGTCCTGTTCAAAAGGCTTGTCTCCGTCGCCATGACAATCATACAATTCGCAAAATTATCCTACTTTTTTTTCGGATAAAAGGGTTTTTTGAGACACCCACTTATGCAGAAACTGGATAAGTTGGGATACTGCAACAACCATTCCAGTCATAGGTCTCTGGATAAGTTGGTAAATTAGTGGTAATGAGACTTATCTGAATCTTGTTGATAATACTATTATCTGCTGTTCTTTTTGGGTTGTGGAATTATGGTTGTCCGCAGATCCTTGGTACCAAGTAGCGTTTGTTCTTACCACCGGGGTGAACAGCGCGTACGTATTAGGTTACTCTGGCACGGTCATGGTGCCTCTGGGTTGGATGCTTGGTTCGATTGGTCTGATCGCGGCCGCAGCCATTTCATTGTACGCCAGTTCGTTGCTTGCGTGCCTTCATGAGGCCGGAGGGAAGAGGCACATTCGATACAGAGACCTTGCTGGCCATGTTTATGGTACGTCCCACCTTCCCCCTTGCGTTTCCTTTTTGCGCTTTCTGTAGGCTATTTTTGTGAGATATAATGTGTGTGTGTGCGCGTGCGAGTGTGTATGAGAAGGTGGTAGCTGCTAACCACTTTTCTAGCTAACCGCCATGATAACCGGGCTTTCAAAGGGTTTTTTCCATGTATTACTTAAATCTGACCATAGAGATGTTTTAGGCACGGTCTATTTACTAGAAAACGATACTTGGATCATGTTTTTTCAATGGAAAACATGGTTTTTTTAAGCCTTGAATATTTAGGAAAATTTTAGATCATCATTTTTTTAAACCTTATAAAAACCTACCTGGGTATCAGAATCAGATGATCCAAGAGTCTTCCTATAAAATAAAGCATGTAGAATGCATCTTTACGGTCTGATTTAAGGAAAACATGGAAAGACCCTTCAAAAGCTCGGTTAACACGTCGCTTAGCTAGAAAAGTATATCTATATCTATATATATATATATATAGATAGATAGATAGAGATAGAGAGAGAGAGAGAGAGAGAGAGAGAGAGAGAGAGAGAGAGAGAGAGAGAGAGAGAGAGCCGAAAGTAATTCAACATTACCACTCATGAAGATCAACAAAATGTTGAACCCATGAACTGAACAAGAACAAAAGCCAAAACAAATAAAGAAAGCACAAGAGAAAAGAACATTAGACAGATAAAATGGGCTCACGCCGGAGCCGCTTGCCCAGATTGCGACAAAGGATAGGTAGCATCAGCAGGAGGGAGTGGAAGATCACTAAGATGCATACGCAAGATCGCATAAACATCTACCAAGATTTTATGCACTAGGTTTTGAATGTTAACTCGAATATGACGAAAATGAGCATCGTTTCGCGCCATCCAAACAAACCACCAAGAAGTAAGCAACCACGTCCGCCAGATGAACCTCCACCTCTTGCTGCGCCTAATACAAACCGGCCCCAAGATTAGATCTAGCGCAAAAGACTCCTCCTTAACAAATACTTCCGGATGCCTCCAGGTCCTGCTAAAGATTTCCATAAATATTGGGCAAGACCAGAACAAGTGAAACATAGATTCTTCTGCAGCTTGACAAAGCACGCACCAACTCGGGAGTTGAATGCCCCACTTCTTTAAATTACTGTGGGTCTGGTGTTAAAATGTAAAACTGTACATATATGTATATATAATAATATTATATTATTATATATATATATAAATACATTTTTTATTTCTTTCTTTTCTGTAATTTTTTTCCTTTATTTTTATTTTTTGTCTTTATGTCATATAGTTCAGTTTGAACTAGAATGACTGTTCCTAGTCAAGTCCTGTCCAGACTTGACTAGCAATAGAGCTGTTGGACTGACACAGTCCAACAACTCTTAATAGAGCTGTTGGACTGACACATTCCAACAGCTCTAAATAGAGCTGTTGTGTCCAACAGCTCTATTGAGTCTTCTTTCAGCTGTGTATATAAAGGGGTGCAGCCCCTCTTGTATTTTATTCCAATGCTTCTTAAGCAATTGGTTTTTCATATCAATAAAGAATACATTTTTATTTTTATTTTCTTTCCAGTTATACCCTTTTTAAGGGTTATGCTTTAGTGTCATTCTTGACACTTGCCCTTGTTAATCTAAGCTCGTGTTTCGAAGATCCCCATTTCATTTCATGGTATTAGAGCCGCGAAAGTACTAAATCTTGAGGAAAAGCTGCCTCGGTTTTCGTGCCCATTTGCAAAAGTGTTCGCCACTTGAAGAGAAGTGTTTTATCACTTCATTGGAGAAGATTTCATATCTTGTTGTATTTTTTTTTCTTTCTTTTTCATTTTCCTTCTTGTTTCTCTTCTATCTCTATTCTTTCTCTCCTTGTAATTGATGGATGACAATGATAAAGTCGCCATCATGCCTATGAAACTAAGCGATACGAACTATGTAACATGGGCTTCAATCATGAAGCACCATATATGGGGAAAAGGCTTATGGAGGATTGTGGATGGTTCCGATTCGGAACCTAAGCTATCTCTTACTAAAAAGGAGGGAGATAAAGAGGTCCCTCTATCCGAAGAAGAGAAAATCAAGGCTATTGCCTCATACGAGAAGAAATGGAAAGAATGGAGAATATCTCATGCGAAGATAATGTCATGGCTTATCAATAGCGTTGACATTAAAAAATGCTCAAGTCTTGCCAAATTTGATCATGCCGATAAGGCATGGGAATACCTTAAGAATATGTATTCCCTTAAAGATATTGCACACGTGTGCAACCTCCAAGAAAAAGTTCGAATGATGACACAAGGAGACAAAACTATTCATGAATATTACAATGGGTTGTCCGAACTTTGGGAAGAACTTTCCCTTTTAGAACCAAAGTGGCATTGTGCCGAAGACATCGAGCTTCGTCAGAAACAACTCGATGTTGAACATTTTTACCAGTTTATCACTCGATTAAGGCCGGAATTTGAAACCACTAAATCGGCCCTACTTCACCGGGGAAAAATTCTTTCTATTGTTGAAACTATTGAAGAGTTAACAATGGAAGAAAATCGTCTCCGGAAAGGTTCTTTAAAAATTGAAGATGATTCCGTTTTAGCCGTGTCTAGACCAGGGAATCATGTTCGATCATATAGGCCTCCTCACTTTAACCGACAAAATGGTGACTATGATAAGAAGAAAGTTATTTGTCATCACTGTCATGAACCGGGACACTACAGGTCACAATGTCCCAAACTTAAGGAGCTGAGAGAAAAAAGAGCTGCAATTGCTGGATCGGAGCCTAAAGATCAGGATGCACCAGTTTCCCTGGCCCAACTAATGAAGATTCTTCAGCTTCTCATTAAAGGTGCCTCTTCCTCATCTGAAGCTTCAACCGGCGCAGCAGCCTCATCTTTTTCTGATCTAGGTAAAATTTCTTGGCTTCTTGACTCTGGTGCATCTTTTCATATGACTCCAAATAATCAAAGTCTATCCAAATGTGTTAAAAATAAAACAAGTGTGTCAAAGGTCTTTACTGCTGATGGGACTTCTCTTGAAATAGAAGAAATAAGAAATTTTGAAAAAATTTATAAAACAAAATTTTTTTTTATTCCAGAAATTAGACATGTTCCCAAATTAAATTTAAATCTTTTATCTGTATCTCAAATTTCTGATTATGGGTGTAATATTTCTTTTTCTTCTCATGGTTGTTGGGTACATGATCGCCAGTCAGGCAAGCTGATTGGGGAAGGCCATAGAGAAGGAGGACTCTATTACATGGATTTTTTGGAAATGCCGAAGAAAGCTTTTTGTTATAATATTCAAAAAATAGAGTTGAAACTGTGGCATAAGAGACTTGGTCACCCACATATAGCCAAAATCCAACATTTTCCAAATCTAGGAAAATTTTGTAACTTTGAATCATTTGATTGTAAAGATTGTATTCTCGGCAAAATGAAAAGATTACCATTTTAGAACAGAACCTTTTTCTCTTCAAGACCACTTGAATTAATACACTCGGATGTTTGGGGTCCTGCACCAGTAATTTCTAAAGGAGGATTTGTTTACTATGTTATTTTTGTAGATGATTTTTCCCGACATACGTGGATGTACTTTCTCAAACATAAGTCTGAAGTATTTTCATACTTTCAAACTTTTTATAATATGGTTAAAAACAAGTTTCAAAATGATATTACTATTTTTCGCACAGATTCAGGGGGAGAGTTTTTATCCATAGATTTTCAAAATTATCTTAAATTGCATGGCATCACACATCAAAGATCTTGTCCTTATACACCTCAACAAAATGGACTGGCAGAACGAAAACATCGCCATATTATAGAAACCACTAGGACTTTATTAATAGCAAATCAAGTCTCGAAAGACTTTTGGGCAGAAGCTGCCTTAACTGCCACATATCTCATTAATAGGATACCATCTTCTTCGTTACAAAATATCACTCCTATTGAAAAACTTATGAACATTTCTCCAGACTACTCTAGACTAAGAATATTTGGGTGCAAATGTTTCATATTTACTGACAAAAATGATAAACTTTCCCCTCGTGCGATTCCCTGTGCCTTTTTAGGATATGCTGAAAATCAGAAAGGTTATAGTTGTTTTGACTTCAAAAATAATAAACTATATGTGTCTAGAAATGTTTCATTTCTTGAAAAGGAGAGCTTCTTTGATTTGAGAAAATTAAAAGACGTCACTGAGTACTCCTTTTTGCTAGATCTAACATCAACATCTGATGAATATGACCTTGACTGTAACTTTGATGATGATCAAAGAATTATTGATCTTAATGTTGAAAATGAAGAAGTTCATAGAGATACTAGTATTCAATATTCCAGGCGACAAGAGTCTAATCCTCCATGTGTACTTGAGAAATATTCTAACATTCCAACTAGACAATCATCCCGAATCTCGAGGCCTCCAGGAAAGTTTGTATCATACGAGTCTTTCTCACCCACATATAGGATAGTTATTGCATTAATTCACTCATATGAAGAACCATCCACATATTTTCAAGCAAAAAATGATATCAAATGGATAGAAGCCATGAAAGCTGAATTAGATGCACTTGAAAAGGCTTCTACATGGAATATTCAAGATCTTCCTCCAGGGAAGAAAACTATAGGATGTCGATGGGTTTATAAAATTAAAACCAAGAGTGATGGTACTCTTGAAAGATATAAAGCCCGTTTAGTAGCCAAAGGTTATGCCCAAGAATATGGGATTGATTATGAAGAAACCTTTGCTCCGGTGGCTCGTATGACTACTGTTCGAACCTTAATTGCCTTAGCTTCTATCAAAAAATGGTCTATTTTTCAAATGGATGTCAAAAATGCTTTTTTAAATGGAAAGCTAGTTGAAGAAGTATATATGGAACCCCCTCCTGGTCTAAGTATTCCTAAGGGTAAAGTCCTTCGCTTAGAAAAAGCTCTTTATGGACTTAAACAAGCACCAAAAGCTTGGTATGATAGGTTTAGTCGTGTTATGATTGATATTGGTTTTCAATTCTGTTTAACTGACACTGCTTTGTTTATTAAGAATTCTGATGCAGGGATCATTGTGCTTCTTCTCTATGTGGATGATATGATCATCACCGGAAGCGATAAACAGGGAGTTGAAACAATCAAAACACTTCTTAAATCTCATTTTGAAATGACTGATTTGGGCTTGTTGAGATATTTTTTAGGCATTGATGTTGCTTATTCTCCTAGAGGATATTTATTATCTCAGACTAAATTTTCTTTTGATATTGTTTTCAGGTTTGGTATTACTGATGATAAGAAAGTTGACACTCCAGAAGTTGTTAATGTTAAAATGAAGATTGATGATGGAGAACTTCTTGCAGACCCTACTCCTTACAGACAGCTTGTCGGGGCACTTTCCTATCTATCCATTACCAGACCAGATATAGCACATGTTGTTCATACAGCAAGTCAATTTCAACATGCTCCTACTTCTGTTCATATGGGAGCAGTCATGCGTATTATCAGATACATCAAGTCCTCTCTTTCACGAGGACTTTTCTTATCTTCCTCCTCTTCTCTTGATTTAATTGCATATACTGATGCTGATTGGGGAGGTGATCCCAATAACAGACACTCAATCACTGACTTTTGTGTCTTTTTAGGGGAATCATTAATCTCGTGGAGGTATAAAAAGCAGCAGAAGGTATCTCTCTCATCCACCGAAGCTGAATACAGAGCCATGGCAACCACGACCATGGAAGTAGTTTAGCTCCGACGACTGCTTGCTGACATGGGAGTTGAAGCAACAAAGGCTTCACAAATGTGTTGTGACAACAAAAGTGCGATCTACATTGCCAGTAACAGAACATTTCACGAATGCACCAAACACATCGAAATGGATTGTCACTACGTCAGAGAGGAATATCTACACGGGATAATTGATCTGCCATATGTCACTTCAGAATATCAGTTAGCAGACTTCTTTACAAAGCCTCTCGCTGCTCCCCGATTTCACTTTCTCTTAGACAAACTTTCGCTCATTGTACCGTAAGTTTGAGGGGGAGTGTTAAAATGTAAAACTGTACATATATGTATATATAATAATATTATATTATTATATATATATAAATACATTTTTCATTTCTTTCTTTTCCGTAATTTTTTTCCTTTATTTTTATTTTTTGTCTTTATGTCATCTAGTTCAGTTTGAACTAGAATGACTGTTGCTAGTCAAGTCCTGTCCAGACTTGACTAGCAATAGAGCTGTTGGACTTACACATTCCAACCTCTATTGAGTCCTCTTTCAGCTGTGTATATAAAGGGGTGCAGCCCCTCTTGTATTTTATTCCAATGCTTCTTAAGCAATTGGTTTTTCATATCAATAAAGAATACATTTTTATTTTTATTTTGTTTCCAGTTATACCCTTTTTAAGGGTTATGCTTTAGTGTCATTCTTGACACTTGCCCTTGTTAATCTAAGCTCGTGTTTAGAACGGCTTTCACTATGGCTTCAACTCCAGCTAGGTCTTTCCATCTTTTGGCAGCTCATTGACATATTTCTCCCGTACGAGTCTTGTTTATGACATTTTTTTGGGTACTATACTGGGATTTGATTTATCTTGAATACTGCATGTATAAATCAACTTTACAAAGTGTTAACCATCTATGACATGAGTCATGCTTGAGCATGATCACCTGTAAGTTTATTCTCTTTTAGTTTATTCTCATGCTATTTCTCATACAACAAGCTCACAAACATGTCCTGTATCACTTGCTTATCAATGGCTTTCTTTTCACACTTTGAGATTATCTCTGTATATTCCCCTATATATAACGCACTTCTGTCATCTATGGAAATGCTCGGCATTGATGGATTTCATTTAAATATGAGACTGTAGATGATCCATTGACTGAGTCATTTTCTTATTGATCTTATATTGATGACACTGAAATGCTCCCTCTATCATTGATGCTGATATTCTCCAACACTATGGAGATCCTGAATGCGTAATTGCATCATGTATGAGTTTGCTATGGAGAACAATCTATATTGCTGCAGCAGATGCCCCTATGATGTCTCTTCTATTTTGCCAGAGTGCTTGTACTCTTGAGGTGATTTTATTCTTATTCAGCTAGATGTTTGTTCTGCAGGTAGAACAATGTATTCTCTTACCTGGGCTTTGCAGTATGTGAACCTCTTTATGATCAATACTGGGTACATCATTTTGGCTGGTCAGGCTTTAAAGGTATGACGAGTAAAGTAGATAATTTCTTTATGTCTGTTCTCTCTTGAAAATGAATTGTTAGGATATGGATTAAATATGCATGATGTATGAAGGATTTCAGCTTTCAGAATATAGGAAAAGGAGAATCTCATACACTTGGATCTTGGAAAAAGATAGTTTTAGTTATGGTTGATTCTGATTAATGCTCTGACTGCAGTTATGCAGGCCTAGGTTTAGTATGCATAAGTCAGAGCTAGGCCTGGTCCTGGTTCATATCTGAGCAGGCTAGGCTTCACATGTTAAAGTGTAAAGCAGAGAGGAAGACAGGGTATGCCCCATTCGAGGCATGAAATAACCAGCCATTCTTCCAGTTTTTCTCAGATCTTGTGAAGTCTCAAGTTTATGCTTGATCAGAGCTGATTATGCAAGCTAAGCAAAGAGGGCCCATTCCAACAATGAATCATACATTTAATATCTTAGAAATGTTTAATTTATATTTGGAGAATTAGAGAAAGGAAAATCTTGTTAAGAGACTATTTTTCCCCTGCAAAAAACATGAAAACAGCTTAATGAAATTAACAGTTCATAGCATAAAACATTAGTGGTCATCATTGAGAGGATTTCAAAAAGTCCTAAAGATCCCATAGGAAAGGAAAAATAAAAAAGGGCAATCAGCAACAAAATCTTTATGAAACACTTGTAATATGAAATTACTGTAGTCCCATGTAACAAAAGTGTATGCATCCCATCGTTGCCAAAACTCTCTCTCTCTCTCTGTGAAAGTTCCACTCCTCTTTGCTGAAAATTCCTCAATAAAAGTGCACCAAAATGTGATGTAATTAAGAGAAAATTTAGGGGTCGAACGACATAGCTTGATAGTTTAGGAAGCACTATCATAATCAAGGGGTCTTGGGTTCAAACTTCAAATCCCACAAGGGTGTCCCCCGGCTTGCCTATTGAATAAAGAAAAAAAGAAAAGGAAAAATAAGTAGTAGCCAAGATGGAGAAAGGAAGAGAAATAAGTGACTTCAAATATAATCTTATTATAAATGTCAATGGGGTAATTTAAAGTACAAAAGCCAGGTGTTGACATTAGGAGTTTAAAAGGTACAGGATATTTGGGAGAAGTGCTGCTTTGTCTGTATGTGATAAATAGTTGCTCTTACAACTGAGGTTGCAGAGGTTCACACTTAACTGATTTACAATATCCATGCATTATTTTTCCAGCAAATATGCCACATGATTTCTGTCATTTTCTGAAAAAAAAGAAAAACTGATCAAGATTGATCAACATTTCATGTGTGAAAAGTAGAGCATCATAATTCAGAACCTTTGTTCGCACCTAAAGATCAAGTTGCTGATCTTTTCAGAGATTATTCCATTTTCATTGGTTTTCAAAGCTAACAGCATTTATGTACTATTCATGTAACTTTCTGTCCCTTACTACACAGTTTATATGTGAGTCTTTCATGTTTTATTAATCAAACTACATATTCCCCTGTATCCTTGGTGATGAACAGTTGTGCTGAATTCTCGTGGAAGATGAATGACTTTTCAGATGGTTGATCATTAATCAGATAAAAGTTCTTGACTTTGCAAGTGATATAGTGATGGAATGTAATTATGGGGTTGAATAGCGCCAAAGCACTTTTTTCATCTGTTTATGCAAATATTAATTGAACAGAGAAATGTTAAAAATATGAGAATGCTTCTTATTCACATTAGAGTTTGTCATTGGGAGAGAAAGACCTTTCACATGAGGATATCAATGAACTTCTTGTCTTATTGGTTACATGGTCATTCACATAAAATATCAAACTCATCTAGTTTTCTTGGTACTTGTGCAGGCAATATATAGGCTTTACAGTGATGACTCTGTCTTGAAGCTTCCTTACTGTATTATAGTTGCTGGGGTTGTTTGTGCCATGTTTGCCTTTGGAATACCACATTTGTCAGCTTTGGGGGTGTGGCTGGGGTTTTCGACATTCTTCAGTCTTATCTATATTATCATAGCCTTTGCTTTGTCCTTCTCAGATGGTACTTCTACACCTTACAACTCTGTCACAAGTTTTGTTCTGTTTTACTTTCTAGATCTGCTTGCTATTGGTTATATATGTTTCCTTTGTTCTTTGTTAGTGATATTGTCTACGAACTTGGGAAGTTAATAACATTCAAAATGCAAAAAGGATTGGGGTGTCATTTGTTTCTATGATCTGAAACTGCTGCTGACATTTGAACATATTTAAACTTTAAAAAATTAACTCATTGGAAGTTTGTGTCAGTGATGAACTATGCAATTGTTGCACTCACTAGTCAATAGTGCCATAATTAAGATGTAGTGGATATCAGCTAAGAGATAAATATTGAATGTAAAGGCATTTCATAGGATAAGGTTTGAGGCATATGGAGAAATCAAGTGATTCAACATGTAAATAGTGGCTAGCGATTGTAATCAAAAGAATTGCCTCAATTATGCATGACCATGAGCTCGTTGACGGAAACATAAAAGCTAGAGTACTGCTTGTTATTACAAGAAATGTCTCTTCTAAATAGATATAAAAGATCTGTTCCTTTGCATGAATATTAAGGATGAAGTGTCTTTAGAGTGACCACTTTATTATGATGGAAGAAACTCCGGTAGGTGAGTTTCTTGTATATATGTGTTGAAGTGTGATGGAGGTGGCAGGAATTACAGAAAATGCATCAGGTGCCACAGGTTGACAAAAGAGATCCATAAGTTTTGAAAAATAACATCAACATCCATGAATTTTCTAGGTCATCAAAAGGAATGGGTTTCAAGGAAGCATAAAAGACTGTTAATTGTCATAATGGTGGTTACTTGAAATCTTAGAAAATATATTAAAGGAGATGGTATTTTTGACTAAAACTTGTGAGATGGAATACCTACTACTCTAAAATACTTATTGGGCATGATAGGCACTAGGCATAAAGCTATTTATATATGCAGTTGGGCCAATGGATTGGAAAGACTTGTAGGAAAATTCAAAATCAATTATAACTCCTGCTGTGGGCCTCTGGCAAATCTTCAACTTAAAGATGATTATCAGCTCATTACGGGACATGTAGAGGTGGTTAAAAGAATTTTCAGACAAAGTTGTGAATTGTTAATTTCTTTTTTCCATCCAAAAAAGTGATTATTGTTAAACTATATACATGTATTCATATATGTAGCATGATTGATTTACTAGAAATCAACACTTGGATCATGCATTTTGGATGGAAAAAATGGTATTTGGAGCCTCAAAATTTTTTTGTAGGCCATTGATTTTTGAAACCTTATAGCCATGTGTCGGAATTAAATGCTCCAAGAACTGATTCCTATAAAAACAAACGCATAGATCACATCTGTAAGGTCAGAATTTTGAAAAAATACCGAAAATCCGATAAAATCTTTCTTAGTGGGTAGGTTTTCATTCCCCTATATATATACATGTAAATGTGTATATATATATATTTCTTGTTTATGTATATATATACATTTATATATATATATATTATGTTCCTATGATTGTAAATTAGTAATGCCCACCAGGGGCATTTTTGCCATTTTCTCCCTATATAATAGGAGCTTCCCATTAGGGACATCATTGTAATCTTTTATTATTATTATTATTATTATTATGATTCTGTTTGGTGTCCCTTTCACTAATGTGAAAGGGCTTTTTTTAAAACAGACAATAGAGCTGTTGGGAGATCCCCAACAGGGAGATCCCCATGCCTTGTGGACTATTTGAAGAGGGTTTCAGCCCCTCCCTTGTCAATTATTTTCTTAAGCATTTTATAAAAGAATTATATTTTTTATGTGTGTGTTCTTGCTCTTTGTGAATTTTGTTTGCTTATCCCTTTGTGGCTTATTGTATTTAGCCTATTAGTGGCTTTTGTGCTTGTGCACTTTTGTAGCCCTTTAGTGGCATTGTGTTTGTGCACACTTTATTTCATTACAATTATGACACACAAATATCTCTTGTTTCATGATGCAGTGCAAGTTAAGGAATACTGGGATTGTTTACTACCCAAACTGGGTGATAAGTAGTTCTTTGACTACAAGATCTCTTGGAGAAAACATCTTTTAGCTTAGGGTAGCAAATTGTATGATCTATGTTTAGCAACAAAAGCAGTCCATGTTCTGTTTATAAAACTCCAGTGTTTCATGTAGGATGTAGGATGAACATATAATTAATAATACTTGTGCATAAAATCTCAAGGTTAAGTGAATAAAGTGTGGCAATGAAGTGAGGTTGTTGATTTGGACTCTTAGATGACATACATATTGATGCAGCGCATCTGGGCGATCTTGAGGAGATCATGATTAAGACACATTTAGGAAGGAAGTACCATCGATCCCGGATGCGCAAACCCAGCTCGCGCCAGGTCTAAGGCTGCTTGGATAAAATGTCATTTCTAGGTATTTTGGAACTTTCTGAAATTTATTTTGGAGAAACTAAACTTTATTTTTGTCCGAAAACCATTTTTTGAGAATCTAGATAATATTTAGGATTTTTTAGAACTTTTGTAGCAAAAAATTCTAACATTTTTGTTTTTCCAGATTAACCCTGTAGATCTGGATCTAGTTTCAGTAGCTTGTTAGGATCCATTTAAGCTACTGAAGGGTGTAGTGGGTTTTTGGGTAGATTTTTTATATTGGATTCACAAATGTAACTTGGTATTTGGATCTCTATTGGGTTCCAAAAAAAAAAAATAGTTGTTGGGAACCACAAGAGCCAATTGAGTCCCCAACTAGCTATTGGGCCTTGGACCATCCATTGGGTCTAAGGGGCGGCAGCCCTAGCCCCAAGAACAAAACGTTTTTGCCTTCCTCTTCTTCTTCTTTTATATAACACATCTGCAAAAAATGTGAGGGAGATCTCCTTTTGCTTGCTGTGTTTTGAAGAAACTGTGAGGTGGAACCTACCCTCGATTCGCCCCTTTGGTTTATGCTTGGAGACACAAGAATGACTAGCGGGAAGAATGGCCGGACATAGACCGACCGTGGTTTATCCGCATGCTATTGGAGTTGAGGAACAAGAACGAACGCCTTGGTCAGCGTTGCGACTAGGTACGAGAATGATCTAAGGAGCCGGGCAGCTATACTATGCAAACAGCGGGTGAAACACACTAAGTGGAGTGCGAAGATCCTTTAACTAGCACGAGTTCAACCTAGTGTAGATCGATTATGTCAACAGATAGAAAGAGGTCCCTCGTGTGTAATCAACCCACTGAATTGCTACGTGTTCAGTGTCCGCCGAGGACTCGGGTACGGTTTAAACGAGTCAAGGAAAAAGTGCTGTCAAGAGGTACATGTGGACAACAAGAGTGAGGGCGATGGGCAGTGCTATACACGTTAAACCGGGCAGTGTTTTGGGGGTACTTTAACACGTATAAGTTTTAGGTATCATTCCCAAGGGCCGCAGCAAGTTAGGTCTGCCTTCGAACAACTTAAACTCGTTGGGGCATTTCACCGAACAGGTGGTGAGCAGCTCCATGGAGAGGGTTTGGACAGCGTATGTGCGTCAGTCCTAACATGAAACTCACAACCAAAAATAACCCTGTCTTAACAATACCTTCTAATCAAATCAAAATAAGACATTAAAAATTCGATGCAATCCACAATATTCAAATATGATTTTTCAACAGGAACAGGGTAACACATGAACCGATCAACACGTCAATCATATGCAGCGATAAAGAAGCTGATTAACACTCAACAATGCCTTAACAAAATCAGATTTCATGCACAAACAGTCTCATAAACACTATCAGTCAATTCATTTAATCATTCCAAAAATCACATGCACAAGATACGGTTCAAGAAGGAAAAAGGAAGAAGAAAAAGAGCTTAGATCTGACGTCACAACACTGGCCAAGGTGTTTGTCTTGGTTCCTCAACTCCAACAGCACACAGATGGACCACGGTTGGTCGATGTTCGACCATTCTTTCCGCTGGTCGTTCTTGCGTCTCCAAGCATCAACCTGGGTTAACCTAATGCGGCCATTGCCGGTGCAAGTTAGCCTTAGCAACAAATTATTGGTTTGGCATCCAAACATGCTGGTTGCACATGTAAGTTTTCATTTCATAGAATAAACTGGAGATGAAAGAAACACATGTACACGTGTGTGTGTGAGAGGGAGAGAGAGAGAGAGCAGTAAGCATATATGTTTATGGTATTGGTATCTTTTTGAAGATGTCTTTAGTAGGGTACTGCGCTACATGATAAGGATACTTCAATTTACTTTAGTATTTTGTCACCTTGTATATATATTATTATTATTCTTAATGGAACATTGCACAAAAATAGTGTATTCCATGTCCTTTTGAAATTTTCATGTGAAGTATGTACTGTGTTTTGTGGCTGCTGCCAAGCACTATAAATCAGAGTTACCGGAAGCTTCTTATGTAGGTGGAAAATGTGTTTCCCGGAAACTCGCTTCGGAAGCGTGACACTCATCGCTTCCAAAATTTCATGGGAATTTTGATTCCCCCACGCTTCTTCTGTGCTCCCCACACACATGGTCTATGCTTCCTATATGCTTTTCTCACATTTTTTTCATGTTTTTCTTGTATTTCCTCTCACGCTTCTACTGACTTCCCATGTACTTTCTCTAAATTGGTAACCATCGTTGTTAGATTTTAACAAACATTTAATTCGTTTACTGAAAAATCATGAAAGGTAAGAGTAATCAATTTTATTTTAGTTTTTATTTGCTTCTTGTTTGATTCCTATTCACTTACCATATTGCTTCATTTTTTATTCCTATTTCGCTTTCTAATGGATATTTCGCTTCCCGCTTGCTATAAATTTTAAAATGCCTTGCTTCTCGCTTCTGCTTCCCGTATCGTTTCCCGCTTCCACTTCCTAGTTTGGCAGCCTTACGATAAATAACCTTGAGAAAGATACCTCATAAAAGAAGGGACTCTTTTTTCTTTTCTTCTCTTTTATTTTCTTTCTTTGTATGACTGAATTTTTCTAGATGGTGTAGGATATGTTGGGTCTGGTCACAAAATACCCCAAAGGAAAGGGTTTAAAACTGATATCTTTTCAGTGACCCTGCATTCAGCCTCAACAAATTCTGACTTGCCTGTGATTTGCATATTGTTTGGCATTCTCATTTAGCTAGTCTGCGATGGATACCTATATGGCAAGTAGAGTGTCAGTTCTTTATTACTGGCACGGAAAATTGAATCCCCGAGTTTGGCAAGTATAGTCTTGGTGCTTAACTATTGGCAAGGAAAAGTAAATGTAACTGCCCATTCAGCTATTTTGCATCTTTGAGTGAGACAGGCTGATTGCATCATCTCGGGGTGCCTCTGTAAAGGGAATTTCTTCTCTTTTGCATTTATAGTTGTGTGTGTAATGGAACCAAATCTAGGGCTTATGGTGTAACATATTCACACAAAAAGGGAGTGATCACCTCTTACATGTTATTGATTGGCATCAAAGCATGAGCTCATATCCAGGTGAGACCTTATTAATTAATGTTATTTTCGTGAATAGGAATCAAGAAACCAGCAACGGACTACCACATCCCAGGCTCAGGAGCAAGTAAAACATTCAACTCAATTGGGGCTGCTGCAAATCTTGTTTTTGCATACAATACAGGAATGCTGCCTGAGATACAGGTAGTAATTTACATTTTAACATTGTTTGTGACTTCAGTGACTGAATTAATAATCCCATGTGGCTGTAGCTCAGTCACTAAAGCTGAGGTACTTATGGTTAATTGAAGTCCCTTACACTCTTCTATGTTTAATGTGACCCAACATTGTCATGGTGTCTTGGTCATTGATAATGTTCTAGAACAAGGATTCTTGGCTGTGTAACCATATACAAGATCAACTTTTAAACTGCATGAGCTGAGCTCATGGGACCAGATTTGAAACTCAACAAACTCTTACATGAAGTGAGCCATAGCATGGCTCTCTGTTCTCACCTTTTTGTGCAGTCCCATGGTCCTAAACTTGATAGTTGAATAGTGTGAATATTATGTTAGTAAAATAATACTGGAATTATCATGCCCTTGCTCACAAAGGCAAGCAATAAGAATCACAGGAAAGCTCTCACACCTTATTGCCACATATTGGAGTTTTTTCTTTAATGCAAATTGTCCCTAGACACCTTATTGCCACATATTGGAGTTTTTTCTTTTCTTTGGTTTGGATGAAGAGGGCATCTCCTGTAAGGAGCTAAAATTGAGTAGATGGAATGGGTAAGGGGTAAACATGACGATATTCAAAGGTGTGACTTTTTTGTTGCTTGGTGGAAGAAGTAAAATAAACTGGCATATCATTGGAACTTCAAGTTGTCACCAATTCCTTCACCACCTCATCCAAAATAAAAATCAAACTTGGGCCAACAGAAGACAGCCTGGAAAGCACAACTATTGATTGGATGTTGCTGCATCGGGATGGTTTTCTTGCCTCTTCAAAGTTCCATGCCTTAACTTCTTGTGTTTCTTTCGTGTTGGTTGACACAGTGTCACACTTTCTATTATTATGCTTTTCTATTTTAATCAGCTTTCAAAAAAATTACTATGTTTTCCTGCAATTCATGAATGCTATTAAAGCAATTATTCTGCTTTTGAAAATGTCATCATGTGTCTCGACCTTCATACACTAGACAAGTGCATTTTAGATTGTACATTCTAGATTTTTTAAATATTTGTCCATACAGAATAATATTGTCGGCTGCAAGAAATAAAAAGTGTTACTCATTCTTGCACTGTCATATAATTTATTTCATCAATCATGACTTGTCATTTGCCAATTTTGAATTATGAAGTCCAAGGTTATTTGCAGAACACTTGACCGCTCTGAATTCTCTTTGACAGGCAACAGTAAAACCTCCTGTAATTAGGAACATGCAGAAGGCCCTCTTGTTTCAGTTCACAGTTGGTGTTCTACCACTATACGCTGTTGTATTTGTTGGGTACTGGGCTTATGGTTCCTCAACTTCGACATATCTCCTCAACAGTGTTACAGGCCCAGTCTGGATGAAGACACTGGCAAATATAGCTGCCTTTCTGCAGACAGTGATTGCGCTGCATGTACCTCTCTAGCTCTTGCTGATACCATAATCTTTGTGCCTAAGAAATGCTATGACTGAAATTATTGGCAATTTAACAAACAATATATACTAATCTTTGATCCTGTTCGGAATTGATCCAAGCTATAGAATCCTGTGATTTTTGCACAAGAAAGATTATATCATCCATGAACTAAAAAATTTGATTGTTTCTCTGGCGCTGGGGACAATTTTTTCAATCAAGTGCATCAGGATTCTTGATTTGGAATCAAGCTGAACTGTGTTATAGAATTTTTCACATACTATTCTTATATCTTGGGAGTTAGGACGATTATCCCAGAATTAATATTCAGTAATGTGGAAACAGTCATTATTTTTTTCAGATGTTAATGATGATTTGCCATGTATGCTGTTGGAGAACATTCTGTTCTACTACTTCTCAAATCCCAGATGATTTACAAGTCTATTAACTAAATGCTTGTCTACTTGCAGATATTTGCTAGTCCAATGTATGAATACCTGGATACCACTTATGGAGGAGCCAAGGGAGGACCATACTCTCTACACAGTATCTCATTCAGGCTTGTTGTTAGAGGGGGCTACCTGGCAGTGAATACATTTGTCGCTGCTATGTTGCCCTTTCTTGGCGATTTTATGAGTCTTACAGGTGCATTTAGCACATTCCCTCTCACCTTTGTTCTTGCCAATCACATGTATCTCAAGGTCAAGGGCAACAAGCTGACAATGCTGCAAAAATCTTGGCACTGGTTAAATGTCATTGGGTTTAGTTGCTTGTCTGCTGCAACAGCAGTTTCAGCCATAAGGCTCATCATGGTAGATTCAAGAACATATCATTTATTTGCGGACCTTTGAACATGGTAGTTGCAGCATTTAGAATTGTTGGTGGTTGTATCAATTCTGCCTGCCTTTATATTTATTGTACAGACAATTCATGGTGCATTCAGATGTCAAAAAATCAAAAGGTTAAATGTCATTGGGTTTAGTTGCTTGTCTGCTGCAACAGCAGTTTCAGCCATAAGGCTCATCATGGTAGATTCAAGAACATATCATTTATTTGCGGACCTTTGAACATGGTAGTTGCAGCATTTAGAATTGTTGGTGGTTGTATCAATTCTGCCTGCCTTTATATTTATTGTACAGACAATTCATGGTGCATTCAGATGTCAAAAAATCAAAAGGTCGTGAATGTTCAACCATTGAATTTTGGAGTGGACGTGCACTGTGGATGATATTTACTTCTTATGATGTTTGATTACAAATATGAGAGATTCATTCATGTTATACCTTCTCCCTTGTCCTTACATGAGAAATATAGATCTGAGCTGTTGTCCTGTCAATGGGCTTATGATGCTTATTGACCAAGTCCAGGTACTGGATCTGTGCTAGCGTTGTGTCTCACCCTGGTTTCTCTGTTTTCTCCTAAGAATGATCTGTTTAGGTGAAAAAAAGTTGGATCAGATTGTTTCCACGAAAGAATGGGTAAGAGCTGTTTTTAACGCTTTGAGCCTTTTGGTGCAGAGCATGCTGATATCTCTGTCTTGCATAAGAGGAAGCATTCCTCCTTGTTCTGTTATTCTTCTAATTTTTTTTTAATCATATTTATCTTGTGGAGTTTTATTTTGTGGAAGTCGAGACCTTTTAATTCAATGGCTGGCTAGGTTGGATTGGATTGTCTTCAACTGCATTCTGTATTGAACATGTTGTAGGCCTACGGTGCAAGTCCCAAAATGCCAAACCTGTCTGAAACTGTGGTCATATTTATCCGGAAGCATCTAAATAGAGAAAAAGAAAAGCTTAATTTCATGATCTTAACCATGTCTCCCTTGATAACCTGATGTACCAACCTATGATTTTAAAGGGCATTTTTTGTTTTTCTCTTCCTTTTAGATTAAGCTTTTAATAATCAGACCACTGGCAGACATTACTTGTGTGGAGAAGTTCAGTGTCAGATAATGTGGGTAAAGCTCTAGAATAACGAGGGTCGGATCAAGGGTTGTAAACAGAATGGATTTGGCCCAGATTTAGCCATTATGGAGTCCGACTAATTGGATCTGACACGATCGGATTCGTAGTAGTATGGGATCAGACAAACCGAATTCAGTTATGACTAACTTAAAATTCAATATTTATGGGATTCAGATCTTGGTCTGATTTGGATTTGGACTCAGATGCAAAACTCTACGGATTTTGGCTACCGGTCGGATTCGGATTTGGGTCAGATGTCGGATTGCATCTGACCCATTGACATCCCTAGTTGGATAACAAGTTGACTTGCCTACAGATTACTTTCTAGCTTAGGATTTGGAACTTAATGGGAAACTTCTTTAGGTGAGGTGCTCCAAAGATCCCAAAGCTAACTTGCCTACTCAGAACTTTTGCAACTCGCCCTTAACGCATAGCAAATTTATGTTTAGTCACCTTAGGTTTGAAATATTTAAGATAAATGCATAACATTTTAAGAAGTTGCTCGGATAACTGCCACAATTGCTTTTACTCTCTAAAACTAGTTATTTACCCTTATTATAGTTACAAAAATGGGGCACTAAAGAGTGATATTTAGTTATTTAAAGAAAAAGTAAAGGTTAAAACTGCCATTTTAATATTTAACCAAGAGTTGAGTAAAAAAGGGAACTCAATCAAGCGTGAGCAATTTCTTAAAAGTTTGGGTATAATCTTAAATATTTGTAACCTTAAGTGGCAAAAAAACTAGATTTGCCACTTATCCACATATGAGCCTATATGTAAAGGGGATTTATAGTTGCTACAATCGTTTGTACGTGCAAAGGACTTAGCAACTTCCATTTATTTTTTATATTTTTTGGTCCAAGTGACCCCATGGATGTGATCTACAAGTTGTTTTGAGTGGGAACTGGCTTTTAAAATAACAGAATTCAACTTGTTTATAGTTTTTTCTGGGGGTGCAAAAATCAACGGTTGTAAATGCACTGATTTTTTCAGACTCAAAAAACATTTTTTTCATCGAAAAAACATGACCCAAGGGTGGCTTCCCACTAATTTGAACATGACACACCTACATGGCTAGATTGAATCAAAACTTGTGAGATTCCAACTAGATTGTACCTACAATCGACTGTATTAAATATAAAACTGTAATGCCAATTACCCCAATAGGAAGTTATGAGAATACAGAGTTTAACGTTTGGATTCTAGCCATGTCAAACTTTGTCACACGACTATCCCTCTTGCACGTGTGAAATGAGGTTTTTCTATGGTTGTCTTCCCTCTCTCTTTCCATGTACCCTCGTGCCCATGGTTTTCATGGTTCACAGAGACCCACCAGATTCTAAAGGTCTCTCCTTTCCAGTGGCTATAAGGCAGCCATGGGAGCACACAATCTTCACCATACACGTGGACTCTGTGATACCACACAAAGACTCTCTAGCATACCATGGCATCATCCGAAGGAAACTTGCTGCTTAATCCACAATGAGAGAGAGAGAGAGAGAGAGAGAGAGAGAGAGAGAGAGAGAGTTCATATCAACCAATCTCTAGAGGGAGTTCATATAAACCAATCTGTCTATAAATAGATTGGCACCCATGCTTCTTATAGATCATCATCACCACCCAATCTTACAGTTGCCTCCTTTTCTCATCCTCAAACCTCCTCCAGGACCAACTCCCTTTCTCAAATCTCAATTTCTTCCAATACCAACTTCTTGTTAATCCCCCAAAAAGCAGGTTCAAAGCATGGGTCTTGTGCTAGGCAAGATAACTGTGGAGACACCGAAGTACCAAGTCATCAACACAACTCCAAGCTATGAAATCAGGAAGTATGAGCCATCCATCATTGCTGAGGTGACCTATGACCCCAAGGAGATGAAGGGTGACAGAGATGGTGGTTTCAAGGTCCTTGCCAACTACATTGGTGCCCTTGGCAAACCCCAAAACACCAAGCCAGAGAAGATTGCCATGACTGCCCCAGTCATCACTCAAGAATCAGGAGAAAAGATAGCTATGACTGCACCTGTCACAACTCAAGAAACCAGTAATCCCCAGCCTGAGACCATTGCCATGACTGCCCCAGTGATCACAAAGGGTGAGGAAGGCAAAAAACTGATGACCATGCAGTTTGTTTTGCCAGGGTCAAGGTATACTAAGCTAGAGGATGTGCCCAGGCCGACAGACCCAAGAGTTGTGATCAAGGAAGTAGGGGAAAGGAAGTATGGTGTGGTCACATTCAATGGTGTTGCTAGTGATAAGGTGGTGGAGGAAAAACTGGGGAAATTGAAAGCTAAATTGGCAGAGGATGGCTACAAGATTGTAGGAGAGCATCTGCTGGCTAGGTACAATCCTCCTTGGACTCTGCCCCCTTTTAGGACCAATGAAATCTTTGTTCCAGTTGAATGATGAATGGCTTTGAAGGAGTTCTGGACCATGAATGCAGCAGCAGCTTACTAGTTTTGTCTGTTTTGTGTAACTTGGTATATGAGGTTCTCTTTTTCCTTTAGTTTTTCAACTTCTTGTGTGGGTGTCTTAAAGTGTGTAAATGTGATGGAATACTCTTCAATGGTGTATGGTTGCTTGATAAAAATTTAGTTAAATTTGAAGGATATGAATAAGTTTGCAGCCTCTTCAGAAAAAAAATATGGCTTTTATGGAAATTAAAGCATTGTGGTGCTGTTACTTTCAACATCATGCAACTTTTCTCCTATGAGAGACCATGAATTTGTCTGATTGGCCCTATATCATTTCAATCAGGCCAACTATTAATTATTGTCTAAAACAGGTGGTCAAGTCGCACTTTTTCGGGGATTGATATTTTCTACATGCTAACAGAAAATGCCATATTTTTCACATTTAAGCTTTTTTGTGTGGATCTAACTTTGCACATATGATCTACCTCGTTTTTTAAAGTAGAAAATGGGTTTTGGGTCATGCTATTGTGATGTGTATGCAAGTTTTCAAGAAGTTAAAAGATTGCCCACATAGGCTCTGCTCAACTGGTAGGGAGCTACTTGTGAATGTCACCAAGTTGACGGGACATCACAAGTTTGAAACCCACAGGTCACGTCAACGAAGCTGGGTGTACTCCCCATTGGGAAGGGGGGAGAACTCAAAGGGTTTTACCAACCAGAGGCCAGTCAATGTGCGGTCAGTGATGCAGGGGCTTTTCCCTTGGATTACCCAAAAAAAAAGTTAGAAAGATCAACAGCCCACAATGTACAAATTGTATGACCCTTTTTCATATCGAGGCAGTCAGTGTAAAAAATCTATCATGGTGAAATTTTGTCTGCAAGGTGAGGCCTCACTCAATGGTTTAATGGACTTTTGAAAGGACTCACCTTGGAATAGTCCCAATAAAAAGTTTGACAGTATTTCAACTGCAATGATTGGCACGTCCTCTTTGGTTGGCTGAATCAATCACAATTATTTGTCATGGATTGGATTAATCATTCCAGTTGGTCCCAAGCTTGTAAGATTCATCTTTAGACACCAAAAAAATAGAGTACACCAAGAAAAGCACACTCAGAAAATAGCTCGAATCATAACAGTCGACTCAACCAGAGTTTGCTGAAATAACTAAACCATGTCGAACGTGCTATATCTAGCATTTGGTGACTGGATTTGATTAAACCAAAGCCTACCCAACTACATAATTTTAAACATATTCATTAAAAGTAATGGTAAAACGCACATGTTGCTATCTTTATGAAATGCATGTAGCGTTCTACCTGCTGAAACCAAATATCAGAGAGTAACTAGCCTAATGAATGTTGCAAATGGATTTCCTCAGGTAGTCTTCCGCCTTCACCATTTGACAATGTATACAAAATGTTAAAGGGAAACCACAGGAACCTAGTCTCAATAAGAATTCATGCAAATATTTGATCAAAATCAATGTATTACTGCATGTTTATCACAAAATGTGCAAATTTCAGCTCACCCTGTAAGCGTTTTCAGGCCTACGCATCACATGATGGGTCAGCGAGGAAATGGTAACAACAGCTTAAAACATTAGGTATAGGTTCTTTCCAGAGGCTACACACACATATGCACACGCACACACACAGAGGCAGCGGAGATTGCTCCTATTCATACATGCCCTGTAAATCGGGCCACTTAAAATCAGACCCACGTGAACAATGGGCACTCAAGTGAAATATGGGAGGTTACTCAGGATCCAGATAGCTTGCACTTGATATAACTGCAATCCAACAAAAAGCTACCAAGAGATACTTGGTGATGGACAATCCAGTTTACAAATCAAGCATCTAGAGGGTTGTGGGGATACCGATCTAGGATTCCATTTACTCAAACCATCAAGCCATCCACTGTAGATTAATCAGAAACAGGTTAAGTAGGGAACTTCCAGAAAGAACGGTAAGAGATGGATATATAGAAGAAAATTTTCTGCTCCATTTAACGGTACTGAACTCTGTTTGGTGATGAGAGATGTAGGCAACCAGGAGCAAGTGAAAGAATCTAAAAGCAAAGTATAGATCAAGACAGAGGAAAGCTTCAGACAAGTCATAGAGTTCAAGCAATTCAGGTAACAAATAAAATCAATATGCAATCATGAAAAGAACCACCACTGACCGGTATATGTTTGTTTGGAATTAGGGATGGCAGTGGACTAGGGGAAACAGGGCCCCACCCTGCCTTGCCCCGTTTGGACCGGGGATGAAGGACATGAAACGGACATGGACGACATGAAACAGGGATGGAGGCAAGGATGAAGGTTAAAATCAAAACCCGTGCGGGGATGGACTTACGCTTTCCCCCACTCCGCACCCGTCCCCGTCCCGATGCCCGCCTTGCCCTGTCCCCAATCCTTCTAAGGGATGGCAATGGACTGAGGGAAAACGGGGCCCTGCCCCGCCTCGCCCCCGTTTGGACCGGGGATGGAGGACATGAAATGGGGATGGAGGTGGGGGTGGAGGTTAAAATCCAAACCCGTGCAGGGATGGAGGTCCAGATTTTGAGACAGGGCGGGGGTGGAGACCTTGTCGCCCGCCCCCACCACGGTCCATTGCCATCCCTATTTGGAATAGAAACAAATACCAAAAGTCTGCTAGCTCCTGAGCAACCAACCTATGACAGTAGGATGGGATAGCTGGAAGGGTAGACTATCATAACTGAGGGTTCTCAGGTTCAAACCCCAGGGGTTGCCCCCAGCTTGTAGCACCCTGGAAGGAGGGGAAACTGCTTTGTCAAAGTGAACTGAATTATACCAAGCTATATATATATATATATATATATATATATATATATATATATATATATATATATATATATATATATATATATAGAGAGAGAGAGAGAGAGAGAGAGAGAGAGAGAGAGAGAGAGAGAGAGAGAGAGTCACTAGAATATGAGAACTAGAAATATGGGCATTTCCAACACTTCTTTTGCAAATCCAACCACGTGGATGTGCTTGGCATGCTGAATTTGCTAGGAATCAACCATTGGATCGTGTATTTTCGATGAAAAAATGCAATTTTTAAATGCTTGAATATTTATGAAAATTCTGAACCATTGATTTTAAAGCCTTAAAAAATCTCATTTATGCATCAAAATCGGATGATTCAAGAGCGGGTTCTTATAAAACCAAGCATGTAGATCACATCCGTATGGTTAGATTCAAGAGAAAAGAACAAAAAATCCATGAAAATCGTGGTTCACACATTAGTTCTCATATTCTAGTGACTCTCTCTCTCTCTCTCTCTCTATATATATATATATATATATATATATATTGTATGGAGAGAGAGAAAGAGTAAAGACTTGAGCATTGCTCAAACAAATGGAATCTGCTGCTCAAATGATGTTAAACAAAGAATAGACACTAAAGCATTTTAAAACCACAAGCACCTCAATATCATATAAAATTTCCAGCACAATGGACCAAGTTTTTGTATCTAAATTACAGGGCAAGGCTTCCGCAGCAATCATGCCAAGTCTAGCCGGTGGAATGATAGTGCGAATCCAGTGGACTTGAGACACATTGAAATTTGCTTTCCCTTCATTCACTCACAATTAGCCAGACACAAGCATTACAACAATTGTAAGGGCATTGAGAGCTATAAGAGGCACCCTCATGTATTGAATAGCATAGATGAGGCCTACAAACTGCCCTTTCAATGATTTTGGTTTCACTCCAGAAACTTCTGAAAAGCTCCATCCTCGTGGTGCAAGAAACCTGTCTTCATTCAGTATCGCAAATGCATTTGCAAGGAGAAGAAAGCCTTCAAATATTGTCCACAAACCCATTCCTGTAGCACATAAGGGGCAATGCTTGTCATTCCAATAGTCAGTAAACTTGATTTTTTATACTATGGCATCAATGTAAAGTTGCCTTCTCTTATCTCATTTAGAATTGCATAACATTATAAATATTGCCAGCATAATCAATGACAGCACAGTAATCATAGTTCAGGTTGTTATATATGAAACAATCCAGAAACAATGGACAGTGCCTGGTGATGGCAAATATAATCACATTCTCTCTATAAGGAGTATAGGACTAAAAACAGCTCTCTGTTGCTGGAACAACAAACAGATAAAAGTAACTTGGAAATGTAAACATGTAAGCAGAAATCCACTCTTGAACCCAAGGACCGTAAATTGTCTACCAATCGCATAGTATTCACAGGCATACAACTTTATGTCCACCATTCAGAAAGCAGACACTTCTACCGTATGCATCAGTCCATGGTTGTAAACAGAGAACAACAATGCAAGCCCAATCATATAATCATCACACTTGAAAAGAACAAAGCAACAGTTCAGGAAGCATGACAAAACTACCATTTGGATTCCCCACTTTTCTCATATTTGTAAGGAGCTTTCAGTCTACAATGTTTAAGTATAAAGTCAACGCTAGAAATAGTACATAACCTTCCTATTTCACAAAACGAGAAGCATGCACATCACATTCTTACATCAGATCAATAATCATAGAGGATGCCTTTATCAACCTTAAAACAGGTTATTGATTAGTTCTTCACGGATGCCAATATTCAAAACATCAGCTCCTTCAAGTTTGGCCAACTTTACACTCCACCAGCATCAAAAGATTTGAGGATAGAAGACATACAACTGCCAAATGGTTGGTAGTATGTTTGCTTTATGGACCTTAAACACATTACATAGGATTGAGTAATTTGTTTTCTGGCATGCATGATGAGATACCAAATTCGCACTCTGAAAACAAAAGAAGGGCATCTTTACCTACCACATTTTTTCCTAAATGTGGATGCTACAACGGAAACAATTCCATAGAATCAGCTTGCAATTCACAAATTGAACATACCATCATGCTACACGCATGTTAACCTTCCAACATACCAAATTGCCTTCCGGCAGACACAAGCAAAACAACATAATGCATCAAATGGGAGAAATGGGGGTGCAGATGTAAACAATTTATATACATGCCCGAAACAAAAAGCATTCCATGAATGGCCATGATAGAGGACACGGGAACTATATTGTGGTACATCGATGCATTATCTTGCAACTTCTTGGATGGATAAAATAGAACAAAAACCAAGGAAAGTGGCGAAAGAGACGTATGGTGCCATAGAGTGTAAGATCCTGGAACAGTTCAGTTCTTGGTTTGAGGTTGGTTAGGGCAATTGGGGAACAGACAAAGGTTTTAGTTATTATCCTCAGGCATAAAACTAGGATGACCATCATTGAGTTAGAGACCACAGAGAATATCGAGATTTGAAGAACACTCTTGATTTTCAATATTGTAGAGATTCGAACACCGCCTTTTAATTGTTCAACAGATAAATTTGCACCAACATTAGCGTATGGAATCACCAATAAAATCTTGACCATGAGAAATAGATCATAACTAAACTTTTAACCAATTTAATCAGTACGCTGATCTTCACATGACCCATTTTCCCTTTGTACCTTCTCCATCCATTTAACACCGCAAAATTAACAAATTGCAAGCACCAACGAAAGCGCTAAAACAAGATGAAAAATCAGAAAAACGAAGCAAGAAACTGCAAGGGGAAAGAATCCGTGAGAAATGGAAAGAAGAGAAGCAAGTCCCAAGAGTAAGCGAATACCAATATGCAGAAATGAAGAGTACCTTGTTACTGAATGGTGGCAACGGCAAAAGGACTCGATAATCAGGAGAGATCGATCACAAGATGAAAGAGGAAAGATTAACGGAAAGAAGTCATAGAGGGCCAGGCGAGAACGTAAAAAATATCACTAGGGCTACTCTGTTTGCCAGTTTTCACAAATAGGTACATTGTAAAGCTTGAAATCCATTTTTGCTACACTGAACTTCCGTATTTTTCTTTATTCCTCATTTTCAATATGCCTTTCCGTAACAAAAACACCCTTCTGTTTACAGGAAAAGGAGAAACACTGGATGGTCATTGTCCTATCAATGTAAAATTTTATGATCTTTTACCCTTGCTCATATGATCATTGTCCTAGCAATGTAAAATTTTATGAGTTGCTGCTAAGCATAGTGACAAACGTTTTTATGGGCAATTTCTGGTTTTTCAAAAACTTGCAAAAATTTCATAAATCTCGCATTTTTTGGCAAAATCTCGGCGATAAAAAAATAAATTAAAAAATATAAAATTTATTTTTTATAAGAAAATATTAATAAAAATTACATGATAAATAGCCGTTTAAAACGTAAATATCGCTTTTAAATCATGGTATTTATGTTTTTTTCATAAATCTCGCGATATTATGAAATTCTTGCAAGAAATTGCTGTTTTAAACTTTTAGGCAATTTCTCATGATATTATCGCGAGATTTTCATAAATATTGTGATATTTGTCACTATGCTCCTAAGAAGTTGCCAAGCTTAGGCTTGCGCAAGAGGTGACACCTATGAGATTTGAACTTAGACCACCTGTTGTTGTTTTTTTAGTGGGAAAATCTCATAATAAATTCCCCATTAAAAATGAGCAAATATAATATTAATAATAAAAATATAAGTAATATGAAGGAAAAAATATCAAACACAAAAAAGTCTAAAAAATAGTCTTTTAGACAGTCTTTGTGATATTTTTAAAATAGGTATATTTTTTAAAATAGCTGACGTTCTAAAAATATCAAAATATTGTGGGATTATATTAGTGACGGAAAATATCGTGATAAAAAGATTATCGAAAAAACAGAAAAGGATTATCGAAAAAAACATCGTAATAAAAAAACGTTTTCAAAGTAGAGGTGATATCGGGTCAGGGTGGGCACCACTCGGATCCCATCTCTCTCTCTCTCTCTCAACGGTCGCTGCCTCTCCCTGCACTCCAGCGGCCCATCCACCGTCCGGCTAGCCACCATCGGGGGATCATCTGCCGGGCGCACGCGGCACGCCCCCTAGTTGAGGTCCTCTCTCGCTGGGATGATTGAAGAATTTGAAGGGATCCCAACTTACCTAAATCTCGATTTCTGGTTTTCTTGATCCGTCCTGTTCTCCTTTTCTTCGAAAATTCAAGAATTTCATGAAAAATTAACGTGTTTGTTGCCCACGATTCTTTCCCTAAGGATGGCGAAAGTTCGGGACAGGACCAACGATTTTAGGAAAATCGTGCGTGCCGTGGCGATCTCATTCGGGTATAATGAGGTATTTGCTGGTTTCGGTTCTTGATATTTTTATTCTTTTGGTAAAAAGTTTGAAATTTCCATTCGATCTTTTGCTATAGTTGAATCTCATACTTATTTACTAAGAATTTGGTAGTGAATGTATACACGAAAGTTTTTTTTTGGGGCAATTAATCATTTTTTTCCTTCATTCCTTGTAATTTCCTTAGGAGTTTTTTTCTCTCGCAATTTTTGTGAATGGAAGTTGTGCAATTTGTTTCAGTCTAAATTGGCGTCAATATCAGCGTCCATGATCATGCCGAAGCCTCGGGAACGTTCTCCTTTTATCAAATCTGCACTGATGACGGTACGTTGATAGCTCGATCGATCATCACTAATTCTTTTTTATCGATGCTCTCTGGTTGCAAGTAAGCTGTTAGATTGATTGTAGGATGTTGGTGCTCCATCCGGACTGCCTGATTATGTAATGGGTGGTCTAGATGTTTGGTGAGCAATTAATGGATTATTGACAGCTATGCCGAAGCGGAGGATTTAGGGCAATCTGGATGTTTGTTATTGTTATTATTATTATTATTTGAGCAGATGTTCCATTGGGTATTTGAATGATAAACTTTGTGTGCCAATTTTTCACATTCACAACTCAATTGTTCGATATAATTCGTTTTTCTATGTCAACTTGATATGTGCAATGTGGGCAGCTCCTAATAAGATTGGTTGTAAAAAAGTGAATATTTAGCTAGTGTATGATTCCTTTTTTTTTCCTTTTTCTGTTCAAAATTTTCTCATGGTGGATTGAATGGATTGTTTTCTGTTGGTTAGCTTGAAAGCATTGATGGCTTGGAACGGTTCATTGTGAAGCATCGGAAGGATTACATTGAGCCACACCGCACCACTGAACAAGAACGGGACAACATTGAACATGAAGTGAGTTGCTCTTTAGGTTTTGCATTATCAATTTTTGAAGTTATTTGTGACACACTGTGTTGGTTAAGAGTTAGTTAAACTTGCCTAGAGCATAGGCGTGTACTTCCTTGTCAAAGTGCACGTTATGTGCGTCGATTGCTCCAATCTGGTTGGTGTTTTCTATGTTCACTAGCTGGAACCCTCATCAAGGGCTGATACTATTGTGCAAGTATTTGGTCACCATTACCAATGGGGGATCCACTTGTCTGGTAGGAGCAGCTAGTGCACGTCATCTTGTATTGGGACATTGCAGGTTCAAAACTCAATGGTGTAGGTGTATAACTGGTAGGGGTCTGCCTAACCCCAGCTTGCCTTTCAAAAAAAAAAAGTATTTGGCCACCGTTTGTTATCAGTTCTCTATATTCATAAGTTGATAACAGCGGCAAGATTTTCACTAAGATCACCAACTACTTTGAAGAGTATTCAGTTAGGATCCTTCTATAATTGATATTCATGCTCACCTTTCTATCTATTTATCTAAAAGAACTACCCCACTCACCCTTTCCTTTTACTAGAATCCTTCCTGCTCTCTAATGCTTCTTCCCATTACCTGTTCTATCCTCTTATAGAGGCATGGCAAGCTACTTGTAGGGGCCAACCTGCAATCATGTATGCTATGAGGGAAATTCACATTGAAAATTAAATGGTATCCTAACCAAGGTTGTAAGTATCGTATCGTTACCCATATCGATCGGGCCCAAAATAAAATACGTATCATAAAAAATTGTAATTTAAAAAAAATAAAAAAATCATGAAAAATAAAAAAATACCAAAAATTCTAAAAAAAATCATAACACATGAAACAATGATGAATTGCACAAAATACAACCGTAAAATTACATATGAAGCATTTATGTCTCGATGAGCTGCATAAGACATCATTAAACATCAACTATCTCAAATGAATAATGCAAAATATTAAATATCTTGCAATTAAGAATATGCTACAAGACTCATACTTTCATATTACATAAACAAAAATATTATGGCAATAGTTGCACTCGATTTTCAATCGGTTTTCATTCATTGTCATGCTAGATCACCTGATGTCATCTTTGTTGGAGTGTCGAGCCTGATTTCTACCTTGATATAAATCTCTAATTTTCACGAATCCAATGGAATTTTTTTGGAAGGTAGTTTGGTAATTTTACTCATAAATTCATAATAGAGATTTTTTACCTTAACCCACTTTCTTGAGTGAAAATTTTGTGGAAATGCACTCTTACTTGAGAAAACCGCAAAAGTCCTCTCCCTTACGCATGGATCGACCCTCAATTCGCTCTCACAACTTCTATGGTGCGTGGATACCCCTCTAATGACATGTACATAAATGAAGAAGTCAACCCTCAAAAGGTCTTTAACCCCCCCCCCCCCCCAAAAAAAAAAAAAAAAGTTTTGTCCCTTTTTAAAGTGCGTTGAAGGTGCGATACAACACGATACATGGTTATATCGTATGATGCATACAATACAAATACAATACATACTCGTATAGTGATACGAGTGTGTATTGTATCACTTTTTCCCATAGTAACAATACGCATCGTACGATATAGTACAATACTTACAATATTGATCCTAATGATGTTGAGCCTGGTGAGAGCTTGGAAATGCAAGGCCAAGCCAACATCCATAGACTTGATGGGAGGAGCGCTTGCCAAGGTTAATGCATCACTAGCACTATGGAGGTTGATATGAGGTTCTTCACCTAGTTCCACCAAGTCTTAATGCATTGGGCTATTTTCTTGATCTCAATAAGAGATTGATGCATGTTAGTATGTGTTCATCCTCAAATATTGTTGCATGATGATCGGATTGCTTGGAATGAGAAATGGTGGACTTGGGAAATGGTGATTAAGGAGGGAGGTTTTTTAGACATGTTTCAAACTCGGTGAAGGATCTTATGAAGGGTTATGATGGAATTTCAGCTCATTTGAAAGTGGAAATTTGAAGAGAGCCGGCTGTTGGAAGAAAGAGGCACACTCAAAGATTACTTTATTGTATTAGGGAAGACTAAGATGTTGAATTGTTCAAGTTGCAAATAAATAAATGAGGCTAAATTACTGTATCTGATGATAATGAGCATTTATATGCTGAAATTATTGAATTACCACCAAGTAAAGATATTGTTGATAAACCAATACAAGTGTATACTCCGCTGGAGCAAAGAAATCCTCCAAGTGCTTTAGAAAAATATACACATAATTCCCCTATAGAAGTAACCTCACTTAGAAGATCCAATCGGGTTTCTATTCCACCTAGTAGTATCATGCCTTCTTTGGGTTTTTATTTTTATTATATTGACACTACTCTTTTTATTAAAAGTACATATTACCAAAGTAGTCATACTTCCACTTTACGTAGATATGATAATCACTAAGAGTGACAAAAAGGGAGTTAGAGATTAAAAATATTTTAAAAAATATTATTGACATGTCTCACTTGGGTTATTTGAGATATTTTTTAGGCATTGAGGTTGCATACTCTCCCAGAGGGTACATTTTGTCTCAAATGAAGCTCGCAGATGACATTTGCGCCAAGTCTAGGATTTCAAATGACAAGAAAGTAGAAACCCCAGAAGTGATTAATGTTAAGTTAAGGCTTGAAGATAAGACTCTCCTTAAAGATCCTACACTCTATCGTTATTTGATTGGGACACCCACCTACTTATCCATCACCAGACCAGATATAGCTCATGCAATTCATTCTATCAGTCAGTTTCAACGTGCTTTGACCTTTGTCCATATGAGTGTTGTGTTAAGAATTATTAGATACATCACGAATATCATCACTAAAGGGCTTTTCCTATCCTCTTCTTGCTCTGTGAATTTATTTGCTTATACTGATGCTGATTGGGGAGGAAATCTTAATGATAGAATCTCAACTGGGGTTTTTGTGTGTTTTTAAGAAATTCTCTAATTTCGTAGAGATGCAAGAAGCAACAAAATGTATCCTTGTCCTCATATGAAACTGAATATCGGGCAATGACTATGACAATAATGAAACTTATATGGTTGCGATATGGGAGTAATCATCTTGATTTCTTCGAAGTTGTGTTGTGATAACAAAATCGCAATTTACATTGCAAACAATCACACTTTCCATGAGTATGTCATTATTGTCAGAGATGAATATTTGAGAGGAACTATTACATTACCGTATGTCACATCAGAATACCAGCTTGCGGATTTTTTTACCAAAGCTCTTCCTACACCTCGTTTTATTTTTCTCCTTAACAAACTTTCAGTTATTTCACCATCAGTGTGAGGGGCAATGTTAAAATATATGTATATATGTATGTATCTATATATACATACATATATATAGTTATACAGGTAAATGCCCTTTAGGGGCATTTAGTTATTTCACATTCATATAATAAAACTGTTTTTTAACAATTTATTTTTTTTCTTTTTTATTTCTGTTTTTTGTTATTTTGGAGAATCATTGGGGGTTCTATAGTCAAAATGACCATAGAGTCGTTGGGACTCCCAACTGTCATATTTCCTTCTCCTTGTGTTGTATATATAAGGGGTGTTCCCTCCTATTCTTTTATGGTTTTTACTCAAGCTTTTCCTCAATAAAGATCTATATTTTTTACTCTTGTGTTTGCCTTTATTTGTGTTGTTCCTTAGTGGACTTATTTGTGCACATTATGAGTGTGATTTTGTTAGCCCTTAGTGGCATTGGGTTGTGCTTATGCACTTTTGTGATTACAAACTTGTAAGCCCTTAGTGGCATTTTTACTACTTTCGCTATTTCATTACAACAATACAACAATGATCTCATTCCAAGGTTAATTTATGGCTATTTTATTAAGAAACTTTAATAATTTTTTCCTCTTTCAGGAAAAAGGGATAATTTTATTGAGAAAAGCACTGAATACTAGTATGATGAGGTGTAACCATGAAAGAAACAGAAAAAACAAGCATGATGTCTCCACCAAGTGGATATTCATTAAGTTCGTTGGCCAGTTATAAACATACATTTCTTGTCCAGCCTTAGAACCCACCAGTGATAGTCACATGCACTTTAGATGCTGCTCTACTTCTTCATGTCTTCCCATTCCCATATTCTTGCTAAATTAAGATGCCAGGCCCAAAAGGTTACCTTGTTCAAAGAGGTGGTCATTGGCCAATGTTTCGGTGGCAAACATTTAAAATTTACCCAGTTGAGAATCCTCCATGCCTGGACAGAATCCTAATCGAGTCTTTTTTCAGAACTACTTTCCAGCCAAAGGTCCTGTTGTGAGGAAACATCTTCTTGTTGGGAAATGACTGAACTGCCATTCCAAATTAGTCATTTGTATTCGTTTGATTGATTTTTTTTTGGCTTCAGTAGTATCTATTTGTGTGCAAAATTCTTCATACATTTTTTTAATCGTTATGTATGTTTATTTTTCGTTACTTTTGCAATTCTTTCCTTGTATCAATATTTTTGGTAGAACTTCCAACACAGCTCAGTGTGTTTCCATATAATTTTCTTATTTTTTGTACCTTCAATTTTAGTATGTCTGCAACTTATTTCACCTTTTGAATCTACTACCTTCATTTTGTGCAGGTTAGTGTATTCATAAACACATGTAAAGAACAAATTGACATTCTTAAAAATAATATAAATGTGGACGATAAGAAGAATTCAAGAATGTGGCTTGGCATTAACCAAGGTCATCCTGATGCAGATGTTGTGGCTCACAAGCATGGCATGGTATAATTTATGATTTTATGTTCCTTCACTTTTGTCTTTTACCTCTAGAAATAACAGAGGTATATTATTTTTATAAGGACAAAGTCTATGCTTCTTCTTCTTCTTCTAATTTTTGTTATTTTTTGGTTAGTGTGATGACTGATTCAAGTACTACAGTGAATGTGCCAATAGGTTACTTCATTGATTATCTTGTGTGCAGTATTGGGACTCTCTGCTAGTAGCATTTGTTGTGGTTTTGGTGATGCATCTTAGTCTAGCTCAGACTGGGTTGAAGCCAGTGCCATCACTTGGATCTCTAGGAAATGGTACCAGACTTTGCTACTTGCCCAAGTTGCCTGAGTTGGTGCCAGTTTAATGTAACTGTTTGAGTTTCAGGCTGTGTTGTCAACTTTCAAAATTTTCATTAGTTTTCATTAGCATGACCTCTGTTTTTCTTGCAATAAAATTGAATTTGTTGAATGGCTGCTGATTTTAGAGATTTGTTGAGCTTAAACCAGAAAAGAACTAAAAATGGTATAGCATTTGTTGTTTATTACTTGGAATGGGATTTTGTAAGAAGATTGCTCTGCTTATATAGAAATTTAAGTTATATGTTTGAATCTGTTTGAAATCCATGATTTCTAATGAATAGTTTCAAAATTAAACAAAAAGCATCTTGAATGACAGGTCATTAGGTTAAGTTGTCATTATTGCTTCCGTTCTCTCCTAGCATTCGCACCCTGTCCATGAAGGGTCAATGTCAAAGGACAGTGGGAGATCCACTTTCTTTATCAACTTTCCTGTAAATGAATTGTGATACCATCTAATAAATGAGGAAACTGACTTAGTTGAAAGTCATCGGTCTGATGCCTTTAAACCAGCCTGCTGAGGCCAGGGTTATATATATATATATATATATATATATATATATATATATATATATATATATATATATATATATATATATGAAAAGTGATAGCTGCTTAAACAGAACACATGTGTACTGACGGATCGTCAGCACAAAAAAACATGCAAAAGTGCTTTAAAACTAAAAAATAATGCTTTAGTGACACTTTTGAAGCTCCGCTAAAAGCCCCTGGGGTGATGTGCCCGTCATGTTTTCAATTATTTTTAGTGATGTTTTGAAGCACCGCTTAAGGCTGATTTTTGCATTTTTTTGTGCAAAAAAATGTTGAGTGCCCATCGCACCTGCGATGGATGCTCAGCATGAGTTTGTTTTCATCGAGCATGTTTGGATTATATATATATATCTATATATCTATATATCTATATATATATATATATATATATATATGCTATCTCTTGTTGCAATGAATATGAGAGTTATGTCACACTGATACTCCATTTTGGCCCCTGTATCATGTCCCTTATATACTAATCATATTGAAAACTTCATAAAAATATCCATATCCCCATATCCATGAGATATAGAATAGAGAATTGTATTTTGGACATCAAATTGGCCACAAGTGGCTAACCAGAAGCGCATGACTCAAATCTTTCCCCTGTATGTGTTTCTGTGTGAAATGGATATTCATCATTCTTTTTGTTTTGGGTACTAGATCAAGAGTAAAAACCTGAAAGAGCTGTCAATTAGAAATGATGGATTCTTGATGTTTAGAATTCTGTGGATTTCTGTTGGGAGTTCTAATCTTGGGACATTTCTAAATAGGTGCTTTGGACATTTTATTGGCGTACACCAAAACAAATGGCTTATATGAATAGGGAACAAGAAGTAATTAATCGAATTCATCAGCTCCAATCTACCTCCTGTTCTTCAGGCTTGTGTCCGCCTAACCTTCGTTCTACTTCACCATGGGCTCGTGGTATTCTTTTATTTTGTTGCTGATTGGCAATAGGAGAGCAAAATAACTAACTGTTATCTTGTAGCATATAACCATATGGTTTTGCCCGCAAGTATGTTGTTGTGTGCTAAATGGGAGATTAGGGGTATTTTGGTCATTTCAGGTCTTGTAATAGGCTGTGCCTATTAGGGGAAAACTAGTACTTTATTTTTTTTTGTCCTTTTTTGTTTTTATAGGGATTATTCGGTCAAATACCAAATATAGCTGTTAGGTTATTTTTTGACTAGTCAACATAGAGTTGACTAGTCAATAGAGCTGTTGGAATAGTCCAATAGCTCTATTGAGGTCTCCCTCTCTCTTGTATGTGTATAAATAGGGGCTTTTATCCCGTCATTTTCCAGTGCTTCTCTTATAAAGATCTTGGAGACTTCTCCATTCCTTTTCATGAGATAAATCGTGACTTCATGCGCAAGATTCAAAAGAAAGAAATTGCAGAGGCTTTGAAGAAAATGAAATCAAGAAGGGCAGTTGGCCCAGATGGTATACCTATCGAGGCTTGGAAATGCTTGGGAGAGAAAGGTTTAGAATGGTTGACAAATCTTTTTAACTTGATTTGGCGAACAAATAAGATGCCTAATGAGTGGAGGAAGAGTACTTTGGTGCCTTTATATAAGAATAAAAGTGATATACAAGATTGCACAAACTATCGTGGTATAAAACTCATGAGTCATACTATGAAACTTTGGGAGAGGGTGATTGAGTCTAGGTTGAGGAAGGTTGTCATGATATCGGAGAATCAATTTGGTTTTATGCCTGGAAGATCAACTATGGAAGCTATACATCTTCTTAGACAACTTATTGAAAGATATAGAGAGAGGAACAAAGATTTGCATATGGTTTTTATTGATTTAGAGAAGGCATACGATAGAGTACCTAGGGACGTTCTCTGGTGGACAATGATGAAGAAAGGTGTTTCTCTCAAGTACATTAGTATAATTAAAGATATGTGTGAAGGAGTAGTAACCAATGTCCGCACTTGTAGAGGGGTGACAACCAATTTTCCGATAATGGTTGGGTTACATCAAGGATCTGCTTTAAGCCCTTTCCTATTTGCGATAGTGATGGATGAGCTTACGAGATCAATTCAAGAAAATGTACCGTGGTGTATGTTGTTTGCTGATGATATTGTTTTGATTGATGAGTCTAGAGCTGGGGTTAATGCTAAGTTAGAATTATGGAGACAGACATTGGAAGCTAGAGGTTTTAAGTTGAGTAAGAGTAAGACTGAATATATGGAATGTCGGTTTAGTAAGCAACGAAGTAGTGATGAGAGTGTAGTGAAGCTTGGTGAGCAAGATATACCGGTGAATGATTATTTCAAATATTTGGGATCCATCATTCAAAAGTATGGAGAAATTGATGGAGATGTAAATCATAGGATAAAGGTTGGGTGGATGAAATGGAAAAGTGCTACTGGAGTGCTGTGCGATCGTAGAATGCCATTGCGGTTGAAGGGAAAGTTTTATAGGACGACTATTAGACCCGCTTTACTATATGGTACGGAATGTTGGGCTGCCAAGAGACATCATATTCAAAAAATGAGTGTAGTTGAGATGCAGATGCTTAGATGGATGTGTGGAAATACAATAAAAGATAAGATTCGGAACGAAGAGATACGTAAGAAGGTAGGTGTTGCACCCATTGAAAATAAGATGCGAGAGAATCGTTTACGGTGGTTTGGACATATTCGGCGAAGGCCTAATGATGCTCCAGTTAGAAGGTTGGAGAAATGGGAAAATATATTAGTTAAAAGAGGTCGGGGTAGGCCTAGGAAGACTTGGATGGAGATGATAGGAAAGGATATGAATGCTTTGAACCTCACCGAGGACATGGCGTTGGATAGAAATGATTGGAGGAAAAGGATTCATGTGGAAGACCCAAAATGAATTTCTTTTTTGGTTCATATCGCTGACCCCAATTGTTTTGGGATGAAGGCGTAGTTGTTGTTGTTGTTGTTGTTGTTGTGTTTTTCTATTTAGTCCTATAATATTTTTGATGCAGTTCACGTTGAAGGAGGAGAGAAATAATGGTCCACCGTAAATCGGTGGGGCTGAACTTCTTTATTAAACTCAGAAATGTCTCAATAGGCAATGGGAAAATGCAATAAACAGGGAAGAATGCAAGGGAAAACAGTAAACAAGTAAAAGAAAAGGAAAACTGTAGGAAAAGAAAAGTCGGCTGGGGCTTTTGAGTCTTCAATAATCCTTCACGCAACTCTAGACAGTCCTTTTAAAGACTGTCTACTGGATCGGGTCGTGGGTCTAGATTTGGATCCGACCCATGATCCGGTTCAGTCCTTCTTTGCAGCTGGTTCTGGGGCGCGTGAGCTCCACCACGCCTGACGTAGGTGCGCAGGGGTACCTCCCTGCGTCGTGGCTCTGTCCCTGCAGGTGAGTCATAGTCACGGGGTCTTTCATCTGCCCTGTGTGGTGGATCGAGTGGCACGATGGGCCCAATCGGGTCCTGCCCTGCATCATACTCCCCTGGTTGGGAAGAAGTCGGCTCTGTCGACTTGTTGTTGCCACAGTAAGCATATAGATCAGCCACGTTAAAAATAGGGGAAATATGCCAATCATCGGGCAAGGAGGTAAGCATTTGAACCTAACCGCTGGAGGATCCTAAAGGGGCCATACTTCTTAGGACTTAATTTGCTATAGGTTCCGACGGGAAAACGCTCTGGGCGCAGGTACACCCAGACAAGTTGACCGACCTCGAAATGGACATCACGACGACCCTGATCCACGAAAGCTTTGTAGGTCTCGTAGCTTTCAACAAGTTTGGTCCGGACTTGTCTGTGAATGTCACGCATATATTCAACGGCATCAAAGGCATCCGGAGCTGGAGCTGAGAGATCTGACACAGGGGCGAGGTCAACGACATGGGTGGGAGACCGACCATACACTACTTGGAACGGAGATTTACCAGTGGACCGGTTAATGGAGTTGTTATAGGCGAACTTGGCTTGAGGCAGAACGAGATCCCAAGTTTTGACATTTTCGCCCACTAAGCTCCGTAACAAATTTCCTAAGGTGCGGTTCACAACTTCGGTTTGACCATCAGTCTGGGGGTGATACGCGCTACTGAACTGGAGCTTAGTTTTTAACAGGGTCCATAACGATTTCCAAAAGTGGCTCATAAAACGCGTGTCGCGATCGGAAGTGATTGTGTGAGGTAGACCGTGGAAACGAGCAACATCTTTGAAATAATATGAAGCGACTAAAGAGGCATCGGTGGTGCGTTTGCACGGAATAAAGATAGCCATTTTGGAGAACCGGTCAACAACTACTAAAATTGAATCAAAACGACGTGGTGTGCGGGGAAGGCCCACGATAAAATCCATGGACACATGCTCCCACGGTCGTTCAGGAATGGGCAACGGGGTGTACAGACCACTATTCTGACGATGACCCTTGGACACTTGACACACATGACAACCTTGGATAAACTTGACAACATCTTTGCGCATTTTGGGCCAAAAGTATCGTTCATCTAAGAGAGCGAACGTCCTATCATGCCCGAAATGCCCTGCTAACCCACCTTCATGTAATTCAGAAATCAACTGAAGCCTGAGGGAGAAATTGGGTACACATAATTGGTTGCCACGGAAGAGGTAACCATTATGAATACAAAAACGGGGGTCAAGGTTATGAGCGGAGGAGGTGCATCCTTCCCAGACTTTGTGAAAATCAGGGTTCGTAGGGTATAACTCTTTGCATTGTTCAAAACCTATGACCTGCACCGACATAGTCATCAACAGGTTGTTCTTCCTACTAAGAGCGTCAGCCACCTTGTTCAGGGTACCCGATTGATGCCGAAGCGAAAAGGTGTACTCTTGCAAGAAGCTGACCCACTTGGCATGACGAACACTCAACTTTTTCTGACTATTCAGGTACTTCAATGCCTCATGATCCGTGTACAAGACAAATTCCTTGTAAATGAGATAATGCCTCCAATAACAAAGGGCTTGTACAACGGCATAAAACTCAACATCGTAAGTGGAGTATTGGCACCTGGCCTGAGTCAGCTTCTCGCTAAAGAAGGCGACCGGCCTACGATTCTGACTCAAGACGGCGCCAATCCCCACTTTAGAGGCATCACATTCAACCTCAAAGACTGCACTAAAATCGGGGAGGGCTAAGACAGGGGCACTGGTCATTTTGTCCTTGATGATCGTAAAGGCTTTGTTAGCCGCTGGCGTCCAATGAAAGCTAGTACCTTTTAGGCACTCCGTGATGGGGGCCATAAGGGTACTAAAATTTCTCACGAAACGTCGGTAAAAGGTGGCTAACTCGTGGAAACTACGGATCTCTCTTATAGTCTTTGGGGTAGGCCAATCGACAATCGCGCGGACTTTAGCAGGGTCGGCCTTGACGCCATCAGAAGACACAATAAACCCTAAGAACACGACACTGGATGTCATAAACTCACACTTCTTGGCATTGGCATACAATTTTTCCTTTCTCAAAATATCTAAGACTTGACGCAGGTGACTCAAATGATCAGACAATGAAGAGCTATAGACCAAGATGTCGTCAAAGTAGACAACAACAAACTTCCCAAGACACGGACGCAAAACTTGGGTCATCATATTCATGAAGGACTGGGGGCATTAGACAACCCAAACGGCATGACTAACCACTCGTACAATCCATCACGTGTCTTAAATGCTGTTTTCCACTCGTCTCCCTCGCGTATACGAATCTGATGATATCCGCTTTTTAAATCAATTTTAGAGAAAATGGAGGCACCGGATAACATATCAAACATATCATCTAGACGAGGAATGGGAAAACGGTATTTGACGGTGATGCGATTGATCGCACGGCTATCGACACACATGCGCATGGACCCATCTTTCTTGGGAGTGAGTAAGGCAGGCACGACACAAGGACTAACACTCTCTCGAATGAAACCCTTTTGCAGTAATTCCTGAACCTGTCTTAATAACTCCGTGTGTTCGGAGGGGTTCATGCGATAAGCGGGAAGGTTGGGTAGACTCGACCCGGGTACAAAATCAATGGCATGCTGAACCACCCTTCTCGAAGGTAATCCATCAGGAAGGTCATCCGGCATAACGTCGCGGAATTCCTCGAGAAGAGGGGCAACATCCGCGGGAATGGACACAGGTGAACTCATCATTGGCTTAGCCACCAGGGCATAACAATAGCCATCTTCCTGGCAGTGGTCCAGGAAAAGCCGGTACGAGAGGCCTGCGAGTCGGGGGACTCGCTCGGGTTTGTCAACTGTGGGGAAACCCGTCTCCCGGATTGGTAGAAGGACGATCTTATGGCCATTAAAGATAAAAGAGTAAGTGTTCTTGCGGCCATCGTGAGTGGTCTGGCGATCAAACTGCCAGGGACGTCCCAAAAGAATGTGACACGCATGCATAGGGGCCACATCACACCACACCTTATCGTGGTAGTGTTCCCCCATGGAAAACCGGACTAGGCAACGCTGAGTGATGGGAACCTCATTTCCTTTCTTGAACCAGGCCATCTTATAGGGTTGGGATAACTTTTCGGTGTTGAGTTTCAAGGTAGACACCACACTCTCAGATACCATGTTCTCACATGCTCCGGTGTCAATGATGACATCACAAGCGTGACCTTCACAGTTGCATCGAGTCCTAAAAATGTTATTCCTTAGCCATTTCGATGGGGTCAATTCTCGGGGTGTGGTCAACACATGACGGATGGACAACAAACTTTCGACGTTGCCGTCGAACTCTATAACTCCCCGCTCATCCTCAACCTCAACTAATGAATTGTCCTCACTATCACTCTCACTTGCGGACTCGACAATCCCTTCAACCAGATGGGTGTTCTTGCTCACGGTCGGACACTTGGACGCGACATGTCCTAACTCTTGACACCTAAAGCAACGAAGGGTCGACTCAGTAGGTTTGGTTTTGGACCGGGTGTGGAAAGCTGGACCTGACTGGTCAGATTTGCTAAGGTCGGTCCTAGGTTTTGAGTCACTAGGGGAGCTTGCTCCCCTGGTTGGGAAACTCGGCTTGGGTCGGTTGGAGGGCTCACTACGGGTCGTCCGATATTCCTGCCTCCGCTTCAGCTTGTCCTCGATGTTCATGGCATAACTGCTGGCTTGATCTAATGTTTCGACTGTGACACAACTAAAATCATCAGAGATAGCAGGGCGGAGACCCGAAATGTACCTCGTGACCTGCTGACGAGCTGTTTCCTCGATCTGCACACGCAGGGAAAGACGATGGAACTCCGCGGTGTACTCTGCTACAGTTCGGGAACCTTGGCGCAGGGTCAGGTATTCCTTGTAGGCTCGCTCGGCGTGATCCGAAGGCACGAACTTTGACTGCATCAGTCTTTGCATTTCCTTCCACGACTGTACGCGCTCTAATCCCTGCCGCTCCCTTGATCGTTGTAGCTCCACCCACCATGTCTGTGCTAGGCCTCTCAATCGTGTAGAAGCTAACGAGACACGACGATGTTCAGCAACTGTGTGATAATCGAAGAAAAACTGCACTGCATAAGACCAGTCGAAAAACTGCTCCGCGTCAAATCGCCCCGCAAACTCCGGAAGATCCAATTTCATGCCATAGGTGGAAGAGTGGTCTGGTGGTCTCTGTTGTCGCGGCTCCACTATCCCTGCAGGATGCTCGTTCCAGAAAATGTCGTCGTCCCAAGCTGCTTCATTGCCCATATGGTGGTATTGTTCGCCGGGATGCTGGTGCTGTCGAACTCTCCCGATGGGGGGTCGGCGGTCGGGGCGCGCCGGTTCCTGCTGACATTGCCTCGGTCGGGTCTGCCCGTGGGCGGGCACCATCTGCGGCCGGTATGGTGGTACTGGAATGACAGGAAGTCCAAGGTTCGGGGGAGGGTTCGGTTGAGGTTCTGGTGCCGGACGGGTAGGATTGGTATAACATGGTTGTGGGTTAGGAGTATGGTATGGGGCCGGATATTGGGTTGGGGTTTGGGTAAACAGGTTGGTTTGGGTTTGGGTATGGGTATGGGTATGGGGGTTGGTGGGTATATGGATGGGTTGACTCGCCCGATGGGATGTGAATCGGGCCCACTCCTACACTACTCGTCGGACCCAGATATGAGTGGGTTGGATCGAGGTTCGAGTTGTGGGGATAAGAAGCTTGGTTTGAACTCGATCCCCGATCCATAGCATTATGGGTCTGGTTTTGACCCGGCTCAAATCCAAACTGGAGCTCCGTCCGAGTCCGATATGGGTTAGGGTCGGTCTGAGGTATCTGTTGAGGGTCGGGACTAGTGGGTTGGTTCTGGCTCAGGGCTGCCCGCGAACCGGAACCAACTAGGTAGGCTGGGTAAGGGGTGTCTAGACCCAAACCCGTTCCCTGAGACCCAATGGCTGGTCCCAGTGACACAGGCCTGGGTCCTGTTGCATTACAAATTGGATTGGGTCTTCTTGGATCTGGATCCATCAACAAAGGTTCGCCCATTCCAGCTCGCAGGGATGCGGCTATGGAGCCTCCCCGTGTGGGGTCGGGGAAGGAATGCTCGTCTCTCCCAAACGGGACTGATAGGACCGGGCCAGCAGCAGGGTCCAGCGGGACGCTGGGCCCCGGCCGACTCAGCTCACCCTGCGACACAGCCCGAGCGAGTCCCTGCCACGATCCTGGGCCCGCAGGTGGGCCCAGCGCAACACTGGGGCCCTGCAGGCTCGGGCCGACCCTCAACGCACTTGCTGTTGCGCCTGGCCACGCACCCTGGCCTGCAGGTGGACCCAGCGTACCGCTGGGCCCCTGCAGGTTCGGGTCCACCTGTGAAACAGGCGCAGTCAGCCTTTGTCGGGAGTGGGGTGCTCTTACCAGGGCATCGTTGTTCGGCGGGATCCCCTGGTGCTGTCGCGAGGTGTCTGGACCCTTCGTGGATGCTGAAACAGGCGCGATCACTCGCTGTAGAGGTATCGGCTGGTGTGAATCAGCCCCTTGGAGGTTCAGATTTGCAAACACGCCCTCATCGACGTCAGCACCTGGTATTGCGCACGTTCCCTTGCGCGCCTCAAGTGCTGTCAACCGATCGTCCATCCCATCCAGCCTCTTCGATAGGCCTGCCACATCTCGGGTCACGCGCAACACATTCTCCTGGATTTTCGTCAACACCTCCATGACACGCAGCATGAGATCTTCGCTGCTCGCCTCCTCACACACTTCGCCTTGTACCGGATCGGTTCCCTCCTCAAGAGCCATACCGCTGATGAAGTTGGAACGCTCGCTGCTCTGATACCACTTTGATGCAGTTCACGTTGAAGGAGGAGAGAAATAATGGTCCACCGTAAATCGGTGGGGCTGAACTTCTTTATTAAACTCAGAAATGTCTCAATAGGCAATGGGAAAATGCAATAAACAGGGAAGAATGCAAGGGAAAACAGTAAACAAGTAAAAGAAAAGGAAAACTGCAGGAAAAGAAAAGTCGGCTGGGGCTTTTGAGTCTTCAATAATCCTTCACGCAACCCTAGACAGTCCTTTTAAAGACTGTCTACTGGATCGGGTCGTGGGTCCAGATTTGGATCCGACCCACGATCCGGTTCAGTCCTTCTTTGCAGCTGGTTCTGGGGCGCGTGAGCTCCACCACGCCTGACGTAGGTGCGCAGGGGTACCTCCCTGCGTCGTGGCTCCGTCCCTGCAGGTGAGTCATAGTCACGGGGTCTTTCATCTGCCCTGTGTGGTGGATCGAGTGGCACGATGGGCCCAATCGGGTCCTGCCCTGCATCAATTTTATATGCACTTAGTGCTTTTGTTGTTGTCTTTTGTTGGTTATTGTATTGTCCGTTAGTGGACTTATGCTTGTGCACATTGTGATTGTGATCTTGTAAGCCCTTAGTGGCATTGGTTTGTGCTTGTGATCTTGTAAGCCCTTAGTGGCATTGTTTTTGCATTTTCTGTTATTTCATTACAACTATGAGTTTTGGGTCTTTAAGCATATTAGTTTTCTATCATCTTATTGTTAAAGAAAGTTGCTCTAGTGTTACAGTGGGTTAGGACTTGTTACCTTTTATGGTTGTGTAGGACTCCAGACAAGGAGAAAAATGTGATTATGAATTTAAGAGATTTCTTGTCCCCTAACATAGAGTATTTCCTTGGAACATTCCAGGGCTGCATATCATAGGGGTAAGTAGGTAGATTTTTTAGGTTCTATAAACTTTGTTTTCAATTAATTGTGTTGGTCTCCTTTTTGTGTATCTGTGGGACTGTCTGATCCATTTTCCGCCATTAGTAGTATTAGAGCAGGTTTGTTCTTGAAGTTCAAGTCATCTTTGTTATGGCTCTGATGGATTCCAAGAATTAAAATGCTGATGTACCTTCCTATGATTTGTGGATTTACTTCAAATTTTTAACAATCATAGTGAAACAAGTATCAAATTTGATAATCAGATGCATTAACTTCATCAAAATTACAGAGATACAAAGAAATAGAAAGGCATGCCACCACTTATTATGGTTCTTGGTTAGGAAGGTCGGTTATGTTGGACTAGGCTAGACGTTGCTCATCTGCATTTAGCCAATTGTTATGCATCCCAAAACCATTTCAATCATATTGCTAGTCAGAAGTTAACAAAAACCTGATTGCTTTGACAAGTTTAGTACAAGAGTTTGAAACAAGCTCCAAGAGTTTGCTTTGACAAGTTTAGTACTGCAGTTGTGAAGTTGGTTTTCAGGCAAAGCTTTCATGATCATGCACTATTTGTTGCATCCTCTAATTAAGGGCAGTGTATTCCTTTGTTGTATGTGCATGATATGATAATTGTGGGGGAGGACAAGATTATGATAGAGAATGTGAAATCTAGGCTGGCAGAAAACTTTGAAATGAAAGACTTAGGCAAGTTAATTAAGTTTTTGGGGCTAGAAGTTGCATATTCATAGAGAGGCTACTTGTTGACTCAGCACAAGTATGAAACTTATTTGATTAGAAAAGCAAGACTAGCTGAAGATAAGAAACATGTGAATACTCCCATGGAAGCCAACTGCAAACTAAAACATTTAGACAAGGATCTTCTTGATGATCCTACAGTGTATAAACAGTTGGTAGGAAGTTTGATTTACTTGACCATCTTGTAACTGGATATCACTTTTGTTGTGCATGTTGTGAGTTAGTTTATGAGTGCTCTCAGATCTTCACTTGGCAGCTGTGTTAAGAATTATTGGATACATCAAAAGCATCATGCATTATGCACTAATCCTTTGTGTTAGAGTTGAAGGCATATTGTGATGTAGGCTTTGGTAGAGTATCTCAAGAGAGACATTCTACCATTGGGTTTTGTATATTCTTGGGAAACTCCCTAATATCATAGAGGGGCAAAAAGCAGCAGAGAGTTGCTTTGTCCACAACGGAAGTGGAGTATCGTACTAAACAGAGATTACATGGTTGAGGTGGTTGTTGCAGGATATGTCAATGTTGAAGGTGTCACTACCTTGTATTGTGACAATCAGAGTGCTATTCAAATAGCTAAAAATTCGGAGTTTCACGGAGTTCCATAAGAGAACAAAGCACATTGAGATAGATTATCACTTTTACTCGTAGAGCCTACTTGGAAGGGATCATATCATTGTCATACATTGGGACCACTAGTCAAATAGCAGATGGTTTCACCAAAAGCTTACCCTTGAAGGCATTCCAACAATTTCTTTTCAAATTTGGAATAATTGTGTTCTCATCATCCCAAGTTTGAGGAGTGTTAAAGAATGTCATATTACATGTATATGTGCTGCCCTCATAACTGTGTACATATGTCTATTATTGAGGGGCATTTATGTAACATAGCATTAGGGAGTAGGGACTCAAGTCAACTATTTTTGTCCTCTTGTGTAGCAAAGGGGGTTGACCCCTATGTGTTGTGTATTCGCATTCTTTTTGAAGTTAATGAAGCCCTAACTCTTTGAGTGCTTCTCTTATTTTTCTTCTTCTTCTTCCTCTTTTCTAGTGCTTGGACTCTCTCTGTGCAATATAAGTCATGCGTGAATTGTGAATGAAGGGTCTCTCTCTCCTTCCCTCTCGTCTTCTCCTTCTGTGACTTCCTCTTCCTCATTGCTCTTCTTCTTGTTCCTTGTAATTCCAGATCGAGCTTGCTCTCACGGGCTCTCTGGTCCGGATCAAGGTGCTCCCATTTATTGGTTGAGCTTGCCTTTTTTTTTGTGGCCGAAGTAATCCTTGGTTGATCGAGCTAGCTGGCATCCCTAATTCCCAATTTCTGGAGCTCTCAGCTAAGGCGTAAACTACTTGAGCATTCAGATCATCCGAGGAGCTCATATCTCCCTTAGTCGAGCCCTACTCTTTGTGGATCTTAGTGCCGATTGAGTTTTTTGGTCTCAGGCTTCAAATCTGGCAACCTGAAGTGCAATTCTCAGCAGAACCATGTTCTGATCCACATCAGAAGCTTGATCCCTCAATTTGAGTCAGAATCAGCCCTAATCTCGAACTGCATTAGGCGATTTCAAGTCCGGGGTCTTAACAATTGGGTTTAATGGTCATAGCCAAGGTTGAATCCATGAAGTTCTGTCTAAGCACAAGCATTCCTTGCTGGCCTGCTACCTAACATGGTCCTTCTTCACTCATGCTTAACCCAAATTGGATTGGGTTTTGAACCTGCTGCTAGGCTTGTATTCCATGTGGATTAGGTTGAGAGAGCATGGTAGTGGCCATCCTTCCTTGATCCCCCGATTGGATTGATTTTATTGAACTCGATAGATAACCAGGTTTGAGGATGTCATGGTTGGAACTTGACTCAAGCTATGATGAATATGGCTTTGGGTCAACTTGTGTTCTAAGAACGTGATTGGACTGATTTTGGTATGTAGCAGTCAGACATGCATGAAACACTTAGCCTAGTGGAAACTAACCCATCATCTTTCCTAGCCATTTCTAACCAAGGACCCTAGCTGAGTGAGTTTTATCTAGGCCAAACCCATGTTCATCATGTGAAAAACCTTCAAATTATTTGTGAACATGCATACCTGATTCATGGACATAATCTTTGTGGCAGCATGTCCTATAGATTTCTTTATTATGTGATTTTTGGTGCTTTGTGTTTGGTAGTTGGGTTTCATGGTTGGTTTCATTGTGCTTGTTAAACATTTGAAGTAAATCCTCCACATAATTTTGTCTTCTCTAGATCAACTCTGAATTCTAGGTACTATGTATTTTCTTGCAAGATCACCTCTTTAAAATTCTGAGTCTCTGCTGATAAATTTCAGGTTTTAATTTTAAGTGAGCGTCTTCATGCTGTCACGTCACACTTTGATCACCTAAGAGCAATTCGCTTCCAGGATGCTATTAACAGAGCCATGCCAAGGAGATTGCAGCGCAAAATGGTCAAATCAGTGTCTCCAGACAGCTCCAAGCCCACTAATCTTTCTGAAATTCAAAGTGGGGAACCTCAGTCTGAGACTCTGAAGGTCCAGCAGCATGTCTTAGATGATGAAACACGTGCTCTACAGGTGATTACATTGCTGCAAAATGATAACCCAGATGACTTTGATGACTGATTACAGCTCTTTTTCATTTGTTCCTCTTTGAATTTATTTTAGAGCACTGTGATCTATGAAACACACACACACACACACGTGCATGTGTGTGTATAATTAATGGTTAAATTTCTTTCTCATTAGTTAGAATTTCTCTTTGAATTTATTTGTGATACTTCTGCAGGTAGAGTTATCAGACCTCCTGGATGCTGTTCAAGAGACAGAAACTAAGATGGTCGAGATGTCAGCATTAAATCATCTTATGTCTACTCATGTCCTCCAACAGGCGCAACAGATTGAACATCTGTATGAACAGGTTAGCCATTTCCGTTTATGATGTCTATGTATTTCCTTCAGATTGGAAAAATTTTCATGCTTATGTTTTATTTGGAAAATTCTAATTCTCATTGACCAAATGCCTAGGTCAGCTTAAATTTAGTTTTGGCAGAGGCGTTTCCTGGATTGGTGAAATGATCTCCAAAATAGGCTTTTCAGATTCTTTTCATCTTGACTATTTATATCTAATTTGATCTCCAAAATATCCTTCTGTTTTGTAAAACTGATACCTTATTTTTGCTCTTCTATATATGTCTTACTACCTTACATAATTTGTCTGTTGTGCTTTCAGGCAGTCGAGGCAACAAGAAATGTAGTTCTTGGCAACAAGGAGCTTTCAAAAGCAGTTGAGCGCAATAGTAGCAGTCGGACATTTCTTTTGTTGTTCTTAATTGTCATTCCCCTCTCTCTCCTGTTTCTTGATTGGTATCAGTAGAGAGACAGAGAGAGATATGTAAGACTTTTTGGTTTGGTTTCTTATAGTGGCAAGGTTTTACATGCTCAAATGAGCTTCTTGTGATTGTGTAGAGCTTTGTTGGTGTTCAGAGGAATCACGTTCCTTGCTTTTTGAAATAGCACGCAGAAGAGGAATGATCTAGTGTATTTGACTGCAAAAAATACTAGGTACTCCCCATTTAATACCCACACTTCTGGATTGGGATGGGTATCTAGATGCCCATATCCACCCTCAGTCTAGCCTGAGTGTGGTGTGCTAGCAAGTATCTGAGTTGATGGTTTGAGTGGTTGGTGTGCCCATGATGCAGTTCAGCAACTGCACTTGATCATTCCTTTTGGAAGCCTGCAATGCTGTTGATGAAGACTGATCCTTTCTGGGCAAGCCTGTAAGCATTCTTTTTCATTCTTTCTTCTATTATTTGGTTAAGATTAGCACTTCTGAGTTCTTCTAGTGTTTGGTTTTGAAACCTCTATCCATGTTAAGGCTTGATCAATGGTTTTTTTTGTGGAATTTTTCGAATACACCCCAAAGTTTTTGGTCTAATTCATTCGCACACCAAAACTTTTAGAGTTTGCAAATTTCTACCAAAGTTTCAGCTTGAGTTTATGAAATGACACCGGTTTAGTTACTAGTTATGTATTTATTAAAATGACCATGCTACCCATAGACCTTTTTCATATGAAAGACCCTAAGCTTTTAGGAAAGTTTCTCTCTCTCTCTCTGGCTCAAAATTAAGTCAATTCAGTTGTCTAGATATGCAAGTTAAAACCATACTGCTAGCATATTCACATACATCTAGGGGTGTCAACGGGCCTGGTTTACCCGAACCAAACTGTATAAGATCCGGGTATGGTGATAAATAAGAAGACCCGATTAAGACCCAGATCCGGACCCAAAGGTCTGATTAATACATGGACTCCGGTATAGTTTGTAAAATTTTATACCAGACCCGGACCTGACCCGAGTTCTGATTAAGATCCGCAATTTTCAAAGTAAAAATGCTAAAAATTATGGTTTTACTGGGTATGATCCGGGTTTGGTTCATGTAGTTCTTATTGGGTCTGGGTATGGTTTTCTTATAGTGAACCTGATTAGACCTGGGTCCGGACCTGATACCATACCCGAAAATCTGGTCCAAGTCTGGTTTCACCTGGGTCCGAACCAAACCCGACCCATTGACGCCCCTACATACATCACGATAGCATATTGATGATATTTTAAAAATATTGTGAAAACCGTGCGATATTGTGGTCACTACTTTAAATGGTCAAAATATCATGATATTATCATTTTAATGAAAATATCGTGATTATATTGTGGTATTTACTTTTTTATCAGTTATATTTCAGGAGAAAATGGGCTTCTTTATTTTTTTTATATATTCTATATATTTGTTCCTTTTTACATGTTTCTGTTTCTATTTTTTTAATTTACTTATTTGGCTGATATTTTTTGAACAGAAACATGTGCAATAAGAAAAGTTCTCACGAGAATTTCACTGCCGTTATTTTCCCGTTCTAAACTTTTTGTCACTACGGTTTCACTCTTCGGGTTTTATTTAGGTTGGATTGGGATTGATCAGAAAACTGATCTCAGTCTGATGGTTTGAGATTCGAACATTTGATCAATTATTTTCAGATGTTCAAATCCAGAACAAATGAACTTACTATTATGTTAATTTGCATCCAAGTCTGAATCATTTTGTGCTCAACCACATGTGGATCTTCATCTTCAAATTGTTTGTTACAGATCCGATTTGTTTCTATCAGATCCATTTAGCATAAGGCACATCTAACAGAAAGTGATTTGATTAAGGCTTAACCAAAGCTTAAGCTGAGTTGGTGTTCGACTCAGGTCAGATCTAGGCATTACTGAATTCGAGCTTATCAGATTGTGCATAATAAGATTTCAATTTGGAGTCAAGAGTCAAATGAGAAAAACGTAACGCCGAATCCAATTATCTAATCTGATATAATTTTATATGTAATTGGGTCAGATAATCCATTGGATTTGGACTTGGATCCAGATGCAAATCTGCATACAGAATCAGACTCGGATTACTAAATCAGATTCTATTTGCTTTACTAATTGGATTGGGCTTGGACAGATGTCGGATCTAAAGTTGACCCATTTTGACATCCCTACTAGTTTCTGGACGTAACGGGCATAAGGCCAGCCTGATGCCCACCCTTATGTGTGGATCTAATTGGATATGGATCGCTTACCCACTTTTGACAAATTGAAGTAGGACTCGAACCCAACCTGAATCGTATCTACTCAAAGAGGAGGAGGGTCCTTGAGTCATTCATCACCATGGAGCTATGTCACGAAGATACGCGGACACGAGGATGCGTTATGTGGGTCTGACTTGCAATTTTTGATTTTTTTCTAAAATTATCGCACAAGGGCATGCAAATTTTATTTTTTTAATCAATAAATTTATTTCTTCGTTATTTTAATATTAAAATGCATTTTTGATGAAATAATATTAAAAAGTATTAAAATATTAAGAACATCAAAATGATAGTTCTGTCAGTCTTCATGTTCAAGAGTATCCGCTCGTGTCAACCATCCACACCCAAAATGGCGTGTCCATGTGACATAGCTTTTGTGGCGTCATTATCAACTCTTCTTCCCTCTCTAACACTCGCCCCTATTGCTACGGGTAAGGGATGGCAGTGGACAGGGGAACAACGGGGCCCCGCCCTGCCTCGCCCCGTTTGGACCGGGGATGAAGGGCTTGAAACGGGAATGAGGGTTAAAATCTATCCCTGTGTGGGGATGGAGGCGGGGATGGACTTACACTTTCCCCCACCCGCCCCATCCCATCCCCGTCTCAATCCCCCCCGTCCCCAATCCTTTAAGGATTGACTATAGACCGAGGGAAAACGGGGCTCTGCCCCGCCTCACCCCCATTCGGACCAAGGATGGAGGACATGAAACGGGGATGGAGGCGGGGGTGGAGGTTAAAATCCATCCCCGTACGGGGATGGAGGCGGGGATGAAGGTTCAGATTTTGAAACGGGGCAGGGTGAAGACCATGTCCCCCACCCCGCCCCGGTCCACTGCCATCCCTAGCTATGGGTGGGCAACGAGCCTACTTCAAGCAAGGCCATGGGTCTATTCGGGCTGGGCTGAGCCTCTATACACACACACACACACGTGAGTCCAACCAAACTGCGGGCCAGCCTGTGCCAGCTGGTTCGGGCCGAGCTTGGGCCTATAAAATAGACTCAACCTCAGCCTGCGATGGGCTGGCACCCGGCCGGTTGCCCACCCCTACGCCCCACGATACTGCTTACTCTGTCACTTGGATGCCTGTATCGTGTCTCTTTGTATATTATTTCTAATAGAAAATTGCACAACAATAACGTGTCTCGTGTCCTTGTGCCATATCTCCTATTCTTCTGGTGCGAAAAATGGCGGAAATTTGGTCACCAAACGCCCTCAACTACCCGAAAACGTAATCGCAAAGGTACCAATTAGGTCACCGAACGCTCCCCCTCTTTCATCTTTGCACTCTACTGCTGCACCTTCACCCATGAGAGAGAGAGAGAGAGACAGAGAGAGAGAGAGAGGCATTGCGTGCTTCGCAAAAGGGCATCGGATTCAGTGGAATCAGTGCAGAAACCATGGGGGCAAGCACTGCACGAGCACCAACAAAGGAAGAGGAAATAAGAAAGGTCGTACCAACAAAGCGTAGAGCTTCAAGGTGTAAGAGAACGATGTGGAGAAGAAAAATAAAACAATGGTAGCGACTGAAGAAGAAGATGATGGGGGATGGCTATAGTGACATTGATAGACTTTCCCAGAAGATGTCCTTATCACCCGATTTACATGTGATAGAACTGCTTCCGGGGATTCTTTTGTGGCTGGTATGGTGAGGAGGAAGTTAATTGAGCACTCAAAGATGTATTAGGACCAAGACAAACTAGAGAGAAGACCTTGGTATTGCAATTTGCTGCAGGAATTATATTGTAGTGGGCTATTGCTTCTCTAAGAGAGTTTCCAACTGAAAGTACCACAGAGAAATTTGAAATAGCAGGTACTGTGTCCCCTCCATAAGCTCTTTCTTCTCTGACAAGATAAAATTTTAGACACCATTCTACCCTTTTCTCCTAAGATGTAAGCTAACTGAATTCTGATATGATGCCTATAGATATGCTGAATTGCTTTTAGCTTTGCTTTTTTTATCAGAGAGAGAGAGGTGCTATGTTCATTAGTCTTGTATTCCTCCAGCTTAATGTTTTGCAAGATACAAGCCATGGTACAACTGTGTTTTTCCTTGATATTCATCTTTTGATACTGTATAACAAAGTGAAGGTTGATGACTTTGCACTAAGATCCCATGCTGCCTGGTTTTATTGAATGCCTCTATTTCATTTGGCATTTTAATGCAACATGGGAAAAAATTACACTTTTTATATAGGAGTAACTCATGCTTATGTATGTATCTGTCTTCAACCGGCCACTGCATGGGCTATGAACAAACCTTTATGCAGGCTCTCTTTTCCTCTTCCTAATACAAAAGATTCCCAACTTGCAGAGCTAACTGTGCTGTCGGTAGGCCACAAGTTTTGATATGCCAATACTTCAAGCTTGCAGTGGATGGCCCTTTAGAGCAGCGAGCCATGCAATGGTATGGGAATATATCATTAACAATCCTTTAATCTCCGTGTCTTTCTGAGCTGATCTTTATCCCAAGCAGCTCAAAATAATCCCATACTTTAAAAATGCCAGGACTTTTTGTTGCAGAACTATCTGCCCGACTGTCCTGAAATCATTCTCAGGCTCGTTTGTGACTTATCATGACATATGCAGTCGGGATATGGATTTGCATAAAAGCTTTCCTCAAGCCTTGGGAATGAGCTGGGCTGTCTTAAATAAGGAGCTCCCATCCTGTTTGAATGTATTTCCTTTACCATTGATGAGAATTTATCCCATGATATTTCTCCCCGGTCATAGCGATCTATTAGATCCACAAAGTTCTGCCTGATGCAACAGAATGGAAGTTGTCACTCGTCATTCATATATAACCTATGAAAAAGTTATAAAACATACTCCTGGCTGGTATCATTCAGGTTGAGTATCTGAATTCTGAACTATGAATATCTGTTCTTACTTCTTACCTGTCTGGGTTGATGGTCTTGTGGAAACCTTCAAAACTTCGATGTCCCTGCACGGCTTTGGCCATGTTCCCATCATATGTGAAAACAAAGACATCACTTTCCAGGGCTACAATGTAGTCCAGTGCTGCAAGCCTGTTCTGATACTGTTTAAAAGGATCCAATTCTTCTTCCGTTGCTAGCGTTGAATGTGTATACACTTTAGGATATTCACTTTGAAATGCAGTCATGCTTTGGTTACCATAAATTTCACCTGCAACAATGTAGATGGTTGTTGTGGAAGGATAACCCAATGCTTTCAGGAAAAGTGCAGTTTCTCTTGGAGCCATTGGGCACCCTCCTTGAAGTCTTCTCTCCTTGCTGTCAATCTCTTTCTCTTTCCAATGCTTTACACTATATCTCATATCTTGCAGCTCCTTTGCTTCATCTTCTGTGAGGTTGTGACTGCAGCCAGTGAAGGCTAACATGTCCTTCTCATATCTGCCACAGATAAAATACCTCTTCAAGTCTTTGTTCCAATCTGTTGCAGTGGTTAACTTCGTATATATGCAGCTGTAGTTTACCTTAGATGGAGAGCAATATAGGGGCTGCCATCACTTCTTAGCCTGGCCACTAGTTTCTTTCCGAGCTCTTCTATTTCAGGCCTGTATCGAAGTGCTTTATAATTTGCACGGCATCGCAACCTTTGGATCGAACTAGCAAGGCCATTGTTTTCCAACCGAGAGTCTGTGTGCGTGAACTTTATAACCTTGTGGTGCTTCAATAGTGCTAGCACTTCACCTTTGTAATAGCTTGCCTGCCAGCAGAAGCCGTGGAGGGTTAACTGATAAGAAGTGGATCTATATGTTAAAGGATTCTGCAAAAAAGGCTCACCTTAGACCAGGAAATAGGCGCTTTTAGATACGGTTTCACATTCTTACACTCTGGTGGTAGAGTCTCCACTATCTCAATGTCATCCTTCAGGACATTTATGAAGTGCTCTGAATCGAATATGTCCGTGAACTCACTGTAAGAAAATTTAAAGTTTTAATTCATTCATGATCTGAAAACAAAGACTCAGCACTAGGCAACAAATTCGTGAACCTGAATTCTGAACCTTAGCCTTAAGGGTGCATTTGAATGCTTACAGAGATCCACAGACGAGCAGCTCAAGGTCAGATCTGGCGTGAAGCCCATGCCAGATCAGACCATACAAAAGGATGCCTCCCCAAAAATAGCTTAAATTCATGGAAGTTCTTTTTTCTTTTTCAGATAATCGGGGAAAACCATCTCACTCACTTGCGAGCTCATTGGTATAAGAATTTCTGGTCCCCCTTAAATCCTACCGGGGAGTACACCCAGCTTCGGCCTCCTGGAAAGGGATGCATGCTTATGGGTTTCAAACTCGTGATGTCCTTTCATCTTGGTGACATTCATGGGTTGCTCCTACCAGATGAGTTGAGCTTAGACAATGCAATGTTTACCTTGGATCTGTCCAGAAGGATTCATGGTCCAAATATGGGAGAACAAGTGTTGCATTCATAATTTTCGCGATTGCGACCATATCACAGATCTGAAAATCAGTTCATCCAAAAGGTAAACTTTTGAAAAAAAAAACCATAGCAAAGTTTCAACCAAAAGATAAACTGATAACATACTCCTGTTCTCATTTGGTTCAATCCACCGTTTGCATGGACCAAAATATAACCGTTTGTGCGCGATCTCGTTCCTGCAAGATTACGAGCCGGCCATTTTCTTACGGATACCAGAGATTTTTATGAAAAAAATGAAGAAAAAATGATAAAAATTTCGTACTTATCCGATTTTTTGGCCGTGCAATACATTGAAAATAATTTTCACTGTTTGGCTTTAACCAGATATCAGGAACCTGCTTATATATACAAAAGCTAAAGTCAGGATTATCTGGAGGCAAGTTTGGCAAAGCTATGCTATATTTGACATTCTTCTACTACTACTAGCTAGTGGTGTTCATCTTTGAGATAGATGACCCTTAGTATGGATAACACTGCTTTCTTCCTTTGCTTGAAACATGTGACATGTTTCAGCAAGATCTCCAATCTAATTATTTTGGTTTGGCTCATTCAGTTGAATGATGATCCAGGCACCTTTGTGTGCTTACAGAGTAGTAGGCCGCTGGTCCCCGAGGAAGGATTTTCACATGCCACAGGAAAACATGGAACCCAGGCATGGGCGGGCCATTTTTCCTGTGGGGCTTGTTTGTTTCATGTCCTGTGAGAAAATGACCCTTTTCCCGTAGGAACATGCCATTGTTTCTTGTGAAACAAACGGGCCCTTAGTCTGATGTTTGGGTGCATCAAGATATGGTGCTAGTACCAACGTGAGCTCTGTATGATTGGTAGGAGCTGTCAGTGCAGGTCTCCCTGTGGTGGGACGTTGTAGGTTCAAACCCTATTGGTAAGATGACTAATAACTGGTGGGGGGTCTGACTAACCCCAGCTTGCCTGCCTTTAAAAAAAAGATTCAAAGGCATCAGCAGAGTAAGATCAAGGGCGACTATCTGTCTGTGGACCTATCCAAGCCATGCTGCTGGGGCCAGGTCATTATGGACTAGAAGTCTTTGTACGACACTATAATGGCATGAGCCCATGAAGGCTTCGCTCGTAGGGGTCTCTTGAATGTCACTAAGTTCAAGGGATGTCACAAGTTCGAAACCCATAAGTATGAATTCTTTGCAGCAAGGTTGAAGTTGAGTGTACTCTTTGATGATAAGCAAAAGGGGACTTCAGGTTTTTATGCTAACAAGCTCACGAGTGACAGGTGGATTTCCTGGATTATCCCAAAAAAATGAAGACATGACTCAATGTCCTATTTGGATGATCCATGAAATCCAGATTTTGTTCTTATTTCATGTATCAAACAAAGAATGTGTCATTACAACAAACGAGACTTTAAAGGTCCCAACGGTCCACAAGATCCATCTACCTCCAAGTCCTCAAGCAACACGATTCTAACACCCGAGCTTCTAACCCGATACTTTGGAAACTCGGAACACAACCCCAATTCCGAGTCGAGCGAACCAAAAAGAAAACCAACACAAACTCGATCAAATCCACGATACTAAATCCCAAAATCGCATATTCTCAAACACCATCCACAGAATAAATCCAGAAATCTTCTCCCAACAATCCTAGAATCCAAAACTTCAAAAAATATTTAAGATAAAACTAGAAAAAAAAATTAACTAAATCCCAATATTCCAGCCCCAAGGGGTTAGGCTAAGTATAGAGGTAGATATAGGTCTCTGATCCCGAGGGTGATTTCTCTGTCCTTCATAAAAAATCCTGGTATGACAGGTTGAACTTGAAAATCACGACAATTATCACGCTTTTCAGTTTCACGTAGAATTCTAGAGAAAGGGAGACAGACCGTTAGCTCCTCGCTCCTGGTCCGGCGCCTCGGCACGAGGTGCTCGCTCTCGGCGAGCGCGTTGACGGCATCTCCACCGCCGGCGACCGTCTGCATCACCATCAGGCCGGCGTCGGGCTCCTTCCTTCCGGCCAGCCGGACGTCGAGGTCCACGGACGAGATCTTGAAGAAGTAGGAGACCGCAAGCAGAAGCGTGAGGCCGGAGATGGCCTTCCTCCCCGCGTGAACCGTCCGGAGGGCCCGCCAGAATAACCCCGCCACCGCCTGAGACCGGCGGAGGAACGGGTGGCGCTCGTCGTCGGCGTCGCCGGAGGCCGCGAACGGGTCGGAGTGCCTCCGCCTCGCCGCCGGCCCGCTTATCCTCGGGCTCGACGCGGTGCTGCTCGCCATCTCCGCCACCGATCGGAAAGTCGTCAGAATAACTGAAACATGCACGGAGGAGGACAACGGAATTGGTGGTTAGTTTCCGTTTCCTTGTTTTCTAGAGAGAGAAACAGAGAAAATCTAGAGAGAGAAATGTTAGAGAGAGAGAATGAGGGAGAGGTTATTAGTGAGAAAAGATCCCTGATCGGGACCATACTTAAAGAGGAAATTAGTTTTTTTTCCTTTTTTTCTTTTTTTTTCTTTGCTTTTAATTTTTTCCTGTTTAATCAATGATACTAATGATTTTTTGTTTTTTTTTTCTTTGCTTTTCTTATTAAATTAATATTATTTAATGAATAGAGAAGAAAAGGTCAGGACTCAAATTGATCCATTGATCAATGTCAGATGGACGGCTGACAGTACTCAAGTTGGGAAGGGACTCAATCTTGAGCATTGATGAGATCAGGGCACGTTTGGAGAAGGGACGCTCTTTTTTGGCAGTTTTTATTTATTTATTTATTACGTCATAATTTTAATACCTTTAATGTCTTTGTTTTAGCACCTGCCTACTTTTGCTCATAGCATCACGTTAAGGGACCGGAAACTATCTTCAAATTCCCAAAAAGTCCCTTGTGTAGTACTGTGGATTCGAATGGTTGGAGGGTTTCTTTGCATGGGGTCTTTTAAGTAATTTCCTTTCTTATTTTGTTTTAACCTTATAACCACGTATTATTGCCTAACATAGTTGTGGGCTCTCCTTAGTCGGCCTCGTTGACACGTGGCGCCTAAAGAATGATCTACAAAGATGACACATTTCTTATCAACGGCTCCCTGTGTATCACAGTATCAGTATATATTATTGTGGATATTATAGGTACAAACGTTTTAAACGGCAAAATAATGGCAGTCAAAATCGCATGAGAAATTGAAAAAATATATTTCTCATGTTTTCACAGGCAAGATATTGAACAAGATAATTAATTTGATAATTGTAACAATGCATGTAAAAATAAAATTATATATATATATATATATAAATAAATAATGGGCCGGTGTAAGAAGGTAGGCGTTGCATCCATTGAAAATAAGATGAGAGATAATCGTTTACGGTGGTTTGGACATATTCGGCGAAGGCCTAATGATGCTCCAGTTAAAAGGATAGAGAAATGAAAAAATATATTAGTTAAAAGAGGTCGGGTAAGCCTAAGAAGACTTGGATGAAGATGATAGGAAAAGATATGAATGCTTTGAACCTCACCGAGGACATGGCATTGGATAGAAATGATCGGAGGAGAAAAATTTATGTGGAAGACCCAGAATGATTTTTTTTTGTTCATATCACCGACCCCAATTGTTTTGGGATGAAGGCGTAGTTGTTGTTGTTGTCTGTTATGACTGCCGAGCTTTTGGAAAGATTGTTTCCATTTTTTTTCTAAAATTTGGCTATAGAGTTTAAGTGTGATTTTCTAGCAAATCGATCATGCAGAACACATTTATAGGGTTGGATTTTTTAAAAACAACCTGAAAACTCTTATCCACTGCTGGTAGGCACGCGGTAGGCACAAAAAGCGTTATTTACCTATCCATTACTCTCTCTCTCTCTCTCTCTATATATATATATATATATATATATATGGAGAAACTGCCATTAGGATTAGGGATGGCAGGGGACAAGGCCTCCACTCCCGCCCCATCTCAAAATTTTGCCCTTCATCTCCTCTTTCATCCTTGCACAGGTTTAGATTTTAACCTCTGTCCCCCGCCCATTCTTCATTTAATGTCCTCCATCCCTAGTCTAAATGGGGCGAGGTGGGGGGCCGTTTCCCCGATCCTTTCACCGTTGCCATCTTCCACCATTAGAAGGAGATGACAAAAATAGGAAATTAGCACTTTGTTAGAGGAATGAGAGATGAGAGATTCAAGGAAGAGTTTTATGCTAGGGTTATATATATAAGATTTTATAATATGTATAATAGTAATTTTCTTAACAGGAATCGGGGACGGGGCGGAGGCAAGAGTAAGTCCATCCCTTCCTCCATCCCTGCACAAGTTTTGATTTTAACCTCTATCCTCGATCCAAATTGGCTAAGGCAAGGTGGGGCCCCGTTTTCTCTCGGTCCACTACCATCCCTACTTAGGATCAGAGACCTAGCCTTGCTGGCTTTGCATGACATACTTACAATCATTGCCCTAGCAAGGTAAAGCCCGATGAACTTACCATTTACAATATATATATATATATATATATATATATATATATATATATATATATATATATATATATATATATATATATATATATATATATATATATATATATATATATATATATATATAAACCTTCATTGAAGATTGAGTAAGGATGATAGTGGATTGGGGAAAATGGAGCCCGGCCCCGCCTTGCCCCATTTGGATCGAGGATAGAGGACACTAAATAGGGATGGAGAAGAAAAAAAAGGTTAAAATCAAAACTTGTGTGGGGATAGAGGATGGACTTACGCTTTTCCCGGACCAGTCCCCGATCCACATTACTCATATATATATGACTGATCTGAACCATTGGATGTGTTTAGCATGCTCTATTTAGTGGAATCGATGCTTGAATCATATTTTTTTGACAAAAAACATATTTTTATGAGACACAAATAACTGATACCTTCATAGCCATTGATTTTGGATCATCGAAAAAACTTGTATACATGTCGGATTTCGGCGATCCAAAAGCTGGTTCTCACTAAACAAAACCTACAGATCACATATGTGGTGTTAAACGTAAGAAAAATACTTAAAACTACTATTTTTGAAGAGGCTTAAAGGAGGCTTGAGGCTTATATATATATAGGTGGATGGGGGGAGAATGTAGGGTGCTTTTCATGTATATTGAGTATGAGAATAAACAGCTATAAGTACTAGTTTTTATTTTGTTCAATTTTGCTTAGTGAAAGAAAAGGAGCAATGATATATTAACAGCTAAAGCAAGAGCGGTCTTTGTTTTTTTTCAATATTGAGAAAGAGAATGAAACGTCATGTATATGCAAATATAAGCTTAAAGATTTGCATAAATAAAGTCAAACTGTTAACTATGGTGCCTAACCAAGGTTGTCAGATTAAGAAGCCTATAGGAAAAGCATAAAGCAAAAGAAATGCATTTTAAAATTTATAGGAAATGGGAAACTAAAAATAAAAAAAGAGATATAAGAATTGAATGAGAATCATAATGAAACACACATAAAACATAAAATAAAATTGTCAAAAATTAGATTTCATATTTTTTTAATGTAAGAATTAAATTTTTAATAAAATCTAAAAATGATTACTACTAATTTAGAGAAAGCACGTGAAAGTGAGTGAGAAGAGTGAGAGAAAACACAAAAAATAAAAACAGTTGATTAAGAGCATATAAAAAGAATAAACGAAGCATATAGAAAAGCATATAGGAAGCGTGGGCGATCAAGGTTCTCATCAAGTTTCGAAAGCGAGAAGTATGGAGCTTCTGAAGTGAATTTCTAGAAAACGAGCTTCCCACCTATCTATTAAGCTTCTGGTAACTCTTTGTGACCGCTCGCATAGCCGAGCTGGTTGTATAATAACCTCCAAAACATTTTACACGGGTGTCAACGGGTTTGGTTTGGTTGGGACCCAGGTGGAACTAGACCTGGCCCTGATTTTCAGGTATGATATCTCAGGTCTAATCGGACCTATCATAAGAAAAAACATACCTAGACCCGATAAAAACCACATGAACCACACCCAGACCATACCCAGTAAAATAATATTTTTTTACCATTTTTACATTGAAAATTGTGGTTCTTAATCTAAACTCGGGTCGAGCTCGGGTCAGGTATAAAATTTCACAAACTATACCCAATTTCATGAATTAATCGAACTTTCGGGTCCAGACTTGGGTCTTAATCAGGTCTTCTTATTTATCACCATATTCAAACCCTATAGGGTTTGGTATGGGTCGGGTCTGGGTAAACCCAACACATTGACACCACTACTTTACAAGCTAATGACAAGTTGTATCATATTATACTATACAATGACAGCTTAGAGAGGATGCACCAACAGGATCAAAGGTGAGCACTAGTCTTGACTCACATTTTTTTTGACTTATTACTCGAGAAAACTACATCTTTGATCGAAGATCTAGTCGCAGTGGCTTAGCCTACCATACTTATGGTTGTTGTCCCAAAGGTATAAAACTTTGAGGCTGATATTCTCGCCCTCAGGGGCTATGGTAGGTATCAGTGTTGTGAGATGCGTACGCCTCAGTACCTGAAGCGTACGCCTCAGAGGCGAGGCGCACGCTCAAGGTACTGAGGCGTGCTGTGATGCGCAAATTGCCCCTCATCAACCTCCAGAATCCCCTCCTCCATCCCCAAGTCTTCCTCCTCCGCCCGATTCGCCGGCTGTGCTAACCCCAAGTGCCGGTGGATCCACCGCCACGTGCTGGCCAACTGCTCCTCCGCCGCTCCCTACCTCCCCTCCCACCGCTTCACTTCCATACCAGTTGTGAGAGGCGTACGCCTCAGAGGCGAAGCGCAGGCTCAATGCCTCGTTTCGCCTCATCACATTTAACAACCTTGGTAGGTATCGACTTACATAAAAGGGTGACACATGCAGAAATCGAAATCTTGACTGCCCATCTAGCAGCCAAAGCCCAAACCCACTAAGCCAACCCACTTGTGGCCTTAGATAAGAGCTCCATCCTTATTCAAACCATAGACACAAATCTCCTCATCGGGATTTTCTAAGAAAAGGAAAATCTCACAATAAATAAAAAAAATTGCTTTCCTGAAAAATTCGCAAGAAAATATCATTATATTTAAAATTTGAGAATATATAAAAAAATATATAAATATATAAAAAGCATTAAAACATGCAAAATATCTAACAAAATAAATATCATGTTAATAACGCGCTAATATTGCAAGAGAGCAGGATATTTTCAAACTAGGTAATATTTTGAAAATATCGTGTTCATGATTATGTACGTTTTTGAAAATTTAATGACAAAAATCGCAAGATTTTCAAAAAATGACTGATATTTGTAACTATGGTTCGGACATATATTCTTGGATATAGGTACACCTTATCTGAATTTGGGCCGGATTTAGTACTAGTATAATCGGGTATAGTAATTAAAGCCAACAGGGACAGACATGCCTGACCCAGACCCAGGTTTATTAAAATTATGGCCGAGCCCTCTTGTCGGATTCTGGCCAGACCTGGGTCTTATTGGGGTGGGTTTGAGGTGGGTCAGATCAGGCCCTTTAAACCCAACTAATAAATCGTTTGGGTCCGTCCAGGCTCCATTGAGATGACATTTTGACCCCAGACCCAGTTTTCACTCTTGGGGTATGGATGAAATTCATTCGGATCTGGGTTGAAATAGTCTCAAAAGCGACCTGTTTTACCTTTTTCTAATAAAAACAACAGATGGTGAATGCAGCTCTGACTTGTTTTACTTGGTCCAGTATTACAAAGTTGGATATGGATCCGGTTTTGGGACTTTATTACGAAAAATGAGCATGATTGAATCGAAAATCTTTACCCGATTTATGAAAAAGATAGGTTTCTGGCTCTAACACTATCTGATCCGTAATAATCCAATTCCGCCTTTTTTTAATACTCCAAGATTTATTGAAAAAAGATAGGTTTCTTGGTTTAAATATAAAAAAAGTAAGATGCTGGTATTGTGATATCAAGATTTTATTACAATAAAAAAATCATGATAAAATTCAAAATATTTTTCTTTTTAAATATTGTAGTTTACAACTAAGCCATAGGACACATTTTCTTGGCTTCATGTCGGCATGCCCTTGACAGGTATGAAAAATAATTTTTTATTTTTTTTATCTATTAACAGTTTAAGCAATATTCAATAATAAAGACATTTTCATATATTGAAATATGATTTTTTTTTTATTTTAAAATAAATTAAACAATAAAAAATCTGTGTTATTGTTTCCTGTTTTTGCAAAAAAAATTGCGAACTCTCTTTAAGAGCTCTTATCAAGTCACGGTTCATGTCCATATCAGTGTGACATAGGATGACAACAATTTTTTAATCTTATTATCTAATTCACATTTTTTATTTTTTATATATTATTTTTAACTCAAATATGTCAGGATTTTCTCACGAAAGCATTTTTTAAATATATCATAAGGTTTTTCATAGCCAAGAAAATCCTGATAATGTGATTTATGACATTGTTTGCTTCCCAATTTAAGAATGTTAATCATTGCTTAGTGGAAATCACAACTTTGTATATAATAATTATAATTTAGAATTTGGCATAAATATAGCTAATAATGCGTCATTAATTACCCGTACAAACTACAAACCAGCACTTTGCTTGCCCCACACTACACGCATAAGCACATGCATTCACTAATGAGTGCAAACGGGTCGGGTATGGGCCAGATTACGGTTGATTTGAATCCAAATATGATTCTAAGCAGTCAATCACAGTCGACACAATAGATATAAAAAAGCGGATTTGGATCTGAATCTGAATCTCACAGTTACTATGGGGATCAGGCAAACATGGGATGAATACATTTATTTCACAAGTAGAAATTACAGATGAATTGGATTTGATCTAGTTCTGGTATATATCCAATAAAGGTTATTGATAACAATCTGAGTCCGAGTCCAAAAGACGATAACGGATATATCTGAATCCAATCTGAAAGCACATTCAAAGTTGTATTTAAAGGTTAAAATATACATATTTGGATTCCAGGTCCGACTTAATCCAATCCATTTGCACCTCGACTTCCCCATTTGGACCATAGTCACAAATATCGGCCATCATTTGAAAAAATATCATGTTTTTATCGTGATACTATCAAATTATTAATGCAATATTTATTGTTTTATATATTTTGCATTTTGAAAACATTATATAAAATTTTTACATGTTTTAAATTTAAATATATCTCTATCTCCCCAAGATTTTTTTTTTAAAAGCAATCTTTTTTTTAAGTTATCCCGTGAGTTTCCTTTGCTGAGAAAATCCCGATAATGAGATTTGTGACTATGATCTGAATTAGTCATCCACAACCAATTAGTACTTAAGACCTAGATCATGGGTAGGGATGCAAATGGGTCAGATCTAGGATAGAGATCCGAAACGGGGATGGATTTTAACCTCCACCCCTGCCTTCATCCCCGGTCCAAATGGGGATGAGGTGGTGCGGAGCCCCGTTTTCCCTCGATCTATTGTCATCCTTTAAAAGGATTGGGGATGGGGCGGGGCGGGGCGGGGTGGGGCGGAGATCGTGATGGGGCAGGGGAAAGCGTAAGTTCATCCCGACCTCCATCCCTGCACGGGGATGGATTTTAACCTTTATCACTGCCTTCATTCCCATTTAATGCCCTTCATCCCCGGTTCAAACGGGGCGAGGCGGGGCCTTGCTTTTCACCAATCCACTACTATTCTTATGGAAAAGCGGTTTGCCACCTGTTGCAATCCTAAGGCTCCCTTGGACGATCAGGATTTTCAGATGAAGATTACTCTCATTTGACAAATGACCTGATCTGGATCCCTTGTTCATGGTGTTGGTTGTGGACATGTGGTTAGGTAAAAGGATGTTAACACCTACCCCCGATTGCTCGAGTGGTAGCAGGCTTAGGGAGAAGGTGCTGACCCCTTTGTCCCATGTTCGACTCCCACCGTGTGTGCAAGTGCCTTTCACTGGTGGGCACTGTAAGATGCTAGTGCACGCCACCTTGTGTTGGGACGTTGCAAGTTCAAATCCCAGTGGTTTCGTTGTATAACTGGTAAGGGTCTGCCTAACCCAGCTTGCCTTTAAAAAAAAAAACAATTTGTAAAATACAATAACATCTTAGAGAGGAGATTACAACAAATCCAAAGGTTTGTTTTGAGTGTTTACTCAGTCAAACCACTGGTAAAAATCATGATGGATTAATTCTTTCTTTTACTTAAAAATAATGTCACATTAATTTAGTAACCCCCTCCATAACCATCTTAATGCAACGACTCATGTGAGTATTAAGATTCGAGTTAATATCATCCATAAACCACATAAATGCAATTGATTGGTGTAACTAGATCTGATACCAGGATCCAACAAATCAAGATTTTTTTTTTTTTACTTAAACGAACCACGATCATAGACCTAGTCGCGCTGACTCTGCCTGTCATACTTATGGTCGCAGTCCTGGCAGCGTAAAACTCCGAGGGCTTACCCCTTACCCGAAGGGAGTCACCAAAACACAAATCAAGACTTGATCCATAGCATTTGAAATATATTGAATTCGGCTATGTAACCTGATTGGGTCCAAACAACCTACACCTATGATTTTCAGCTCATTCAAATTATCGGGTCGCCATGACCAAATGTTACCCCTTTTGTTAAAAAGACATGATATTTTGGTCTGTATTTTAAACGGACATAATATCATGATATTATTGCTCATATCAAACTATCACACTTTTTATATATCGGGACATTTACGATTATATCAGCTAGTAAAACAATATTTTTACCTTTTATATAGTATTTATTTCTTTCTTAAGCAAATATTTTATATTTTTTAGATTAATTTGTTTTTGCTGATACTTTTTCGGTAATTAAGAATATATGTGAACAAATGAACATTTTCAATTATACAAGAATTTGTCTGCCGTTGTTTTGCAGTTTTAAACGTTATATGGCTATGGTAAGAATCGGGGAATGTGTACCAATACCGGGGCCGCCCGTGTGGCCAGTGGGGTGGTTGTGAGGGTGTCAAGATGAAGGCATCGAATCAAATCCCGGTAGTGCACGAGTGTGTAACTTTCAGAGGTGGGCCACATAAGGCAGGGTTGTCGTGGGGCCTCACTCAGGGTTTTCCTCGCTTCGATGAGGATTTTTCGTAATTAAAAAAAAAACAAGGAATATGTAAATTAATATAAGCTTCCAACATTTTTCTCAGATATATTCGGTCCATAGCTCGACCTTAACTCAATTTTGGGTCTTGGGTATGGATAGGGTGGCAATCGTGTCGGGTTGGCGGGTCGACCCACGGGTTGGCGGGTCAGCATACCTCAACCCGAACCCGACCTGTTTATTAAACGGGTCGGCTGTGGCAAACATGAACCCGACCCGTTTAATAAACGGGTAACCCGACACGACCCGCCAACCCCTTTAATAAATGGGTTGGGTAAACAGGTTCTCAGGTTCGCGGGTCAGGTTGACGGGTTGGTAGACGGGTTGGCGGGTTGACCCACCCGCCTAACCCGTTTATTAAACGGGTCAGCCGGGTTGGCGGGTTGGCATACCCCCAACCCGAACCCGACCTGTTTAATAAACGGGTTACACGGGTCGACCCGTTTATTAAACGGGTTGGCTTAAGCCCAACCCGAACCCGCCTAAGAGGCGGGTCGGGTTGGTGGGTCGTGTCAGAAATTGCCACCCATAGGTATGGATATGACTCATTTGGATCATGATAAAATGTGTCACAACCGGCCTATTATGCCTTATCCCATTAAAAGAACAGATATTGATCCAGTTTAAGCCGCTTTACCCAGTCCGGTATCACGATGTTGAATATGGATCCGGTCTCAGGGATTTATTATGAGACCTGATTGGGACTGAATCCAAAATCTGGGCCCACTTTACAAAATAACGGTAAACATCTCGTCCAAACATGAGCTGATCCACATAAGCTTGCTTCCTATATCACAAATGGTGATATTTTTAGGATATCATAATTTTATTTCCATAGTTTCAAAACGATAAAATCATTATGACATCGTGCTATTATCAAAATATTATCTTTTTCAAATATCATGGTTTATAACAATTTTAATTTTATTATATAATTCATATTTTATGTTTTATATATTTTCATATTTTTCAGTTGAGCATGTCAAGATTTCCCAAAGAAGACATTTTTTTAAAATTTATTGCAAGGTTTTACTATTTGGGATAAATACAACCAATCTTCTTGGATATGGGCTAGATTGTTGTTGAGATTTAAATCCAAATAAGAATTTTAAGCAGTAAATCCTAATACCAAAATAGATATGATGAAGTAAATTTGAATCCGAACCAGAATTTTGCAGTGTCATGCCATTGGATCAGTAAAAGTAGGTTGAGAACATATGTTTACAAGTTAATCTACAAGAGGATTGGATCTGATCTGAATCTGTGTATAGATCCAATGAAAATATCAACCCACTGTGAGCCTAGATCCAAAAGACTTCCATGATGTGAGTCCAAATCTGATCCAAAAACACACACATTCCATTTTAAGATGAAAAGCAATATTGTTGGATTCATTTGCACCAGACCCATTCCCACCTCCCACTCTGATGAAGGAGCGGGAGTGGGACACTACTGCATCCATAGGATCCATTTGAATCTATTTTCATAATCTTTTTTGTAATTATTTAGTTTGGATCTTAGTTTAGGATCTTGTTTGAATCTTATTTAATATTGGATTTATCTCAAAGCGGAGTAGGATTATGGTTTCTAGGGTTTTCCTCTCTTCATTATAAATATTAATTGTAAAATAATTGACATGGAGCTTGATGAATGATTTATTGGTGATTTTTTAGTTATTTTTTGTCTCTATTTTTGCAGTATTTTCCATTAATTTCTTGTTTGATTAGTTTGTAGTAGCGCTAGGGTGTTGATTCTTGTGGGATTCAGGAGCGATCCTCGTGTCCACAACATCTAGGGGTGTCAACGGATTGGGTTTGACCCAGACCAGACCCTGACCAAACCCTATAGGGTCAGGGTTTGGTGATAAATAAGAAGATCCGATTAGAATCCAGGTCAGACCAAAAGGGTCCAATTAATACATGGATCCGGGTATGGTTTGTGAAATTTTATACCAGACCTGGGCGCAAACCTAGTTCAGATTAAGATCCGCAAATTTTCAATGTAAAAATGATAAAAAATATTATTTTACCAGGTATGGTCTGGATCTGGTTCATGTAGTTCTTATAAGATTCGGGTATGGTTTCTCTTATGGTGGGTCTGATTAGACCCGGGTCTGGACCCAGTACTATCATCTTAAATCTGGTTTGAGTCTGATTCCACCTGGATCCGAACCAAACCTGACCCGTTGACACCCTAACTGCATCACACTCCCAATTAGGTGTGTCAATGGGTCGTTTTTACCCAGACCCGACCTGTACCAAACCTTATAGTATTTGGGGATGTTGATAAATAAGAAGATCCAATTAAGAACCGGGTCCAGACCCAAAGGTCCGATTAATACATGGAGCCAGGAATTGTTTGTGAAATTTATACGAGAACCGGCATGAACTGAGTTCCGATTAAGACCCGCAATTTTTCAATGTAAAAATGATAAAAAAATATTATTTTTATCAGGTATGGCCAGGGTCTGGTTCATGTAGTTCTTATAGGGTCTGGGTATGGTTTCTCTCATGGTTGGTAAGATTAGACCCGGGTCCGGACCCGATGCCATACCCAAAAATCGAGGCCAGGTATGGTTCCACCTGGGTTCCAGCCAAATCCGATTCCGATGACACCCTACTCCCAATGTGGACCAATCCAAGACTATTTAACGCCTGATCTTGGGTCTGGTTCTAGATCCATATATAACTTGTAAGGATCTCATATCAAATTCTTCACTTTAGCTTCAGACCCAATTGACTACTGTTTATGAGTCAATTGAGCTTAACATGAAATTATGGTTCTAATGCAGCCATGTTGCTTTTTGCAAGCATTTGGGTTTACTTGCACCTTAAAATATTATTTCATTAATAGTTTCCATTAGGTTTTCTCAGGCATGTATTTTGTTCATTAAAAGAAAAGCCAAGGTCAAATGCAGTGATGTCAATTCGGGTTTGGGTCGGATATCCAAGTAAATTTGAATTGAAGCATTTATTTGCAGGGTGGAGAATGGAAGGCAAACAGAGGCAAAGAAGGCAGAGTCATACAAGGTGTACGCCTTAAGAATGTGATGAAGAAGATCGACTGCTGCATCAGCGATTGAATATCTTACCAGGATGAAAGATTCTGCTGCGACCAAGCACCCATATGTGTCACAGGGACACGCTACTTGGGGTCCCTTAGTAAGGAGACACATGGCACTGCATGGCATCCACGTGTCCACATTATTTATAATCTTGATTATACACTAAAAGAAAACAGGTCATTACCAACGATAATTATAGTTGGCAATAGCTAATTTATGATCGACAACGATAAATATCATTTTATCGCACCAGGCGTCAGCTTTTAAGGTCGTTTATATTACTATTTTCAACGATAATTATATATCATTGTATTTAATCCCAATGATAATTATCATCACTATAAAACGGTTGGCTCTAGCAGATCGTCGGTAATATTGTTCTTAAAGTGATGATAAATATCATCGGCAATATTAATTAAAACCCGCAATAAATATCGTCAGTGATAGATAGATTACAATCGATGATAATTATGGTGGTTTTAATGTTTAAACAAAATGGTCACACATTATTCATGATCAAAGCAGATTATGAGACATGATATATGTTCCACATAAAAATAGTTAACCAAAATGAACCAGATAAGCATCATATGGTACAAAGCAACAGAGATTTTTTTTTTTATTGTTCAAAAAGATTTAGAACAGTGAAAAACAGAACCTCATTCAGTGAGTGCGCAAGAACATGTTCCCCAAGTGAAGCATAAATGGTCACAACAGTAATATTTTGCCTGAAAAATAGAACCTCGTTCAGGGAGGTGTAGATGATTGTTGCAGTCTTCAGATAGATCTACTTCCTCTTGAAGAGACTTGATTCTAGCCAGGAGTTATTTAGTGACAATCAATGGTATCTCCAAGGATAGATGTTCTGTCCATATATGAGGAACCCATTTCAAACTTTCAGTAAAATATAGAATAAAGTAAGAAAGAACCCATTTCAAAGTTTCAGTAAAATAAAATAAAATAAAACAAGAAACAACCCATTTCAAAGTTTCTGAACTGCAGAGGCTTTTGTACAAGAACCCCAACTCATCCTCAACCAATGGGAAGAAAGTGGGTGTTTCATAGGAAGAAAAGGCAAGATCAGAAGCATCATGCATGAGGTCTGGGGTTCGAGAGTTGGTAGTGGTTCTGCAAAGGTTTGTACATGGTTATGGATCAAATTTTAGCATCTAGGAACCATAGATATTGGTCGGGATATAGGGTACGACACGAAAATTTCTTGCAATAGTAGAAAAAGAGTATTCTTTAAAGTTGACCATTAGCATGCAAGATCTGCATTGACATAGCAATAGAAGAAATTTGATACATCTGCTTATTGCACTCGATAGTTTGAACTTTGAAATGAGAAAGGAACGAGTGAAACTAGGAAAAAATGGGAATTACCTTGAGAAGATGGCTAAACATTCATAAGGAGAAGAGCAAGCACAATTTAGAGTTTCAAATAATAAAAAAACCAATATTAGAGCCCAATGATCAATACTGATAGCAGAATAACAAATCTATGACTACCCTGAAGTGGAAAACTCAGTTGAGACTATTGCATCGCTGTCAAGGAATATGCAGCTTCCATCTCTACTAAGAATTGGAACCTACGATTTATCAAACGGCTCGCTAACCATCTTAATGTATTGTGCATCTACATTAATGACAACCCTGAAACACTCATAGGTTACAACCATCAGTATTTTTCACCCAAGAAAAACATAAAGAGTAGCATGCCAAGTGTGATGCCAGCTAGAATCATACATGGATCGGTGTTGGGCTATGAGCAACAAAAGAGGAATTGCCAACTTAGGCTCATCGTTGGGCAACAATGCATCTCTTAGCCTATTTGTTGAACGAGTTAGTACCTACAGAAGAACACATCAATCAATATATGGCCATATGGAGTCATTTTCACCATTAAAGAGCAGATGAAATGTCAGAAACAACAAACGTCATTCAAAAGCAGTGAACAACAAAGGGGAAATTTCGCTTTTCAGCTGTTGACATTCAAACGAGCGCACAAGGATGCAAATGCATGCCCGTTAGTATGGCAGGAGGCATACAGCCATGCGGCTTTAGAGAATCATGCTGCCAAAATACACTAATCAGGTTGTTTATTGCTATAGATGGCAAGACCAACAAAAAACAATAAATAAATGCATGAACACACAAACACAAGCACATGTTTGTGAACATTTAGGTATAACATACCTAGGGAAAAGAACATGTATGCCTCAAACTGAGAGAAGGACATTTTTCACATATTAGAAACCAAAGGTAAATCATCAATATGTGGATATGCTTTCAGGTCATGCACAAAAAGTATGTCACAAAATCGATAAGGCTGTAAAGCTCATCATCCTTCTTTAATCACAACAGACTATCATTCTAGTTTCTTGGCCATATAGTATGTTGAAATCAACAACACCATCAACATAAACAAATATGAACAGCTATGTTTCCTTCAATAAATCGGCAGATAGTAACTAAACGAAAAAACTGAAGTTATGGCCAAAAAAATGTCAAAAAATGCCAAACGCAGATACACCCGTGCATGCCCAAATGCAAACACACATGCACACACATTCTTTCAGAAATTGAAAGCGAAAGCCTGATCTCCCTTGTCAGGTTAGAAGAAGGTAGACATATTTTATGTTGCCACCTGCGTGGTTGGTATCAATATTTTTTTGCGAGTCTTCTCACCATTTTTTTGTCACTGACAACCTATGACATTGAACGCGACAGAACCAAGATGTTTGCTTCAACTTTTACCATTGTTCATCGTCAGAACAGTGTAATCAAACTCATAGGGGGGAATGGTAAAAATAACATAAACTAAAAATAGTAGATTTATAACGTTAAAATTTGCATAGGTGCAAAGGCTTGATAATAAATCTAAGAACCCCAAGCGAATATAAAATTAACACCACAGATATTAGAACAAGGAAACACAAAATTATTCGATGGTGGACCTTGGTCACTATGCTGCCTCAAATTCATCCATAACCTAGCATTAGAAACAGAAACCCAAGAATGACACTAAAAGCAACAAATTGTGATATGTGTCAACATGCAATCTCTTCGGAAGATGAATAAGCGCACAACACATTACAAGAACAGGGTAGACAGAATACTTTGAGAAAAGGTTCACCAGAATTAAATACTTGAAAGCATCAACAACAGGCGTGATCATAAACCTGTAGGCCTCAATCTGTAGATGTGACATGTCAATGCAAAATGCAAAAGCAGCAAAACTAATTAACATCAAACACATCAAATATCATATAATATGCTAAAGAAAATACCTGATGAACAATTGTGCGAAGTACAATAATTGGATTAGCATGAGCCAACTTGGTGACCATACGGCCAAGCTACTTTAGGTTTTCTTTTGCAAGTCGTTTCAAGATCCTTCGAGTGTCACACAAAGGGAAAAAACTGAACACCAAATCACGTTCAAAAGAAAGGAAAGACTGAAATGAAGTTTAGGAAAACAAAAAATAAATATGTAGTTTGTGATACATAACCTTTGCAGTTTATCTTGCAGCAAAACCACAGGAATCTTCTCATCATCGTTTTCCCACTCTCCGTGATCATTTGCAAACATGAGGTTTTTATCCCCACATGACTAGTCTAGGAAAATTAATAGAAGAGCAGCAAAATCATCGATCAACACCTAATAACAAGAATAAGCACCAAACCACAGAAAAAAGGAAATATATGTTCCATATCATAGAATCAAAGAACTATCTCAAAACCCCCCAAACCACCAACCACCAAACCCAAACAAAATAACCACAAATCCTCCCCCAAAATCCCTAAAAACCAACCGAGCAACCCCAAAATGGCTTGCGTGCCCTGTATCTTCTGGCCCTCGAAGGTCAGCATTGAACCCTCCTGGTAGAGGTTGGCGAGGCCCACCCAGTGAGCGTCGAAGGTGCTGTAGTAGTGCTCCACGAACACCCTCGCCACCACGCTGCAACCGATTTAGAGATAAGTAATCAAGTAGAGATAAGCATAGACAACTAATTTAGAAAGAACCCCACAAAAAGTTAAAAGGGTTCCGCTTAAGGTCATCAAAAATCCAGAGCTTGGATGTAATACCCCAAAGTTTTATCCAAAAAACTAGAGATTTTTTTTTAAATTAGTTTTAGAAATCACAGGGAAAATTGAATAAGAAATTTGGGCGAGTTACAAATATCTACTTAAAGTTCAACATTCACCTATTAATAAGAGTTCATTCCAAATTTAAAATAATAATATCAAAGTTTTTTTCAAAGTTCATAAAGAATATGAATGTCTAAAATCAAAATCTAACATAAATGTAAAAAAAATAGCTCAAGTTCCAAATTTATAATAGAATTACACTTAACAAGTTCACGGTAGAAAAGTGTGATTCAGTACTCATAAATTAAAACATGTATGCAAAAGAATATTTCTACAACTCACACATGCAATTAACACTCATCAATTCATGGATATCTACATTATAATACCTCACACAATTTTCAACCATACACACTTGCAATTCTTTTTCAAACATAAGTAGTTAAATATACATGAACAGTTAAATATGCATGAGCAGTTAAGGATGCATGAACTTACCATTATAGAACGAACGACTATTTATGAATGAGTAACTTAATTATTTTTAATTCGATTTTCTTTTTAAATGATGCATGCCATGACTAACTAAATGCACAATCAATTTAAGTTCTTACTTCTTAGTCTCGTGGGTATGACACATGCATAAACCTGGATGAGGGACATAGTGTAGGTATTGTATTCATACAATTGTGGCTTTGGACCTAGCCAAACACCTTTAACCAATCCTACGGGTGAGGGACGACCGTATCGAGAGAGCACTTACAACACCATCATCTTGATGCATCAGACTTTTACTCATGAGTTTCTAACCATCCACCTTGTGTTCTGCTGTAGAGGCTTTTCTTATCTTCGTGGCTAGGGAGGAGCAATCTTTCATACTAAAAAATAATATCTACTAAGCCAGACGTACCGCTTACCCTATTCTTGTAATCATCAGACTTTAGTGTCACATGGTCAACCTCTTTAATTCATTAAGTCTATGCAGTTTACAAAATGAATCTAATTAAATATCCATGCCCCTTTCGGGCTCATGAATGCACAATTTTAAATGTCAATCAATAGTCATGCACCATTGCACATATTATAAATGTCAATCAATAATCATGCATCATTGTACAGTTTTGTATTTTTTATTTTAACATTCATTCATCAATATGCATTGGTCATACACAATTAGATATGTCCATATACATTCTCATTCCATGCATATTTCATTCAATTTTATAGTAATTTGCAATAAAAGCTAACTTGTGCAATGAACACCTTATTCAACTTGTGCCCTTATTTGGGCACTCAATACCTGCATAAAATGTGTGCTAGAATTATATTTATGGTATCATTAATTTCAAAACAAATCAAATTCGAATACCGGTAAGGTATCACATTCACTGCTATCGTGGTCCTTAGCCAGTTCGGGACCCGCTGGACCCCCAAACTGACCTATTGCTATGACTGTTATAGTATTGCGTGTAGCTCAGTTTTTTACATAATGTATTGTCAGCTTTTCGATGCCACAACCCGTTCGTAAAAATTTCTTTGAATGAGGGGGCATGCTGATGAATGTATAGCATTGACTATCATTAAAATATATCATTGTGCTAAAATTTTTCTTATATACCAATTTGGGTTACTCAAATCATGAGGTGAAAAAAGGACAACAATTGTTAAATAAATCATACTTACATATAAACTTAAAGTGCTTTTCTGCCTTTACAGGCGAAGTGCTTGTATATACAGAGCAACATTTAATGGGTTGAGTACGCATGACTGTAATTGTTATCTCATATAGATACATGAAATTATTAATTCTATTAAGAAAACAACCCTTATACCCATTCATAGTAGACCTACCTTGGAGAGGGTAGGTGGTACAAGCCTCAAGTGACATATGAATATTTTTTGGGTGTCCAGTCACTCAGAGGTTTTGGAGACCGGGGTGAAAGATTCTCCTAACTTCTGCTGTAAGTTCAGAATGCATCTGAATCAGTGCTTAGTGGCCTTTTAGGAATTTTCTTTGGGTTATAAATTGTTTTCCTTGGGATACGTTTAGCTAGTCATTTGGGGTAATTAAAATATATATAGCATAATAAACCCCCGAATGGTCTCGATTGTACGATGACTAGTGGCTTTACGAGTACCCGTAGGGAAAATAAATATCAAAATAAAAGCTCTTATATTTGAATAACTACTTGCAAAAAAAATGGACAATGGCATTGTTATTAAATACAAGAGTGATTATTTGCATTAAATGTATTTACACATTTATTTAAGCATATACGCATTTCTCGTACAATACCATGCTTATTTTATAGTTACATGAGCATCTATTAGGGTGCGTATGAATTTTCGTGTATTGCCATACTTTTACGTAAGACTTGCATGTTATATGTGTAGAAATATTATATATTACTATATATATTTATTTGGCATATATGCGTTTAGCATACCTACTTTGTTTATAAATATAATTGTGCAATAGTAGCATATATGTATAGGATATGTGTATGGTGACTGATTCCTATTGCTCAAACATTTCAAATACCCTATTACGCATAAAAATGATGTTTGACAAAGAAACCTCTAAGTAAAAGGTTTTGGATTTGTGTACAATACTGAAATGCTATAGGTTTTTTTACATAATCACGCACCAGCTCGAGGCCTAATTAATGCCAAGGTTTTCGATAAACCACGGGAGATGAAACGTAAGCACAACAATGTGCATCTCTCTAATAAAAGGATTATTGCTTCGTTAAGGTGTTACAATGCTGCATTTTCAGCCTCAATCGACGAAGTGCTCACATGAGCTAATGATGCTTAAGCAAAGATAGCATAACTATGTCGTCATACGAATGTATGTTGTTTGGGACCCTGACCTGAATGACCCAGTCTAATCCGTCTCAAATGGGCATGACACTCGTAAGCAACGCAGTGCCAGAGTAGTTGATCCGCCTCAAGTAAGCAAAGTACTCATAAGCACCACTATGCCAGAGTAGGCTCCACCTAGATTAGGCGAAGTACTCGTGAGCGATGTTGTGCCATAGTGGTTTTTTGCTTCTTCAGGCTGGTGCTTGTAAAAGCTAATAATGCATGAACAGTCGATCAAAGATGATCACATCATATGCATGCTTATGTGATCCATCATTTTAAGAATGGTATTCGTAAGTGTCGTTGTGCCAGAGTTGGTTATCCACTCGAATGTGTGAAGCGCTCGTGAAGGCTAAAGGTGTTGAGAGAAATGTTCGCTTGCACATAAACAAATATAACGATAGTCACTGCCCACACGAGATATGGTTAGCGCTTTTAAACAGACCGAGTGGGGTTGAGTTCATATTGCCCTTCGTGTGTGATGCACTGGTTGCTTATGAAGCATTCAACATTTATATAATAAAGATTATGCCATCGAACCCCTTCAGAACTTACACTCATCGTAGAGACAATGGTGATACCACTCGAGTAACATATATTATTATTGATCAAAGTGTTCAGCGGTCTCCTATCACTCGGCGGTTAGGAGGTCAAGCTATCCATTTGTTTCATTTGTTCTATATGATAGACCTCAACTATTGCAGTAGCAGGATACATCTGAAATGGCCTAACGTGGGTTCTCTCGACAAAATCTATTGCCCCGCTACGGGTAGGGTCATTCAGGTATCTGGGCACAAAAATACATAACATAAAAGACACCCAGATGTTTCGTCTGATATTGAAGTTAATTTTTCCCACGTACCAAGAGTGATATAGTTAAATATCGAAACAATGCATTAGTTGTAGGTTCATTGACAAATGTAGTAGGCGCATGTAGACCGTTGTGGTGGCTGTTTGAGCCATTATGGGTGCATGCTACATTTAGCTATTATGAGTTCACACAAACTGTCCTCTAGATTGTTTTTTATGGAGCCTATATATACCCTAATTGCTTTTGTTTTTTTCATCATAGAATTTCAGTCTTCCTCCTTCACTCTCTCTAAAGTTGCTCACGGTAGCTGTGTCATGGTGGCTAGCCTTCTCAAACACCAGGAGTGGTTGGTATTGCACGTGAAGTGCATACTTTATCCCTTAAACAAATTTGTATCCAACCCTCCTGCACCCAGTTTCACATTCAGTGGAGCAATGCTCTTTTAATAAAGCATTGCTGCACACCTCTAAGCTTTTCAGTTTCGTTCCCACCTATTGTCAAGGTTTTCCAATAGGGTCTCAATGATTTGGGGTTTCAAGAGAAAGTGGGATTTAAATTCGACTTAAATTGTGATTTTTTTTTTCAAAAATGGGACTTGAGAATAAATCATTTTTTAAAATAAGATTGAAATGTAACAAAATATTATTTTAAAAATATTAAAACAATGTTGTATGTGTTCGTGTCTGAGTTGACGTGCCCGTGTCACCAGGGACACAACCATAATGGCATGTCCCTGTGACATATTTTAGATTGCATAGCAAGTGCATTACATGAGTAGCAAAACAATCTTATGCCTCATTTTTCACCTTAATTACATCTAGAAGGAAAAAATATGAATTATTCTAAGCAATGGCAAGTGGCACTAGCAAATAGCGTCTTTAATGGCTAGTGAATCCTTTAGAAAAAAAAAGCAAAAATACAAATCTAAATGATAGGACCAGCTAGTGCACGTCACCTTGTGTTGGAACATTGCAAGTTCGAACCCCAATGGTTTTGGGGTAGGTAGGGGTCTTTCTAACCCCAGCTTGCCTTTAAAAAATATATATAAATGGTGAGAAAGGAAGCCCTTCCTACTCCAAAAGAAAATGAAGAAACATTGTTTCACAATGAACAGTTCAAGTCCAATGAGCTTTGTATGGGAAAAACCATCTAAGGCACATAGATGTTGTTCATCATAGAAACAAACTAGGGTTGCAAATGGGTCAGATAGGGGAAGATGAATTTGCAAGATTTTGGCTGTCTCAGATCCAAACTGACCTTACTCTCAAATGTATTTTGGAATCTGAAATCTGACCCGTTTGCGTCCCTAGAGTACATTTAGTAAGGTTTTAGGTGTGGTTTATTTTCAGATGAATGGCATCAAGGTGCCTTATACTATTTTTTGTTCAAAGCTCTTGACACCTCTAGGGGTTTGTGTTGGTCATACATGACCAAAGTTGACCATGTTTCATGCATGGGTTCATGCGATTGAGAAGAGAAGTGAGACCCACCGCTCTCTCTCTCTCTCGGCATAAAACCGCTCAAAAGTGAGCTTTATACAAATAAAGCACATTTGTACGTGCTTCATTTGGATAAGCATAAAGCGAAACTTATTATCAATTTTCTTTCTTTTAAAAAAAACACATCATGTATGCCACATCCTTTTAGTTCGGGTTTGGTTCAAACTCAAGTTGTATCAAACTTGGACCTGGTTTTTGAGTATGATATCGAGTCCAAACCCAGGTCTAATCAAGTCTACTATAAGAAAAACCATACTTACTGCCAATAAGAACTCCTGCCCTCGAGGCCTGGTTGAGTTGGCTCAGCTTGCCATACTTATGGTCGATGTGTTCGCAGCATAAAACCCCAAGATCAGGACCCCTGCCCTCGAGGCCTATGCTAAATGTTGCCTTGTGTATTGTAGAAGATATGCTTATGAGAATGAAACCTTGACCACCCTTCTAGCAAACAAGGCCCAACCTCACTAAGCCAGACCCGCTTTAGGGCAGGCCTCTATATAGTTTGTATTTTACACCTTGTAAGGGAAAATTGGCCAACCTAACCATGTCAACAAATCAGGTTTTGGTCCAATATTTGACTGAGTCCATATCCGATTAGTCAGATTCTGTAAATAAATAATGTGGCATTCAATTAACAATTGGATTCAGACCCGGTATGAATTTTGCATGGAATCCAGATACAATCATGAGCGGCAACTGTCTATGTATAAAAGATATCCGATCAGCTAATTGGGTATGTATTTGGTGTTAAAATTTATCATCTGACTCAGAATCAGAATCTGGATCTGATTAGGCAAGATCCGATTATGTCTAATTCATTAATGCTTAGACCCGAACCAAGTCTAACCTGTTTACATTACTCCATCTGGGCTCCCGGTGTGATCAAGCATCATGCTGGGTCTCCTACAATAGAGACACAATGGAGCAAGTAGGCGTGCAAATGAATTAGATATGGACCGGATAATGCAGATCCAATTCTAGATTCAAAATGCAAATAGTATATCTGAATCCAAATGTGATTAGATGAAGTAGGGTTGAATCCAGACACCAATAACATGTGATAACAAGCAATCCTGCAAAAAAAAAAAAATTAAAACAAGTTCTCTACATGAAAAAGCTGCGATTGGGTCAGATTTAGGGATGTCAATGTGTCAGGTTTGACCCAGACCCGACCCATATCAAACCCAATAGGATCAGGGTTTGGTGATAAACAAGAAGGTCCAAATAAGATCTGGATCAGATTCAAAGGGTCCGATTAATATATGAAGCCGGGTATAGTTTCTGAAATTTTATATCAGACTTGGGCTTACCTGAGTTCCAACAAAAAATTGGGCTTACCTGAGTTCCAACAAAAAATTTTCAATATAAAAAAGATAAAGAAATATTATTTTACCAGATATGATACCGGCCTGGTTCATGTAATCCTTATAAGATCCGGGTATGGCTTCTCTTATTGTGTGTCCGATTAAACCCAGGTCCGGACCTGGTACCAACATCTCAAATCAGATCTGGGTTTGGTCTCACTTGGGTTCGAACCAAACCTGACCAATTGACACCCTTTGTACGATTACAATCTGAATCTAAATTAAGTCTGACCTAAAATACTGATCTGAATCTGAAAATAATCCGATGTAGCAAATCAGAATCCGAGCCAAATAATCTTTACTTTAAAGATTCGAATCCGAAAATAGCAATTCAGATTCAGATCGGATTTTGACTCTATCCGATCCATTTGCACCCCTAGCCAACGAGTGGCATTATTGGAAATTCCTCCAAACCTCAGGTCTAATAACAACTGCTCCCAACTGTAAAATGGGGCTTAGGGTTTTCTTTCTGGTGTTCAGTGTTTGGGGTTTTCCACTCGGATTTCGTTTCTCTGCGGCCTCGGATTTGCTGCCGGGAAGATGGTGAAGGGTCGTCAAGGAGAGCGAGACAGGTTTTCTCCCTCCTACTCATAAACCATCTTCTCCGATTCATCTGTTTTCCTAGGTTTTCTCTTTTTTCTCGTGTTTGTTTCTTGGTGTAGTGTTTTCCTTTGTTTGATTTTTCCCAACTCTTTTGCAGATTGTACGTGAGGGGAACCGTCCCCGGGTACAAAAGGTAAGGTTTTTTTTTTCTCCCCAAGAAACTGTAGCGTTTGTGTTGTTTGATTTCTAGGGTTTTGTTTGGAAGAGAGGAATTCTTTTTCCTTCATTTTGATTGATTGAGTAGATTATGTATTTTGATTTCTAGGGTTTTGTTTGGATAAAGTATTATTTTCCCTTCATTTTGAGGTTTTTTCTTTTCTTCTCTTTTTCTTTTTTTATTTGGGGGGTGGTTTGATTTGGGTAGATCCAAGTCGAACCAGTATGAGAACACGTCGTTGATCCAGATTGAAGGGGTTAACACGAAGGAGGAAGTCGCCTGGTACCGCGGGAAGAGGCTTGCGTACATCTACAAGGCGAAGGTGAAGAATAACGGGTCGCACTACCGGTGCATCTGGGGGAAGGTCACCCGCCCTCACGGGAACAGCGGCATCGTCCGCGCCAAGTTCAAGTCGAACTTGCCGCCTCGATCCATGGTAACGTCTCCTCTTCTCCCCACCACTCGCATTTTCGGTTCGTTGTTGGGTTTTGTTATTGGGGTTCTTCCTTCTTTTGCCAATTCTCTTTCTTTGGTCTCTTTTTTCTCGTGCCGAGTTTTCTGTTTAGTGTTTGGGGGATTTGATTTTCTGTTCGCATTTTTTGTTTCATATTTGCAGGGAAACAAGGTTAGAGTCTTCATGTACCCAAGCAACATTTGAGGTATGTTGGCATTATTTGTTGATTCATTATGCTTTAGTTGTCTGCTGTATCCTACCTTTTGTGTTTCTTGTTTAAATACTGAATTTATTCTTTAATTGTTCTCGAATGCTTATTCTGTAGATTTTGTTAATTTTCAGTTTTTGTACTCCGTTCATTTGTTTCAGTTGTTTGGATTAATGGGGTCTTTTTTTTTTTTTTCTTTGCTGTTTCAGGTTTAGGATATGAAGAGTCCACCTTAGGAGTACTTGGTTGCTGTTTGAATGGAAACTTTTTGCTTGTTATTATAGGTTTGAGATTTTCCTGTTCAATTTTGGTCCCAAATGCAAGTGTAACAAAGGGTACTTTTCTTACTTTGCAAACTAGTAATTGTGCACAGATATGGATTTTTTAATCATATTTTCCCATTTTCTCTATGTTCATGGGTGTTGTCTACGTCTGGTCTATTATCTTTCATTATAAGGATACTTTATTGACTGTTGCATGGCTTTTCTTGTTTGAGTTTTGGATCTTTGTTTAATTTTACTTTCTTGGGTTCTTTGAATCCTATGATCTCGCTTTTCTTGTGGTCATATATTAACATTTTATTTATAATCTGCTCTGGTTATCCTTTTCTTGGTTGGAGTGGTTTTCTGTGGTTCTGCTATATCTCTTTAAATCATGAGTGTGTCTAGAGGATTGTTATATTATCACGTTCAGATGACGTGCTTATACCAAGGACTTTGCTTGCTAGTTGTTGGTCATTTAGGCTCTGTTTGGGAGCCTTGAATTGGTGGTACCTTGCGGTTTCCCCCAGTGCTCTCAGGCTCTGCTGTTTGGAATCTATGGTGTTGCCAAAACACTGCATTGGGAATGGAGCTGGCATCCCCAACACCACATTACAACACCATTCACAAGATGTTTTTGACACCCCCATCCTCAACGTTACATTTTGGCAACACAAGGAAACGGTGTTTCCATTTGAAATGCAGGACTCCCAACAGAGCCTTATGTGCATCCTCAGTGCTGTTTTGTAGATATGTCATAAGCTACAATATGCTAATGTTTTTCCTCCCATACCGCACCAGCAATGAAATTGTGACTATTATTGTAAACACTGCTTATGAGGTTGCTGAGAGGATTGCAGTCGATAACAAGCTTCTGTCAGTGTTCAAGTGTCAGAGTTGATAAATTTGTTGAAAACTCTCTTAAGGTCGTTTGATTTGTGGGACAAACCCCGCCCAAGATCCAACTCATTCTAATATTTTATGCCCCCCTGTATTCAATCAAACACACCACAAATTTGTGCAGAAACAAAAAGGACATACAAGTTCAAAGCAGGCCATTTGTTCTGAAAATATTGGTGCGACTACTCTGTTCAGGACGAAAACAATAGCACCCGACCCGACTGTTTCCATCCCCCCTCCCCTGTTTGGTTTCATGCGAGCGCATCTGATCCTGGCCCTTAAGCCCTCCCCATCGCCACTGCAACTCGGGGTGCATCTGTCGTCCATCACTTACCGCCATCTCTCTCTCTCTGGCCTTGTAGACAGGAAGGTCACCTGAATCCTCCCTTCTCCACTGTCGAGTGGACACTTTCTCTCTCTGGCCTTGGAGCTAGGAAGGGATTCTCTCTCTCTCTCTCTCTCTCTCTCTCTCTCTCTCTCTCTCTCTCTCTTTCGCTCTGAAACCTAATTTCTGTTTCTCTACTCTAAATTCTTCTTCTTCATAGCTTCTCTCCCCTCCTAGTCTGACTATAGTTTTTGCTAATTCTTGAGCTTTCTTTTGATGTTTTTGTTTTTTATTTTGAAAGAGAAAATCTGCATAATATTTACGGCAAAACAGAAGCAAGTTATGAATGGATAGCATCATTCACTTTGACTGGATGATTGATTCTGTTATCTACAATGGTGTTATATTGGACTTTTGGTTTGGTGTGGTTTCTCTTCTAATCTGCTTGCTCTTTTTCAGTTTTCATAAATTTTTTTATTTTTCTGATTTTTTAGTTTAAAAATATTTTTTTAAATAGTTAGATTCTTCTGATTTTTTCTTTTTCTAATTTCTATTTTTAAACATTTTAATTGAAAAATTCATTTTTTTAAAGATATCTTGATTGGAGTCTTTTTTGTTTTGTTTGAAAAACTGATCGTTGTTCAAAGTTCAAACCATGCAACATGTGCCAAAGTTTAATTTCTGTAGCTAAATTTTCTTGATCAGGACAAGTCCTGCCAATTCAAACAAAGATTTATTTGTTCAACATTAAGTGTTTTATCAAATCAAACACATAACAAAAAATGGTCGGGGACAGCTTGTTCATGACAAGCTTGTCTTAGTATGAGCTCATACCAAATTTACATTTAAAAAGAGTGGATTTGGTAAGAGCTTTACACCATCCAAATCCGAATCCGTTTAGACAACATCCAATTAGTCGAATATGTTATTGGCCGCATCCGATCCCGTTATGAACCATTTACATCCCTAAAACTAATAGGTGGATATTGGTTCAGGTGCCTGATGGGTAGTCAGGTATCCAGATCGAGATGGGTTTGGTTTGAATTACCACAACAGTTGGAAAACGGGCTGGGTTTGGCCTTTAGGGTAGGGATAAAAATTATAGAATGTCCAAGAGAACCAGTCACAGCTCTAGCCGTATAAGTCCCAGGGTAAGCCCAAACATGACAATGGCTGGGTTGGGCTTTTGGTGGGTCTAGGTCCAAGTAGGGGTGTTAATGGGTCGGGTTTACCTGGATCTGACTCAGACCAAACCCTATAGGGTCCAGGTATGGTGACAAATAATAAGACCCGGGTTCAGACCCGAAGGTCCGATCAATATATAAACTTGGGTATAATTTTTGAAATTTTATACCAGACTCGGACCTGACCTGAGTTCTGATTAAGACCTGCAAATTTTCAATGTAAAAATGACAAAAAATATTATTTTACCAGGTATGGTCAGCTCTGAGTATCTTATAGTAGACGCAATTAAATTCGGGTCTGGACCTGATACCATACCCAAAAATCTGGTCCAAGTCTGGTTCCACCTGAGTCTGAACCAAACCAACCCGTTGACACTTCTAGGTCCATGGCAGGCCCGGCCAGGCCCAATATCCACCCTTGATTGAAACAGAGCATAACACCAACTTGATATGATAGGAGTCTACTTTCAAGTTTGCAAGGAGCAATGTAAGGCCTGAGGGTTGTCAATGTGGAGGGATGTATGTAAATGGTTCGGATTAGGATCATATGTGACTAATACCATATCGAACTAATCAGATGTTGGTTAAACAGATTAGAATTCGGATGGTGAAAAGCTCATACCGATCCTCTTTCTACATGTAAACAGATTCGGATGTGTGTTAAAATTCGGATATTTGTCCAACTAATCAGATGTTAGATAAAACAGATTCGAATTCGGATGGTGAAAAGGTCATACCAATCCTCTTTTTACAATTTAACGGATTCGGATGTGCATTAAATTCGGATATTTATCCAACTAATCAGATGTTGGTTAAACAGATTCGAATTCGGATGGTGAAAAGCTCATACCAATCCTCTTTTTACATGTAAACGGATTCGGATGTGTGTTAAATTCGGATATTTATCCAACTAATCAGATGTTAAACAGATTGGAATTCGGATGGTGAAAAGCTCATACCAATCCTCTTTTTACATGTAAACGTATTCGGATGTGTTAAATTCAGATATTTGTCACATTTTGGAGCAAAAAATCAAAACTTCATCCTTATCTAATTATAATTGGATATGGTTTGGCTTACTAAATCAAACTAAACCGAATAAAATTCGGTCAGGGTTTGAAAAAAAAAATCTGATTCATTGACATCCCTATCAATGTGTCTGGTTGTTTATTAAAAGTTGGTTCGTCCTTATGCTCAGCATCTTCAGGGGTAGGGGTGGCAAAACCTGACACGACCCGCCAACCCGCCTCTTAGGCGGGTTCGGGTTTGGAAAAAATGAACCCGTTTAATAAACGGGTCGACCCGCCTAACCCGTTTATTAAACGGGTCGGGTTCGTGTTAGGGGTATGCCAACTCGCCAACCTGCCTGACCCGTTTAATAAACGGGTTAGGCGGGTGGGTCAACCTGCCAACCCACCAACCCGACCGGTCAACCCGCCAACCTGACCCGCCAACCTGAGAACCCGTTTACCCGACCCAACCCATTTATTAAATGGGTTGGCAGGTCGTGTCGGGTTACCCGTTTATTAAACGGGTCAGGTTCGGGTTGAGGTATGCTGACCCGCCAACCCGACCCGATTGCCACCCCTATTCAAGGGTAGGCTGCAAGAGACCAAACACAGGTTTGTCTACTAATAAGCCAATTGCTGCTGAAATATTCTGGCCCACCACTGATACTCACCTACCACATGATTAGAAAAGGGTTAACCCCTCGGACTGTTAGAACGGCAACCTTAAGTACGAGCCAGCGCGACTAAGTCTATGATCTTAAGGTGGTTTCTCCGAGTAAAACTAAAAAAAAAGATAGGGATGCAAGTGGTTAGGAGTCGAGTTGGATCTAGTCAATGCCAAATCCGGCGAAAGGGATATTGACTAATTGGGCTCAGATTTGGATTCGGATTCTGATTAGAAAATGCTAATACCTAATCCGAAAAAATACCTAATCCTAAAAAATACATGTAATCAGATTCAGATATTGGATTAAGATATTACATAAATTTTTTTTTTGAAAGGCAAGCTGAGGTTAGGCAGATCCCTACCAGTTATACAACTATACCCTTGGGTTTTCAATTTGCAACATCCCTACACAAGGTGACGTGCACTAGCTGCGGAGAAACATACCAAAAGTTGTTTTTTATTAATTAAAATATTAAAAAAAATATCATTTTTGTTTTATTTTTCAAAACATTTACACATTCGCGCATTGGAGTCTGAGTCCTGTCTGTGTCCTTGTGATAGGCTTTGTATACTCCACATGCAGGGAATGAAAACCTACCAAACATACCCACTAAGAACATTTTTGGTGTTTTTTGAAATTCTGGCCTTACAGATGTGATCTATGGGCTTGTTTTTATAGGAATCAGTTCTTGGAGCATTTGATTCCGATGCATGGATAGGTTTTTACAAGGTTTCAAAAATCAATGGCATACAATTTTCATAAAATTTTGAGGCCCCAAATACCATTTTTTCCATCCTAAATGCTTGATCCAAGTGTCAATTTCTAGTAAATTCCTCATGCTGAACACATGTATGGTCAACATTTTGAAAAAACACTAAAAATCTGATAAAATGTTTCTTAGTGGGCATGTTTGGTAGGTTTTCATTTCTCTTCTCGACAAGAAGCCTCGTCTTTATGCAGCTCACTTGACAAAGGATGACAAAGTTAGCATAAAAACCTTTATTTTCCAAAGACATTTTTAATGAGTTAACAAAAATGAGACAAAGAATGGAGAGTTAAAAAAAATCACAAGTTATTTTCAAATATCAGAGTTTTTTTGCATCTAAGGTCCGAACTGAACCCACTCCATCTCTTCAATGGAGCTGCGTGTAAGGGTGCTCCAAGTAGGAATGTGAAACAAGATGAGCTGATCATGACTAGGCTTGTGTCGGCCTACAAAGAACTTGTTCGAACTCATTAAATAGGCTCATCAAGACGAAGAGTGTTCAGCTCAGCTCAGCTCGGCTCGGCTTACCACAAGAACAAGTCAAGCTTGAGCAACCTCTATTCGGTTAGTTTGGCTCATTTACCAGCTCGAGCTCTAACTCAACCACCAATCTTAGGGCTGGGTTTGGTCAGGTATCTATTACACATCTAATGCATTATTTTTTATAAGAAACTTTAAAATTAATAAGATCCAGATGCATCTAGATCTTATTCAAACTTGCTCAAGCTGGTTATCATTGGATTCTAATTGAATTTGGACTAGTGTTTTATGTTGGATCTAAGTTTAGATTCAGTTCAAACCATAGTTACCAGAAGCTTCTTTGTAGAAAATTTACTGCCTCAGAAGCTTGCTTCAAAAGTGAAAAACTCTTCGCTTCTTGGAAAGGAGGTGAAGCTTTGAGAAACCCGTTTCTGAAATATGAAAAAACCGATTCTCTTAGTTAAGGAGCCCTCTTCCTTTTGATTTCTCAAATCAATTCCTTTTTTACTTTTCTAACGTTTCTCTCTCACTTTTTATCACTTCTCACTAGCTTTTCTCTTATTTCTTATATTTTTTATATTAAACAAATTATAATTTTTGTATAACAAGCTTGCATGTTGGATTTATGGTGTTTTGTATCTGTCTTGGTGTCATTTTTACCTATGATTTATTTGCCTTTTATGTGCTTCCTTTTATTAATTTTTCATGCACTTGTATAATATCTTCATAAATGTATCCTGCTTCTCACTTCATGCTACTTTTCAACCCTTAGCTTCCTCACTTCAGCCATGAATCACTTTTCTTATCTATTTAGTTTTCTGGTAACTATAGTTCAAACCAATATATTTACCTTTTCTAATTATTATTATTTACCAAAACCCAATATTGTCATATATATATATATATATATATATAAATAAGGGTGGGCAACAGGCCGCGTGGGCCAAGCCGAACCGTCCCACCGTAAGCCGAGATTGGGCCAAGGTTTTAGGCCTGGGCCGAAACCCGTCCGGTTATATACATGGGCCGACTTGATAGACCTGAGTTATTTATTAAATTTTAATAATATAAAATTTTTAAAAATAATTATTACATATAATATTTTGATAACTATTACTAATTAATTAGTTACATTAATTTTATGAAAACTAAAAAGTTGAGAACTTATTAATTATTACTATTTAAAAATAGATGTGGTTCGGGTTGGGCCAGACCCAATCTGCTTCACATTAGCCCGTTGAGCCAATGGGTCAGGCCATGTGCTGCTCTTCAAATCCGAGTCCGTTAAGAATCGGGCCATCTTTGAGCCAGACCATATCCGGGTCTGGCCACACTTAAAGCCTAGTGGGCCTGGCCCGATGCCCAGGCTACATTTATATTTTGGTTCGTCACTCAACCCTACCTCGTTCTATTGCATGTGTTTAGGATTCGGGGCAACCCCTACCTTCCACTTACACACACACACATGCGAGTTATTCGCCTGTCACATGGATATGTCAAACGGGACACGAGACACGCCATTCGTGCTTAATCCTTTATTAAGAATACTATATGCAGAGATGCGACACGAAGGTAAAGTTGAAGTATCCCTGTGACACTGCCATTTTGGCATCTTTGTACAGCAGAGCTGCATCATAGGTGCTCACGTGGATGTGTTCAACAAGTTGACACACAGTGTCTCTCTCTCAGCGCTCATGCATTCACGTTCTTCCATATCTATGACATTTTTATTCTTTTATCAAAATAGAAAAAGGCAAAAAAAAAAAAAAGTACTTGGTCTGTCGGTGGGCCCAAAAAGTGTGGATGGTTTTGCTCTTTTAGGTTGGATTCTTGATACCCCAGAGTACCATCCTAGGAGGGAAACACATTTCCCCAACACCACCAAAAAAATTTCCTCAAATCTTTTCGGATTCGTCTCAGATTTGAGGGGTCATGGCTTCTCCCTCTGGTCGATTATTTAACAGACAGAGGAGTCTTCATGAGATTCTTGGTGGTGGAATCAGTGAGTGGATTGATGAGATTTTGACTGAAATTTGGTTCGGTGTCTCTGGTTTTGGTGTTTTCAGGATGTGGGGTTCGCTTAATTTTGTGTATCTGTTGGTGGTTTTGATGAGCAGTTGCAGATGTGGTGCTGTGGAGGAAGAAGAACGTGGCAGTTGGGATTCTATCCGTGACCGCTGCAGCATGGATCGTGTTTGAGAAATCTGGCTACACTCTGTTGTCTCTGGTCGCCAACGTCCTGTTGTCGCTGTTTGTGATCCTTTTTCTGTGGGCAAAATCAGCAGCGATCCTTAACAGGTGAAATTCTTTTCTGTTTTTTTTTTATGATTTGATTTTGGCATATTCATTTGGAGCGATTTAATTGTAATGGGTTTTGAGTGGCGATTGGTCTTTCATCTGTTTTTCGTTGGTAGGGGCTAAGAGGGTGTTTCAGGGTTTGGGTTTTTGTGTTTGGTGGGGTGTATGTTGAATTAATATTATGAAGGTTGGCAGTGAATGGGTCTCAGGTTTCGGGTTGGCTATGATGAATTAGGGACCAATTGCATGTTATTGGGTTCTAGGAGAACTGCTTTCTAAATTCTAAGAGGTTGATTGAGAGTTTGGGGATTTAGGTGTTTGTTACCTTTGATTGGTATGCACATTTGAATTTTGAGTTCAGTTTCTGCTGTAATGAGTTAGTGGTTGGTTATGTTTTGATGGTTTCTAGAATGTGATCTGGTTATGTTGATTTTCTCATGGGGATTGTCACTACGATGGGGTGGTCTATGGTTTTATGATGTTGTTTCAAGTGGCACTAGATGTGTGGTGTGTAGGTTTGTATATCATGGTGGATGGGTTATGTTATACTTTTGAAATTTGAGCAGAGGTTCTGTCTTGATGAGTTTGGTTATTAAATCTTATGGGTTTTCATTGTTTTGATGCGTGGTATTTGTTTCTTGGATTTTTGGATTCAGTATGACGTTACTTTGATTCTGAATATGGTGATGGAATTCAGCTTTTGTTTGTCTATGAGAGTTGATGATGTTTTTGTGACCCATTGCACTTGCATCAGTATCTGTTGCCCTTATTTCATGTTCCCAGATATGTTTCCACTTGCTCTTTTGACAGTTGTGTTTGAATATTGGTATTCACGAACTTCAGTAGGCAGGACTGGTTTTTTAGGCAATGTCTGGTTGTTGCCATGGTAGCATAACATGGATCATATATGGTATCGCTTTTGCTTTCAACCGTGCAGTTTGGGCTTGGTCCTGGTTCGGCTTTGTCACTATAAGGTTATATCTTTGGAGACTGAGGCATGTCTAACCCACCAGTCCACTACTTCTTGTGGTTTTTGTTTGCCCACTGCAAGATGATGTGGATGAAAATACATAAGCAAATATAGAGAGCCTAACAAGGAAAAAGGGTAAACAGAAAAGAAGAAAGTCATTATTCCGAAAAAGGATATCTCAAGGAAAATGTTCTCTTTGCCAAAGTTATGCAAAAGAAACAACACGCTGTAAAGGCTATGGTTGATTCAGATTTTTCTTCCATATACCTTACCTATTTGTGCTGACATTGTCATTATGAAATCAGATGCTAGCTTATAAGAAACTTGATGTATCTATCCTGGGAGATCGTTAGCATCTTAAAGCTCCCATTTTTTTTGTTGTCTTGCCTAGCTTATTTTAAGCTGCATGGTCACCTTTCATGCCTCGGTTACCCCTTGCCATCTATATCCCTTGTCCCAATGCATGCATACAGGTGGTGTTTTCAAAAGTGAAGCTTTCATAGGTATACGTGTGATTTGTAACAGTTCTACAAGAGGGAAAGTGGTCAAAGAAGATGGTCAAATGACTTCAAGGTATCAGATTCAGATTGTGTGCATTGTCATTCACATTCATAACTATAGATATTTATGAATATGTGATTCCATTTTCCTCTGCCTGTCCTGTTTATTATGTTTTAATGTGAATGCTAGATTCTTGGTTAGCATCCTCGTTTGGTGCTTGCCTTGTGCTTTCCTAATTGTCATCTTGAAGTTGGTCTTTGTACCATCTTTGCAGGGGCTAACAATTTCTTAGTTGTTAAGAAAAAAAAAACTTGCCTTTCCAACAAACAACTATGGTATCATACAACATTTTGGACAAAGACAGGTTAAAAATTAAACATGTTTGATGAAATTTTGAATTATGATCAGATGTAAAATGATGGATTGTGCATTATCTCTTGAAAAGGGTTGCAGTACGAAAAACAGATGCTTTAAGCCCAAGTGAAAGAAGAGAGAGGACTGGATGGATCCTCTTGTACAAATTTGTCTTTTCCCTCTTTGATTCTGACTTATTAGTTTGATGGTTGAATCTTCTGCTGGCATCATGTTGCACTTCGCTTACGTTATGTTGCTGTGATAATTCTCATCTTATTTTTCCTTTTACATATGCTTCTTTTCAATTGTGTGCTATCAGTGTCGATTCTTTGGCAAGATATAAATATTCAAATCTTGAAAAGTTCTGTTGCTCTCATACTGAATGCAGACCACCTCCACCCTTGCCAGACTTCCATATAACAGAAGAAATGGCAGAAAAAGCATCAGTTTGTCTGCGTTCACAGATAAATTCTTTGCTCTCCGTTTCTGAGGATATCACCCTAGGAAGGGACTCTAAGCTCTTTTTCAAGGTAGCTGCATTTCTATGGGTTATCTCAATAGTTGGTGGAATGACTGACTTCCTCACGTTAGGTTACACAAGTAAGTCTTTAGTCTTGGCTTCAAGAATTATCCACAGTTTCTTAGTCTTTGCTTTGAGAATTACCCATGTTTTATTTGTATGGTTATATGTAACAGTTAGGTTATTTAACTATATAAATGAAGAGTCGTCTACTTTGACTTGCAATATTTGGGACTCGAGTCCCGATTCCCATGTCAAGGATTATGCTGAGATTTTGGATTTATCCTGATTTTATCAAGAAAAGTTTTCAACTTAATGCATTTTTTATATGTCGCTACTTTTACATGATCATAATGTGATTTTATTTCTTTTGTTGTTATTTTCCTAATTTTTCTCTTTCTTATGAGTGGTATTTTTTCAGACATTTTCGCAATGATTCCCAAGCAAAATAAATTGATTTGATAAAAACTATCATGAGATTATCTTTGCTGGAAAAAAAAAACTGAGAGCCAGATTTGTGGCACTGCTTAATTATCGTTGAATACAGTTAGTGTTTTTGAACAGGAAAGTCCTGTAATTTGATCACACACATATGATTTGCATCATAATTTGACAGTCACGGTTATCATCTTTACGCTTGTGTGTGTGTGTGTGTGTGTGTGTGTGTGTGTGTGTGTGTGTGTCACATGCACATGATTTGCATCATAATTTGACAGTCACGGTTATCATCTCTGTGTGTATATAGCCCTCATTGTTTCTGAGCATGAATATCTTACATAGACCCCTTACCATTTCCTCAAATTCAACATTTTTGTGGACAGGCCTCGTTATCATTCTTACAGTCCCTGCACTGTATGAGAAGTATGAAGATCATGTGGATAGATACACACAGATAGTATGTGTAGCAATGCAAAAGACATACACAGGATTAGATGCAGAATACTTTATTAAGATCAGAAAATGGATTCTGGAGAAAAGAAAACTGAGCTAGAGCATGCCTTTTATCTAGTTTGCAGTTAATCTCCGGCTTTTTCCTTAGTCACCGGCCGTCAAGCTCGGTGTTTTTGAATCAGAAATTGGTCAAGCTTGGAGGTGAAGTGCCCATCGGCATGTGTTGGTGTGAAGTTTGAAGAGGGAAGCCGTTCACTGCTAAAAGGTTTAGTTTCAATCTCATGGCCAACTGGGATCATGATGTTTTCTGTTTTTTGATTCGGCGTTATGCCTTTGTCTGAAATTAGTTGTAAATGCTGGTTTTTGAGTGGATTTCCGAGTGATGAGAATGCAGCGCTTGAAATCAGAATAAATTTGAGTTGTTTGATGGATAACGTCACTGAAGTAGTTGTTTGATAGGATTCAATTTTATAGTTTAGTTTGTATACAGGGGTGTCTACTAGATTGTGAGCTCCGGACCAGTTAAATCATGGTGTGAGTGTGTGTGCACCTGTGCCTGCACCCATGCCCACACCTGCACCAGTGCCCGCACCTGCGCCCACCCCCATCTTCTGGTGCGTGTACGCGTTTCTATGCTTCACAAAGAATATCTTAGTCTGTCTATAGTTTCTATTGTTTTTAAACCACTTGTGTTAAGTGGGTTCTTTTATGTTGTAAAGAGGACTGTTGTGTATTGCAGAAAGGAGACCAGACTGTGCCATTGCCACTAGGGATGCAAACTGTTCGAATTTCGGATCAGAAAATACATTAGGAGTCGGATTTCGGATCAGAAAATACATTGGGGAGAGTCGGATTGCAAAAGCTCCTTGAATCTGACAAGTTTGCAACCATAATTGCCACCAATTTTTAACAAGCCGATATAGTAGGTAGGGGCAGTGGGTTGAGTTGCCAAAGTGGCTTGGTGGCTTTAGGTCTTCATCTATCACCGTGGCGGTTACCCATGTGGTCAGCGGGATCCTGTGTCAAGTTGAAGACCCAAGATTGAATCTCGCTGGTGCATGCAAGCTGCCATTGCTTTTATTGCGGTTGAGGCACGTAAGGCTGGGTAGTCGTGTCCTCAACCCGGAGTTTTGATTCGCAGGGAGGCGGGCCCATTAAGTGACATGGTTCTCGATGAGGGTTTTCTTCATCATAAAAAAAGAGACTTTAGGTCTTCATCTACACAATGTGGCTGCTAGGGCTGCCAATCTGACTGCATATCTTCTTGGCCACTTGGTGGCATTTAGTCTTAGGTCAGGGTGATTGCAGCCTTGACCATCCAGCTATCCCTTTCGCACCCAACAAGATCTTACTTATATTTATCAAAAAATGATTGTATTGTACGACAAAAATTTGCTCCATGATTAAAACCGCAAATTTTGGGTGTTAAAATGATCATTTTAATTCTTGTATGTGGAGACCTTTTGAGATATGTGAATTTTTTTGTGACTTTACTACTGATTTTTTTGACCCATAAATTTAAGGATTTACACAATTTTTTTGGTCACTTGCATTGAAAATCTAGAAAATAATAAAATATGATAGATAAATTGACGCGTTAGCTTTCCAACGCCATCTAGATCACCTTGATCTGATGAGAAACATTCTCTAAAAGATAGACTTTTCAGATGTATTGCACTATGTAACTAAAAGGTAGATTCACATATTTTGTTTTTGCGAACTTCACAAAATTTACATAAAATATAGGTGAAAATTATCAATATTTATGAGGCTGAAGAAGTCATAAAATATAGGCAAGGATGATGAAGTTCGCATATATTTTATGCGAAGATGAGAAAGTCTACCTATATTTTATGCAAAGATGAGGAAGTCTAGATATATTTTATGCAGACTTCATGAAGTATTCCTCATAAAATATATGCAAACTTTCTCATCCTCGCCAAAAATTAAAGTAGATTTTCTCATCATCGCATAAAATATATATGAATTTTCTTATCCTCGCACAAAATATATGTGAACTTCGTCATTCTCGTATAAAATATATGCGAACTTTGTCATCCTCACACCAAACATATGCGACCTTTCTCATCCTCGCACAAAATATATGCGAACTTTCTTATTCTTGCAAATATTGATCAATTTTTGCCTATATTTTATGCAAACTTCATCATTCTTGACTATATTTTATGCAAACTTTATAAGGTTCGCAAAACAAATCGTACGAATCTACTTTTTAGTTGCATAGTGCAATACATTCAAAAAGTCTATCTTTCAGACTTTTCAACTGCTCATCAAATCAAGGTGAATTTGGTGACATTGGAAAGAACATCACGATCTATCTCTTTTTCTTTTATTGTTTTTCTAGATTTCTGATATAGGTGATCGAAAAATAGCATAGAACAAAAGGAAAAGGCATAACTATGTGTGTTCATCTCTTGTTTGTGAACACTGTCGTGGTTGTATCTTAGTATCAGTTTGTCGGTTTCTAGCGAATCAAGTATCGTTGAATATGTATTTTTGTCTAGTTTCTTTGTTCTTTTTTGTGTTTTTTGAAATCCTTTATTTTTGGGTCAAAATGTCTTTTGAAAAATAAATTGTTCGGTTGTTTCAGTCAACAAAGCATGCTTCTATTCTAATTTTGGAACTTAGTAACGGGAACCGTAAAGGAGTTTTTAGTTATGACTCAAAACAAAAAAGTTACATGCCTGAGAGAGAAAAATCTGAGAATAGAGACTATTTTGCAGAAAGCAGTCACATGTGTGAAGGGTAAATAGAACTTTTTAAAATCATATATTTACGATTTTGAACGTGAGAACAGTGAAATTATGGGTTTTTTTGAAAAAATATATCATTTTTGTTGTACATATAGAAAAAATATTTTCTACTAATGAGCTAAAAATAATAGGTAAAAGTTGTATTGACTCAATCTAACCACAAATGTGTTTAGCATGGTTTGTTTGCTAAGGATCAAGCCTTAGATTTTATTTTTCTGAATAAAAAAATGTGATCTTTTGAGTTATGAAATTTTGGCACATTGTGGGCTATTGATTTTTGAACCCCTTTAAAAAACTAATTACTTGTCATAATCACATGATTTAATAAACAAATGGTCCAGGTGTGGATTCTTAGTAAATCGATTGTGCCCCAACACATTTATACGGCCGAAACTGCATAAAAGTTACCGAAAAAGCTGAAAAATCCATTTAGCACACAGTTTAGCACCAAATGGGTTTAGCACCGACCCATTACTCTCTCTCTCTCTCTCTCTCTCTCTCTCTCTCTCTCTCTATATATATATATATATATATATATATATATAACAAGGGAAAACCCCAGTTTTGAAAGAGATTGACGTCCTGTCATATGACTCGTTCTTAAGTAGTTAAATCCCCTTACCAAACAGAGCAGATCTAGTGATGAGTGTGACAAATATCACGAGATTTATGAAAATCTTGCGATAATATCGTGAGAAATTGCCTGAAAGTTTAAAACGGCAATTTCTCGTGAGATTTATAAAAAAACATAAATACCATGATTTAAATGCGATATTTACGTTTTAAACGACCATTTATTGGAAAAAACCATGTATATTTTTTTTAAATAATTTTTATTAATATTTTCTTATAAAAATAAATTTTAATATTTTTATTTGTTTTTTTATTGCCAAGAATTTTGCCAAAAAAATGCCAGATTTATGGTTTTTTTTTAAATTTCTCGTGAGTTTTTTAAAAACGAGAAATTGCGGATAAAAACGTTTGTCACTATGCTAGTGATCAAGACCGAGTATTTGGGCTACACAAAATTTCTGCAAGTTCAGTGATTTTTATCCATCGCATGCAGTATTTTTCTGTCTTACAGAGAAAACATCACCTGAAAATTCGCAGCATGGACAACAATTTTCTAAGTGGTGGACAAAGTACTCTGCCCTGATCACTGGATCAACCTCCCTACCAGGGAATCTGCAGATGTGCACTTGTGTCAAATTCTTGATATTCTTCAACTTAAAACACTTTAATTCAATCCACCTAGCCGGGTGTTGAGAGCCTTTGTGGGCCAACAAAGTCTTGATGCATGGCAACTATTCACAAAGACCACTCTAGATATCTAAACTCTCCTCTGAACATCATAAGAAAATGATGCCTACCTGTTTGGAACTGCCAGTAGGTGGCAGCTAAGGATACAGATATGGATTTCCCAAAATTTGTGGTTTTAGCAAATCCACTTGGCTGTTTGGGATAAATTGAACGGTTCAGCTGGGGATTTACCACTTCCACTTGTGCTTCTGTTTGCAATGCAGCTGAAAAGCTAAAATTATAACTGAAAAAGTATTTGGAAGGTCGTCAGAGCAGTCACCCATGTGGGAACTGGTGTAGAAATTGGTAACTATCACCTCATTCAGATGGGAAGTGAAACATGGAACTAGTTATCAAATACCACTCTAGTTTTATTATTTTTTACAATTGCATCCATCCCAAACAACTTTGGCGTTGGATATTCCCTACTTCCCACTGGAGCTACCTTTGATGGCTAGTTTCTAAACAGGGAATAAGAGAAGTCTATAGTCTTTTAATCTATGTCATAGTAACACACCATTTAGACAGCGTATCATGAGTGACACGAGTTAGACACGCTATGACACGTTGTAGACACCTCAATTTTGACTTAGTTGTCTTGTGTCAAAGGTCGTATTTTAAAAGATAGTTGCTCTCAGTCTTTCTCAACTTCTACTACATCTTTAACCTCTTCAAGATTTTTTATAGCTAAAACAGGTCGATTTATTTGACCGAAAAATATATCTTTTCATATAGAGCTTATTTTGAGTGCAATTTTGATAACAAAAAATGATAGAATTTGGTTTTTTACTTAAAAGATGAAATAAACTAGAGGATGTTAGTTTTCCAACGCATTAAAAATCTTCTGTTCATTTGACGACACATCAAAAAATAAATTGCCATGTCGTTAGAGGTCAATGAATTTTCATCAGACATGGTAAAAGATCCTAACTTGTCGTTAGAGGTTTCAACTTGTCATTAGACTTAAGTAGCATTTTTAGCTTGAAAATGTGTAAAACCAAGAATAAGCCTCCTTTCAGCCTTCTATAAACTATAGATTGCATGGATAAACCTTCTATAAGCCAAAACTTATCTTATTAACATGTCAAAAACCACATTTCTTATCTCTTAAAAGAAACCAACCAACCAACCAATCAGAGTTTGTCACCTCAAACTATTAGTGAATTAGAATCAGGCTGTTGTGCAGCTGACAGATATGAGTACCCAAATTCAAGACCAACCAACTGATCCAAAGTTGACGCAAAAACTTATAAATAGATGCCATTTCCACCCCCCACTAGCTATCTAACATCTAGAATGTAGAGATCATTCTAGCCCTGCACCCACACCCTGCTGAGTCAACTAACTATCCCTTAGGTCTAGATCCACTACCACATTGGGTCTGCCTGCTGGGCCCAAACCTTTTAGAGCCTCCATCTTGAGAAAGCCCTGCTGAATTTGTTATGTACTCATCAGTCATAGAAAGGCTACCTAAGACCGTTGTAAACTCTTCCTCATCTTTTATTTCTATCATTTTTTATTTTTTATTTTTTATTTATTGGGGGCGTGTTTATCTCTAATTCTTTTATTTTTGCTATTTTCTCAGATTTTAGAGTGTTGGTGGTGCCTGATACCATCAGCCTCACCTTTTTTTAGGAGTTTGGGTTGAGGTATGTCAGATCGCACACCTGAAACCATAAGAAGAATAGTTGTACTCCTAAATCGATTGATCCCTTCTCATCGGAGGAAGAACACAACCCTTGTCTCTCAAAAGTCTAAACCAAAATCTGCTTTTAAATATTTATTTTAAAATCCATTTCCAATCCTTTTAAAAAATATGGGATCCACACAAGTTAACACGTTTTTAATACATGCATACACTATTTTTAATAATATTTTAATAAATAATATTTTACATATTAAAATATACAACAATAGTTTTGATTGCTTAAAAAAAAATGTCATGTATCCTTTTTTTTTTCGTGCCTACATTTTTGTGACATAGCTTTTAATTGGAGTAGGTAGTCTGAAGGCCATGGGTTGCTTGGTTCATTTGGGCGGAGCCTAGACCAGGTTTTGGGAACCTAGGGATGTCAACAGGTCAGATTCGGGTCTAATCTAGTCATTACCTAATCCAACTTAATCAGCTATAACTTATTCGGATTTGGATGAAAAAAGATAAAACCGAACCCATGTTCGACCAGTCTAAAACCTGATATTTACACTTAATCAGGCTCGGATCTTAGTGGGATTTGGATTCAGATTTCAATGCAAAATCAATACTGAATCCGAATCTGTTTTTTAATCATATCCGGATTTGGTTACATAATCCAACTAATTGGATTCGGATACGGGTCAGATATCGGGTTACATCAGACCTGTTAGACATCCCTATGGGAACCCTTTTGCAGGCCGAGTGTGACCAGATCTCAGCCTGTTAAGTGGCCTTTCGGTCTGTCCAAAATTTGATCCGGGCTAGACCCATTGCTCAGTCCTTAACTTAGATATTTATCAATTCAAAGGCAATTATTACTTAGAGGGATTTTGCAAAAGGTTTGCTTAATGTATCAGTTATTTACAAAAAGCAGCTTAATGTTTCGATGAATCACTAGAATATGAGAACTGGAAATATGGGCATTTTCAACACTTTTTTTGCAAATCCAACCATGTGGATGTGCTTGGCATGATGAATTTGCTAGGAATGAACCATTGGATTGTGTATTTTAGATGAAAAAAATATGATTTTTTAATACTTGAATATTTATGAAGAATATGAGCCATTGATTTTAAAGCCTTAAAAAAACTCATTTATGCGTCAAAATAGGATGATTCAAGAGTGTGTTCTTATGAAACCAAGCATGTATATCACATCCGTACGGTTAAATTCAAGAGAAAAGAACAATAAATCCATAAAAAAACGTGGTTAACACATTAGTTCTCATATTCTAGTCATTCGTGTTTTGGATATTATAATTAGCTGCTTTTATAATTTATGTCCCCAAGACATCCTTGGTCCTAAATTTTTTTCCTTGTCTTTTGTTTCCTCAAATAAAGTCACCAAATGCCCTCAATGCTGATTTTGATTCAAGGACATGTCTTAAGATGGCATAAAATGAGTTGTTTCCTGTAAAAGGATTAGGATGCCAATTTATACCCCAAGCCTGTATTTGAAAACTCTTCACTTTTTTGAAATGAGGAAAAACTTTGGAAAACCCGCTTTCAAAATATATGACAAACTTGATTTTCCTTTAGTGGAAAACTACCTTTTTTCATTTTCCAATTAATTCTCTTTAGCTTCCTTGAAGTTTTCCTTCTGCTTCTTGTCACTTTTTACTTACTTCCTCCTCACTTCTTACATTTTTATATTAACAAATGAATATATTTTTATAACAAGCTTACATATTAGTTTTATATTATTTTATATTTCTATTCACATGATTTCTTATTTGTTTATCCATTTCCTTTTAGGGTAACTATGGGTTGGGCAGCTTTTTCCTAATTAACTAACAACTAGGCCGCTTTCTGTAAATTAGTCTTAATACTTTTTTTTAAGAAAAATTAATTAGTCTTATTACTTTTAAAAAAGGACTGGAGAGAGACGGGGAGAATCTTTGGCGCCAAAAATCAAATTGCTAACTCCAACGGTTAGATTTTTTGTAATCATCTTCAAACGGGCAAAGAACTGCCCAGGTCTCTATGTCAAGCTACTCTAGACGTTCACCTTTTCTACCGCAAATACTTGTCAACCTCCATCAGAAAATTGCATGGCGTTCTCCCTTCCAATTCATTCCAGAAATCTTCTGTCTTGCATTAGCGATTCAAGTCTTTCCTTTCCATGCATGACCCATCTTGCCTGTCTTCAGATAGAACGCCTTCTGATTCCATTAGACGCCTCAAAAGGCATCTCTTGTGCCGCCGTTAGACTAAAAGAAGGCAGAATTTCTCCTCCCTAGAAATGAAAATCTATGGCATTCTGAGACTGTTGAAAAATTTCCCAACAAGGAGTTACTCTCAGACACCATGGCCGACCAACTCTCTCTCGGAACACTTCCACCCTTTGTCCATTCGAGGCCGGATCAAAGAATCCATTCACATTCTTTGTCAGCTCATCGCCAACTAAGGCACTCAGCTAACCTCCGAAACCTTCCTTTGATACGTGCGTGCCTCATGGGTTCTGTAGAACCGGACGTGGTTCTGAAGAATAATATTATGATGTATTCGAAATGCAGTGATTTCGAAGGTGCTCGACGAGTGTTCGATGGAATGCAGCAGAGGAACGTGGTAAACCTGCGGAGGCATATGAATTCTATGTGTGGATGCTCTAGGAAGAAACAAGAGCTGACAATTTTCTTTATCCTTGCGTTTTGAAGGCATGTGCAGCCGTGAGAGGTTTAGCTTAAGGTCAGGCTGTGCATCTAAATGTTATCAAAAGTGGGTTTGAGTGGGACATTGTGGTGCTGAATTCATTAATAGACATGTATGCTAAATGTTCAAGTGTGGATTCAAGACAGATTTTTTGTGGAATACCCGTCAAAGATGATTTTACTTGGAGCTCGATGCTTAGTGGATACGTCCAATGCCGCTGTTTCAACAGTGCTTTTGATCTTTTCAGAGAGATGTTAAACAGATAATTTAGGCCTTGCTCAGCTACTTTAGCTGGGATTTTGCCTGTTTTCTCAGATCTAGGCTCTCTGAAACAAGGGAAGCAAATTCACGGATTAATAATCACAAGTGGATTCAAATCTGATAGATTTGTAGGAAGTTCCCTCATTGATATGTATGCAAAATGTCTGAGCTTAGGCAATGCTCGACTTGTTTTTGATCGAATGCCAGAGAGCGATAATGTCTGCTGGAATACCAAGATTCAAGGATATTCTCAGAAAGAGTATGTGTCAGATGAGATGGAAATATTACAGCAGGTAAAGGAAGATGAACTTAGTCAGCGCACCTGCAATTACAGTATTTCACATGTTCGGTCTATTCAAGATTCCCAAAACCTCATTTTTAGGCTAAAAAATGCTGGCATAAGGTCAAGGACCATCCTAAAATCCCTTTTGTTTCAAATGGGTGAATATATAGAAAACAATCGGTCTGTGAAGGAAATCCATGGCTTCTTGCTAAGGAATGAATATGTGACTGATAGCTCAGTGGCATCCAATCTTATAGAAATGTATTCAAAGTTTGGTGATATTGAGTTTGCTAGAGGAATTTTTGATAGCATCATTAGAAAAGATTTAGATTCTTGGAATTCAATGATTGTATGCTATGCTGACAATGGATTTATCCGTGAGGCCATGCAGTTTTTTGGTAAAATGCATGAATTTGGAATGGAACCTAACATTGTTACTTGGAATGCCGTTATCAGGGCTGGTGATCCCTATACTGCTTTGGTAATGTTGAGTGAAATGAAATGCTTAGCTTAACTTGTTTGAAGTATGGTAGGCAGATACACTGCGGAAATGTTGCTTATTCACTTAAACTATTTGAATCAACTTGTAAGGATTCAGCATCATGGAACACAATAATTTCATGCCTTGTGAAAAACGGATTTCTTAATGAAGCAATAAGCACCTTTCATGTCATGCAAGAAACAAGCATAAAAGCAGACATAGTTACATGGACTGCACTCATCTCTGGCTACGTACAAAATGGATATTGTGATGAAGGCCTGAAAAATTTTCATCCCTTTCTTCTGAATGGGTTGAAACTTGAAACCTAATCCCATTACAGTTACTAGCATCCTTCCAGCATGTGCTCATCTGGCAGTCCTATCTCATGGAAAAGCAGTTCATAATTATATAACAAGGACTGGAATTGGCTATTCTGATGCTTTTGTAGCCAATGCCCTTATGGATATGTACGTCAAGTGCGGTTGCGTGCTGTATTCAGAAACAGTGTTTAAACGAATGGAACATAGAGATGTGGTTTCATGGAATATAATGATTCAGGGATCAATAGTTCATGGAAAGGGTGAAACAGCGTTAACTCTCTTTGACCAAATGCTGGAAGAAGGTATCAACCCTGATGGTGTAACTTTTGTAGGTATTCTTTCAGCTTGTAGTCATGGAGGACTTGTGGATCGAGGATGGAAATTATTCAAAACCATGCTTCCTAAGTATGGAGTTGTACCCAGTGGAAAGCACTATGCTTGTATCGTTGACCTCGGTCGTGCCGGCCAGTTTGATACCATGCATGATTTCATTATTCAGATGCCACTACAACCCACTGCTAACCTTTGGGGATCACTGCTTGCTTCTAACAAGATTCATGGCAACGTTGAAATGGCAAGATATGCATCTGAACATCTTCAAGAATTGCAGCCTGAGAATCCAGGGAATTATTTCCTATTGTCGAATACATATGCTTCTGCTGGAAGATGGATCGATGTAGATCATGTGAGGGAACTGGCATTAGGAAGATGCCTGGATGCAGTTGAATTGAGATCAAGAATCAAGTTTATGCCTTCTCTGCTGAATGTTTATCAAGCCACCCAGAGATTGAAAGAATATGCTAATGTCTGCAAGAGTTATTGGCTTGCATGTCTGAAGAAGGGTATAAACTTGACATCAGATCTTTTACAATTGATGAGGAATAGGATCTGATTAGATGACAAGGGAGATTATAATATAGTCAGTCAACTGATATACTGATGCTTTTCAGTACCTGTACAGGAGTCATGTTAGACAAATAAATGGACCTGCTGTTCACATATTGCTGCTATGATCTCTTTTAGAAGGGACTGGTATTTCAAGAGTTATTCTGTTTTTCATTTTTCTTTGAATTTTGAAAAGCAGTTGTTGGTGTGGCCTTTTTTGGAGGAAGAGGGATATGGTTAACCATTTGGCTGCTGCTTTTTGTGTTTTGGAAATTTTGGGTCATACTCGGATTATTTAACAGTTCTTTCTATTGCCTCTCATCATCTTTTGGTGGCGCATTCAGTAACATTTCTTTGCAGGTGAAGTTTCTTAATTTTCCTTCTTAATAAATTCCTTTGGTTGCTTGATCTGTATGTAATTTCAAATCTGATAAGAGTATTAAAGTTGGAATTTACCTGTATGGCAGGTACTTATCCTGACCATTGGGATAATCTGGGATATCGCATTGTGCTCCAAAAGGTAATATCCCAAAAGTTATCCCGAATTTCTGGATGAGTGAGTACTGCCAAACACCACCATGATGATCCAACTCGCAAAACACAAGGGCTACTCTGCTGTCGACATCACCATAAGCCTTTCGTCTGAGCTGCCGGTGGTGGAGTACAAGATTGCAGACATGGGCTACATTCGGTTTTATCTGGCTCCCAAGATTGAAGATGAAGTTCAGGCATAGAGAAAAATGCACCACTTCCAACTTTCTTTCCTCCATATTACTTACCATGCGCTCTCTCTCTCTCATCTTATATAGTGTAACACTGATTTGTTGCAATAAAGTGGTTCCCTTCAAACTTTGGATACTCCAGATCCCGTGTGAGAAAGATAAAACATAAATCGACCCATGCAAAACTATAAAATTCTCAGCAACCCTTAATAACAAGATGCTTAGCCTTGTGAGGGATATGAACACAAATTTCTCTGGAGACGATCTAATAAAAAGTCTTGGCTCATTTAACATTACAAGAGGTATGTGCAGGTAGCTCATGGAGGAGCCCCAGGTTTAATAGAATGGGTATTCGTTACAAACTTACAAAACAACAACAACAACAACAACTACGCCTTCATCCCAAAACAATTGGGGTCGGCGATATTAACCAAAAAAGAAAATCATTCTGGGTCTTCCACAAACTTACAAAACCATTTTGAAAATAAAACACCTAATTTCTGCATTTTCTCTCGGTTCCTGTTTGGAGAATGAGTGAAATTTCCTCAAATGTTTTAACCACCAGGCACTGCAATAACTGTTGTATTCATCATGGCGATCTCCAGTTCTCACCCGCATAGATTGCATTGTCGCCCAGCTCTTCTTCAATCCGCAGCAACTGTTAGGAATTTTCAAACAATCGACTCAGATGAATTTCTCAAATGCCTTTATATACAAAAATGTTTACATGGACAACAAAAAAAAAATGAAACCTGATTGTATTTTGTGAGCCTCTCACTCCGGCATGGTGCACCAGCCTTGATTTGCCCTGCAGCCAGGCCAACCGCAAGATCGGCTATGAAGGAATCTTCGGTCTCTCCACACCTATCGGACACCACTACTCCCCATGCTGTATCCTTGGCCAACTTCACATTTTCTATGGCTTCAGTGACCGTCCCAACCTGATTTACCTACACAGTCATCTTTCGATCTTATTATTTTGAATTGGCAAAACCAATTTTTCAGCAGTATTACCATCATGCTGATATTAACCCACAGTAAAGACTTCTACACTAATGAGATGCATGCATCAATTGACACACTGGTGACAGCATTTTTTTGAGAAGTGAAAAACCAAATTGCATCTTTTGCAGCTTCTCTATTTAAAGGTCATGGTGATGAGTTAAAAATCATGAGATTTCAGTACTTGTGTTAACCAATTCATGGTTTTCTATCTAGGTTATTTTTATTTACATGTGCATTCCTAAATAGTTTAGAAACCTTGTTGATGTACATTTTTAAACCTCCTATGAATTCAGACATCGCATTCAGAATTGACATATTTGTAGAAGAAAAAATCCAAACATGCTCTCAAAAGGCAACTTATAAAAAAGAACAATTTTTACTGAGAACTAACATACATGTCAGCAAAAAGGAAACCTATCTAAAAGGTAATGAGAGTCGAGTTTCAATTGTCACTCACAAAATCGAATACAGAATGCATCTGAGTTCCCTTGATTGAAATAAGCATGGAGTACCTTGAGAAGAATAGAATTGCAGGTGGAATCCTGTATTGCCTTCTCCATCCGACTTGTGTTTGACATTAACAAATCACCTCCTACAACCTGTAGTTATTACCAGTATTTTACTAATACTGCTTATGGTACTTTGCATAGAATGTAAAAATAAAGGCACAACAGACCTGACAAGCACCTATAGCAGAAAACAACTTGGTATTTTCCCAGTCGTCCTTGTCAAATGGATCCGTGATGGAGACAATAGGATATTCTAGCAGATGAAAGCAAATAATAGCGTTTAAGTGAAAGCAGAAGAACAAGATACGAGGAGATCAATGTAGGTTGTGTCTTTACCTTCGCAGAGTCGTCTGTACAACTCAATCATTTCGTCTCCCATCTTGAAATTCTCTCCAGACTTATTTGGAACTTTGAAGTCCAAATCATATTTCTTTCCTGAACCATGAAAGGAAAATTTAGGAACAGCTCATCAGTAATTATCCTTCATCTTTTGAATATTGAAAACCACATAGCATGCATATCTAGAAAATCGTCTTTTGCCTATAGGAAAAAGGATAACAGGTGGTAGTATCAATCAATATGTACAGAACTCTGACATAACATCACATAAACTTTAATTGTAAAACCCTAAAAGGTAGCCATGGGTCATGCTATGTTTTTTTTTCAGTTTTCAAACTTATTCTGGGAAGTTTGCATCACCTATGCAGAACTCAGTGGCAGCTGCATCAATGGCCACCTTTATTCTACCACTGTAACCTGCCCTGTCGATAGCTTCCTTAACAAGGTCCAAGGCTTCTGCAAAACTGCAAGGGCAACAGAAGACAGCATCTTTTCAAGCAGAAACAATGATTTCTTTCTTGGAAATGGGTCTTACTCCATTTTCATGTGTGGCAAACTATTATTTTATATGCTCACACAATGGCACAAAATATCCCAATGATAAGCTAAGACCAGCTTGATTGTTGCTAACTTATGAACAAGTTGCAATTTAGTCATGAGTGCTTGAGTGCCACAAAGAAAGAAAAGCACAATTGCTGGTACTCTCTCATAGGAAAGATAGACATGACAGTATAATAGAAGGCCTGCCTGGAGATATTTGGAGCAAATCCTCCTCCATCACCAACATTGCATCCATTTAGCCCATGCTTCTCTGAAATAACAGCCTGAAAATTTGCAAGAATACAGTGATACAAATTATTTTTTATATAAAACATGAAAACAAACTGATCAGCATATGACATTGGATTTCACATGAATTTTATTGTAAAAACATATCTGATTTGGCATAGCATCCCATTCATGTGAATATGCTCCCTGTGTGTATCATTTATTTATACACACTACTAACTAAAATCAATTGTTAGGGTAACAGAAAATCATGCTCACAGAGTTTTTGTTCTCATTCCAGTAGATAGGGAAAAAAGAAATCACAACTCTAATGATCTTCTTTTTGCACTATGAATTTATCAAATGATACAGGTTGTTGAGAAAGAGATGGCCTTCCCAGGTCAAATAAAACATTTAATCCATGGTACCAGGAGAAAGATTTCCCATTCCTTAGCCAGAAAGATATAGCCACGAAAGAGCCCTTGCAATAGACTTCACATATGGGCCGGGCATGTTCCACAATGATCCAGAACCTAGTTCTGGTGATTCCTTGTCCTTTTTGAACTAAATGGTATAAGAATAAAACATCACTACCTTATTTACCCAGATTTCGTACATATACCCTTTATGATGGAGATGACATCCAAGTTTCTTTTTCCATGAGAAAAGGAAAACTAACAGACAAATTGAAGAAGCGAAGTGTTTATGGTAAAAAAAAAATACCTTTAGATGATGATATGTCTCAGCACCCATCTGTGTTGCTTCCTCAAACGAACTTGCACTAACTGGGAGAATCATGATTTCCTGACATATTTACAGGCGTCAGCTTGCTTCATGTGTGATGACATTCTGTGAACTTCAATTTCAAACTAAAAAACTGAATCCTTGCAGCATTCAAAACAACCAACAAGTACTCACTATAATCATGTAGCAAGAAATAGTATTGATTGTGCAAAATTAAATCTACAACTGGATTTAAACCAAGAAAATATAAAAGGTGTATGATAGTTAAACCATGCATCTATGATGCTATGATGTCAAGCATTGGGACATGATCTACTGATAGTTATAAACTTATAATCATAAACCAGTAAAATAAAATTCACGATTGAACATTTAGTACTGTTCATAGAGAAAATGAACCTACTGCAGTCAACTTTTATGAGAATGATGCATGCAGCAATAAGAATACTTAACACACATTGAAAGTCCTACCCACTGTAAGCATATAAAAAACAAATATACGTCAAAAGCTGTCCACTGCAAGCATATAAAAAATGGATCTATGTTGAAGCACATAAATAAAAAGCTTTTGATTTGTCAATCAATCATCAGATCAGGCATCCAAATGCATACGTGATATCAAATTGAAAGAGAAGGAAAAAAGGTTGTTTACATAACATGGAGTTGCTACAAAGTAGACATACAAAACTCAAACATGAATTGAAAAGACTGGTTATTATGTGTTCCAAAGTATTGAATTATCTACATAAAACAACTGATCTACAACAGAAATTAAACCAACCATTATAAGATCAGAAACCTGGATCTATATACCGTACTTGAGCAGCCAGATTATTGCCAGCATGTTTTCCACCACTGATAACAGTAAAAGCTGGAACAGGAAGAACCAGCCTGGTTACACCAGAAAGATCAGCAATGTACTTGTAAAGAGGGACCTAAAATGACAATCAGAAACAAATTCAGCTCTTAAAGTCCCTTCAAAACTGTAAGATTGCCAAATAGTATTAAAATAACCACATGTAGAATGTATACCTCTTTTTCTGCAGCACCAGCTCTGCAAGCGGCAATTGAGACAGCCAATATAGCATTTGCTCCAAGTTCCCCCTAAACAAATTGGAATTTGGACGACCATTGAGATTAAGCATTATCAATAAGTTTCTTCATATAGATTATGTGTGTGTGTACACACACACACACACACACACCAAGAGGTCACCTTTTTCTATAAAGTGCTTGCAAAAATTTCAAAAATGACACTAGATCATATCCACTCTTTAGTTAAAATAAAACACATTTGATAATTCCAAACAGAATGAATCAAATTATCAGATGTTTGCAGCAGCTAGGAATCACCCACCAGGCAAGACAAACAGAATGTTCTCCAAAATTAGCTCCGAGATTATTTATTCTTAGCATTTGGAAGAAAAGAATGATAATGATCCATCAGAAATGGTGGAAATCAGCCTACTAAAGCATGAAATGAAAAGAATGAGAAAACTACCATTGTCAAAATAAAAAGATGAAACTGTTCAAGTGAGGTATTAATGCATGCTAACAGCCTAAACTATCACTAACAGTTGTCACATACAACAACTACGCCTTCATCCCAAAACAATTGGGGTCAGCGATATGAACAAAAAAAAAATCATTTTGGGTCTTCCACATGAATCCTTCTCCTCCAATCATTTTTATCCAATGCCATGTCCTCAGTGAGGTTCAAAGCATTCATATCCTTTCCTATCATCTCCATCCAAGTCTTCTTAGGCCTACCCCGACCTCTTTTAACTAATATATTAGTTGTCACATACATGCAACGAAATAAAGCGGAAGGCAAACCATAATGTGCACAAGGACATGAACAAGTCCTACAATACAACAACAACTACGCCTTCATCCCAAAACAATTGGGGTCAGCGATATGAACCAAAAAAGAAATTCATTTTGGGTCTTCCACATGAATCCTTTTCTTCCAATCATTTCTATCCAATGTCATGTCCTCCATGAGGTTCAAAGCATTCATATCCTTTCCTATCATCTCCATCCAAGTCTTCCTAGGCCTACCCCGACCTCTTTTAACTAATATATTTTCCCATTTCTCCAACCTTCTAACTGAAGCATCATTAGACCTTCGCCGAATATGTCCAAACCACCGTAAACGATTCTCTCGCATCTTATTTTCAATGAGTGCAACACCTACCTTCTTACGTATCTCCTCGTTCCGAATCTTATCTTTTATTGTATTTCCACACATTCATCTAAGCATCCGCATCTCAGCTACACTCATTTTTTGAATATGATGTCTCTTGGCAGCCCAACATTTTGTACCATATAGTAAAGCGGGTCTAATAGTCGTCCTATAAAACTTTCCCTTCAACCGCAATGGCATTCTACGATCGCACAGCACTCCAGTTGCACTTTTCCATTTCATCCACCCAACCTTTATCCTATGATTTACAAGTCCTACAATGAACAATACAAATGCCAAAGGAAATACATAAGCACACAAGTGCATACAATGGCTACAAAGAGCCTAAAACAAGTCCACAAAGGGACTAAACACAAGCCAATCAATAGCAAAAACATGAAGATCACAAGAGGCACTAATGTGCATACATAAAAGAACATGAAAACATAAAAAATAATAATCCTTTGTTGAGATAGAATGCTTAGGAAAAGCATTAACGAAAATAGGGACAAGAGGTCCCTTTTTATATACATTTCAAAAGGGGCCAAGGGAGCCCAATATAGCTGTTGGGAGCTCTTGACGGCTATAAATATAGCCATTGGGAGCAACGACTATAAGGAATTTTACTAAAAACTAAATGACAAAAATAAGAATAAATAAAAAAGGCAAATCTGCCTCTAATGGGCAGTACCTATTACATACTTACAGAATTACAAAAATAACCCTAAAAGGGTATTGCCCAAGGTTGTAAGTATCGTAGCGTAACCCGTATCGGTCGGGCCCAAAATAAGATACGTATCATAAAAAATCACAAATTTTGAAAAAAAAATAAAAAAAAATTCTAAAAAAAATCAGAAAAAATTCTAAAAAAATCATAGCACACGAAACAATAACGAAATGCACAAAATGTAACCATAGAATTAGTTCACTCATTACTCGAGTGCTCCACTGCCATGCCAGATCATTTGATGTCATCTTCCAAAAAAAAAAACTCAATAAAAAGCAAAGAATATTTATCTTAACCCACTTCCTTGAGTGGAAAAATGATGGAAACGCACTCTTGATGAAATCGCAAAATCCCTCTCCCTTGTGCATGGATCTACCCCAAATCGCTCTCACGGCTCCTAGGGTACGTGGATAACTCTCTAAGGGCCTCTACACAAATGAGAGAATCGAGCCCGCAAGAGGTCTTTAAAACCAAAAAGAAAAAATTACGATTCGAGCCTTTTTTAAAGTGCAGCGAAAGTGTATCGTACGAGTGTGTATCGTATCGTTTTTCTAAATAGTAATGATATGTATCGTAACTCCGCCTGTGTATAATTGTTTAGTTATACACTGCCGGTTCCAAGCCCGGATAAAGGAGGGTTGCGGTAGGCCAGTGACAGCCAGCATAAAAACTTAGTCACCCTATGAATATGAACCAATATGAGAATTTCGTTGGGGCGTTCCCTACTGAGCGACGTGTTGTACTCTATAGGCTCGGAGGCAATGATAAATGGGCAAGGGTTGCTAAGTCGTCACCCGAAAGCAACGCGACACACCGGCGCCCGGGTGTGGTGTCAAATAGGCAAGGGTTCCCTCACTTTGTTGGATGGGTGGGGGTAAAGAAGTTAGTCCAAGACCATAAAATTAGGTTAGCCACTTCGAACATAGGGTCTTTAACTGATAAGTTGGTAGAGTTAGTAGATGTTATGTGTATGAGAAAGATTGATATTTTATGTCTACAAGAAACCAAATCGGTAGGTGAGAAGGCAAAAGTGATAGAACATTGGGGATATAAGATTTGGTATACAAGAATAAATAGAAATAGGAATAGAGTAGGGATTGTTATGAGTGGTGAGTTTATAGATAATGTAGTTGAGGTCCGTAGGAAGGGTGATAGGATTTTACTTATTAAATTAGTATTAAGTACAAATATTATTAATATTATTAGTGTTTATGCACCTCAAGTAGGTTTAGATGATTCCATTAAGCGTCAATTTTGGGAAGATTTAGATAGAGTAGTACAAGGGATATCTTATGGAAAAAAGCTTTTCATCGGCGGTGACCTTAATGAACATGTAGGCATTAGTAGGAATGGATTTGAAAGTATCCATGGAGGCTATGGTATAGGAGAAAGAAACGAAAGAAAAGAAAGGATTTTAGATTTTGGTTTGTTCTATGATATGATCTTAGCAAACACTTGGTTTAGGAAAAGGGAGTCTCACCTAGTAACTTTTAAAAGTGTGGTTAATATGAGTCAGATAGATTTTTCCTACTTAGAAAGAGAGATAGGGGTTGTTGCATCGATTGTAAGGTTATACGGGGAGAAAGTGTAGCTACACAACATAGAGTCTTAATTTTAAATCTTAGAATTACACAATGCCGCGAAAAGGATAGACATAGGATAGATCCTAAAATTAAATGGTGGGCACAGAAAGGAGCTAAACAAGGAATGTTTGTAGAGCAGGTAGTTAAGGAAGCTAATTGGTGTCTCGAGGAAGATTCATAATCAATGTAGAATAAGATAGCGGGTGGCATGAGAAAGGTGGCTAAGGAGGTATTGGGTGAGTCTAAAGGTGGTGCACCGCTAGGTAAGGATACATCATGATGGAACGAGGATGTCAAATTAGCTATTAAGGTTAAAAGAGAGTGTTATAGAAATCTAAGAGTCGTGATAATGAGAATTTGGAGAAGTATATGATAGCAAAGAAGGAAGCTAAAAAAGTAGTTCGAAACACGAGGGATAAGGTATATAAGGAGGTTTATGACAAGTTGGATACCAAAGAGGGCGAGAAGGATATTTATAGGCTTGCAAAGATGAGAGATAGGAAATCGAGAGATCTGGGTATGGTTAGATGTATCAAAGATGAAACACAAAGGGTTTTAGTCAAAGATGAGGAGATTAAGGAGAGATGGAAAGATTATTTTGATAAGCTATTTAATGAAAATCATGCTCAGGATCTTGGAGACTTGTCCATTCTTTTTCATGAGATGAATCGTGATTTCATGCACAAGATTCGAAAGAAACAAATTGCAGAGGCTTTGAAGAAAATGAAATCAAGAAGGGCAGTTGGCCCAAATGGTATACCTATCAAGGCTTGAAAATGCTTGGGAGAGAAAGGTTTAAAATGGTTGACAAATCTTTTTAATAAGATTTGGCGGACAAATAAGATGCCTAATGAGTGGAGGAAGAGTACTTTGGTGCCTCTATATAAGAATAAGGGTGATATACAAAATTGCACAAACTATCATGGTATAAAACTCATGAGTCATACTATGAAACTTTGGGAGAGGGTGATTGAGTCTAGGTTAAGGAAGGTTGTCATGATATCGGAGAATCAATTTGGTTTTATGCCTGAAAGATCAACTATAGAAGCTATACATCTTCTTAGACAACTTATTGAGAGAAATAGAGAGAGGAACAAAGATTTGCATATAGTTTTTATTGATTTGGAGAAGGCATACGATAGAGTACCTAGGAACGTTCTCTATTGGACAATGATGAAGAAAGATGTTTCTCTCAAGTACATTAGTATAATTAAGGATATGTAAGAAGGAGTAGTAACCAATGTTCGCACTTGTGGAGGGTGTTAGTTTGGATCATGGATCCGACCCGCACCACATTCCAAGGATCCACCTCAGGATGCGTGGGCAGTGGCATGTTTGTAATTTAACTTTATTTCTTGTGTAATGTTATACCCTATACAACACTTATAAATAACAAAAGAAAAGGGAAAACCCTATTGCCGCCGACACCTCTCTTCTCTCTCTTCTCTCTTTACCTCATCTTTAACTCTTGCAGGTTGATATTTCTGACATGGTATCAGAGCACAGGCGCGGAAATCAATCATCTAGAAGGCCTCTAAGGACCAGCACGTGCTGCTAAAGGACGTAGGTTTTATTTCTGTCTCTCTTCCTTAATCAGATTTACTTCTTTCTTCTTTTTCTTAATCCTCTTTCACGTCATTCCAGTTTCTCTTTCGATTCTTTTCATTTTCAGTATTTTTCTGGTACGCACGTCTTAACATCCTGTTTTCAGTCTGTCGAATCTTTGTTTTTCTCCCCAAAACATTTCTGTTCAATATTCTTCTGGTTCGCACGTCACTATTCTTCTGTGTAACGTGTGTGTTGATATCATTTTCTGTGTAACATGTATGCTGATATCATTTTTTGTGTAACGTGTGTGCTGATATTATTTTCAGCACACAACATTGCTGTTTTCCCCTCAATGCACTGTTAGTACAGTCGACATTTAATATTTTTCTGGTTCACACACCACTATTCTTCTGTGTAACGTGTGTGCTGATATTATTTTCAGCACACAGCATTGCAGTTTTTCCCTCAATACACTGTTGGTACAATTGGCATCTCATTCTTCATATAATCCATGGATTCCAAGTTGAACCCTAGTTTTCTTACTCACCTCATGATCCACAAGTTATCCCATGATAACTACTTACTTTGGAAACGTCACATTGTGCCCTTTATTCGCAGTCATGGTCTTTATGGGCATCTAGATGGGCGATCACCCGCCCCACCTACACATATCATGTGAGAAATAACAGGTGAAGATGGGAAGGTGAGTCAACTTTGAATCACCAATCCTGCTTATGACATATGGGTACAATGGGATCAGACATTAGTTGCTTACATAACTTCCACACTTTCTGATCGTGTTTTACAAACTATTTTTGATGATCAATCTGCTGCCGAGTTGTGGAATGGACTAGCTCATTCCTTTTCTCAGGTTTCCGAATCTCGGGCTTTACAACTCAAGTGGCAATTCCAATCCATGCGAAAAGGAAACAAATCCATTACAGGGTTCATGGGGGATGTCAGAGTGATTACAGATCAGTTAGTTGCAATTGGAAGTCTTGTATCAAATAAGGATATAGTACAACAGGTATTAGGTAGCCTTGGACCTGAATATCGCATGTTTTGCATGGCACTCCAGGTTGTTTCAGTTCTTCCATGTTTTGATGATCTTCAATCTAAACTTTTGCAATATGAGGTCAGTTTAAATCAGGAACACGCATCAGATGATGCTCATCCTGTGATGATGGCACATACGCCTATTCAAACAGGAGTCTTATTTACTCCTCCTCATCCCAATGGAACACCTATGAACAAAGGAGGATTACTACCTACACCAGGTGGAGGAGGTATTGGTTCAGGCAGTGTACCACGAGGGGGACGTGTTCCTACTTGTTTTCTATGCAACAAGCGGGGACATGTTAAAGCAAATTGCTGGTACAATCCTCAGAACCAGAACAAAACAGGGAGGCCAGATAGTAGGCCAGGGCAGAAGGCAACTCATCAGTTTGCACGCACTTCTCAAGGACAGGTTCTTCCACAGGACGTACAAAATATCCTTATGACTACTTTCAATCAGATGAACTTGCGCCAAAATGATGAATGTATATGGTATATTGATTCAGGGGCAGCAGCACATGTTACTTCTGATGCAGGTAAATTTTCTCACTTGACTCCTTACACTGGAAATGGCACTATAGTCATAGGAGATGGATCTCACCACCCCATCTCTCACACTTGAAATATCTCCCTTTCTTTGCCTGAATCTCAATTACCCTTGTCAAATGTCTTACTCACACCTGCTATTCAAAAGAATATTCTATCTGTGTCAAAATTAGTTGATGAAACAAATTCTTCCGTTGAATTTACTCCTTCTGTTTATCTTAAGGATCTTCACACCAAGAAGACGCTCGCTAAAGGTGACCGGCGCGGGAACATGTACGTCTTTGAAGAATCTCATGTGCCTTTGAAGACGTCGTCTTCCGTAGCCGTGGCTTCTTCAGCTTCTTCCTTCCCAACATTTTTTAGTCGATCTACAGATCATAGTTCTTCATCTAGAGTCTTGAAACTTAATAAGCCAGACTTATGGCTGTAATGAAATGGTGGTCTTCAACAAATGCACAAATAACTCACAAACAAGTGTCTATTGGAGACACTACAAGCATGACCCTTGAAAGGGTATAAAAAGAACACTTGAAAAATAAATAATACTTTATTCATGAACAAAATGCTTAAGAAGCATGGTTATTTACATTGAAGGGGTTCACCCCTATATATACAAAAAAGTGGGAGAGAGGAGAGCTCATTTTGAGCTCTCCAAAAGAGACGTTGGATTCCAACGTATCTTAATATAGTTGTTGGACTACAGTCCAACAACATTTATTATTATAGTTGTTGGACTATAGTCCAAAAACATTTATTATAGATGTTGGACTACAGTCCAACAGCTATTTGCACAGTCAAGTTCCAACAGGAACTTGACTGGATCAAATATCTAGTTTCTATTGAACTAGATGCTAAAAAAGAAAATAAAGAAAAATAGAAAAAGAAAATAATAAAAGAAAATATAATAATATTAAATAATATATATATATTACAGTTTACATTTTAACACTCCCCCTCAAACTTACGGTACAATGAGCGAAAGTTTGTCTAAGAGGAAGTGAAATCTGGGAGCAGCGAGAGGCTTGGTGAAGAAGTCTGCTAATTGATATTCTGATGTAACATATGGCAGATCAATGGTTTCATGTAAGTATTCCTCTCTGACATAGTGACAGTCCATCTCAATGTGTTTAGTGCGCTCATGGAATATCCGGTTGCTTGCAATGTAGATCGCACTTTTGTTGTCACAGCACATCTTTGAAGCTTGTGTTGCTTTAGCTCCCATATCCGCTAGCAATCGTCTGAGCCAAACAACCTCCATAGTGGTGGTTGCCATGGCTCTGTATTCAGCTTCGGTGGAGGAAAGAGAGACTTTCTGCTGCTTCTTGCACCTCCACGAAATTAAGGTTTCACCTAGGAACACACAAAAACCAGTAGGTGAGTGTCTATTATTGGGATCACCTCTCCAGTCAGCATCAGTATATGCAATTAAGTTTAATGAAGATGAAGCAGACAAGAAGAGTCCTCGTGAAAAAGAGGATTTTAAGTATCTAATAATACGCAAAATCGCTCTCATGTGCACGGAGGTGGGAGCATGCTGAAACTGACTGACTGTATGAACCGCATGAGTTATATCTGGCATAGTAATGGAAAGATAGGAAAGAGCTCCAACAAGCTGTCTATAAGGAGTAGGATCATCAAGAAGTTCTCCATCATCAATTTTCATTTTAACATTGACAACTTCTGGAGTGTCTACTTTCTTATCATCTGTAATTCCAGACCTGGAAACGATATCAAGAGCAAATTTAGATTGAGATATCAAATACCCCCGAGGGGAATAAGCAACTTCAATGCCTAAAAAATATCTTAATAAACCTAAATCAGTCATTTCAAAGTGAGTTTTAAAAAGATATTTGATATTTGCAACTCCCTGTTTGTCGCCTCCGGTGATGATCATATCGTCCACATAGAGAAGAAGAAGAAGAATGATGTCTGCATCAGATTTCTTAACAAACAAAGCAGTGTCAGTTAAACAAGGTTGAAAACCAATATCAAGCATAACATGACTAAATCGGTCATACCAGGCTTTTGGAGTCTGTTTAAGACCATAAAGAGCTTTTTCTAGACGAAGAGCTTTACCCTTAGGGATACTAATACCAGGTGGGGCTTCCATGTATACTTCTTCAACGAGATTCTCATTCAGGGAAGCATTTTTGACATCTAATTGAAAGATAGGCCATGTTCTAATGGAGGCCAAGGCTATTAAAGTTGTAACAGTGGTCATACGGGCCACAGGAGCAAATGTTTCTTCATAATCGATGCCATACTCTTGAGCATATCCTTTTGCTACTAAACGGGCCATATATCTTTCCAGGGTCCCATCACTTTTGGTTTTGACTTTGTATACCCACCTACAACCTATAGGTTTCTTACCCAGAGGAATATCTTGTATCGTCCAAGTATTGGCCTTTTCTAGTGCATCCAATTCTATTTTCATGGCTTCTATCCATTCTATATGATTTTTTGCTTGAGAATAGGATGATGGTTCAACATATGATTGTATTAATGTAATGGCGGCCCTATACGTGGGTGAAAAAGATTCATAAGACAAATTTTTCTGGAGGTTTAGAGATTCTAGACGTTCTTCTAGGTGAGACTTCAGAGTATTTTTGTAATGCACATGGAAGATTTTGCTCTCTACGTCTTGAATATTGTAGACTAACATCCCTATGGATTTGCTCTTCATTATCATCATTTTCAACAACAATAGGACTTTGATCATTGTCAAGGTCACATCCAACATCACATTCATTGGATTTTGAAGTTGGATCAATTAAAAACGAGTATTCAGTGACATCCTTGGATTTTTCAAATTCAAAGAAGCTTTCTTTTTCCAAAAAAGATACATTTCTTGACACATATAATTTGTCATTTTGAAAATTGAAACACCTGTAGCCTTTTTTATTATCAGCATATCCTAAAAAGGCACATGGGATTGCACGAGGAGAGAGTTTGTCATTTCTGTTGGTGAAAACAAAACATTTGCATCCAAAGACTCTTAATCTAGAATAATCTAGAGTTAAATTAACAAGCTTTTCTATTGGAGTTGTATTCTTTAATGAGGAAGATGGCATCCTATTAATGAGGTAGGTGGCAGTTAGGACCGCTTCAGCCCAAAAACTTTTTGGAACTTGATTTGCAATTAACAATGTCCTAATAGTTTCCATAATGTGCCGATGTTTGCGTTCGGCTAGAACATTCTGTTGTGGAGTGTGTGGACATGATCTTTGATGTGTAATACCATGTAAATTGAGATAGTCTTTGAATTCGTTGGACATAAATTCTCCCCCTGAATAAGTGCGAAAAACAGAAATATCATTTTGAAACTTATTTTTAACCATTTTATGAAATATTTGGAAGTTAGCAAAGACATCAGATTTATGTTTAAGAAAATAAATCCAAGTATGTCTAGAAAAGTCATCAACAAAAATGACATAATATGTATAACCACCTTTGGAAATAACTGGTGCGGGGCCCCAAACATCCGATTGTATTAACTCAAGTGGTCGTGAGGAAACAAAAGTTCTACTAAGAAATGGTAACCTTTTCATTTTGCCAAGAATGCAGTCTTTACAAGAAAAATTTTCAGAATTACAAATTTTTTCCAAACTTGGAAAATATTGAATTTTAGACATATGAGGATGGCCAAGCCTTTTGTGCCATAAATCCAATTCTAATTTCTGAATATTATAACAAAATGCATTTTTGGGTAATTCCAAAAAGTCCATGTAATAAAGTCCGCCTTCTCTATGGCCTTCCCCAATCAGCTTCCCTGACTGGCGATCCTGTACCCAACAACCATGAGAAGAGAAGGAGATATTACATCCATAATCAGATATTTGCGAGACAGATAAGAGATTCAAATTAAGTTTAGGGATATATCTAACTTCTAGGATAAAAAATCTTTTGGATTTTTGACGATTTTCAAAACATCTTATTCCTTTTACTTCGAGAGATGTGTCATCGGCTGTAAAAACCTTTGACACACTTGAGTTATTTTTAAGACATTCGGATAGACTATTAACATTTGGGGTCATATGAAAAGAAGCACCAGAATCTAAAAGTCAAGGAAAGTTACCTGGACCGGAGAAAGATGCAACTGCCGCTCCAGTTGAGGCTTCGGTTGAGGAGGATACCCCTTTGAGAAGAGGTTGAAGGATTTTCATCAGTTGAGCCATAGACACAGGTGCATCTTGATCTTTTGACTCAGATGCAACTCTTTTTTCTTCTCTTCTTTTTAACTTTAGACATTGAGGCCTATAGTGCCCCGGTTCATGACAATGATGACAAATAACTTTTCTTTTATCAAAGTCGTCGTTTTGCCTTCCAAAATGAGGCGGCTTGTAAGTACGAGTATGATTCCCCGGTCTAGATACAGCTAAAATGGAGTCATCATCAACTTTTGGAGTACTTTTTCTAAGTCTATTTTCCTCCATAGTGAGCTCTTCTATAGTATCAACAATAGAAGGAATTTTTTCACGATGTAAAAGGGCTGATTTGGTGGATTCAAACTCCGGCCTTAGACCATTCACAAATTGATAGAAATGTTCCATATCGAGTTGCTTTTGGCGAAGCTCGATGTCTTCGGCACAATGCCATTTGGGCTCAAGAAGAGCCAACTCTTCCCAAAGTTCGGACAACTCATTATAATATTCTCGAATAGTTTTATCTTTTTGAGTCATTGTCCGAATTTTATCTTGTAAATTGCATACATGTGCAATATCTTTAAGAGAATACATGTTTTTGAGGTATTCCCAAGCCTTATCGGCATGCTCAAACTTAGCTAGACTAGAGCATTTTTTAATGTTTATGCTATTGATGAGCCATGACATAATTTTTGCATGCCCTATCCTCCATTCTTTCCATTTCTTTTCATAAGTGGCTAACGCCTTACTCTTCTCTTCTTCCGTTAGAGGAACCTCTTTATCACCCTCTTTCTTGGTAAGAGATAGTTTAGGTTCCAAATCAGAACCATCCACTATACCCCATAAACCTTTTCCCCAAATGTGGTGCTTCATAATCGAAGCCCACATTACATAGTTAGTATCATTTAGCTTCATAGGAATGATGGTGATCTTATCATTGTCATCCATCTTTTACAAGGGTAAGAGAGGAATAAATAGGAGGAGAGAGAGAGAAAAATAAAAAGAAAAGAAAAAGAATAGACAAAGGAATAAGAGAGGATACAAAACCAAAAATTTTTGTAGCACAAGTTCGCCTTTCTTCAAACAAATCTTCTTGAGCCAAGAACAAGGTGATGAAACACCTTTTGTAAATGTGGCACGGAAATCGAGGCGGAAGCACTTCAAGATCTAAGGATTTCGTAGCTCTGATACCATGTAATGAAATGGTGGTCTTCAACAAATGCACAAATAACTCACAAACAAGTGTCTATTGGAGACACTACAAGCATGACCCTTGAAAGGGTATAAAAAGAAGAACACTTGAAAAATAAATAATACTTTATTCATGAACAAAATGCTTAAGAAGCATGGTTATTTACATTGAAGGGGTTCACCCCTATATATACAAAAAAGTGGGAGAGAGGAGAGCTCATTTTGAGCTCTCCAAAAGAGACGTTGGATTCCAACGTCTCTTAATATAGCTGTTGGACTCGGCATTTATTATTATAGCTGTTGAACTATAGTCCAACAGCATTTATTATAGCTGTTGGACTACAGTCCAACAGCTATTTGCACAGTCAAGTTCCAACAGGAACTTGACTGGATCAAATATCTAGTTTCTATTGAACTAGATGCTAAAAAAGAAAATAAAGAAAAATAGAAAAAGAAAATAATAAAAGAAAATATAATAATATTAAATAATATATATATATATATATTACAGTTTACATTTTAACAATGGCATCTTCGTTTGGGTCATTGTAGTCAAGTTTTTCTTGACAAGTTGTCTGCTAAAGGTTTAATACCTGCAGTCAGTTTAGAGTCAAAATGTCCAAGTTGTCACTTATGCAAAAGTCATGTACTTCCTTTTCATAGTATCAATAAAAGAGCAACAAAGCCTTTTGAGATTATATGCTCAGATGTTTGGGATCCTGCGCCCACTGCCTCTCTTTCTGGATCTCGATACTATGTACTCTTTCTTGACTCTTACACTCGTTTTAGTTGGATTTACTTCATGAAAAACAAACATGAAGTTTTCAAGTTGTTCAAACAGTTTCATGCACTAGTCCAAAACCAATTCAATACCAATGTTGTATATTTCCAGTGTGATGGGGGGGGAGAATACATATCCCATGATTTTAGTAAATATTTGAAGGAGCATGGCATTACACGTAACATTTCTTGCCCTCATACCCCTCAACAAAATGGAGTAGCTGAGAGAAAACACAGGCATATTGTTGAGAATACCTTGAGCATGATGCACACTGTGGCTATTCCTTTCTCTCTTTGGACAGAGGCTTTCCATACAGTTGTTTTCGTTATTAACAGGTTGCCCATGACCATCCTTGAAGATAATTCTCCATATTTTGTTCTTTATAATTGTCATCCATCATATGAAGAGCTACATCCTTTTGGTTGTGTATGTTATGTTCATATTGATCATTCATTGAGAAATAAGTTTCAAGACAGAGCTGTACAGTGCAAGTTTCTTGGGTATGCAGATGACTATAAGGGATACAGGTGTTATGATCCTCATACAGGCAAAATTTGGGTATCTAGAAATGTTTTTAATGATGGAAACTTTGACACTCTAGGTTCATCCTCCACAGATACACAGGATAGTTATGATCCTTGGCTCAGTGGCTCACTTTTATATGACTCGTTGCCTTATGAGGATCCATCTTTATCGACAGACAATGAACCCTATACTTTTGATGTGGAACCGCATATGGAAGACATTCCTCCTACAACAACATCCTCACGTTTTTCTGGTCTTGTTTATTCTCGTAGAGTTCATCCAGTTAATGATGAGACTCCTCTACGACGTTCCACTCGGATTAGACATCCTATAGATCGCTGGGTAAGTTATAACAATTTCTCTTTAGATTTTCAAACATTTCTAACTAGAGTGTCCAAAGAAACAGAACCCTCCTCCTTTCATGAGGCTGTACATTCCCGTGCCTGGGTAGAAGCGATGAATGAGGAAATGGAAGCATTGCATGAATGCAACACATGAGAAATTGTACCAAGGCCAGATAACAAGAATGTTGTAGGATCCAAATGGGTGTACAAGATCAAGCACAAACCGGATGGCAGTGTTGAGCGCTATAAGGCTCGTCTGGTTGCACGAGGCTTCACACAGAAGTATGGGCAGGACTACGACTGAACGTTCAGTCCAGTAGTAAAATTGGGCACCGTTAGGATTATCATTGCATTGACGTTACAACATGGATGGTCACTCAGCCAACTTGATGTTAAAAATGCTTTTCTACATGGTGAACTAAAGGAAGAAGTTTACATGGAGCAGCCACCTGGTTATAACATGCATGATTCATCAAATTGGGTATGTAAACTTCGACGCTCTCTTTATGGCCTGAAACAAGCTTCTCGATCTTGGTTTGAAAGTTTTTCCACGGAGATCCAACATCATGGGTTCACTAAAAGTGTTCTAGACCATTCATTGTTCATATTCAAAAGTGATTCAGCTATTGTTTGGGTGCTTATATATGTTGATGACATCATTATTACCGGGAGTGATGATGATCACATATCTTGGGTTAAGTCTATGCTGATGGCTAAATTCAAGATGAAAGACTTGGGTCCCTTGCGATATTTTTTGGGTGTAGAAGTTGATAGTCAACATGAGACTATTACATTGAGCCAACATAAGTACACCATTGATATTTTACTTGCTACAGGGATGGAGAATTGTAAACCAATTAGCACACCTTGCCTTCTAAATCATAAGCTAAGTGCTAAAGAAGGCATTACTTATCATGATCCTACTTTATATCGTCGAGTTGTAGGGATGTTACAATACTTAACATTCACTAGGCCTGACATAGCATACTCTGTCAATCAGGCTTCACAGTTTATGCATGCTCCTACAGATGTACATATGGAAGGAGTAAAAAGGATCCTTCGGTATTTAAAGGGTACGATTGGAGATGGCTTGATGTATACCAAGGACACAACTTATACGTCAGGGCATCGACTATTCACCTACACAAACGCGGATTGGGCTGGTGATCCTGACGAGCACATATCAGTTTCGGGGTATTGCATTCTTATCGGCAATAATATTGTAACATGGAGTAGCAAAAAGCAAAAGGCAGTGGCACGATCTAGTACTGAAGCAGAGTATCGTGCACTGGCAGTAGGAACAGCCAATGTTACATGGGTGAGACACCTACAGCAAGAATTACAAGAACCGATCTCGTCCTCTATGCTTCTTTGCGATAATCAGAGTGCTATTAATATTGCCTTCAATCCCATCCTTCATTGTCGCACGAAGCATATCGAGATCGATCAACACTTTGTTAGACAAAAGGTGGAAGAAAAAGAAATTGAACCTGCATATGTTCGGTCAGATATGCAAGTTGCTGACATTTTTACCAAGGGATTATCCACTCGTCAGTTTTGGGCACTCAAAGACAAGTTGAGCATGATCAAAGACCATACTCAACTTGAGGGAGGCTGTTAGTTTGGATCATGGATCCGACCCGTACCACATTCCAAGGATCCACTTCGGGATGCGTAGGCGGTGGCATGTTTGTAATTTAACTTTATTTCTTGTGTAATGTTATATCCTGTACAACACTTATAAATAACAAAAGAAAAGGGAAAACACTATTGCCGCTGACTCCTCTCTTCTCTCTTTACCTCATCTTTAACTCTTGCAGGTTGATATTTCTGACAGAGGGGTGACAACCAATTTTCCTATAACGGTTGGGTTACATCAAGGATCTGCTTTAAGCCCTTTCCAATTTGCTATAGTGAAGGATGAGCTTACGAGATCAATTCAAGAAAATGTGCCGTGGTGTATGTTGTTTGCTGATGATATTGTTTTGATTGATGAGTCTAGAGTTGGGGTTAATGCTAAGTTAGAATTATGGATACAGACATTGGAAGCAAGAGGTTTTAAGTTGAGTAAGAGTAAGACAGAATATATGGAATGTCGGTTTAGTAAGCAACGAAGTAGTGATAGGAGTGTAGTGAAGCTTGGTGAGCAAGAAATACCGGTGGATGATTGTTTCAAATATTTGGGATCTATCATTCAAAAGTATGGAGAAATTGATGGAGATCTAAAGCATAGAATAAAGGTTGGGTGGATGAAATGGAAAAGTGCAACTGGAGTGTTGTGCGATCGTAGAATGCCATTGCGGTTGAAGGGAAAGTTTTATAGGACGACTATTAGGCCCGTTTTACTATATGGTACGAAATGTTGGGCTGCCAAGAGACATCATATTCAAAAAATGAGTGTAGCTGAGATGCATATGCTTTGATGGATGTGTGGAAATACAATAAAAGATAAGATTCGGAACGAGGAGATATGTAAGAAGGTAGGCGTTGCACCCATTGAAAATAAGATGAGAGAGAAACGTTTACGATGGTTTGGACATATTCAGTGAAGGCCTAATGATGCTCCAGTTAGAAGGATGGAGAAATGGGAAAATATATTAGTTAAAAAAGGTCGGGGTAGGCCTAGGAAGACTTGGATGGAGATGATAGTAAAGGATATGAATGCTTTGAACCTCACCAAGGACATGGCATTGGATAGAAATGATTGGAGGAGAAGGATTCATGTGGAAGACCCAGAATGATTTTCTTTGTTGGTTCATATCGGTGACCCCAATTGTTTTGGGATGAAGGCATAGTTGTTGTTGTTGTTTAATGGTATGTATCGTACGGTACGCTACGATACGGACAACATTGATATTGCCTATTACAAAAGGTAGAAAAACAAACATAAACATAAACATATATATACAACATATTTTAACACTCCCCTTCAAACTTACGGTGAGTAAGCGAAAGTTTGCAAATACAAGAAGAACAACAGAGAGGATTCTAATCTTCGAATGTCTTCATTGGTAATCTCCATCTTTATGACATATCAGAAACAATTCTTTCTCAACCTTTATCTTTAAGAACCTTCGGAGAGAACAAAACAAAGGTTCCAACTACACAAAGAAAAATATCCTATCTAAATAGTTTTAAGGTAAAAAAGTTTTAACACAACAAAAGTTAAAGAATAGTTATATAATCTTAAAACAAATATATTTTGAACAAAATCAGCCCTAATTAAAGTATATATATAGCCATTAAGACAGAAAATAAACTAAACAATTTTAAAAGTGAGCATCAAGAAAAATAACTTTTAATTTTTTTTAGAAAAAATAGCAACAATTCAAGCAAAGTACAATAGTCATTAAGATATACACAATTAATATATTCAACCACAAGAGGTACACATCCCTCATCTCATAAACAATTGTAAAACCGTAAACCACATCATCAGCTTCAACAAGTGCACATAACTCATGATAAAACAAAATCTCTTATCCAAAGAAAAGTTATTCAAATAAGAGGAGAGAGCAGAGAAAACAAGAGAGGTAAAAATATTGTAATGAAAACAAATTGATGTCAATAAGCAAGAAGATTTGAAAACAATATTCAAATCAAGATAATAATTTTTGGAATAATACGAGATTTAATCCAAAAAGGCCAATATGATAAAGATCGATACGAGTATCCAATAAACAACAAGGGCCAAATAAGCAACCGAGTGATTCAATTCACTCATAGAACTAGAGGTTAAACAACCATTAGTCATAGCCAAAACAAGCACCAATACAACACTCATAAACCAGCAAACCATACTGACAAAAAATAGAGGTGCACACATAACTCACCTCGAAAAGGCCAAACAAATTAACGAATGTATCAAATAGAAAAGTGATGGACTAAGCTAAAAAAAGGCAAAAAGAAAAACCATGAAAAACATATTTTAAGGATAAAGAAAACAATAACGGATTTGACAAAAAATTCAAATCAAGTGAAATAACAAGAGTTTGAATCCTCAAAATAAGTTTAGTAAAAACATGCAATAAATGCAATCATATGACAAGATAAAATGTCTACTAATGAGTCTTCAACCATGAACAAGAATATCCACCAATAGATACAAAAATGGAGAAGCACAAAAGTAAACCACAAAGGGCATACACAAAGAAGGCTCTCCTAATTCACAAATTAATATTTTATTACTACCAAGTATGCAAAAAGCATAATACTTAAATCCCATGTGAGGTAATACAATGTAAAAACATGTAAGATAATGTTCACTAAAGAGCCATGAGTCCAAGAAATAACACAATCACAAGGCACCAATGCCATTAAGGTCTCCAAAGAGAGCTCTCACAAAAAACATTTTCAATAAATATTTTTACTAATGATTATATACACTAAGCATATAGGACACAAATCATTCAAGTGCAATAAGTGCACTCACAGTAAACACCTCCCAAGAGGCAAAAACACAAGCCACAAATGGGCACAATCACAAGGGCCACTAAAGGGCTAAGAGAACAAAACATGCATAAAGAAAAACATTATAATATCCAAGGAATAATATGATCCTATTGATCTAATGCATGTCAATATACAATACAAGAGCATGTATTACAAATCTAACCAAGGTAAGAATATGAACATGCTCTCAAGGATTAGCCCCAACAAAAGATCACAACCCTCGAAGCAAAAAGGCATGAATTTGAAGTCATATATAAAGACATGTTTTTGTTAAATTATGTAATCAAACTTGTAATTTCATATATATAAGGTAATACATATACATATATTATATATATATATGTATTTACCTATTATATATATAAAATATATATATTCCCATCTTTAGTCTTAGGGGTAGTTTAGGCATTTTACACATATTCTATTTTATGAATATGTTTTTGTATTTTCTTTTTCTTTTTATTTTTATTATTCTTTATTTCTTTTTCTTGTAATTAATGCATTGTACCTACCTTGGGAGGGGCCCAACACACTAGTCGTTGGATCCCTCCAACGGTCACATTTGTGACCGTTGGAGGGGCTCCAATGACTATGTGGAGCCCCTTCCAAGGTCTCCTAATGCCCTATAAATATGGGCACTCCCTCTTGTATTTCTCTCAAGGGTGTTGGGGATTATTGCCCAACCTTTCTATTGTTTATGAAACTTATGAGTGCATTTGCACATTTGTGATTTCGTGTTTTGTGTTTTTGTGCACAAGTGTTCCAAGTGTTCTTGGTGTGTGTATGTTCACACATTTATATCGTTCCATCGACTATAGTATCTTGTTAAAGATACTTTTACAGTTTTGACATTCATAACCACAATCTTCGAATAAAGCATCTACGATTAAAACTAGATCTCAAAGAAGAACACAACAACAACGCCTTCATCCCAAAACAATTGGGATCGACGATATGAACCAAAAAAGAAAATCATTCTGGATCTTCCACATGAATCCTTCTCCTCCAATCATTTTTATCCAATGTCATGTCCTCGGTGAGGTTCAAAGCATTCATATCCTTTCCTATTATCTCCATTCAAGTCTTCTTAGGCCTACCCCGACCTCTTTTAACTAATATATTTTCTCATTTCTCCATCCTTCTAACTGGAGCATCATTAGGCCTTCGCCGAATATGTCCAAACCACCGTAAACGATTCTCTCTCATCTTATTTTCAATGGATGCAACGCCTACCTTCTTACGTATCTCCTCGTTTCAAATCTTATCTTTTATTGTATTTCCACACATCCATCTAAGCATATGCATCTCAGCTACACTCATTTTTTTAATATGATGTCTCTTGGCAGCCCAACATTCCGTACCATATAGTAAAGCGGGCCTAATTGTCGTCCTATAAAACTTTCCCTTCAACCGCAATGGCATTCTACGATCGCACAATACTCCAGTTGCACTTTTCCATTTCATCCACCCAACCTTTATCCTATTATTTACATCTCCATCAATTTCTCCATACTTTTGAATGATAGATTCCAAATATTTGAAACAATCATCCACCGGTATTTCTTGCTCACCAAGCTTCACTACACTCCCATCACTACTTCGTTGCTTACTAAACCGACATTCCATATATTTTGTCTTACTCTTACTCAACTTAAAACCTCTTGCTTCCAATGTCTGTCTCCATAATTTTAATTTAGCATTAACCCCAGCTCTAGACTCATCAATCAAAATAATATCATCAGCAAACAAAATACACCACGGCACATTTTCTTGAATTGATCTCGTAAGCTCATCCATCACTATAGCAAATAGGAAAGGGCTTAATGCAAATCCTTGATGTAACCCAACCGTTATAGGAAAATTGGTTGTCACCCCTCCATAAGTGCGGACATTGGTTACTACTCCTTCGTACATATCACAAATATTATTTCACAAAATAATACAAGCCTTATGAAAACATTTACTTAAAAAAATTAAATTAGCACAAATAAATGCAATTAAATCCAAAATAAATTTGAAAAACATTTTAAAGTTTTTAACAAATAACCCCATATACCCAAGGGAATTCAAAAAGCTGAATCATTTGCTAATTAATAATTATAAAACAAGAAAATTTCAAAGAGCTCTAAAAAATAACAAATAGTTTTTCAAAGATTAAAAAAATGAGTGTTTTCTCATGCATAATGCATGAGATAAACAACTCAAGTAAAGATAACCATATATATAAAGGTTTCAAATACATACCGAGTCAAGATCTCCCTTGAATCCAAGCCATACATCGATCATGATTTTTTCAAGAAGCATGAATTCGAACCAAAGAGTCCCAAAACCCAAAGAGACAAAATACCAAGAAAAAATTATTGGCGCTGATACCATGTAATGAAATAAAGTGGAAAGCAAAATATGATGTGCACAAGCACAAAAACAAGTCCTACAAAGGACAATACAAATGTCAAAGGCAATACACAAGCACACATGTGCATACAATGGCTACAAAGAGCCTAAATATGCACAAGCACAAGTCCACAAAGGGACTAAAGCCAATCAATGGCAAAATATAAAGATCACAAGAGGCACTAATGTGCATACACAAAAGAACACAAAAACATAAAAATAATAATCCTTTATTGAGATAGAATTCTTAGGAAAAGCATTAACGAAAATAGGGACAAGAGGTCCCTTTTATATACATTCCAAAAGGGGCCAAGGGAGCCCCATATAGCTGTTGGGAGCTCCTGACGGCTATAAACATAGCCCCAACGACTGTAAGGGCTCTGACTAAAAATCCCTCAATCCTATTTTAAATGACAAAAATAGGAATAAATAAAAAAGGCAAATCTGCCCCTAATGGGCAGTACCTATCACATATTTACAGAATTACAAAAATACCCCTAGAGGGTATTACCTATTACAAAGGAGAGAAAAACAAACATATATATATACAGCATAATTTAACAATACCTACATAAGACAGGTATAGCTTGATTGTCCAAGGAATAAAAACAGTCGGAGTGATGAATGATTACATAAAGGCCTTCTGCTTTAGAGACCATATAAAATCTTCATAGAAGCCCACGCAAGAAAATGTGTAACTCATGAGAGGTGGCAATTAAGTTCAGTGCCATTTCCAAAAGATAAGCCCCACTAAATAGTTACCTTAGAAAAGGAGTCTTAGAAAGAGTGGCAATTGAAGGCAGTGATGTCTCTCATTTGGCTTAGCAACAAAGCTAGAATTTTAGACAGCATAGAAAAAAGATAAGTTTCTAGCTAACTTAAACCTCCGTCTTCACTTCACAAATAAATAATTAACAATACCCAGAAGTTATTATTCTAACCAGCATCATATTCAATTGTAGCCAGTAAGACTTATCTCTTGCCTTGTTTTCTGTTTTGTCAAGCTCAATCATTCTGTGATCAATATCGGACTGAAGTGTTGGATCCATGCCAATCAATGCCCCAGATATTATCTCGTTCACATTCTTAACAGCCTTGGAGACACCTCTGCCTAGATATTTCCCCTTGTCACCATCTCGTAATTCAACAGCTTCATACCTAGCAAGAACGAAAAAAAAGGGTTACATCTTAAATTCAAGGATGGAAGGTTAAGAATGACAACCAAAGCATGAAAGAGACAGCAACAGAAGACACAAAAACCAAGCTCTTAGATAAGCATTCAAGGTGGAAAACTGCTTCAAGAATAAATCCATTGAAAAGGCAGAAGAATCTTAAGGCTACACAGCTGTCACATGGATATGGCTGCGGATACGGGGATACAGCCATTTTTATGAAATTTCCAATATGACTTGTATACAAAGGGATACGGAACAGCAGTCAAAATGGAGTATATGTGGCATAGCTACACAGCATGATATGCAGTGGAATGAAAATTAACAAAGTAATTAACATCACAACAGCATCAAGAGGAAATATTCAGAAATCATGCAAAAGGAAAGGTATGCAAAGCTAGGATCAGGCTGATTACCTTCATCTACAAGCGTGTCAGTGCATAATAACGGCTGAGAATTTCCTAGTCATTTGTCATGTGTTTGAGATTTGCCATTCATGCAGTTCTAATCTTTGTCATCGGCTATGTACCATAGATGTTTCATAAGGAGTTAAAAGACTCGGCCTTATCAACCAGGGAAAGAAAGAAATAAACATTGATTACACTTTGATATTCTCATTGACACAGGTTTGCAAGAAAAAAACTGAGTTTTGGTTAGAGAGAACAGAAAGGTGGATTAAACTTTATTAAAAAGCATGTAACAGAAAGTGGTTAGGACGGCCAAAATTCAAGGGAAGGATATTGTGTGATCTCTCATACACTTGCAAACCCAGTAAACTCCTCTAGATAGGAAGGTTTTGAGAAAATATGTGCGGTCACTATTCGAATGTTCATAACTAAAGGGAAAAGTTAATACAGTAAAATAATGATCTGCATGAAAGTTTTCTCCAGAATCAACGATCAGGAAACTGTAGAGAAGAAAGAGAATGGGGCTGCAACTATTCACGATTTTCCCTTATGGAAAAAATTTGTGATCTCTACCTTTTAATTTATATAACAAAACCTAATACAAGGTGCTTTACAAGTAACCCTAATAGGTTACAGGTATTTACAAGTATGCCCCAATATTGGCTGGACATGTTACACAAAAGTAGTTTGGATCCCGATCCGGATCCGGATCCGGATCCAAACTTAGATACAAATACAAATGCATGATATCTGCCCTGTCTAACAGTCCCCCTCAAGTTGTGCATGATTTTGAATCATGGACAACTTGCTCTTTAGGAACCAAAAACCACACTTTGTGAGTCCCTTAGTGAACAAATCAGCCACTTGGTCTTCTGTTCTAACATAATGGGGCTCAATCTCTTTTTCCTCAATCTTCTGCCTGATCAATCTCAATGTGTTTGGTCTTGCTGTGATGAATAGGATTAAGAGATATTTGAATAGCACTTTGGTTGTCACAAAGAAGAAAGCAACTAGCAATCGGTTCCTTTAATTATGTTAACAAATGTCTAGTCCATGTTACTTCTGCCGTAGCAGCAGCCATCGCCCTGTATTCGGCTTCCGTGCTAGATCTAGCCACTGCCTTTTGTTTTCTACTACTCCAGGAAACAAGATTGACACTAATGAAAACCCTGTATCCTGAAACTGACTTTCGATCATCAGGATCTCCGGCCCAGTCTGCATCTGAATAAGCAATGATGTCATGAGCAGTACTTATGGTTCTGCTTTTAGTGTACAAAAGTCCATCGCCAACAGTACTCTTCTCAGTATCCTTTTTACTGCATTCATGTGTCCCGTTCTTGGCTCATGCATGAATTGAGAAACTTGATTGACTGAATATGTGATATCAGGCCTGGTAAACGTGAGATATTGAAGCATTCCCACTAAACTTCGATATTTGGTGGAATCATGATACAAGTCTCTGTCTTGCATACTTAATTTCTGGTTAAGCACACTAGGAGTAGCAAGAGGTTTGCAATCCTTCATTTCAGCCTTTTATAACAGATCGAGAGTGTATTTATGTTGGGTCAAAGTAAGCTTATTTTCTTGATTATCCACCTCTACTCCAAGAAAGTACCGAAGATTTCCAAGGTCCTTCATTTTGAATCTTTGGCTCAGAAGATTTTTAATCTCTTGAACATGGTTCTCGCTACTTCCTGTAATAATTATATCATCAACATATATCAATAAGAAGGTAGTAGACTCCTTACTTCGATGAATAAAAAGAGAATGATCCAATTGCGATCGATAAAAACCATGTCTTTGAATTTCTAGGGAGAAACTCTCAAACCAAGATTGAGACGCTTGTTTCAGGCCATAGAGGGCTCGATTTAATCTGCAGACATACTCCTTTGAATCTCCTTCTGTGTACCCTGGTGGTTGTTCCATGTATACTTCTTCCTTTAAATCCCCATGAAGAAAAGCATTCTTCACATCTAGCTGGCTTATTCTCCAACCATAATCTACAGCCAATGAAAGAACTATTAAGACTGTATCATAAACTGGATCGGGTTTTCAAGTATGGGTCGGGTTCTCCAATGTAACTTGTAAGTTTATGTCTGGGTATGGATCCAAATACTTGGTCCAACCCAGTTACTGTTTTGTATATGTATATATAAACATAAAGTAGGGCACGACTTCATTATTGAAGTCCCCTTTTGCTGCCGTAGCTCTCTCTCTCTCTCTCACGCCTCATTCTCACGTTCCAGCAAGATCGAGTGGGCCATTCTAACATGGTATCAAAGCAGGCTTCTGCACAGTGAATCGACTCCGAAGGGCGTGTCTAGCAAGATCGACACTGCAGGTGCTGTTCCGTCTAGGGCTATCCAGCGAGATCAACGTCCCAGGTGTTTCTTCTTCCAGGTTCTTCAATCTACCTCCTTTTCTATTTTCTATTTCTGTCTGCATCCTCTTTCTGCCTTCATCCAGCTTTTCCCCCTCTGTTTAGTCGTCGTTCCTCTTTTTGTTTGTTTTCTTCCAATCTATCGATAGATTGGACCCTGCGTGACTGCTGTCCTTTTTTATCTATCTTTTCTTCCTTTTGTTTATCACGTCTGATTTGGATCAGACTGTCGAACCCAAAGGCTATCTGAAATCCGAATCTGCCCAAACGTGGGTTCTGATATCAGATTTGGTATTAAGTTGAAAACAGCCATCAACTGTTTAGGTTCATATATTGTGCTTTGATTGTTGCATCTGTTTCATTCCAGTCTGAAATCAAGATCAGATCTATTCCAAAGATCAGATCTGTTTTCTTAGTTGCTGTTGTTCCTTCATCTGTCACGGTTAGATCTGAGTTCACTCCAGATCTGAAGCGAATCTGATTTTTATTTCTTCTCGATCCAATTTCACTCCTTTATTCTTGATTTCTGGTTATTCCTTCAAGGTCTAAAATACCTATTCATTTATTCTTTATTCTTGATTTAATCTGGTCTGAATTTATTTCAGATCTAAAGTCATTCCTTAAGTGTTTGTCAGCAGTCAACAACTTTATAGTTCAGTTTTCATGGATTCTATTACCCTGCCATCTAGTTTTCTAGGACAACTTATCTTAGACAAACTGAATAACAATAACTATTTAACCTAGAAGAGGCAAATACTGCCTTTCATTAAGAGCCTCGATCTCTATGGACACCTAGATGGAACGATCTCTGCACCATCAGAATTTATTGTGCAGGAAATTGTGGACGATAAGGGAGAGACTTCTAACAAGTTGATTCGAAATCTTGAATTCACCACTTGGAGAAAATGAGATCAAGCTGTTGTAGCCTACATTACCTCTACTCTTTCGCGAGAGGTTCTTGTAGGTATTCCAGATGAGTGCTCAGCAATGAAGCTGTGGGAACAACTTGCGAAGACCTATTCTCAAATCTCAGAGGCAAGAATTATGCATTTGAAGAGGGAGTTTCAACTCCTAAAGAAAGAAAGCATGACTGTTACAGAGTATATGAACAAGGTGAAGATCATCACAGATCAATTGGCTATGGTGGGCTGTGTGATTTCTGATAAGGACAAAGTTCAACAAGCGTTAAACGGGCTTGGATCAGATTATCATATGTTGGTAACATCTCTCTTGTGTCTTCCTTCACTTCCTAACTTTGAGGATCTTCGGGCAAAATTACTACAATATGAAATTTCCATTAAAGGAGAAGATGTAGGCAACAATTCAGGAAGCCAAGAAGTATTGTTTACAGGGACAGATTCAGAAAGAGGACGTGGCCACTTTCGAGGAGGACATGGACAGATAAGAAATAATCAAGGGGGGCGTGGATTGTTGCCCACGCCTAGCATGCTGTCAGGTAGTTTTTCGGGAAATCACAATTTCAAAAATGTTCCAACTTGCTATTTGTGCAACAAAAAGGGACATATCAAGGCAAATTGTTGGCACAACCCGCAAAACAAAGGGAAAATGAATGTCACATGATCGTCAAGCAAGGGAAAAGCTGGAGGAACTCAATGGGATGAAGACAATGTCAAGAGTCTTTTAATATCAGCTTTGTCAGGATTGAATTTCAAACAGGGTGATCAGGGAACTTGGTATATTGATTCTGGAGCTGCAGCCCACGTGACAGGTGATATTGGTAAGATTTTGAAACCTATCCCTTATCATGGAAATGCAAGTATTAAAACTAGAGATGGAGCTCTCCATCCAATAACTTACACTGGAAACGTGAATATTCCTCTTTCCGATGGTTCCCTAAAATTGTCCAATGTTTTTCATTCCCCTAATATTGTCAAAAATATCATTTCTGTTTCTAAATTGGTTGATGACATTCATTCTTGCGTTGAATTTACTCCTTCTTCTGTCTGTGTCAAGGATCCACTCACAAAGAAGACGCTCGTTGAGGGAGAGCGAAAGGGAAATATGTATATCCTCAAAGAGACTTCTTCACTTGTTCGCAGAGCTGGATCGAAATCGTCAATTGGTCAACCATTCAAATTAGATTCATCTAAGGATTGTTTGAGTTTGTCTTCGTACAATAAGCCAAATATTTGGCATTGTCGTTTGGGTCATTGTAATAATTCTTCTCTTGAGAAACTTGTGTCAAGTGGTCTTATTTCAAGATCAAGTCCGCATAATAAGGTTGATGGTTTTCTTTGTTCTAGTTGTCAGTTGTGTAAGAGTCATGTACTTCCCTTCAATTCAATAAATGAAAGAGCTTCCTTTCCTTTTGAACTTATTCATTCTGATGTTTGGGGACCTGCTCCACAACCCTCTTTGTCTGGTAGTCGCTACTATGTCACATTCATTGATAGTTTTTCCAGATATACTTGGATTTATTTTATGAAATACAAGTCTGAGGTATTCAAATTCTTTCGTTTATTTCATGCTCTTGTTGTCAATCAATTCTCGACAAGTATTCAACAATTCCAGTGTGACGGAGGGGGAGAGTATCTATCAAAAGAATTTACTGAATTTCTTCAAAACAACGGGATAAGGCGTAGAATATCTTGCCCACACACACCACAACAAAATGGGGTCGCGGAAAGAAAACATCGTCATATTGTTGAAAGTGCCCTAAGTATGCTGCATGACACTCATATTCCTTTAAGTCTTTGGACAGAAGCTTTCCACTCTGCGATTTATGTAATAAATCGTTTGCCGATGAAAATGTTGAATAATTTGACTCCTTATTTCGTGTTGTTTGGTACCCAACCTCAATACAGTCAACTACGAGTGTTTGGATGTGTATGCTATGTTCACATTGACAGTTCCCAACGTAATAAATTTCAGGATAAAGCTTGTAGATGCAGGTTTGTTGGGTATGTTGAAGAGTATAAAGGATATCGATGCTATGATCCAGACACTCGACGCATTAAAATCTCACGAAACGTTGTCTTTGATGAGAACAATGTTCAGATCTCGAACAAAGAAGCAAGGGTTACTAAGGAGGAAGAAAGCTATCAGCCGTGGCTAGCGAATGAATTATTTGATCAGCTAGAAATGGATAACTCTTCTCCATGTCACACAGTAATAGATGAGTGTGAGCCCATGGAAACCAATGCAGAACCTAGTGGGAACGTGTTGACAGTTGCTCAAGGATCTACTGTGCCTCCCATCGCAGAAGAAACCTTGACATCAGGTACTGCTCGTCCAGATGGCAGAAGATTCAAAGGGGCAGTGTATGTCAGAAGAAGGGACACACCCCACATAACTGAGCATGTCAGACGTTCGGAAAGGATCAGACACCCTATTGAAAGATGGGTAAGCTATGAGAATTTTTCCACAGAAATGCAGTTATTCGTTGCACAGGTTGAAAAACAAGAAGAACCCATCGATTTCTCCCAAGCCTCCTTGTCATCAAAATGGGCAGATGCTATGAATGAAGAAATGGGAGCCTTGCATGAATGCAGGACCAGGGAAATAGTTCCTAGGCCTCCGGATAAGAATGTTGTAGGGTCTAAGTGGGTATATAAAATTAAGTACAAACCTGACGGATCCATTGAAAGATACAAGGCAAGACTAGTCGCTAAAGGCTTCACACAAGCATATGGAGAAGACTATGACGAGACCTTTAGTCCAGTTGTAAAAATGGGAACCATTCGACTTGTGTTATCCTTGGCGGTTCAGCATGGATGGTCTCTAAGTCAACTTGATGTTAAAAATGGATTCTTACATGGCGATCTGAAGGAGGAAGTTTACATGGAGCAGCCTCTTGGTTATGCAGAAAACAATCCTGAGACACATGTTTGCAGATTGCGACGAGCCATTTATGGACTAAAACAAGCATCTCGGTCATGGTTTGACAGTTTCTCCATTGAAGTACAGCGATTTGGATTTGTCCGTTCTCAACTTGATCATTCATTGTTCATTTTTCGAGAACATCAGGTCAACACCTTCTCATATATGTAGATGACATTATTATTACAGGAAGTTCTTGCAAGCATATAGAGGCTACAAAGATCCTATTGAATCAGAAGTTCAAGATGAAGGACCTGGGTGTCCTACGATATTTCTTGGGGGTTGAAGTGGATCGACAAAATACTAGCCTCTTGTTGACCCAACACAAGTACGCTCTGGATCTTCTGGAGAAGTCAAGAATGAAGAACTGCAAGCCATTGAATACTCCTAGCGTGTTAAACCATAAACTCAGTGCTCAAGATGGGAAGATCTATGAGGACCCGAAATATTATCGTCGCTTAGTTGGGATGCTTCAATATCTTACTTTTACGAGGCCGGATATTGTATATGCAGTGAATCAAGTCTCTCAATTCATGCACGATCCACGTACAGAACACATGAATGCAGTTAAAAGAATTCAAGAATTCTTCGGTACTTGAAGGGTACTCTTGGAGATGGGCTTGTTTATCGTCAATCAAAGGCAAAAGGAGAACATAGACCACTAGAAGTGTATGCAGATGCAGATTGGGCAGGAGATCCAGACGATAGAAAGTCAGTCTCTGGGTATTGTGTGTATGTTGATGAAAACTTAATAGCATGGAGTAGTCGGAAGCAACGTGCTGTTGCGCGTTCAAGTACAGAAGCTGAGTACCGATCCATGGCCTCTGCCACTGCCGAAGTTACATGGTTAAGACATTTATTAACAGAGATAGGAGAAAAAGTGAAGGTTGCGAATCTGTTTTGCGATAATCAAAGTGCCATTCAAATTGCTTTCAATCCTATCCATCATGGTCGAACGAAACACATAGAGATCGATCAACACTTTGTCCGACAGAAGGTAGAGGACAAAGAAGTTATTTCAGTCTATGTACCAATAGAAGATCAAGTTGCTGATCTACTTACCAAAGGCCTTACGAGTGCGCCGTTTTGGTATCTCAAAGGCAAGTTGTCCATGGTACAGGACCATGCACAACTTGAGGGAGGGTATTAAGACTATATCATAAACTGGATCGGGTTTTCCAGTATGGGTCGGGTTCTCCAATGTAACTTGTAAGTTTATGTCTGGGTATGGATCCAAATACTTGGTCCAACCCAGTTACTATTTTGTATATGTATATATAAACATAAAGTAGGGCACGACTTCATTATTGAAGTCCCCTTTTGCTGCCGTAGCTCTCTCTCTCTCTCACGCCTCATTCTCATGTTCCAGCAAGATCGAGTGGGCCATTCTAACAAGAACAATGCGAATTGTGCCCATTTTCACGACTGGACTAAAGGTTTCATCATAATCCTGTCCAAATTCTTGGGTGAATCCCTTTGCTACGAGACGAGCTTTGTATCGCTCAACACTCCCATCCGGTTTGTATTTGATCTTGTAAACCCATCGCGACCCAACAACATTCTTACCTGAAGGTCGAGGGACAACTGTCCATGTTTGACATTGGTATAAAGCTTCCATCTCTTCATTCATGGCCATTTTTATTTTATCAAACCTCTACTCACGAGCTGAACCTCACACCACACAAGTCAGACACCAGCCCTATATCACTCGAAAACTCTTCATCAAAGCAAAATATGGGCCTCTCAGTCCAGTTAAAAAAAAAATTAAAAGCTCATTCCTAGCCCAGCTCCGATTCCATATGAAATAGATTTTTATCCATTTTTGTAGCCCAACCCCGACTGTAGCAAATAGTTTGATTTGTCCATATGAAATAGATTTTTATTAATAATTGTAGCCATTTTTATTTTATCTAAAAAAAAAACAATGTTGGGTACTGGGCTGGGCTACAAAAATGGATAAAAATCTATTTCATATGGAATCAGGGCTGGGCTTTTAAAAAATAAAAAATAAATAACTGTTTCGGGAGGCTACCGTAACAGTTATTTTTTTTTAAAAGCCCAGTCCTAGCCGGCTAGCCCAGACCTGATTCCATATGAAATAGATTTTTATCCATTTTTGTAGCCCAGCCCAGTCCTACCCAGCCCTGACTGCAGCAAATAGTTCGATTTGTCCATATGAAATAGTTTTTTATTAATAATTGTAGCCATTTTTTATTTTATGTCAAAAAAAAAATTTTGGGGACGCTGCCCCCGAACCAGTGTTGTGCAGTACCTAAGGCGTACGCCTCAGAGGCGAAGCGCAGGCTCAACGCCTCGCTTCGCCTCATCGCATTTGTTGTGAGAGGCGTACGCCTCAGTTCCTCTCACAACAAATTTTGGATGACCTCGAGCGAATCGAGAGGTCGCCGGACGTCAGTGGAAGAGAGAGGAACATACCTGAACAGAGACATTGCCAACGTCGATCGAGGTCTTCGGATGTCAACAAAGGAGGAGGTCGCTGATCATCAAAGGTCGCCGATCGTCGGAGGTAGCAGATCGGCGGAGGTAGCAGATCGTCGGAGGTCGCCGATCGTCGGAGGTCGCCGGTGGCCGAAAATGAGAGAGAGAGAGAGAGAGAGGAGTCGGGTGAAAAAGCAAAACTTCGTTCTTAAGTTTTCACGATTTTTTTAAAATGTCTGTTTTCCCCTTTTTCAGAATTTTTTTTTTTAGTTTCTTGTTTTTCACGTGTCATTTTCGTTTTGAAAAAGGGTAAAATTGGTATTTCGCAAGCGCGTCCCCCTTTAAAGGGGGACGCAATTCCCTTTAAAGGGGGGCGCATTTTCCTTTAAAGGGAGACGCGTCCCCCTATAAAGAGAAGCGCGTCCCCCTTTTAAAGGGGGATGTGCTTCCCTTTAAAGGGGGACGCGCTTCCCTTTAAAGGAGGACGCGCTTCTTCTTTTTTACGTGCGCTTCCCTGTGCGTTTCGGAGGTGCCGCGTTTTGCGCTTCCGAAACGCGTCTCGGGGAAGCGCGCTTCCCCTTATACATAGGCGTTTCTGGTAACTCTGGGTTTTTTTCATGCATTTTGTGATTTTAATGCATAATTCCCATAAAAGAATACTTGTTATAAAGAATTATATATTTTTAAATCATAAATATTAACAATTATGTATAGTTGAATACTTATATAGCTTAATCATTGATGTCATATGCTAAATTTAGTGATTATACAATATGAATTTTGATTTTTTTTTCATATCTTAACACTAGAAAATGCATAGCCCCAACTCATCCGAGTTACCGAGTCGACCCGCTGACTCACGAGTCAAGGGTTGGGCGATCTGACTTTGAGTCATGAGTTTGCCAACAATGGATGCCGCTTCTTCTTCTTCTTCTTCTTCTTCTTCTTCTTCTTCTTCTTCTTTCCTCCTTTTTTTCTCCTTTTTCCTCTGTTCTTCTTTTTCTTCCCTCCTTTTCTTCTTCTTATTCTTCTTCCTTTTTCTTTTTCTTTTTCCCTTCCTCTGTTGTCGCTTCTTCTTCTTCCCTCCTCTTTCTTCCTTTGTTCTCCTTCTTCTTTTTCTTCTTCTTCTTCTTTTTCCATCCTCCTTTTTCTTCTTCCCTTCCTTTGTTGCTTCTTCTTCTTCTTCTTCTTCTTCTTCTTCTTCTTCTTCTTCTCCTCCTCTTTTTTCTTGTTCCCTTCATCTGTTGCCGCTTCATCTTCTTTCCTCTGTTCGTCTTCATTTTCTTCCCTAATCCTTTTCTTCTTCTTCCCTTCCTCTGCTTCTTTTTCTTCTTTCCTCTTCCTTTTCTTCTTCTTCTTCTTCTTCTTCTTTCCTCTTCCTTTTTTCTTCTTCTTCTTCTTTCCTCTTCCTTTTTTCTTCTTCTTCATCTTTTTCTTCTTCCTTTGTTCTTCTTTTTCTTCCTCTGTGCAATTAATTGATTGTGCATGTGATTATATATGTACATGTAATTGACTGAGTATGTATTGGTTTTTGTAAAGATTGTGTATATCAAATTGTGAATGTTAGTTTGTGTCATTATTTTAAAATAATTTTTTGATAGGTGCATATGCATGTAATTGACTGTGTATATGTAGGTTTGTACATGTACATAACTACATATAAAGATTGTGTATGTACATGTAATCTATTGTGTATGTGTAGGTTTGTAATTTTGTATATAAAGATTATTAATGTGATTTGTGACTTTTAGTTTGTGTTAATATGCATTATGTTGAGGAATTTATATGTTAGTGATTTTGTTACTTAATTTTTCATTGAATGCTCATATTTTATTTGTTAGATACTTAGATCAATTTGTTGCATTTATGTTATTTTTACATGTTATTCTTATATTTTTGGTATTTATTTGATATTTTCTATTTCTTATTGGTTGTTACTTCATGAATAAAGCATTTATGCTATTTATTTATATTTTTAAATTTTTTTAAGTTTAAAAAAAATTGAGGCTTACGCTTTACTCCTAGAGGCTTACGCCTCACTTCAATTTTTGGTGGAGCACCTAGCTTTTCACAACATTGCTACCAACCAAGGAACATGAACCTATGAGGACCACCTCCACCACTAACCCCCTTCACAGGGAAAAGAAAACATCTGACCCTCTTCCACCCAAAGGCTTGAAGGTCAGCTTCCAACAGGGGGAACATCTCATCACATTTTTATCAAAAAGGATCAGAGTGTGGCACGTAAGACAAGAATCCTGGACCACAGTCTTTAGCCATTGCAACATGTTACTCAAGCTCCCCCCATAGACAACCAAGCCAAATTCAAGATAAAAGCCAATCAATGAACACAATTACATACAAATAGATAACCATAAGAAACAGTTCGCCATAAACCTATTCTCAACAATTCAAATGGAGCAGGCAGGGCAAAGTTCCTCTTCATAAACGCTACAACAAATCTCGACAAGGTACTGAAACACACCATATATCATCAGTTATATTTTACATGCATCCGCGCATCAATCCAATAAGGCAAGACACAATGAGAATACCAATAATAACCATAAGATGACAATAATTGACAGAAATTTCGTACATTCCATTAGCATCTCCACTCGGAACAGCTGCGCGAAATACCCCCTTATTCGTATGCAGGTCAACTTCTACTGTAGGAACCCCCTTACTATCAAGTATCTGCCTAGCCACTATCTTCGTGATCACGCCTGGCACAGCCTTCTTCATATGGTTTGACTGCAACACGCACAGGAATAGTCAACAAGATGACAAATCCATTACCTATTATCAAACTTAAAATTACAGACCCAAAAAAAATGGCAAAATTCACTCTCTGAGCCACACCGCTCTTCAATTCACTGCATAAACTTACAAATGCACAGATCATTATCCCTTGTCGACAATAGAGCGGAAAAAACTCAAAGATATCAAATTTATACAACAACAAATACACAGAAAAGAAAAGGAACCAATTGCATCCATCACTTATCGACCACATCTCACATGCACACATAACACAATCACAAGAGACATATAATTCAACAATTCTTGCACACTAGACCGAGCATTTCGACACAAAAAAACTAAAATCAGCGTCGAGAAACTGAAGGAGGAGAGGGATCTCACGATGTAGAGAACGGGATCGGGCGTCTTTGCCCTAACGGCGGCATTGACGGCATCCTCGATCTTGCGGGATAGCCGGTGCTTCTCGAGGTATTCTTGGACGGACATCCCTCCGGCGCTCCTTTCTCTCCGGAACCCTAACGAAAAAAAAACTAGAAAAAGAGAGGCGAGAATTCCGGTCGGATCTGTCTGAAAGAGCGAGGGAAAAGGCGAAGGAGGCGACGACACCCTCTGTCTGAATCACAGAGCGTCACCCACGCGTAATTATTATATATTCCGAGCAGCAGGGATGCTGCGTTTAAATAAGGGAAATTACTATTTCGTCCTTAAATATTCGCCTTTATGTCCTTTCTCCTCTTCATTGGTTGATTATCGGGTTAGAGTCGGATTTGGATCTGAATATATATATATATATATATATATATATATATATATATATATATATATAAAGAGAATAATGGGTCCGTGCTAAACCGCTTGTTAAACGGGTTTTTTCAGTGCTTTTTACGTGGTTCTGACTCCATAAATGTGTTGGGCATGGTCGATTTACTAAGAATCTGAACCTGGATCTAGGGATGGGAGCGGACCCTGGCGGGGGGGAGCAAGGTCTCAACCCCCGCCCCATTTCAAAATCTAAACCTTTGTCCCTCGCACGAGGATAGATTTTAACCTTCATCCTTGTTTCATGTTCTTCATCCCCGGTTCAAACGGGGCGAGGTGGGGTGGGGCCTCGGTGTCCCAGTCCGCTGCCATCCCTAATCATGTGTTTTTGATGAAAAAAAATGATGTTTGGAGCCTCTAAAATTTATAAAGATTTTGGACCCTTGATTTTTCAAATTTTATAAAACTCCACCAATGGGTTGGAATCAAATGCTTTGAGAGCTAATCCCTCTAAAATCAAGTATATAGATCACATCTGTACGGTTAGAATTTAAAAATAAAATAAAATAAAATAAACACAAAAAAAACCCATTTAACACGTGGTTTAGCACGGACCCATTACTAAACTGGTTGAACCAGCCTGTGTAATCCCTAACCCACCCATTTTCTCTCTCTCTCTCTCCCACACAGGAGGACCACTACCATGATGAGAGGCCATCTGACCAGGCGGGGACGGAGGAGGTTGAGTGCAGAGATTAGTAACGAGAGAGAGAGAGAGAGCAGCGTGCAAAAAGGAAAGAGGGAGGAAAGAGCAGTGGGAAGGCTGTCTGGTGGTGGTGGAGGCCGAGGATGGTGGTGGTAGAGGTTGGGGAAGGGGCGACAGGAAGACCCGTGGGCCTAATATGGCAGGCGCTGAGTGAAGCACAAAAACAAAAGGGAGGAAGGGGCGGTGGGGAGGTTGTTCAACAATGGTAAAGGCCAAAGATGGCGGTGGGGAGGCCGTCTGATGGTGGTAGAGGCTGCAAAGGGTGGTGGTGGAGGTCAGGGAAGGGTGATGGTGGAGGTGGAAAGGGCAAAGAAAGAGGTAAATGATTGGAGGAGAGAAAAGAGAAGGAAAAACAAAGGATTACATAGGGATCTAAAGATCGGACGGCTTTTATTGGTTCAACAAAGTTGATAGGTTTGGGCAGTTTACATGTTCTAGTTTCTCAGAGAGAGTTCACTTTAAAGTCTACTTTAGACTTCAACCCCTAGTGACAAAAGTTTAAAAGGACAAAATATTGGCATTCAAGAACTCGTGAGAATTTGATTTTTTTTTTTAAATCTTGCATTTTTGGGCAAAATCCTGACAAAAAAAATAAATTAAAAATATAAAACATATTTTTATAAGGAAATATAAATACAAATATTTAAAAATAAAAAACTACACAGTTTTTACAAGATAAATAGCCAATAAAAACATAAATGCTGTGCTTAAAGCGGGGTATTTCTATTTTTGACAAAAAACTAATGAGAAATTGAAAACATCACGTGAAATTACCATTTTTAACTTGCGGGTAATTTTTTGCAAGATTTTCATAAGTCTCACGAGATCTGTCACTATCCATGAGCCTCTAGATTTTACTAAAGACTAAAATTTTGGAGATGATCATACGCAAGTTCATATAGCATTTTGAAAGGTTTCTATGGGTTAGATAAACCAACTGTCGCACTCATGGTAGCTTAACATCAAATAACTTTCCTGTAATGGTTAACTTTACCATCACATTCTCAAACCTATTGATTGGTTTTGAAGAATGCTGGGCTTGTGCCGAACCAATCCATTCTTACTATTTGATGACATTGCTTGGTGCAATGGTAATGCTCGGGTTGCTAGCGTGTTGGCAATGGTTTGAGTCATGTGCAGATGCGTTCGATATGGTCCATTTGTTAGGACAGGACAACTGTCTGATCGGGTATTTTTGATGAAAAAATATGATTTTTGGATGTTCGGATATTTACTAAATTTCTAAACTGCGGATTTTCAAGCCTTAAAAGATCCTACTTATGGGTCCTAATCAGCTAATCCAAGAACCAGTCCCTATAAAACCGACCATGTAAATCACAACCATATGGTGAGATTTATGACGTCATGCTTCTTCCTGTTATATTTTATTAATTAGGCTTTTTCTTGCAGCCATAGAGATGGATCTTGTTATCAAGTATTTCTTGGCAGGAGAAAAACTTGTAACAAGTTAAAATTTTAGTTCAAGGAATATCAAGAAAAGCATTGATGTGTGTAAACAAATAAAACTTATAAAAAATAAAAACATGATAAATAAAAATAAAACATATAGTTGAGACAATTGAGAAGGTGGCAGTAGCTGCTTTATCATTGCTTATGTTACAGATTATGTCCAAGAGAGAACCAAATTAAAAATCAGAACATGATTGTATAGTCTTCTACTATTAAGCATAAGCCCCCAAACTAGAAAAAAATCAAATAAGCCATGAACTGTGGAAACTTGACATTTTTATGGAAAATAAAATAGTAAAACTGCTGTAAAACTTTTGAGATAATCCCAAATAAAGACACACCATGACTAGAAAGTCTTACATACACATTTGGTGAGAGTTCATCCAGAGTTTCCAATCTGTATGCTATGAAGGAGTGGGCACCGAACGAAGCTTCCAGATCTAGAGCACGACAAAGGCACTGGACGATCCATTGAAATGATGCATAGACCCGAAAATGCTCTTTGCACAACCAAAATGACTTATTCTGTACACACCCGGAACAGCCGTTTCTGGAATCCTCCACTCAATAGTTGCATGGCTGAAAGTACTAAGTTTAGAGGGGCGCGACCACTTGAAGCGCAAGCAGAAATCATCATCATCATATGATGGGCTCCAGCTATTGGTACTGTCCAATGCTTCCACCAAAGAGAACGTCCCCTCGGTCATGAGATCATTCCTCGGACACGCAGACCAGAATGACACGACCACCTTGTCACCTCTTCTGTAGGTAGAGTTCTTCAGCACATCTGCTCTTACATCACCAAATTTGACACCTAAGGGAGTCATGTCAACAACAACAGGTGGGAGTAAACCTATCTGTTTATTTAAGAGGTCAGGAGGTTGAGGTCCCTGTTGGACGCTCTGACCAGCTGCGAGTGCTGCTGCAAGCTTCTTGAACTCCTGAATGTATGCACTTAATGTATGTGGACCATACAAGGTAGAAGCTCCCTGTAAAAATTAGTGTGAATTCAACAGAAAGCCATCTAAATCAACCTAATCATTGACATGAATTCATCACGTCGACTGAAGCAACACAAAATGTCTATAGCTAATTTAAATGAATGCAGAGGATAGTTTATATAACTGACAAACATGATTGATGTAGTGCAATCATGTTTCCTCTTCTATGATATCTAATGTTCATGTTCATCAAGATAAGGAAAGAACCCTTCTCGGACCAAGAAAAATATAACCCTGGAAAACAAATCGAACTTCGAAGACATTTGACTAAAAGAAGAGGAAACATGAGTGCAATAATAACATAGTTGACAAAGTACAATAATCCACAAGAAACAAAGTGTAGCCAACGAATGCTCTTTGTCAAGGTCCAGAAAGCCACAGGAAACTATTCTGTTTACAAGTACCAGACGGCAATGTGTAGAAAATCAAGGCTAAAGTGATCTGGATAATCACATCTATCAAAATGATTAAAGATCCTTCTGCAATAGCTACAATTTATGTGGTTGAGGAATTTCAAGATGAGCTTGAAGACAGAGAAGATGCTAAGAGCCCAAGAGAATGGGCACTCATTTTTCACAAATAAATTTCTATTTAGCAAAGCCCTCTCATATCTTCCAAGAACCAAAAAAGGAAAAGATTAAAGTTCTAAAGTGATCTGGATAATCACATCCATCAAAATGATTAATCTTTCTGAAATAGCTATGATTTATGTGGTTGAGGAATTTCAAGATGAGCTTGAAGTGCAGACAAGATGCAAAGAGCCCAAGCAAATAGGCTCTCATTTTTCACAAATAATTTTCTATTTAGCAAAGCCCTCATATTTGCCAAGAACCAAAAAAGGAAAAGATTAAAAGCCCTATATTTTACTGAGAGGTGAAGGTATTTGGTGGTGGTATTTTAATTAACTGAGTGTTTTAAAGGTAGAATGTGTAGTTCACAATAATAAAAAGCTAAAGCCATAAAAACAAAGCCTACAATTCATATGGTTGAAGAATTTCAGAATGAGCTTGAAGCGCAGAGAAGATACAAAGAAAGAGCCCAGGTAAACAGGCTCTCATTTTTGCACAAATAGTTTTCTATTTATAGAAGGCTTTCATATGTTGCCAAGCACCAAAATAAAAAAGAAAAGATTAAGAGTCCTAGACTGTTAACGAGAGGTGAAGGTATTTGGTGGTATTTTAATTAACTCATAGTGTTTGAAGCCAGATTATGTAGTTCATAATAATAAAAAGCTAGAGCAATAAAAGCATACTTTACCTCATATCTTTGAATCTGATATTCTTCAAAGGTGGTCACATACTGTGAATAGGTATTTGTCAACCCAGCAATAACAACATGAATGTTTTCATCAAATTCTCCATTGCCAGCATTGGTGAGTACTGCTTTCACAGCATCACGGAGGCGCCTCCCTGCCATTGTAGTGAATTCTGCAAGGAACACCAAAAGATGGCCATGAAATCGTGTAAGCTAGACAGGCATTTTGTCCATGGCATAATTAAATTTCTTACAGATCTGTGGAAAACCCAGCAGTTTAAACAGCAAGATGTCATCCACAAGATCATTATTCAGGACATGTGACAAAATTTCTCAGTACAATAGACACCGGTGGAGGGATACTGGTGGATCACAGATTAGCTTGAGAATCTACTAATCCAGCCTAATTTTTTATTTCAGAAATTCAAAATGACTACATTCATTCATCTCAAGCAAAATGAATGAGTACCAAACAAGCACAGAGCATGGACTTCTGCAAAAGATGCTTCATATTTATTATGGAGCTATAATACATACATCTCTATATTAATTATTTCATTTCCTGCTTTTGTATCATTAGAAAAAGAGCTATAGTAGCATATAATAATAAATATGGCAGGTATTGTAATTTGGAACTATGATCCCCAATATTATTGTAGATAATATGTAATCAAAACAATAGATTGGAAGAAATTGGCAAAATCATGAGTTTGGATTGAAGAAGGGTAAATAACTAAATATTCAACAAAAAAAGAATGAGGAGGCTCATACCTCCAGGCACACTGAGAATGATCAGCTGCCCTATCCGGAGCATTTGTATTGGAAGAATGGAAGGCTGATTAAAATAAAAACACATGAGTAATTCTCTCTTTCTTCATACTAACATTCTTAAGCTCACAACATATTTACTGAAATGACTATAACAGAATTTCCCTGACAACAGCAAACAGTTGGTGCCTCAACAAAAATACCACAAAAAGGTGAATCAGTGAGAAATTTTCCTATACGGTGACACACATAGAAAAGCCTAGGAATCATTTAAAAACTGAGCAAAGAACTCAGATTCTGTGGAACAAAGCGAGACATTTGGCTACTTAATTGTGAATGCAGTGAATTTTCTACGACTAGACATACGAAAGATGCACTTTTAGAAAAAAAAACAAAAAGCAAGAACTTTTTTGTGATACTAACAAATCTATAGAGATGAACTTGACCATTGAGGATCAGCAAATTGCTCTTACAAATATCCTTAAAATAAAAAGTTTCATTTGCATAATTTTATTGATAAAAGTAAGGACATATGAGCAAAAAGTTCAATTAGAGAGAAAATAAATGTGAATCCATTTAACTCAACCAAACAGCAGGATTCTCAAAAGTGATCAACACCATGAAGCAGCTCTTATATTACAAGAAAAGAAAATCTAAAATGTCTCCCATAAATATGAGGTTTTCCCTTTTTTATAAGGAGCACTGGGGATAACGCCCCCCTACTAATTATCATTAATAATTTATGAAATATTTTACAAATAATCTCTTCCAAAAGGGAGTTAATGTGGTGGCTTAGGTTTCCATTTTAATATATCCCACGTCTGATTGAGATGATAAAGAACATGGCACAGAGCAGGTTGAGGGTGCCCCTACAACATCTTGGGTACTTTAGATGGTCATATAACTATGCAGAATTTCAGTTTGTCCCCCACGCCCTTCCATTGAATCCTGTAATTGAGCTTTTATAAATATGAGGAACTTCACATAAAACAGTCTTGAAAATCTAGCCTGAACCTATTCTGAAAATTTAAATTTTAGATTTAAAGTTTCAGTTGGTATTTTCTCCAATCATAGAGGTATATATTTAACAGCAATTCTGTGCAACCATCAGAAAGAGTTGTAAGTTAGCAACAGTTGATCCAAGCAGGTAAGTTTCATGCCCACTTCAATGAGGTATAGAAGATAAAGCTATGCTTCAAATACGCAATTTGGTTAACTTGCATGAGCACCAAAAAATATGCTGCCAACTCTGCCAGAGATACTCCAGAGCACAATATAAAGGCATTAAATTTTACAGCAATGGTCCTAGCTTGCTAGCTAAAATTTTGCAAAATATAGCTGCAAGATCTTCTTCCAGCATATCTGCTTGCTGGATACAGAACTTTGGGAAAACTTGAAAAACAAAATCCTTCAGTATCTTTGTTTAATTTTACATATTGAAGCTTACTGATCACACAGTTTCAAGTAAATGATAACAGATAAATAGCCCTCCAGGGAACCACGACACTTCTCATAGAGGATATCTCACACCAAGCTTGGCATATAGCAGGTGCATCCTAAATTCATGTTATAGAAATATTGAATTCTCACACTGCAAACTTCTTAAAATAAATGATAACATGGTCTACAACACATGGACAAGTGGACACATGCAGACATACCCATACTCCCTAAAAGAAGAAGAAGAAGAAGAGAATGAAAAAAAGAAAAACAACATTATTCATGTTGAAGTAGGAATGTGAAAAACATGTGTTTGTAAACCTAGGACAAACTCTGCACTTGTACCCAGTAAAACAACAAAGAATCTAAAGGAGTATTGATTATATATGCTTACAGCCCAGGCATATGGTGCAGTCATTTCTCCGGTATCAAGCAAAATTGGCTTAGGGTGTTGGCAATCGACCTGTTCTTTGTTTGGTGTTTTCAGTACATTCCTCACCAACTTCCAGAAAAGATTGCCCTAGTATATAACATCAGGTGCAAATAAATTGGATTAGAATGATGTATATCTGACATATTTACACAACATTCTCATGGAAACTTCGAATAAAAGAGCATGATGAGAAAAAAAAAATCCACTTCCATGTCACCTGGTCATCCCCTTGCTTGAAGTCAAAAGCTCCAGGGCCATCTGTGGTTCCTGCAGCAAAACCGAAGCCCATAGCAGCAGGGCATGTTTTAACAGTCTCTTGCTTGGCACCAGGACTGCTGGAGGTATCAGTGACCTCAAGCTTTGAGAAGTCCAAATAGGTATGACGAAAATCAATCTTCCCTTTCAACTGCTCAGATGCTGAACTGAACAATTCCAATGCTTCCTTGAATTGTCTTTCCCCAATAATAAGTGTACTTTCAAATTCATCCGAGCTTCAATGGAAAACAAATTACCATCAAATTCCAAATTTAAACAAAAGATTAAGGAAATTTATGAACAAAATAGATTCATACCCAGGACCACGGCCATAGCACAACTCATTCTTCCCATTGCAGGTACTATGATTGAAATCACATGGCAGTCCAGTGTCTATGCAAAATGCACCCAGCACATTTGGACTTACATCACCACAATTTGATTGACAAAATGCAGCTACAAAGCTTGGTCTGCCATTGCGCCTGAAAGAACTTCTGACACGCTTGGTAACACTAAAAGGACTTTCTGCAGACATTCCACCTGGACTCCGAAAGATGGTTGCATGCTTTATCAACTCATCTGAAAAGCAATAGAAAATATGAGCAACTAACAGATATTATCAAGATGAAACTCCATGCTAACAAACTTCAAATTAGATAACTTATTCAGGAAAGAGACAGCAATTTGCAGATAAAGCTGACTTCAAAAAGAAAGGGAATATAACAATACTAATGATAACAATAAAGATGATGATAAGCATGATGACAACACTAATGAAGAGACCTTCTTGCTGACTAGGAAGCATGAGTGAGAATCTCCGAGGAATGCTATTTTGTTGGTTACTGTACAAATCAGGATGCATCCTTCTAGACATTTCCAACACATTGATCTGCTCAAACCAGTCCTCCATAAAACGTGCTGCTGCTCCCTTGTTATCCCCACTTATTAGTGAATTCGTGCGACTCATGGAGGTTCCATGTGTTGCAAACCAATTGAAACTTCCAACAGGACCCCATTCAGCATCCACAAACTTCAGAAGTGTCATGTCCTTGTCAACGTTGTACTTGTATTTGCTCCGTTCTTCTGGGGGATTGTTTAGATAAGCACTAGGACTGCGATTTATGCCAGCATCAAGGAGCTCACCTTAAATCAAGTTTTCAAAACCAAAATCAAGTCAGAGACAATTGGCTGAAAATATCCAAAAACTAGTATCTTAGATATGCAGCAAGGGCTTGCAAACTAAAATGGTTCAAAGTTCATATAACTATATAAAGAGGAAGGACATGGCTGTAGATCTTGAAGCAGAATTATTGCATTTTTAAGGTTTCTCTTTCTTACCCTTGTTCACAAGAATGGATCCAGGGCGAAGACCTTCATGAGCCTGTACAATGCTTTTCTCAATGCCATCAACAATTATATCAAATGATTGGCGAACAAACCCAAGAGATGTAACAATATATACGACATACTGAAGATAGCCCCCTGGCCCTGCATGAGTGTGAATGCCACTGATAGCTACATTTTGCTCATTATAAAGGTCTCCATATCTGACAAGAAAATGAGAAAGAAGAAAATGAGGATTCACAAACTGGATCTGGATACTAAACTAGAAATTTGGTTTGATCAGCAAGGTCCCATAACAATTTGAGTGAAGAGATGAGCTCCTGAATAATCCAGGAAACTAGACTAAATTCTAAAGCAGGTGTTCTTTTTAAAATACATTATTTTACATGCAAAAAACTGGGTTTCCAATAACATAGGACAATATCATAACATTTCAATAGGAAAAGAATGGGTTTTCATTCAGTGAATTTTATGTGAACTGCAACAAGTTTTATCACAGCAACCCCTTCTGTCCAAGGAAAACAAATAGTATCAGGTCATTGAAAACCCATCGCTAGCATCATGATTGCTGAAGAATTTAAAAAAAATCATGCAGCAGGCATCTGAAAATAAATGGAAAACTGTTAGAACATGCCGTTATATTCATCGAACACATGCCTAAGTTATATGAATCCAAACACATGACCTGGAGGAACTTCCCCCTTGTTTCAAAGGCACCCTAAATGTAATTGGAATTCGAGCATTTGATCAGAGAAATGTTCACATTAGATAGCACCATGATCTGTTAAGATATATGTCTTGTCGGGTACGTATATATATATATACCAAAGTATACCGAGGTGTACTTGGTAAATCTTTTGTACTTTTGTATATCCCTTTTCTTTTATTTCTTTTGTATATCTTTTGTATTTCTTTTATGTATTCTAGGTATATCTTGTAAGAAAATAGAGTCACGTGTGTTCAGTTTGGATTGGGTCATATTGGACCCGATCCACCTTGTATGGGATGTATTCTTATGTAATATTTGTCTTGTATTAAGGGCAATCAGGTCAAACCTGAACCCTAGTCACTAATATTAATACCAATGAAAAGAAGAGGCAGCCAAGACAGAAATTGTGGACTGCTCTCTACATTGTTTCAACCTCTTATTTTTCCTCTCTCTCAAACATGTTGCTGCAGGTTTTGGAAGCTCGATTTTCGAGATTTCTCATATGGTATCAAAGTCAACTTCATCCAGGTAGTCCTTCATCAGATCTGTCTTCTCTTCCCTCTTTAATCCCTCTCTTCTTTTCTTGGTTGCCTCTCCATCCCATTTCATGTGATTTTCTAATTCACGCGTTACTGTTCACATGATTCTCCTCCCTCCAAAATCACGTCCCTTTTTTTCTTATCCTTTACCAAAAAAGGGGGGGTTGTTACTGTTCACATAGTTCTCCTCTCTTTGGTATATCAGATCTGTCTTCTCCTCCCTTCCTGAAACCCAAAACCAGATCTGGTTAGCTGCTGTGATTCTCACCCAACAACTGTGATTTTCTGTTTTTGAAAATCACGTCTCTTTTTGTGATATTCACATCTCTCTCAAAAAAAAAAACACGAAGGGAACCCATTAGATCTACCCCCTTTTGAATAACCAATACTTGTGGTCATCACAGTTTGAGGGTCCTCTGTTAAAGCCAAGCAAAAAATGCTGATGAGTTTTTTGCTGTTATTCAGCACACCCTATTTTTTGCACCCAGGAATCTTCAAATGGCCTAATTTCCTACTCCACTTTCCATGAATACTTTTCTTCTTTCTCAGCTTGTCCCTGAAAAATTAACTACCTCAAATTATCTCATTTGGAAACATCAAATCACTCCCTTCATAGAGAGTCTGAATCTGATTGGGCACCTGGATAACTCTGATCCTATACCCAATAAATACTTGGAAGAGAGAAAAGATGGAGAAGGGAACAGTGGGAGTGGTCTCACGCAGAACCCCACATACCAGCAGTGGATTCGCCAGGACAAAATGCTGGCAGCATACCTTTTGTCCACTCTTTCTCGGGATGTTCTTGTTAGACTGGATGATGGATTGAGTGCAAAGGAACTTTGGGATAAACTTCGTGAAGTTTATTCTCAGGTCTCTGAATCCAAGGCAACTGCAGTTGAAATCTCAGTTTCAGAACATGAAAAGGAATTCATCTTTTATTATGGAATACATGAATAAGATGAAAACCATTGCTGATGAACTAGCTTTGATTGGACAGCCTATCCCTGAAAAGGATAAAGTCAGACAAATCCTTGCTGGACTTGGGCCAGAATACTCTATGCTGGTCATATCTCTACAGTGTCAGACGCAAATCCCTACGTATGAGGCACTACGTCCTATCTTGCTGCAATTTGAAGCCTCACATGTTCTTAAAGGGCAGAGGCAGGAATTATGGACAAGGGGAAAGAGGATTACTTCCCTTACCACAGCATCAACAACAAAATTTTCAACAGCATCAAAACTTTCAAAATCGGGGAGCTCTTATTTGCCAGTTGTGCAAGAAAAAAGGGCATAGCGATGCTGATTGCTGGGATTTACCCAGCTATGGAGTGGCAGCTGGAGTGAAAAAGGTGGAGCATAATGCCAACTACATTCAAGTTCAGCAGGGCAATGAGCAACAACGTAATCATAAAGCCTTGGCTATGGCTTTTCAGCATATGCAAGCAGATTCTGCAAAAGGAGCTCAAGAAAAAGCATGGATCTTAGATTCAGGAGCAAGCAATCATGTTACAAGTGATGAGGGTTTCTGAACTCAAACCTTATACTGGCCATGATAAAATTATTGCAGGCGATGGAACTGTTCACCCCATCACTCACATAGGAAAAGCTCATGTTTTTAGTGTTCCTAAACCTTTAACTTCATCTAATGCTTTTTTTGTTTTGCGTCTTAAAAGCAATCTTGTCTGTCTCTCAGCTTTGTCAGCAAAATAATTCTTCTATTATCTTTATTCCTTCATCTGTTTGTGTAAAGGGACTAGATTCGAAGGAAACATATGTTAAAAAAGAGAAAAAAGAGAATCTTTATATGATAAAGGAAGCTCCAAAGTTTCAGTTGTTCTTTTTTGACTCCCAATCTCATCCAAAACCATCGATTGATCTGTGGCATCGGCATTTGGCGCATTGTGGTCATCCTTTCTTGCAGTCTTTGATTAGTTCTGGTTTGATGTCTAGTTCTTGTTGTAATAATGAGTTGATGATAAAGAATTTATGTTCTAGTTGCCAAGTATGTAAAAGTCATCAACTCCCTTTCCAAATTATCAATAAAAGAGCTTATTTCACTTTTCAAATTCTATATTCCGATGTTTGGAGGATGGCTCCCATTGATTCTTATTCTTCAAGTAGATATTATGTGACATTCATAGATGGGTATAGTCGTTATACATGGATTTTTTTAATGAAGCACAAATTTAAAGTGTTCGGCTTGTTTTGTCATTTTCATAACCTTGTCAAAAACTAGTTTAGACAAACCATTACTCGCTTCCATAGTGATAGGAGAGGCATATTACATAAAAATTTGTGCCCTCATACACCTGAACAGAATGGCATAGCTGAAAGGTGTTAAAATGTAAAATACATATTTATATAATAATAATATTATTATTATATTATTATTATATAAATTTGTATATATTTTTTATTTTTTTCTTTTTCTTTTTTGTCTTTTAACTATCTAATTCATTTTGAACTAGATAGTTTGCTTTTGGTCAAGTTCCGATTGGAACTTGACCAAGCATCTAGCTGTTGGAACTAGTCCAACGGCTAGAATTCTAGCCGTTAGAACTAGTTCCAATGGCTAAGAGGAGAGCTCCTTATGAGCTCTCCTCCTTTTCTCTTATAAATAGGGGTGCATCCCCCTTTGTAAAATCATTCACTAAAAATGCTTTTTAAGCATTTGTTCTCATAAATAAAGCTTGTCATTTATTTCTTGTTTTTTCATTTACACTCTTTTTGGGGTCTCGTATAAAGTATCGTTTAGATACTTTCTTTTGAGAGATTCAAGTGCATTCGTGGAAGACTGATGCAGGGCAGGACCCGGTTGGACCCATAGTGCCACTCGATCCACCACAAAGGGCAGAACACAGGACCCACGTGTCCGACCCCAGGGCAGGAACGGAGCCGCGATGCAGGGATGTGCCCCTGCGCACCTACTCTAGGCGTGGTGCGGTTCGAACAACACAGAGCCAGTAGCAGATTAAAGCTAACCCAAATCGCAATTCGGATCCAAGGCTGGACCCACGATCCGGGTCCAGCAATAATCTTTAAAGACCCTCTCCTAGGGTTTCGTGAGACATAGAAGAAAAGTTTTAGCCGACCTTTTTTTTCCTTTTGCTTATTCTTTGTTACTTGCACTCTGTTTTTCCATTTTATTCCTTGCTATTGGTTGTTTTTCCCCTGATTATTGAAACTTGTTGAGAATAATAAAAGTTTGAGCCACACCGATTCACGGTGGGCATCTGTCTTCACTCCTCTTCCGACGTGCACTGCATCAAAGTGGTATCAGAGTCGGCGTCCACCTTCATCAGCGAGATGACTCTTGAAGCAGGGACCGATCCGGCACGAGGCGAAGAGCGTGAGGAGGCTGGCAGCGAAGATCCAATGCTGCGCGTAATGGACGTGTTGACGAAAATCCAGGAGAATATGTTGCTCATGAGTAGAGATATCGCCGGCCTGTCGAAGCGGTTGGATGGGTTTGATGACCGCATGACAGCCCTCGAATCGCACAGAGAACCGTGCGCAATACCAAGCGCAGACCTCGTTAATGGCGCGTCCACAAGCTTGAGTCCCAATGTTGCAAAACCCTATCAGCCGACGCAAATCCAGCAGGGTCGTATCGCTACCTTCCCACCGGTTCTAGTACCAACCCCAGATCTAGGCACCTTTCAACAGCACCAGGGGATCCCGGCGAGCAGCAACTCCCTGGTAGTGGTACCTCACCCCAGGCAGCGAGCACCTGCGTTGGTATCGCAGGTGGGGTCGAGCCTGCAAGACCCCAGCAGTACGCTGGGTCCACCTGCAGGTCTGGGCTCGTGGCCGCGTGTACCTGTGACTACGCCGCAGGTCGACCCGAGCCTGCAGGGCCCCAGGGTTGCACTGGGTCCACCTGCAGGACCTGGCTCGTGGCAGGGTCGGCAAGGCCCCAGCATCACGTTGGGCCCTACCGCAGACCCGGGTTCATCAGCCCGGCTGGGGAGGGACTCACCTTTCCCTCCCGACCCCGCGCGGGGAGGCTCCGTGATCGCACCCCTACGGGCGGGAATAGGCGAACCCCTTTTGGTTGGGCCAGACCCAAGAGGGTCCAGTCCAGCTTTCGCTACAGCAGGGCACAGGCCTGTTTCGCTGGGACCAGCCGTTGGGTCTCAGGGAGCGGGTCTGGGTCTAGAACCCCTTTACCCGGCCTACCTAGTTGGTTCCGGTTCGCGGGCTGTCCCGAACCAGACCCAACCTATTAATTTTGACCCTCAAAATAGACCTCATGTCGACCCAAACCCATATCAGACCCGGACGGAGCTCCAGTTTGGATTTGAACCGGGTCAAAACCAGACCCATAATCTTATAGATCGTGGATCGAGTTCAAACCAAGCCTCTTATCCCCACAACTTGACCCTCGATCCAACCTATCCACATCTGGGTCCGACGAGCAGTTTAGGAATGGGCCCGATTCACATCCCATCGAGCGAATCAACCCATCAATATACCAACCAGGCCCTGTACCCAAACCCAAACCAACCTGTCAACCCAACCCTGACCCAGAACCCAATACAGCATCCGACCCAACACCAGAATCCTAACCCACACCCATATTATACCAACCCTACCCACCAGGAACATGAGACCCACCCGAACCATCCACCCTACCTTGGACTTCCCGTCATCCCAGTACCCCAATACCGGCCGCAGATGGTGCCCGCCCACGGGGAAGCCAGACCGAGACAGTATCAGCAGGAACCGGCGCGCCCTGACCGTCGACCCCCCATCGGTAGAGTTCGTCATCACCAACATCCAGGCGAGCAGTATCGCACAACGGACAATGAAGCAGTATGGGACGACGACGTTTTCTGGAACGAGCATCCTGCAGGAATGGTGGAGCCTCGACCGCAGAGAACACCAGAACACTCCTCCACCTACGGAGTGAAGCTGGATCTTCCAAAGTTTGCGGGGCGATTCGACTCGGAGCAGTTCTTCGACTGGTCTAATGTCGTGCAGTTCTTCTTCGACTACCACACCGTCGCTGAACACCGTCGTATCTCTCTAGCGTCTACGCGACTGTGGGGCCTAGCACAGACATGGTGGGTGGAGCTGCAGCGATCAAGAGAGCGGCAGGGATTAGAGCGCGTACAGTCATAGGAGGAGATGTAAAGATTGATGCAGTCAAAATTCGTGCCTTCAGATCACGCCGAGAGAGCCTACAAGGAGTACCTGACCTTGCGTCAAGGCGCCCGAACTATGGCATAGTACACTGCGGAGTTCCATTGTCTTTCCCTACGTGTACAGATCGAGGAAACCGCCCGCCAGCAGGTCACAAGGTACATTTCGGGTCTCTGCCCTGTCATTTCTGATGACTTTAGTTGTGTCACAGTTGAGACATTAGATCAGGCCAGCAGTTACGCCATGAATGTCGAGGAAAAGCTTAAAAGGAGGCAAGACTATAGGACCTCCCGTAGTGAACCCACTAGTCGACCTAAGTCGGGTTTCCCAACCAGGGGAGCAAGCTCCCCTAGTGACTCAAAGCCTAGAGCAGACTTTAGCAAGCCTGACCAGTCAGGACCCGCTTTCCATACCCGGTCCAAAGCCAAGCCTAGTGAGTCGACCCTTCGTTGTTTTAGGTGCCAGGAGTTAGGGCATGTCGCGTCTAAGTGTCCCACTGTAAGCAAGAACACCCATCTTGTTGAAGGTATTGTAGAGTCAGCATCTGAGAGTGAGAGTGAGAGCAAGTCATTAGTTGAGGATGAGGATCAGAGGGAAGTTATAGAGTTCGACGGTAATGTCGAAAGTTTGTTGTCCATCCGTCATGTGTTGACCACACCCCGAGAATCGGCTCCATCGAAATGGTTGAGGAATAACATTTTTAGGACCCGGTGCAACTGTGAGGGTAACGCATGTGATGTTATCATTGATACCGGGGCATGCGAGAACATAGTGTCTGAGAGTGTAGTGTCTACCTTGAAACTCGACACCGAAAATTTGTCTCAACCCTATAAGATGGCTTGGTTCAAGAAAGGAAACGAGGTCCCCATCACCCAGAGATGTCTAGTCCGATTTTCCATGGGAGAACTGTTAAATTATGTAATCAAACTTGTAATTTCGTATATATATTTTATATATATAAGGTAATACATATACATATATATAATATATGTATATGTATTTACCAATTATATATATAAAATATATATAGTCATAGTAAGGGTAGTTTAGGAATTTTACACATACTCTTTTTCAAGAATATGTTTTTTGTATTTTCTTTTTTCCTTTTTCTTTATTTATTTTTGCTTTTGCATTTAATGCATTGTACATGCATTGGGAGGGGCCCAACCCACTAGTCGTTGGACCCCTCCAACGGTCACATTTGTGACCATTGGAGGGGCTCCAACGACTATGTGGAGCCCCTCCCAAGGCCTCCTCCAAAGCCCTATATATATGGGCAGCTCCTCTTGTATTTCTTCAAGGGATTTGGGATTATAGCCCAACCTCTTTAGTGTTTATGAAACTTATGGGTGCAAGTGCACATTTGTGATTCGGTGTGTTGTGCACAAGTGTTCTTGAGTGTGTATGTTCACACATTTATTCTTAAGGTTGTTGCGTTATCGACTAAAGTATCTTGTTGAAGATACTTTTACATGGTATCAGAGCCTCGTTGAAGAAGAAGAATTGCGACTCGCCTTCTTTTGTATTCCTCGGGAAGCGTGCCTTCAAGTTTTTTGAAATCAAAGAGGATCATCTTCTTCGTGCAAAATTTTAGGAGCTTCTTTTGTCAAGAAAGACGCAAAAAGTAATTAAGGTATATACTATCTCTTGCATTCTTTCCTCTCTAATGGGCGAAAAAGACTCTCATTTCTCTCTTGGGTTTAAGATTAATTGCTCAAACTATCATGTTTGGGCCGGTAATATGGAAGCCCATATTAAAGGAAAGGGGCTTTGGGGTTACGTTTATGGATCCATACCGGAACCGGAACCCAAAATTACCATTGTTGAAGGAGGGGATATTAAGATCCTTGAAGGGGATGAAAGACAAAAGGCCCTTGAAGAGTATTCTAAGAAACATGATGATTGGGAAATGAAGAACTTCAAGATCTTATCTTGGATTTTCTCATCCGTTGAGACCAAGATAAATGCCAACATCATCAAATTTAAAAGGGCTTCCGAAGCTTGGGTATATCTTGAGAAAATGTACACCTCAAGAGATCTATCCCACAAGTACTTTCTCCAAAAAAGGGCTTTGACTCTCCAACAAAATGACATGACCATTCGGGAGTACTTTGCCGAATTATCCTCTATTTGGGACGAGCTCGCAATCCTTGAACCTAAATGGAGTGGTGAGGCAATCGAATTAAGGCACAAACAACTTGAAGAAGACCGGTTCTTCAATTTTTTAAATGGCCTTAGACCCGAATTTGAACAAGTTCGGTCCTCTCTTCTCTCCGCCTTCACATCCCCCTCACTCGAAGATGTTATCACCAAGCTAAGTGGTGAAGAAACCCGTATGAGGATTGGCAAAAATAATCCTAGCATTCTTGTTACTTCCTCTACTCAAGAAGATGGTGAAATGGCTAATGTCGTGTCAAGACCGGGAAATAACATGAGGACCTATAGACCTCCTCATTTCAAGAATCAAGGTCAAGGAGGAAATGATCGGTATGGCAAAAGAGACTATAGCAAAGTAACTTGCTATCATTGTAAAGAGCCCGGACATATCAAACCCTTGTGTCCTAAATGGAAGAAATTGATTGCAACGGCTATGGCATCTCAAGTTGAAGAACGACCCTCTTTATCAAGTGAGTCTCTTTCTCTTCAACAAATCGTGGAAGCCCTACAACCTCTTCTCAAGGGAGGTACTTCCGGAGCCGCTATGTCATCCTCTTCCCCCGGTAAGACATCTTGGCTTTTAAATTCCGGGGCATCCTTTCACATGACCCCTAGTTATTGCACTCTTTCAAATTTTTCTAAAAATGCTTTTTCATCCTTTGTATCAACCGCGGACGGTACATCTCTTGAGATTAAAGGAATAGGTAATTTTGAAAAACAAGACTTCTTTTTTCCAAAAATTCGTTTTATCCCAAACCTTAACCTAAATCTTCTTTCCGTTTCCCAACTCTCGGACCATGGTTGCGATATAAAATTTTCTTCTAATAAATGTTGGATACAGGATCGCCAGTCCGGGAGATGTATGGCATAAGAGATTGGGTCATCCCAATATTGTTAAAATCTCGTATTTGCCTTTTGTTAAACATCTTTGTAAAAGTGACTTTTTGTGTAATGAATGCATTCTTGGGAAAATGAAATGTTTGACTTTTCCTCAAAGATCCATGTTTACGACAAAGCCATTTGAAATTGTCCATTCCGATGTATGGGGACCGGCTCCGGTAATGTCAAAAGGAGGTTTTTCATATTATGTGATTTTTGTGGATGACTATACTAGGTTTTGTTGGATCTATTTCCTTAAACATAAACATGAAGTTTTTTCAACCTTTAAAAGTTTTCACATGATGATTTCAAATCAATTCAATGGATGTTTAAAAATCCTTAGGTCTGACTCTGGAGGAGAATACCTCTCAAATGAATTTAAGAGTTATCTTGAAAATTTTGGAATTCTTCATCAAAAATCATGTCCGAAAACCCCTCAACAAAATGGGTTAGCCGAACGAAAACACAGGCACATCATTGAAACAACTAGGACTTTGCTCATTTCTCAAAACATTCCAAAAAATCTTTGGGCTGAGGCAGCCCTTACCTCTGTCTATCTCATAAACCGACTCCCATCGAAAAATTTAAACAAAATTTCTCCCTTTGAAAAACTGTATGATAAGGAACCTGATTATAGCAGGTTAAGGGTCTTTGGGTGTAAGTGTTTTGTTCTTACTGATAAGAATGACAAACTTTCTCCAAAAGCCATTCCTTGTGCCTTTCTTGGCTATTCTGAAACCCAAAAGGGGTTTCGTTGTTATGATATCAAAAGTGATAAATTGTATGTTTCCAGGAACGTGAGTTTTTTGGAAAATGTTAGTGGATTTGAACGTTGTGACCCCCATAATGAAAATATGGATTATTCTTTTGTATTTGATTTTTTAAATAAGGACGATGATTATAGTGATAATGAGTCAGATCAAAGTAACCCAAATGAACTTGAAACCGAGGAAAACATCTCCTTGTCTCCTTCGTCACATCAACCTATTGAATTACCTAGAGACCCTATCACCTACTCTCATAGAGATCAAAACAACTTTAGGAGTGCTCTTGACAGATATAATGATGCCAGTCCCAGTGCCTCTCAGAATGAAGTGATCCCTCGTAGAACTGAGAGAAGTAGAAGGCCTCCTTCTAGGTTCATTTCCTATGACTCTTTCTCATCAAGATATAGAGCCTGCCTTAGTGCCATCCACTCTTATATAGAACCTAGAAATTTTGAAGAAGCACGTAAATGCCCTGAATGGATTAATGCCATGGACAATGAACTTGAGGCTCTGAGAAGAGCCAAAACCTAGGAATTCCAAAATCTTCCTAAAGGCAAGAAAACAATAGGGTGCAGATGGGTTTTCAAAGTAAAAACTAAAAGTGATGGATCCCTTGAAAGGTATAAAGCTCGCTTGGTTGCAAAAGGATATAGTCAAGAATATGGTATTGACTATGAAGAAACTTTTGCTCTTGTAGCTCGTATGGTCACTGTTCGATGTCTTATAATCGTTGCCTCTATCAACAAATGGAACATCTATCAAATGGATGTGAAAAATGCCTTTTTAAATGGTGATTTAAGCGAAGAAGTCTACATGGATGCTCCTCCTGGAATGGAGACTCCTAAGGGGAAGGTGCTTCGTCTTCAGAAAGCACTCTATGGCCTAAAACAAGCTCCCAAGGCTTGGTATGATAGATTTAACTCTGTTATGATTGAGAATGGTTTTTCCTCTTGTTTTACTGACACTGCTCTATTTGTTAGAAAATCCAATGCAGGGATTGTAATTTTACTTCTGTATGTTGATGACATGCTCATCACTGGGAGTGATTCTAACGGGGTTAAAAGTATAAAATCTATCTTAAAAGATAAATTTGAAATGTCTGACTTGGGTTTTTTAACGTATTTTTTGGGAATTGAAGTGGCATACTCTCTTAGAGGATATTTCTTATCTCAAACTAAGCTTGCTTCTGAGATCATTGACAGGTCAGGTATTACATATGAGAAGCTGTGTGAAACTCCTGCGGTAGTAGGAGCAAAGATGAAAATTGATGATGGAGTTCCCTTGTTGGATCCTACACCCTACAGACAGCTTGTAGGATCTTTGATGTATCTGAGTATTACCAGACCAGATATATCCCATGCAGTCCATACTGCAAGTCAGTTTCAGCATGCGCCTACATCCGTTCACATGAGTGCCATCTTACGGGTCGTAAGATACATAAAGGGTACTCTAAATAAGGGAGTTTTTCTGTCCTCTTCCTCTGACTTAAGATTGATTGCTTATAATGACTCAGATTGGGGAGGTGACCCAAATAACCGTCACTCCACAACTGGTTTTTGTGTGTTCTTAGGAGACTCACTAATTTCGTGGAGATGCAAGAAGCAACAAAAGGTGTCGCTCTCCTCAACTGAAGCTGAATATCGTGCCATGGCCACTACTACCATGGAGATTGTTTGGATTCACCAACTGCTAGAAGACATGGGGATCAAAATTGAAGGACCCACCAAGCTATGCTGCGACAACAAAAGTGCAATCTACATTGCAAAGAACCACACCTTTCATGAGCGGACAAAACACATCGAAATGGACTGTCACTATGTTCGTGAAGCATATCTCCGAGGAGTTATCGATCTTCCTTATGTCACGTCCGAATATCAGTTGGCAGATTTCTTTACTAAAGCCTTGTGCGCTCCGCGGTTCAACTTCCTTCTTGGCAAACTATCGGTCATCTTGCCCTAAGTTTGAGGGGGGGTGTTAAATTATGTAATCAAACTTGTAATTTCGTATATATATTTTATATATATAAGGTAATACATATACATATATATAATATATGTATATGTATTTACCAATTATATATATAAAATATATATAGTCATAGTAAGGGTAGTTTAGGAATTTTACACATATTCTTTTTCAAGAATATGTTTTTTGTATTTTCTTTTTTCCTTTTTCTTTATTTATTTTTGCTTTTGCATTTAATGCATTGTGCATGCATTGGGAGGGGCCCAACCCACTAGTCGTTGGACCCCTCGAACGGTCACATTTGTGACCGTTGGAGGGGCTCCAACGACTATGTGGAGCCCCTCCCAAGGCCTCCTCCAAAGCCCTATATATATGGGCAGCTCCTCTTGTATTTCTTCAAGGGATTTGGGATTATAGCCCAACCTCTTTAGTGTTTATGAAACTTATGGGTGCAAGTGCACATTTGTGATTCGGTGTGTTGTGCTTGTTGTGCACAAGTGTTCTTGAGTGTGTATGTTCACACATTTATTCTTAAGGTTGTTGCGTTATCGACTAAAGTATCTTGTTGAAGATACTTTTACAAGGACACTACCATGATGAGGTGTGGTGTGATGTAGCCCCTATGCACGCGTGTCGCATCCTTTTGGAACGTCCCTGGCAGTTTGATCGCTAGACAACTCACGATGGCCGCAAGAACACATATTCTTTTATCTTTAATGGCCATAAGATAGTCCTTCTCCCTATCAAGGAGACCGGGTTTCCCACCGTGGATAAGCCTGAGCGAGTCCCCAGGCTAGCAAGCCTCTCGTACCGGCTTTTCCTGAACCATTGTCAAGAAGATGGCTATTGTTATGCCCTGGTGGCAAAGCCCTTGATGAGTTCATCTGTGTCCATTCCCACGGGCGTTGCCCCTCTCATAGAGGAGTTTCGCGACGTTATGTCGTATGAGCTACCTGATGAATTACCTTCGACTAGAGTAGTCCAGCATGTCATTGACTTTGTGCCAGGATCGAGCCTACCCAACCTCCCCGCATATCGCATGAACCCCTCCGAGCATGCCAAGTTATTAAGACAGGTTCAAGAGTTACTGCAAAAGGGTTTCATTCGCGAGAGTGTTAGTCCTTGTGCAGTGCCCACCTTGCTCACTCCTAAGAAAGATGGGACCATGCGCATGTGTGTGGATAGTCCCGCGATCAATCGCATCACGGTCAAATACCGTTTTCCCATTCCCCGTTTGGACGATATGTTTTATATGTTATCTGGTGCCTCCATTTTCTCTAAAATAGATTTAAAAAGCGGGTATCACCAGATTCGTATACGAGAGGGGGATGAGTGGAAAATGGCCTTCAAGACACGTGATGGGTTGTATGAGTGGTTAGTTATGCCGTTTGGGTTATCTAATGCCCCAAGTACCTTCATGAACATGATGACCCAAGTCTTACGTCCGTGTATCGGGAAGTTTGTGGTTGTCTACTTTGATGATATTTTGGTTTATAGTTCGTCTTTGTCTGATCATTTGAGTCATCTGCGTCAAGTCTTAGAAATTTTAAGGAAAGAAAAATTGTATGCCAATGCGAAAAAGTGTGAGTTTATGACGTCCAGTGTCGTGTTCTTAGGTTTTATTGTGTCATCCGATGGAGTCAAGGCAGATCCCGCAAAAGTCTGTGCGATTGTCGATTGGCCTACCCCAAAGACTATAGGAGAGATCTGTAGTTTCCACGGGTTGGCCACTTTCTACCAACGTTTTGTGAGAAATTTTAGCACCCTCATGGCCCCCATCACGGAGTGCCTAAAGGGTACTAGCTTTCAATGGACACCCGCAGCTGGAAGAGCTTTTACTGTCATTAAAGAAAGAATGACCAGTGCCCCTATCTTAGCCCTCCCTGATTTCAGTGCAGTCTTTGAGGTTGAGTGTGATGCCTCTAAAGTGGGAATTGGTGTCGTATTGAGTCAGAACCACCGCCATGTTGCTTTCTTTAGTGAAAAGCTGACTCAGGCCAGGTGTCAGTATTCCACTTATGATGTTGAGTTCTATGTCGTTGTTCAAGCCCTTCGTTATTGGAGGCATTATCTCATTTATAAGGAGTTTGTCTTATACACGGATCATGAGGCATTGAAGTACTTGAATAGTCAGAAGAAGCTAAGTGCTCGTCACGCCAAGCGGGTCAGCTTCTTGCAAGAGTATACTTTCACGATTCGTCATCAATCGGGTACTCTGAAGAGTCTGAACAAGGTGGTTGGCGCCCTTAGTAGAAAAAACAGCCTTCTGATTGAAAAGAAGGCATCGTTATCTTAATGGATCGGGTCCAGATCCAGTTCATGTATTGTAAATTAACACTTTGTAAAGGGGTATTTTCGTACCCTAGTGTTTTACACTTTTAATATAAATAGAATAAGAGGGCAGTCACGATGGACTGAACCCTCTTTCCTCTGGAATCTCTCTCTCTCTCTCTCTCTCTCTCTCTCTCTCTCTCTCTCTCTCTCTCTCTCTCTCTCTCTCGATAATAGGGTTTCCTTCTTTCATGGTATCAGAGCCAAAATCTGGGAGCGAATCACTGCGTGAATCCATCAGCGTGGATTTATCAGCCGTGAATCTGTGTGAAGAAAGCCCCAGCGTGAATCTGCGTGGTATTGTGAACCTCAAAGACCAAGCGTGAATCTGTGTGAAGAAAGACCCAGCGTGAATCATTTTTTTTTATCTGCGTGGTATTGTGGATCTCAAAGCAACGTGAATCTGGACCTATCAGCCATGAATCTCAAAGAATCACAGCGTCAATTTGTGTGCCTTTCATCCCAGCGTGAATCTGGACCTATCAGCCGTGAATCTCAAAGAAACACAGCATCAATCTGTGTGCCTTTCATCCCAGCGTGAATCTGGACCTATCAGCCGTGAATCTCAAAGAAACACAACGTCAATCTGTGTGCTTCTATCAGCAAAATCTGTGTCCTGTGTCTCTAATTAAATCAGGTTCCCCTTTCCTTTGTGAAAAATCGATCCTCTTTCGATATGTGGTTTAATTCTTGCTGCTTTCTTGTTGCTTTTCCTATATTTAATCTGTGTTTTCCCTGCTACCTGCTAATCACTGTTAATCTGTCTCTCTTGATCTGTGATTTCCTCCCTGCTGTTTTTCCTGTTGTTTTTCCCTGCATTTAATATGTGTTTCCCTGCTACCTGCTAATCACTGTCAATCTGTGATTTCCTTCTCTGCTGATCTGTATTTTTTTGTTGGTTCTAAAGATAATTGCCTGCTGAGTATCATGTGCTAACAGCCATCTGTTTTTTTCTCATCTGAAAATTTTTCTATTAGCCGAGCAGTGTTCTGTTAGCCGAGCCCTTTGTTTTTCATACCTAAGTGTCAATTCAAACATATTCATCAAATGGATTTTACTCACGGGCAATCATGTCTGTCCTCAAGTTTTCTCGGTCAACTAGTCTCTAAAAAACTGAATAACTGCAATTTCTTAACCTGGAAAAGACAGATTATTCCGTTTATAAAAAGTCAGGACCTCTCTGGTCATCTGGATGGATCGGTCCCACCGCCTCCAGAATTCCTTTCGCAAGAAAAGGCGGACGATAAAGGAGAACAATCTGTTGTTCTTCACAATAATCCAGAATATGTTGCTTGGATGAAGAGGGATCAATCGCTAGTGGCATACATCACCTCAACTCTTTCACAGGAGGTCCTTATTGCTCTTCCTGATGATTGTTCGGTAAAGGAACTGTGGGATACATTAGTTCAAACATATTCACAAATTTCTGAGGCAAGAATTATGTTTCTTAAGCGAGAATTTCAAATGCTGAAGAAAGATTCCATGTCTATTGTGGTATACCTAAATAAAATGAAAGGCATCACAGATCAGTTGGCTGTTGTTGGGTGTCTTGTCAGTGAAAAAGATAAAGTACAACAAACCTTGAGTGGATTGGGGCCAGATTATCATGTTATGACGACAACCTTACTATGTTTACCAGAACTTCCAAAGTTTGAAGATCTTCGTGCAAAATTATTGCAATATGAGATAATCTGAAAGGTTCCTCTGAAGCCTCTCATGGGAATTCCGGAACACAAGATGTGCTGGCTATGGGAATGAGTTATGGTCGAGGTAGAGGAAGTTCTTTTCGAGGAAAAGGAGGACAAGGGAGAAATAACTATGGAGGTCGTGGCATACTTCCAACACCCAATGTCCAGGGACAAAGACCCATTCCCACCTGCTTCCTATGCAACAAGAAAGGGCACATTAAAGCGAATTGTTGGTTTAATCCTCAAAACAAAGGGAAAGCTCCACAAGCAGAGGCTAGAAAGGATGGAGAAGTAAAAGAGTTGTTGTTGGCAGCCTTGGCAGGATTGAATATGAAACAAAACGACAAAGGAATTTGGTATGTCGACTCTGGAGCAGCTACTCATGTTACAGGTGATGTAGGTAAACTCTTGACTCTTACACCTTATGTTGGAAAGAATAGCATTGTCACAGGAGATGGATCACATCATGCCATCTCACATACTGGAAATGCCATTATAAACATGTCAAAGTCCTCTCTTAAACTTCCAAGTGTCATCCATGCTCCTAATATTCAAAAGAACATTGTTTCTATCTCAAAACTTGTTGATGATGCTAATGCTTCAGTTGAATTTACTCCCTCTTCTGTTTATGTCAAGGATCTTCGCACGAGGAGGATATTCGCTGAAGGAAAACGATGGAGCAACATGTACATCTTCCAAGAAGATCCTTCCTTCATTCATTCCAACTATTCATCCTTGAAGCCTCACCAACGTCAAGTCTTTGATTCTGATTTTATATTTACTGTTTCTGAAAGTAATAAGCCAAGACTTTGGCATAGTCGTCTTGGCCATTGTGGTCGCCATTTCATTGAAAAACTTGTCATGAATAATCTTATTCTTAAGTCCAGTCTGAGTTCAGAAGTCGTTGATACAAAATGTTCTAGCTGTCATCTATGTAAGAGTCATGTTTTACCTTTTGCTTCCATTAATAAAAGAGCTTCGAGGCCATTTGAGGTCATTTGTTCAGATGTCTGGGGTCCTGCTCCAATTACTTCTTTTTCTGGCAGTAAATACTATCTTATTTTCATTGATAGTTACTCACGTTATACTTGGATATTCTTTATGAAGCACAAGTCAGAAGTTTTTGGATTGTTCCAGAAATTTCACTCTTTCATTCAAAATCATTTCTCTACCAACATTCTTAATTTTCAGTGTGATGGAGGAGGTGAATTCTTCTCGAGTGATTTTGTTAATTTTCTTCAACATAATGGGATAAAGAGAAGAGTGTCTTGCCCTCATACACCTCAACAAAATGAGATTGCTGAGAGAAAGCATCGACATATTGTTGAGACTGCAATAAGCATGATGCACGGGAGCAATCTCCCTATATCATTATGGACTGAGGCCTTCCACTCCACAGTTCATGTGATAAATCGCTTGCCCATGAATATCTTAGAAAATAAGTCACCATACTTCTCTCTTTTTGGCATACAACCTGATTATCATGAATTACGTGTGTTTGGGTCTGTTTGTTATGTGCACATTGATAGCTCACTCAGGCACAAGTTCCAAGATAAGGCTTTGAAATGCAGATTTATAGGATATGCAGAAGATTACAAAGGGTACAGGTGTTATGATCCCCTGAGTAAGTGTGTCAAAATATCAAGGAATGTTATTTTCGATGAAATGAACTTTGCTGATCAGGATAATAATTCAACTATGGTGGATACTGATAACTCAAGCTCCAGCATTGAGGTATACTACCCATGGTTAAATTCAGAACTCTTCTCCAATGGTACAGTAGACTGTCCAGAAAATTGCAGTCAGAATGAACCACATGAGGATTCAGCCAATGAGACTCAAACGGAGGAAACTGTCACATATGACTTGGAGCCAACAAGGTATAAGGGTATTGTGTACACTCGGTGAGAGAAAGAACCCTCATTCATTCCTTGTACGAACACGGATCCATCTGGATCATCCGTTTCGCAGCAAATGGATATTAGAAGATCTTCACGGATTCGACATCTGCTTGACAGGTGGGTAAGTTATAAAAAAATTTCATTGGACTTTCAGTTATTCTTGACATCCATAAGTAAAGAGGATGAGCCTCTTATGTTCTATCAAGTTGCGAGCTCTAGAAGATGGGTAGAAGCAATGAATGAAGAAATGGAGGCCTTACGTGAATGTGGCACATGGGAGATTGTGCCTAAACCACTGAACAGAAATGTCGTTGGGTCAAAATGGGTGTACAAGATAAAATATAAACCAGATGGGAGCATCGAAAGGTACAAAGCTCGACTTGTAGCCAAGGGATTCACACAAGAGGAAGGCCAAGACTTTGATGAAACTTTTAGTCCTGTAGTTATGATGGGGACCATTTGTATTGTGTTGAGTCTAGCCATTAAACATGGATGGACATTGAGCCAGCTGGATGTAAAAAATCTTTTCTGCACGGGGATTTACGGCTGATAAATCCACGCTGCTGACGCTGATGGATCCACGTTGATTGTCTTCAACCTTTTTCCTAATAAAATGTTGATCTATTTCAATGTGCTTTGCTCGACTATGGTGAATGGGATTGAATGACATGTTGATGGCACTTTGATTGTCACACAGTAACAGTGACCGAGCAATCGGTTCTCCCATTTCAGTCAGAAGATGTCTTATCCATGTACCCTCGGCCGTGGCAGTGGCCATCGATCTGTATTCGGCCTCAGTGCTCGATCTAGCAACCGCCTTTTGTTTTCTACTGCTCCAGGATACCAAGTTTGGCCCAATGAAGCTGCATTAACCGGATACTGATCGTCGTTCGTCTGGATCACCCGCCCAATCAGCATCAGCATAAGTAACAATCTCATGGCCCCCGCCTGGATCTAATTCTTCCTTGCCTTTGTATACCAGCCCATCACCCACTGTACCCTTTAGGTAGCGAAGTATACGTTTGACTGCCTCCATATGTGACACACGAGGTTCATGCATAAACTGAGATGCCTGATTAACCGAATATACTATGTCGGGTCTAGTAAAAGTCAGGTATTGCAACATGCCAACTAAACTGCGATACTTAGTGGGATCTCCATATATATCCCCTTCTTGTGAACTCAATTTCTGATGGATGACACTTGGAGTTGTTAACGGCTTACAATCTGTCATGCCTGCTCTGCCGAGAATGTCCAGCGTATATTTGTGTTGAGTAAGGGTAAGCATATCATTTTTGTTATCAACTTCTACCCCAAGAAAATATCGCAGCTCTCCCAAATCTTTCATCTTAAATCTCTGATTTAATAACTTCTTCACCTGCTCAATGTGGCTTTTACAATTCCCTGTGATGATGATGTCATCTACATATATCAACAGAAGAGTAGTAACTCCTTGTTCATTGTAAATAAATAATGAGTGATCCAGAAGAGACCGAGAAAAACCATGCCGTTGTATTTCTAGAGAAAAACTGTCGAACCAGGAACGAGAAGCTTCTTTCAAACCATAGAGTGCTCTCTTTAATTTGCATACATATTTTTTGGCGTCTCGTTCTGCATATCCAGTGGGTTGTTCCATGTAGACCTCTTCTTTTAAATCCCCGTGCAGAAAAGCATTTTTTACATCCAGCTGGCTCAATGTCCATCCATGTTTAATGGCTAGACTCAACACAATACAAATGGTCCCCATCTTAACTACAGGACTAAAAGTTTCATCAAAGTCTTGGCCTTCCTCTTGTGTGAATCCCTTGGCTACAAGTCGAGCTTTGTACCTTTCGATGCTCCCATTTGGTTTATATTTTATCTTGTACACCCATTTTGACCCAACGACATTTCTGTTCAGTGGTCTAGGCACAATCTTCCATGTGCCACATTCATGTAAGGCCTCCATTTCTTCATTCATTGCTTCTACCCATCTTCTAGAGCTCGCAGCTTGATAGAACATAAGAGGCTCATCCTCTTTACTTATGGATGTCAAGAATAACTTTTAATATAAATAGGAAAAAGGTTGAAGACAAAGAGATTGAGCCCATGTATGTGTCAACTAAAGAACAAGTTGTTGATATCCTCACTAAAGGGTTAACAAAGGATAGATTTTGGTTTTTGAAGAACAAGTTGTTCATGGTCCAACACCATGCACAACTTGAGGGAGGCTGAAAAGAAGGCATCGTTATCTTCATTGTGTATGTCTGACCCGATCCATTTATGTAATGGATCGGGTCCAGATCCAGTTCATGTATTGTAAATTAACACTCTGTAAAGGGGTATTTTCGTACCCTAGTGTTTTGCACTTTTAATATAAATAGAATGAGAGGGCAGTCACGATGGACTGAACCCTCTTTCCTCTGGAATATCTCTCTCTCTCTCTCTCTCTCTCTCTCTCTCTCTCTCTCTTCCCTTCTCTCACTGTCGATAATAGGGTTTCCTTCTTTCACTGATGACTATGTCAGTGCGGGTTATTGGGTTCGAGCAGTGCAAGGAGTTGTACCCAACGGACCCTGACTTCCAACAAGTCTGGGAAGGGTGCACCTCTTCAGATCACCCTGTCTACCACCGTTTTAGTATTCATAATACTTACCTCTTTCGTGGGAACAAGTTATGTGTGCCTGACTTTTCTCTTAGGCTTCAATTGATTTCCGAGTTACATGAGGGAGGGTTAGCTGGACATTTTGGACATGATAAGACATTCGCTTTACTAGATGAACGATACTTTTGGCCCAAAATGTGCAAAGACGTGGTCAAGTTCATTCAAGGGTGTCATGTGTGTCAAGTGTCTAAGGGTCATCGTCAGAATAGTGGTCTGTATACTCCATTACCTATCCCGGAGCGACCGTGGGAGCACGTATCCATGGACTTTATCGTAGGTCTTCCCAGAACTCCACGTCGTTTTGATTCAATTCTAGTTGTTGTTGACCGGTTCTCCAAAATGGCCATTTTTGTCTCGTGTAAGCGAACCACTGACGCCTCCTTGGTAGCTTCCTATTACTTCAAGGACGTCGCTCGTTTCCATGGCTTACCCCGCACCATTACTTCTGATCGCGACACGCGCTTTATGAGCCATTTTTGAAAATCGTTATGGGCATTATTGAAGACCAAGCTTCAGTTCAGTAGTGCGTATCACCCCCAAACAGATGGCCAAACCGAAGTTGTCAATCGCACCTTAGGAAACCTCTTACGGAGTCTAGTGGGGGAGAACGTCAAAACTTGGGACCTTGTATTGCCTCAAGCCAAGTTCGCATACAACAATTCCATTAACCGGTCTACAGGTAAATCCCCGTTCCAAGTGGTGTATGGTCGGTCACCCACCCATGTCGTTGACCTAGCCCCTGTGTCCGATCTCCCAGCTCCAGCTCCAGACGCATTTGATGTCGTCGAATATATGCGTGACATCCACAGACAGGTCCGCGCCAAACTTGTTGAAAGCTACGAGGCCTACAAAGCTTTCGTAGATCAAAGTCATCGTGATATCCAGTTTCAAGTCGGTCAACTCGTTTGGGTTTACTTGCGTCCCGAGCGCTTTCCAGTAGGCACCTATAGCAAATTGAGTCCTAAGAAGTATAGTCCTTTTAAGATCCTTCGGCGATTGGGTTTGAATGCCTACCTCCTTGAGTTGCTCGACGATTGGCATATTTCCCCTATTTTCAACGTGACTGATCTATATGCTTACTGTGGAAACAACAAGTCGTCAGAGCCGACTTCTTCCCAACCAGGGGAGAATGATGCAGGGCAGGACCCGGTTGGACCCATAGTGCTACTCGATCCACCACAAACGGCAGAAGACCGGACCCACGTGTCCGACCCCATGGCAGGAACGGAGCCGCAACACGTCCCTGCGCACCTACTCCAGGCGTGGTGCGGTTCGAACAACACAGAGCCAGCAGCAGATTGAAGCTGACCCGGATAGCGATTCGGGTCCAAGGCTGGACACACGATCCGGGTCCAGCAATAATCTTTAAAGACCCTCTCCTAGGGTTTCGTGAGACACAGAAGAAAAGTTTCAGCCGACCTTTTTTTTCCTTTTGCTTATTCTTTGTTACTTGCACTCTGTTTTTCCATTTTATTCCTTGCTATTGGTTGTTTTTCCCCTGATTATTGAAACTTGTTGAGAATAATAAAAGTTTGAGCCACACCGATTCACGGTGGGCATCTGTCTTCACTCCTCCTCCGACGTGCATTGCATCAAAGTCTACCATTTCATTACATGGTATCAAAGCTACAAAATTGTTAGATCTTGAAAAGCTTTTGCCTCGATTTTTGTGCTTCTTGTGCAAAGGTGTTTTACCACCTTGTTCTTACAAAAAGAGTTCGTCACTTGAAAATAAGTGTTTTAGCACTTGCCGAAAAGGTGTTTTAACACTTATCTATTGGCTACAAGAGGATGCATTTGGAGAGAAGAACTTGAACAACATTGTATTGTATTTATTCCTTCTTGTTTCTCTATTCCTTTTTTTTTCTCGTCTTTCTTCCTACTTTGCACCTTTGTAAAAGATGGATGACCATGATAAAGTCACCAGCATTCCTATGAAATTGAATGATACTAATTATGTGATGTGGGCTTCAATTATGAAGCACCACATATGGGGAAAAGGTTTATGGGGAATCATTGATGGTTCTGATTCAGAACCCAAACTATCTCTCACCAAGAAAGAGGGTGATAAGGATGTTCCTCTAACAGAAGAGGAGAAAATCAAGGCTCTAGCCTTATATGAAAAGAAATGAAAAGAGTGGAGGATGGGACATGCTAAAATAATGTCATGGCTTATTAATAGCGTAGACATTAAAAAATGTTCTAACCTTGCTAAGTTTGAACATACCGATAAGGCATGGGAATACCTTAGAAATATATTTTCTCTTAAAGATATTGCACATGTGTGCAATCTTCATGAAAAAGTTTAGACGATGACAAAGTGATAAATCTATCCGTGAATATTATAATGAGTTATCCGAACTTTGGGAAGAATTAGCTCTCTTAAAGCCAAAATGGCATTGTGCCGAGAACATCGAGCTTCGTCAAAAATAACTCGATATGGAACACTTTTACCAATTTGTAAATGGATTAAGGCCGAAATTTGAATCCACCAAATCAGCTATTCTTCATCGTGGTAAAATCCCTACTATTGTGGATACTATTGAAGAATTATGTAGGAAAACCGTCTTAGAAAGATTACTCCAAAGGTTGATGATTCCATTCTAGCTATGTCTAGACCAGGGAATCATACTCACACTTATAGGCCACATCATTTTGAGAGACAGAGTGGTGAGTTTGACAAAAAAAAAGTTATTTGTCACCACTGTCATGAATCGGGGCACTATAGACCTCAATGTCTGAAGCTAAGAAAGAGAGACGAAAAGAGAGTTGCATCTATTGAAACCGAGCCAAAAGATCAAGATGCACCTGTTTCCATGGCTCAACTGATGGAAATTCTTCAACCTCTTCTCAAAGGAGTATCCTCTTCAACTGAAGCCTCAACTAGAGCGTCAGTTGCATCTGTATCCAGTCCAGGTAACTTTTCTTGGCTTTTAGATTCTGGTGCCTCATTTCATATGACCCCAAAGGATAAATGTTTATCTAAATGTCTTAAAAATAACTCAAGTATATCAAAAGTCTTTACAGCAAATAGAACATCTCTTAAAATAAAAGGAGTAGGATGTTTTGAAAGTTTTCAAAAATCCAAAAAAATTGTATTCCAGAAGTTAATATATCCCAAAATTAAATTTGAATCTTTTATCTATGTCACAAATTTATGATTATGAATGTAATATATCTTTCTCTTCTTATGGTTGCTGGATACAGGATCGCCAGTCAGGGAAGCTAATTGGGGAAGGCCATAGAGAATGAGGCATTATATTACATGGACTTTTTGGAACGGTTGAGAATAGGTGGTTTTATGTTTAAGCCTTCTTAGATTAGAGGTTATTTGAAATTTTAATTTAATAATGGACTTAGATGTAATTTATTCTTTTAGGCCTCTCTCTATTTAACATAGAGAGTAGCTGCCCTAATGAGGTTAACAAGTTTTTCTTGTGCAGTCGTCTCTCTCTCTCTCTCTCTCTCTCTCTCTCTCTCTCTCTCTCTCTCTCTCTCTCTCTCTCTACCTAGGGTTCGGTGTATCTAATCTTTCCTTCAACATGGTATCAGAGCAGCCGATCGTGGGAGCGTGATCGTCGATCATGATCAATCTTCGAATGATCTACACCAACGAAAAAAAATTATATCTTCAAATCAGGTCAGTTGTTCTTTATTTGTGTAAGATCTGATAACAGATCTAGGATTTGATGACCCAGATCTTTCATCAGAGCTAAGGGAGCAGATGTTTTGTTCCTGCCATGATTTTCTGTTGTTTGGGAGAAGCCTTGCCGTGATTTCCTGCCGTGATTTTCTGCTACCGAGTTTTCCTGCCGAGAAACAACAATCTCACCTGTTGTGTTGTTGCTTGTGATTAAAAAAAATGACTGATTTGTTTTAACCGGGCCCTGAAGAACTGGTATTCTTGTTGGCTGTCGAGCTATATTTGTCTGGGAGCAACAATTGTCGTGATTTATTTTCTGCGTCTGCACATTATCGTTGGTCGTGATTCACTGGATCTTTGTTGGTTGTTTCTTTTCAGTTGGTAGTTTATTTCAGAATATGGAAACAGCAAGAGTGATTACCTGCTGTGCTGAAAAAATTTTAAATTATCATTCATGTTTGTGGGTTGCTGTTCATAACTGTCGTGGAAACTGAAGGCTTGATGCCCTGCTGTGCTAAAAAAAAATTATCCTTGTTGAGGGTTGTTGTTCATTACTGTCGTGGTTTTTTTTTTGTGAACAGTTGTTGGTTGTCGTATCAGTTGATGTGTGAGTGTCACACGCTATCCCCTGTCTTGCTTGAAGCCTGTCCAGATTTTTATCTCTGCTGAAATAGAATTATATCTTCAGTATGGTTGAAACTTCGAAATGTGATTCCAAAATTGAACATATTGGGGAGTATAAGGCATTTGCCAATCCCTTTTCGTACGGCTCTTCTCTAAGGTTGAATGAAACTAACTATGCCAGGTGGTCCAGAACTTTTATGATGTCGGTATCTGGACATCGTAGAAAACATATCTTGTTGGAAGACGAACCCACTGAAAAAGTGGAAAAATATGTTACCTAGGATGAAGATAATGACACAGTTATGTCGTGGATCATGAATAGTGTTGAACCACCTATTCTCAACAGGAACTACCAAAGAATGTATTTTGTTTAAATGTTCAGAAATTAGAAAAAGAGTTGTGGCACAAAAGACTTAGCTATCCTCATATGTCTAAAATCCAATACTTCCCAAGTATAGGAAAATTTTGTAATCCTGAAAAATTTGCTTGGAAAGACTGCATTCTTGGTAAAATGAAAAGATTATTTTTTCTAATAGAACCTTTGTCTCTATAAAACCTCTTGAGTTAATACATTCGGACGTTTGGGGACCCGCATCAGTTATCTCTAAAGGTTGTTATGTGTATTATATCATATTTGTTGATGACTTTTCTAGACACACTTGAATTTAAACATAAATTCAAATATTTCATAAGATGGAAACAAACAAATTTCAAAGTAATATTTTCATTTTTCGTACCGATTCAGGGGGGAGAATTTATGTCTCGATAATTTAAAAACAATCTTAATTTATATGGCATTACTCATCAACGATCATAACCACACACCCCTCAACAAAATGGTCTTGCAGAACGCAAGCATCACCACATTATGAAAACCACTCGAACTTTGCTAATTGCAAGTCAAGTTCCGAAAGGTTTTTGGACTGAAGCAACTCTCACTGCCACCTATCTCATCAATAAAATGTCATCTTCATCATTAAAAAATATATCCCTAATTGAAAAACTTTATGATTTAGCTCCAGACTACTCTAGATTAAGAGTTTTTGGATGCAAATATTTTGTATTTACAAACAAAAATGATAAATTCTCCCATCGTGCAATCCTATGTGCATTTTTAGGATAAGCTGAAAATAAAAAAGGCTACAGGTGTTATGATCTTCAAAATGGCAAATTATATGTATCAAGAAATGTGTCTTTTCTAGAAAAAAAAGTTCTTTTGAAAGTGAAAAATCCAAGGATATTACTGAATATTCTTTTTTAATCGATTTAACTTCAAAATTCAATGAAGAAGATTTTGATTCTAACTTTGATAATGATCAAAGTCCTACTATCTTTGAAAATGATAGTGAAGACCAAACCAGTAGGGATGTTGGTCTGCAATATTCAAGACGAAGAGTTGGAGAGCAACACCCTCCATGTGCATTAGAAAGGTTTTCTGAAGTTCTCAATCAAAGGACTTCTAGAATTTCTAGACCTCCTAGAAAATTTGTCTCTTACGAATCTTTTTCACCCTCATATAGGGCAGCCATTGCATTAATCAAATCATATGTGAACCTTCCTCCTATTCTGAAGCCAAAAATCGCGAAGAATGGGTTGAAGTCATGAAAACAGAATTGGATGCATTAGAAAAGGCCAACACTTGGTTCATTCAAGATCTTTCCTTCGAAAAGAAACCTATAGACCGTACATGGGTCTATAAAGTCAAAACCAAAAGTAATGAGACCCTAGAAAGATATAAGGCACGACTCATAGCCAAAGGTTATGCTCAGGAGTATGGCATTGACTACGAAAAAACCTTTACCCCTGTAGCCCGTATGACCATTGTTAGAACTTTAATCGCCTTTGCTTTTATTAAAAAATGGCTTATATTTCAAATAGATGTCAAAAATGCTTTCTTAAATGGGAGTCTCGTTGAAGAAGTCCACATGGATGCTCCACCTGGTATTTGTATCCCTAAGGGCAAAACTCTTCGTCTTGAGAAGTCCCTTTATGGCCTCAAACAGGCCCCAAAAAGCCTGTTATGATAGATTTAGTCATGTTATGACTAATATTGGATTTCACTCTTGCTTAGCTGACATTGCCTTGTTTATTAAGAAATCTGATCCAGGTATCATTATTCTTCTTCTTTATGTAGATGATATGATCATCACCGATGACGACAAACAGTGAGTTGTCAATATCAAAACTCTTTTTAAAACTCATTTTGAAATGTCTGACTTAGGATTATGGAGATATTTTTTAAGAATTAAAGTTTCTTATTTCCCTCGTGGATACTTAATGTCTCAATCTAAATTTTCCCTTGATATTGTTTTCAGGTCGGGCATTATGGACGATAAGAAGGTGGACACCCTAGAAGTGGTCAATGTTAAAATGAAAATTGATGATGGAGAGCATCTTGATGATCCTACTCCATTCAAACAGCTTGTTGGATCACTTTCCTATCTCTCTATCACTCGGCCAGACATTACACATATTGTACACACAGCTAGCCAATTTCAACATGCTCTCACTTTTGTTCACATGGGAGCAATTTTACGTATTATTAGATATTTAAAAAGCTCTCGCTCACAAGAACTCGTCTTGTCTGCATCATCCTCATTAAATCTAATTGTTTATATTGATGCTGATTGGAGAGGTGATTCTAATAATAGACATTCAACCACTGGTTTCTGTGTGTTTTTAGGTCAATCTCTAACATTGTGAAGGTGCAAGAAGCAGCAAAAGGTTTATCTTTCTTCCACTGAAGCTGAATATAGAGTCATGACAACCACTACAATGGAAGTCGTATGGCTCAGGCGACTGTTTGCTGATATGAGAGTTGAAGTAACACAAGCTTCACGCATATGTTGTGACAACAAAAGTGCAATCTACATTGCAAGCAACCGGACGTTCCATGAACTCACCAAACACATTTAGATGAATTGTCACTATGTCAGAGACGAGTACTCGCATGGAACCATTGATCTACCATATGTTAACAGACTTTTTCACCAAACCACTTGCGGCTCCCCGATTTCATTTCCTCTTAGACAAACTTTCGCTCATAGTACCGTAAGTTTGAGGGAGAGTGTTAAAATATAAAATACATATTTATATAATTATATTATTATATAAATTTGTATATATTTTTTATTTTTAGATTTTTTGTCTTTTAACTATCTAGTTCATTTTGAACTAGATAGTTTGCTTTTGGTTAAGTTCCGATTGAAACTTGACCAAGCATCTAGCTGTTGGAACTAGTCCAACCGCTAGAATTCTAGCCGTTGGAACTAGTTCCAATGGCTAAGAGGAGAGCGCCTTATGAGCTCTCCTCCTTTTCTCTTATAAATAGGGGTGCATCCCCCTTTGTAAAATCATTCACTAAAAATGCTTTTTAAGCATTTGTTCTCATAAATAAAGCTTGTCATTTATTTCTTGTTTTTTCATTTATACCCTTTTTTGGGTCTTGTATAAAGTATCTTTTAGATACTTTCTTTTGAGAGATTCAAGTGCATTCGTGGAAGACTACCATTTCATTACAAAAGGAAGCATCAACACATTGTTGAAAGTGTGATGACAATGATTCATGCTAGCCGAGTTGGATTGGGATTATAGAGTTAGGCCTTCCACACTTTCGTGCATATCATAAACAGGCTGCCAATGAAAATTTTAGATAACAAAACACTTTATTTTGTCTTGTTTAAAAGAGATCCTGCCTTAACTGAACTAAAGGTTTGGAGATGTGTATGCCATATGCACATTGATTACTCTCAGCGTAACAAATTTCTTCCCAAAGCATTAATATGTAGATTTGCAGGGTATGATAGGCATAAATGGTATTGTTGGAATCCAGTGAAATGTTGCATAATCATATCCAAACATGTTTTTTTATGAGGATAACTTTGTTTTTACAAAAAAAGGACTCTAATGAAGAGAAATATCTCTCAACTCCATATAATGATGATATAAAAGACTGGATGAACATGTCTCTATTGCAAAACATTGACACAGTCTGTCGTGAGGCTCATGGTGATAGTTTGAGAAGTGATGACCCACCTGATTATATACAAAAAGAAGGTACAGTTGATCCTTCTTGGATACATCAGCATGTCTCCTCTGATGATGAACATGATATTCCAAATGAGTCAATATTATCCGAATATCATTCTAACTCAAATGATTCTTATGTTTCAACCACCGACAGAACATCCTTAAAAATCAAAAGTCTTGGAATCTTTCAAAAATAATCAAACTTTCACATACCAAATATTAGGGTTGTGCCAAAATTAAATTTAAACCTTTTATCGGTTTCACAAATTACGGATCATGGTTGTAAAGTTTTATTTCTTCTAATGATTGTTTAATACAGGATCTCCAGTCCGGGAAACTGATTGGGCAAGGCCATTGAAGAAGAGATCTTTATATAATGGACAATCTTGAGTTATCAAAACAATCTTTTTGTAATTTTGTGGAAAAGAAAAATATAGAAAATTGGCACAAAAGACTAAGACATCCTAGTGTGACCAAATTACACTTGTTTTCATTTCTTACTTATTATAAAGAAAAGAATTTGGTTTGTGAAGATTGCATTCTTGGCAAAATGAAAGCGCTTTACCCTTCAGGCAGAGACAATTTATATCCAAAAATCCATTTGAGTTAGTACATTCGGATGTATGGGGACCGGCTCCAGTTACATCTAAAGGCGGGGTATCTTACTATGTTATATTTGTAGATGATTATAGTAGACATTCTTGGATCTTTTTTCTTAAGCAAAAGTCAGAAGTACTTGATTGTTTTAAAAGATTTTTCTAGTACGTAAAGACTCAATTCAAAACCAATATTCAAATTTTTAGATCCGATTCTTGGGGGGGGGGGGGAATTTGTATCAAAAGAATTTAAAAATTTTCTTGATTCAAATGACATCATTCATCAAAAATCTTGCCCTTACACTCCTCAACAAAATGGACTAGCTGAAAGAAAGCATAGACATATTGTTGAGACCACTAGAACACTTCTTGTATCAAAAAATGTTTCAAAAATGTTTTGGGCCGAAGTTGCTCCAACGGCAGTCTATTTGATAAATAGAATGCCCTCAAAAGCTATTGAAAATATATCCTCTATTGAAAATTTGTTTAAAATCCCCCCCCCCTGATTATAAAAGATTGAGGGTCTTTGGATGTAAGTGTTTTGTTCTTACCCATAAGAACGACAAACTTTCCCCAAAAGCAATCCCTTGTGTTTTTTGGGCTATGCCGAAAATCAAAAGGGATATAGATGTTATGACAGGGAAAGGGACAAATTATATGTTTCACGAAATGTTACATTTCTTGAAAATGAAGATGGTTTTAGAAAGGAAAAACCCCAAGAAAACTATGATTATTCGTTTCTTTTTTATCTCATCAATGAACATGAAGGGTATGAAAATCTTCATAATGAGCATGAAAGTGAACATGAAGACTCTGACTTTCATGATGCAAGTGAAAATATAGACAACAATCTTAACAATATCGACCCACCCTATAGTAACATACAAATATATACTAGGCGAACCGAAGGGCACCCACCATGTGTTTTAGAAAGATATTCTCAAAATCAAGATATTGATTCTGCTAGTATTAGAAAATCGATAAGAATTTCAAAAGCCCCTAGTAGATTTGTATCCTATGATTCCTTTGAACCAAGATACCGAGCATGCTTAATGGTCATACACTCATATTTTGAACCATCATCCTACTATGAAGCTAAAAATCATCAAGAATGGATTAAAGCCATGAACGATGAATTAGTAGCATTAGAAAAGGCACAAACTTGGGAAATTCAAACATTACCTAAAGGAAAAAAAACTATAGGATGTAGATGGGTTTACAAATCAAAACCAAATGGGATGGGACATTGGAAAGATATAAAGCTAGACTAGTAGCTAAGGGATACAATCAAGAATATGGAATTGACTATGATGAGACCTTTGCCCCAGTTGCTCGAATGACGACTGACAGAACTCTCATCTCTATAGCATCAATCCAAAAATGGCCAATTTTTCAAATGGATATAAAAAATGCTTTTTTAAATGGTAATCTGGATGAGGAGGTCTACATGGATCCTCCACTAGGTTTGAATTTAGCACATGAGAAAACTCTTCGTTTACGAAAAGCCTTGTATGGGTTAAAACAAGCTCTCAAAGCTTGGTATGATAGATTTAGTAATCTGATGACTCAACTGCATTTTAAATCTTGTTTTACTGACACTGCATTTTTGTTAAGTCTTCCAATGCAGGGATGGTTATACTGTTGCTTTACGTAGATGATATAATAATCACAGAAGATGATAAGCAGATAGTAAACCATATCAAATATGTGCTTAAAGACAACTTTGATATGACAGATCTTAGCTTTTTATGGTATTTTCTTAGAATTGAAGTAGCTTACTCACCTCGTGGTTATTTTTTGTCACAGACTAAGTATGCCGCAAAGATCATAGACAAATCAGGACACTCAGATGAAAAACGGGTTGACACTCCAGAGGTCATAAATGCAAAAATGAAGAAGGATGATAGAGAACATCTGCAAGATCCAACCCCATACAGACAAATGATTGGAGCTTTGTCCTACATTTCTATTACTCGTCCTGATATCTCTCATGCTATTCACTCTGTCAGTCAATTTCAGCATGCTCCCACTACAGTACATATGAGTGTTTAATGAGAATTATTAGATATATTAAGAATTCTATAAGTCGTGGATTGTTTTTATCATCTTCTTCCTCATTAGAAGTCATTGCATACTCAGATTCTGACTGGGGAGGGGATGTGAATGATAGACGCTCAACTACTGGTTTGTGTGTTTTTGTAGGAGACTCTCTAATCTCTTGGCGATGCAAGAAGCAACAGAAGGTGTCTCTCTCCTCAACTGAAGTTGTGTATCGCGCCATGGCAATGAGTACGTCCGAGTTAGTATGGTTGCGACAACTACTAGAGGATTTGGGAATTCACACCACAGAACCTTCCAGATTGTGCTGGGACAACAAGAGTGTTGTATATATCGCGAGCAATCATACATTTCATGAGAGGACAAAACACATTGAAATGGATTGTCACTATGTTCGGAAAGAATTTCTGCGAAAGACTATCACACTGCCTTATGTTCCATCAGAGTATCAACTCGCAAACTTCTTCACCAAAGCACTTCCTTCACCCAGATTTCACTTCCTACTTGGCAAACTCTTGGTTGTTGCACCATGAGTTTGAGGGGGGGTGTTAAGATATACATAAACGTGTATATATATGTATATATACATGTATATGTATATATGTGTTTATTGTTAACTGAAATACCCATTAGGGGTATTTCGGTCATTTATCTGTAATAGGTGTCAGCCCATTGGGGGTATTTCGGTCTTTTATCTATAATAGGTGTCAGCCCATTAGGGGCTGAAATTTCTGCATTTTATTTAATGTATTTATTTTTGTCTTTTTCTTTTTTTACCTTTTTGTCTTTTTCAAATTTGATGGGACAACTCCATATAGCTGTTGGAGCTGCCCCAACAGCTATATTTATGATGGGACAGCTCCATATAGCTGTTGGAGCTGCCCCCAACAGCTATATTTATGATGGGACAGCTCCATATAGTTGTTGGAGTTGCCCCAACAGCTATATTGAGCTGCGGGTGGTTTCGTGATTCAATCAAGTATTTTTACTTGATTGAAAGTGTGTTAGTGTGTTCTTGCATGTGTACCGGATTCAATCCACTTCATTACAGTTGATATCTTCACCAAGAGACTTACAAAGACGAGGTTCTGATTCTTGAAAAGCAAGTTATCCACGATCCAATCTGCATGTGCAGCTTGAGGGAGGCTGTAAGAAAATAGTCACTTGTGTTCAGTTTGGATTTGGACCTGATCCACCTTGTATAGGATGTATTCTTATGTAATATTTATTTTGTATTAAGGGTAATCAAGTCAAACCTGAACCCTAGTCAGTGTAGTCACTAATACTAATACCAATGAGGCAGCCAAGACAGAAATAGTGGGCTGCTCTCTACATTGTTCCAACCTCTTCTTCTTCCTCTTTCTCTCAAACATGTTGCTGCAGGTTTCAGAGGCTCGATTTTCAAGATTTCTCACATATATTTGGTGTACCTATTGGATGTTTAGTCATTAGCCTAGGTGTTGTATAGATTGAATATACTTAATATATACTATTAGGGGTAGAATAGGAAGTTTTAATTTTTTTATTTCCTAGTCATTTTTTAAATAACTACTTTTGTATTTTTCTTCTTTATTTTTGTTTTTCATCTTGAACAATTTATGTTGACCAATCTAGTCATTCAACTACACCCAATGATTAGTTGGAAGAGGTCTAACCAGCCATTGGACCTCTCCCAACTAGCCGTTAGGCTAGTCCCTCTCTCTCTCTCTCTCTCTCTCTCTCTCTCTCTCTCTCTCTCTCTCTCTATATATATATATATATATATATATATATATATATATACATATATTGGTGGATGATTGCATGTATAGAGTGAGAGTGACGGCCAGTTAGGTGTGTGTGTGTGTGTAGTAAGGTTGCCTTGTAATTATTGTATATATTTTTTATTACTAAAAATTATTAACTTTTACTCCTTGGTTCTTGTTTTTTAGTATGATATGTTCGCTGGTCTTAACGAAACGCATTGTGATAATACATTTAGATTTCAGTTGTTTAATAGAACTAGTATTGTTTTTATTTTTCTTGTGTCTTGGATTTTGTGCCACTTCATGATAGACATCTGGAATGTTGGAAAGCATGCACCATCAGCAGCAGGGAGGTATAATACGCTCAGAAGGATTTACATCAAATGAATGCAGTATTAGGTTCTAAAGATTAAAATAATTTGTTTAGAAGAATACATAAGGAATGCATATTGGACCTTAACAAATTTATTTATTTTTCTGAGTGCATATTAGACCTTAACAAATATATTTCTCTATTCCTTCAAGTGAAACCTTCAAAACTCATGCATACGCTACTGATGCACTCCAATCAACCCTAACTGTTGTTAGGGTAAAACTTGACAACAGAAAATAAATGGGTTAAAAGAGATTTTGCTGAGAGTGACCTTACATTAAAAGTCACTAAATATATATAGCTTATCTGCAGTAGAATGACGATGTGAAAGACCCTTCATCTACAATACAAGATTTACTGAATGTACAGCATAATGACACTAAATACATGGAACTATTCTGCCCCGGACACTACCAAGAGATCACATTGTCTTAGCAGGATAGTTGTTTTATCAGATGCTGAAATAGCAGTTTCAGATCATTAAGTTCAACCTATGTTGAAAATTATTTTTCTTTCCTTGATTCCTTTTCTTTTTTGGTGGGTTGTCAGATTCCCAAACAGCATTGCTAATGACTGTCTAGGCTCATTTTTCATGACACGCCTAATAACATTGAAAAGGAAATATTTTTGACTTCCCAGATTAACGGTTTAACAGAAGTTCATATGACTGCCTCCTCTAGAAATTTGAAACTTCAGCTAAAAAAATCTTAATACCTTGATTTAAGCCTTTCAAGCACTTTAAGAGTGAGAAGCTGTGAGGCCATGCAGGCATCAAGATTCACAAATACCATACGTGCACCACTAGGCTCTGCAACAATGAAGGCACGAGCTCGCAGCCTAAAATGAACTCCAGAGGCAACCTGTTCAGCATTAGCATAGCCCATCATGTTGACATCTGCTGCAGGTCCAGTTATGTCATAGCTTCCAAGACCAATTAAGTATGTGGAGTCTGAAAGTGCCGTTCTGCAGCATTGAAAGAGGGAGACAAATAAAAGGCATAAAGATAGTCTTGCAGTCAGCATCTGCCTTGAATGATGAACAGGGGATAGTGGCTCCATCAGGACAGCAAAACAAATGTTATAGACTCAGTCAACACCTTCTCATATCCCTGCAGTCAACAAATAATTGACAGAACATTCAAACGACCAATTCTATCTGAATGAGACCTCATACAACAATTCTATCTCATGGAAACCTCATATGCAGAAAACCCATCCCCAGTGTCTAAAGAGTACAATATATAACACAATATGCAGATTCCCTAGAGTATGTTTGCATCCTGCAGAAGAGGGAGATGTGCAACACTCGCCGTGGCATCTTCTTACATGGAACTTGAGTCCCATGAGTGCCTTCTGTGGAAAGGATGGTTTTCCATTGAAATTGGGGGTTCCATTCCATTCAGAAAGGGATTAACCCCAGGTTTCTGCGGCATGCAGACAGACTCTTAGTCCCTGATAACTGTTCAGCTAGGAGGATCAACACCCTTGGTGAACTATACTTGGCATCCATGAATCTGCTATTTATATACTCTTCATGCAAAGCATAGTTCACAATGATCCAATAATTTGTCATTACACCTATGATTGATACAGAATGCCCTTCATATTAAAACTCAACCTAGATTTTTTGTTGATATACATGCTTCCATCCAAAACATATGACCATCCAAAAAAAGTGAAATTCGTGACGGAAAGTTCTGTATGAAATAGGAAAAACAGAATCTTCCCATGCACTTGCAACGGAGAAATGATGGTGAAATTTCCATACGAAAAAGGTTCATGTATACAAATGAAACACATCTGCACCTAAGGAGGTGGAGAAATTGTGGTGAAATTTCATACCCGTACATCCCATGCTTTTCATGTATCATGAATATTCAAAATTTCTAAAAAGAATTCTTGTCACTTCCAAACGTGAACTTGAGAGAGAGAGAGAGAGAGTTAACCATCTAAATGTTGACATTTTTTATTATCGTGCCCATCGTTATGCACGACACTGACATGCTAAATTGAAAAGAAGACCACCATTCCCACACCATAAACTAGTCCCTCAGTTGCTTTCATCTATGCGTTTACCCATCTAAGAGTTCTCAACAATCCACCTGATTAAACCCCAAACCCATGAAAACCAACTAAGAATAAAGCACCGAAACCAAGAAATACATACAATTCAAACATACCCACAAACCATTTTTCCAAAATAAAGCCAAATATACGATCAAAAGGGTACCTTACCGATCAATAATCCTCCTCAACCCCACATTTCTTCAAGGAAAACCTCCATGACCGATAATGTAAAAAGGGGGAAAAGAAGAGAGAGGACAGCGCAAAAGGACAGTAAGGCAATAACAACAAAGTAGGTTAAAGAGCACCCATCAAATTTTTCTTCATAACAAACTCCCCCATCGTCAACTTCACGCTTCCGGAGATTCTAAAGCCTCGGTTGTCGTTCCATCTACCATGGGTTACGTCCACTGAGTGTTCTGAATCATTCCATGAGCCGACTTGTAAGTGGGATTAGACAAGTTACACATGGACGGAGCTAAATAACGTTTGACACAAATGTTCTGAGGGTTCCGAAGGTGCTAGCCCCTCATAGACAATTTTTTTCTTTTGGACAAGTTTTTAGGATAGTTTTATAATTTTATCTGACTCAACCACTTTTGTAACATTCATAAACTCATTCTATTTAAAGATGGTAAATCTGTCTCTCGTAAAAGTGTGATCTCTCACTTGAATAAGGAATTTAGACAATTCTTGTCTAACCATATAAAATCTTTGTTTTTTGTGTGTGCTTCTTCTATTTTTTTGTTTGTCGGTTCTTCTCAACATGTTCATGTAGAAGCTAACAGCTAGAATGTGAAAACTAGAGTGTGAACTGGGATATTTATGAGTTTTTTTTTATTCTACATGCTCCCTTTTTAAGAGACTGGCTCTTGAATTTTCTGATTGTGATGCTTAAGCAAAAAAAAATTAAGGCTTAAAATAAATGGCTCAAAATTTTGGTCAATGTTTAAGCATTTGAAAATCACATTTAAAAAAAAAAATCATGATCCAACAATCAATTTATAGTAAATGGACCATATTGAATGCATCTGCAAGGTCGGGTTTTTTGCAAAAAAATAATTATTGGAAATGCTAGTGACGCTCTAGTTTTCATATTTTCATTTCTCATATTCTAGTAGCCCTGCACTTTCAAGCTATGTCACACACTCGTGAATACCACCTATGTGATATAATATTTAAAAATTGATAATTTTTAAAATATAATTCACTTTCAAATTACCATTTATTATATTAACGTGATAAATATATTTTTATGTTTTTAGTGATAATTTTTAATCATACTTATTTAATTGAAAGAGAAAGTCAGGTCATTCACAACCAACCACTACCACTGATGAAGGATTCCTCAAAAAGTCAAGGATTAGTATGTTCTCTGCAAAGGTTGGATTTTCTCAAAATCTTGTTACCATAAATTACAGTCAAACACTTTTTCAAGATATTTACAAGGATAAGAAACTACAAGTCGTGATGTGATTCTCGCCTGAGAATGCTTCTCCCTTGAAACTTGAGAAGGTTGGACAAAAGACTAACCTTGCACCAATTTTCTCGAGCCTAACTGTCTCATTGTGACGGCTCTCATCTCACCTATAATCAACTTGCCTTGCATTGATAAGTAGGGGTGTAATGAATCGGGTTTGACCTGGACCCAACCCCTACCAAACCTTATAGGGTTAGGGTTTGGTGATAAATAAGAAGACCCAATTACAATCCGAGTCGGAGCCAAAGGGTCTAGGGTTCGATTAATACATGGGGTCGGGTATGGTTTGTGAAATTTTATATCAAACCCTGGCCCGGCCCGAGTTCTGATTAAGATCTACAAATTTTCAGTGTAAAAATGATAAAAAATTATTATTTTATCAGGTATGGTTTGAGTCTGGTTCATGTAGTTCTTATAGGATCCATGCATGGTTTCTCTTATGGTGGATCTGATTATACCCGGGTCCAGACCCAGTACCATCATCTCAAAACTGGTTTGAGTCTGGTTCTGGGTCCAAACCCGACCCGACCCATTGACACCCCTATTTGTAAGTGAGGTCCTCACCTATGTCACAAAGACACGTGGACACAAGGATACATTGTGTGAGTTCGACTAAAAAGTTCAAATTTTCTTGAAAAATAAGACATGACAATTTTTTTTAAAATTTTTTGATCAATAAAGAACTAATTTTTGATATTTTAATGATAAAATGTATGTTTATTAAAACAATACTTTGACAGATTAAAATAATATTAAAATATTGTTCATTTGGGTTTTGTTTGTGTCCGCATGTCCGGGCATGCTACACTACCAAAATGATGTGTCCCTATCACATAGGTCTTCATAATGTGCTACTATAATTGTGGCTTGTACCAACGGGGGTTCTGCTTGTCTGGTTGGAGCAGCTTGTGCATGTTACCTTGTGTTGGGACGTTGCAGGTTCAAAACCCAATGGTATAGTTGTATAACTGGTAGGGGTCTGCCTAACCCCCGCTTGCCTTTAAAAAAAAAAATTTTTTGCGCTTGTTGCTCACGGTTAAGGGTGTCAATAGTTTGGATTTAGGCTGGGTATCAGCAAGAATCTGAATCCGTTGAATTGGATCCTATAAGAGTAAAAACCAACCCATTAATAACCATATTCTAATGTAGTATAGAGTTTAACAACTTAAATCCCACTAAGATCCCAATCCAGTTACATGTATTTAGGGTTATCTAGCTTTCTCAGTTCCATTATCCATTCGACTTTAAATCCAATCAGGTCAAATTCAGTAATGCTTACATCTGAACCAAATCCAAAATATTCTTATCGTCCGCTCTCAAATGGGTCAATAATTATGTCTCATGTCAGGAGTGGGGAAGTTTTGGAACCTTTAGTGGATGATCCCTCATGACTGGTAGTTCTTTTGTTTGATAGCAAGGAAAACTCTGGGTGAGGCTTCACAACCACCTTGCCTTGCCTGACTCACCTTTGAAAGCTACGAACACACATGTGTGTCAGTGGGGTTTGATTCGGTGTCTTAATCTCAACACTCTCACAACCACCCCACTGGCCATGCAGGCAACCCCACGGTGGTGACCCTTACCTAGGGGTGTCAGCGGGTTTACCTGGACTTGACCCATACCAAAGCCTACAGGGTCCAGGTATAGTGATAAATAATAAGACCCAGGTCTGGACTCAAACGTCCGATTAATACATGGATCGGGGTATAGTGTGTGAAATTTTACACCAAACCCGTGCCCAACCCGAGTTCCAATTAAGACACAAATTTTCAATGTAAAAATGATAAAAAATATTATTTTACCGGGTATGGCCCAGGTCTGGTTCTAGTAGTTCTTATTGGGTCCAGGTATGATTTCTCTTATGGTGGGTCAGATTAGACCCAGATCCGGACTGGACCCGATATCATACCCAAAAATTGTGGCCAGGTCTGGTTCCACCTGAATTCGAACTAAACCCGACCGGTTGGCCTAACCGGACTTGTAGTTTTTTCTTTTTTTAATAGGAAAGTTAACAGATCACCCATATGGGATTGAAGCCCGAGCTTAATCATCCAAGTAATTAGACCCAGCATTAATTGATTGTTGAGCTAGTAGTCATTGACATTTGGCAATGAAGGAAACGTTGAGGTCATGTAATTGACATTTAGCAAACGAGGGAAGAGATAAGATGGTAGTGTCGTATCCTTATCTTACATTTAATCATATAAACAAATTGTTATTTACAAAAAAACAATACCTAAAATTTTCTGATAATTCAAATTCATACTTCAAACTTATAATTCAAAATTGTTTGTAGCTAGTTTTATCTTTGGCAATTCAAATTCATACCCTTGGCTACTACTTTACTCCCTTTAACCATATTTAATAATTAATAAATTCAAAATCATATTAGGTTCACTTTCACCATATGTGCTCATCTTCGCCCACACCTCCCTACCCCCAGCCCCATTATGTGTGTGTGTGTTTGCACGCACGGTGGGGGGGAGGAGGCTGTTAAAATTCACTTTTTTTAAAAATTTAAAATCATGAATTTTAATGAAAATAGAAACAACCAATTTAGAACCTGATACTATCAGATCTGAGTATGAGCGAATTGTGAATTTTTTTAGGGGTATGTTTTTAAAACAACCCTATAAACCAAGGCTACCACCGGAGACTGGGGCACATCTCTCTCTCTCTCTCTCTCTCTCTCTCTCTCTCTCTCTCTCTCTCTCTCTCTCTCTCTCTCTCTCTCTCTCTCTCTCTATTTGTAGCCTAAACTTTGGCCTGTTGCCGGCCCACCTGGCTGACACAACCCTGGCCTATAGGCAGGTACCAGGCAGAACTCAGTACCTGTGCTCGATAAGACTTGGACTTGGCCCGAACCTGACAAAAATCTGGTCAGGTATTCGACGGGCCTAGGTCTGAGTCAGACCCAAACGGCCCCAGTCAGGTCAGGCAGCCCAGCCCAATGTCCACCCGCACTAGACATGGGCTCCCAGACAACCTGACAAAAATCTGGTTGGGTATTCACGGGCTAAGGTCTGCGTCAGACCCTAACGGCCCCTGGTCGGTTCAGGCAGCCCAGCCCAATGTCCACCCGCACTAGACATGGTCTCCCAGACAGTACATAACTGGAACACAACCAGAAAACAGTTGCCTCTTGTTCATTTTTTCAGCCATCAATGCCACTCAGATGCACAATCTGAATACTTAAACATTTGAAGCAGAATCTGGAACCAACCTCCGATAATGTCAGCAAGTAATGCAAATATTTGGTGAAATTTCAAACCACCTTCTTGCGCAAAGACTCATTCATGCACATCAAGACCATGCAGTTTCATTTCCTGTATTAGTTTTGGGAAGTTAATACACATTTGCCAGCAGCAATAAAAGTGAATAGTAGCTGGACAACCAATTATGTAATTTTCAATCACAGCTTCTTGGGAATTCCGGTAAAAGTGGATGTCTGAAAACTGCAATGACCCAGCATCGACCTATTCTTCCCAATACATAAATAAATTCAAGTTCAAGGTAACCATGTAAGCCTTTTGAAATTCAACAAGGCATGCCTTCAAAAACAGACACAGGCCAAAGAAACTCATCACTTACAAACTGTTTCTCCAATTTGTTTCAAAACTCATTGACAGTCCCCCCTATTGGGTGCCTCAGTCTTTGCTCGTTGCAGTGGCACTGCTGTCCATCAAGCTCGCGGCAATGGCAGCATTCAAATCATGTTCTTCCTTATCCAATAATGCACGCATAACTGCCATATGTGATGGATCTGAAATCTGCTTAGACTCTGTATTATGTGGAGAAACCTGAGAGAGGTTAGTGGACCTTGTGATCCTCTCGGCATCTTCTGGTGTGAGCCATTGTCCGAACATATTGAGGGACTCGGACGATGAGACAGGGCACTCTTTTGGGAAACGGCCTCGCACCAAGAAAATGCTCCAGCCGTCGCCCTTGAGAGTATCCAGATAAGCAGAGAGGAAGAACATGGAGAGATGTTGAGGGGCAGCATAGAGACTGTCGAAATTGTACCATTCTCCATTCACCTTTCTAATGCAGAACCAATGGTCTTGCAAGTGACAGATGAAAGCATTCTCCAGTTGGGGATCAACCTGTGCAGCCCCGGCTAGAGGTGACTCCAATGGAATGACTTTCAAATCCCAGACATCCAAGGCCTTTTCCAGAACCTAGAAACCATGGATATACCATTGTTAATTATTCACTCAAGATTCAAGAATTAAACCACAGGAGCAGATCTAAGCTAAGTGGGCAGGCACGCACACACACAGGGTGGAGAGAGAGAGAGAGAATGATTTCTTCAATACCGATCAACTTCTCAAATCAAGCATGAAGTCCTAACATCATTCAACCCAGGAAAGCAGCAAAAAGTAATGAGAAAATTATGAGAGTTTTTATTTTCCAAACTTCAAAGGCGTAGAGAGACAAAACCAGAAATGGTGTTTATAATCCGAAAGGGTTGAACCCAACAAAAGGTGCATACAGAAGTGGTTGTTATCCACCCCCACAAACTTATTATGCAAAAACCAAAACACTGCATTAAGAGGCATAGATTGATGGAACCTAAATAGAACTAATAGTCTTAAAAATGGTTGAATAATAGAACAGGCAGCTTTGTGGATAACTTAAAAGTAGCATTTCTAGCATATATAGGAAAATTAATCATTTTATTCAACATCCCACACGAATAGAAAATGTTAAGATATCAACCAAGGAAAAGGACGTGAATATACACATATTTGACATACCATTGCCTCAATCACGAGTATCTTAACACGCAATATCGATATAGCTATGAGTATATGAACTATTGAAATGCAGTGACTTACAACATTCAGACAAGGATTGAATAATACCACAGCAATGATGTGCAAGGATAACCTTAAGCCTCTTAAATTTACACGAAAAAAAGTTCTTATTTTCAGCACCACATCTCATTTAGAAAACACTATATATCAACTGAAAAAGGAAGAGACTTCAATGCAGAAAAATATACTTTTAATCTCACCATGGCATGAAAAACGCTAAGAAGAATAGCTTAAGATGAAACACAACTTTGAGCAAGAATCTTCAATCCATAATCCGTGGTACCTTTTATATATCTGAGAATGCGTTTCAGCACTTGATAAGAGCAATAGTACGCATGAACTGACTTACATAATTAACACTATATGAGACTTTTGGTTGAGATATGGTAAGGTATTGCAGGGACGCTACAATTAGGAGTGGGCATCGGGCTAGACCAGCCCAGGCCCGTTTAGAGCTCGGCCCGCGGAGCTTTAAGTGTGGCCTGGCCCAGCCCGGCCCAAACCGAACTAATTAGTGCAACTAATTAGGTAAATAATAAATAATTAACAAGTTCCCATGTACCTAACTAATTATCTTTTTAATTTTAATAAAATTAATGTAACTAATTAGGTAAATAATAATAGTTACCAAGTTACTATGCAATTAATTAATTTTTAAAAAATTTATATTATTAAAATTAATAAATAGCTCAAGCCCATCGAGCCAGACCGGTAGCCCGCGGGTTGACCCAAACCTGGCCCACGTATATAACAGGCCAGGTTTCTGTTAAGATTGTGCTTCTAATATATATTCATGTGTGTGTGCGTGTGTATATATATAAATCGAAAAACCCATCAGGGGCATTTCGATCATTTTACTTTGTAATAGAGGTCAATCCATTAGGGGCTAACTGTACCTTTTATTTATTTTTTGTTTTTTACCATTTTTATTTTGGGATGGCTGTTGGAGCTGCTCTGTGCTCCCTAGCTCTTCCTTTTGTTATAAACAGGGGTTCTCCCCTTTATCTTTTCTATACTTTCTCAAGCATTTGTAATACAAGAGCATTTATTTTATTCTCTCTTGACACTTACGTGGGTGATGTGCATTGACGCATTAGTGGTCCACTGTGGTGTGGTTGTATTCTTATAAAGCTCATAAGAGGTACTCGGTTGATCTTGTTCTTGTTTCATTAGCTTTTGTGCTCTTGGATTGTGATGCATTCGGAAAGACCTAGAAGAGAATTGTAAGATTGGTGGAGCATCGGTTTGTGGGATCATTGCATTGGAAAGCACACCATCAAAGTTATCTTCAACAACATTTCTATCTTCTCCCCTACTCTCTTCTCTCCCTTTATCTCTCATTATTGTAAAAATGAAGGATGAAAGAGAAGTGATTGTCGCTATTTCCGTAAGGCTCAACGATACTAACTATGTAATATGGGCATCCATAGTAAAACATAAAATAAGGAAAATGGGTCTATAGGGTTTGGTGGAAGGCACCAAAAGAGATCATAAACTTATACTCTCCAAAATTAGAAAATGGAAAGGAAGTCGATCCAATATAAGAGAAAAAATGTAAGGAATGGAGGATGGGTCATTCCAAGATAATTGAATGGCTCATCAATAGTACTGACATCAAAAAATGCTCTAGCTTAGCAAAATTTCATTTTGCTAGTGATGCATAGAAGTATCTTAAAGATATGCATAGTTTTAAGGACATAGCTCACATATGCAATGTGCAAAATAAATTAAGAACTATAACCCAAGGAGAGGTGAGCATTAGAGAATATTACAAGATCCTCTCTCTTCTTTGAGATGAATTGACCCTTTTAGAGCCAAAGTGGCACTGCCCACAAGATGTAGAACTCCGTAAAAAACAAATTAGAACGGAGCACTTTTACCAATTTGTTAATGGGCATATGCCCAAATTTGAAGGGACAAAATCGATCATTCATCATAAAGGAGGTGTACCTACCATAGTTGAAATACTTAAAGAATTAACTATGGAGGAAAATAGGTTGAAAAAACCCTCCTCCTCTAAAGAGGAAGAATTCATGCTTGCTATGTCAAGGCCCGAAAATCATACAAAGGCTTACAAGTGTAATGAAATAGTGGTCTTCCACAAAAGCACAAGAAATCTTCAAAAGAGTGTCTATTGGAGACACTTCAAGCATAACCCATAAAAGGGTAAAAATAGAAGAAGACACTAAAATAATAAATCTTTATTTCTTCATAAGAAATGCTTAAGAAGAATTGATACAAAGTGGAGGGGGATCACCCTATTTATACAAGTGGAAGAGATGAAGGAGAGCTCTCCTTGAGAGTCACTGGACCTAGTCCAACGACTCTAAATATAGTCGTTGGAACGACTATATTCCTAGTCAAGTCTTAGTTGGAACTTGACTAGAATACAATGTCTAGTTCAAAATGAACTAGACAATAAATAAAAAAAAAGGAAAAAAAAAAAAAGAGAAAGTAAAAATATATATAATAATAATATTATATTATTATTATATATATTGTATACGTTATATTTTACATTTTAACACTCCTCCTCAAACTTACGGTACAATGAGCGAAAGTTTGTTTAAGATAAAGTAAAATGCTAATTGGTATTCTGATGTAACATAGGGCAGATCAATAGTTTCATGTAGGTATTACTCTCTGACGTAGTGACAGTCCATCTCAATATGTTTGGTGCGTTCATGAAATGTCTGGTTGCTAGCAATATAGATCACACTCTTGTTGTCACAGCACATTCTTGCTTGTGTTACTTCTACTCCCATGTCCACTAGCAGACGTCTAAGCCAAACTACATACATTGTCGTGGTGGCCATGACTCTATATTCAGCTTCAGTGGAAGAGAGAGAGACCTTCTGCTGTTTTTTGCATCTTCATAAAATTAAGGATTTACCTAAAAAATCTCAAAAACCAGTGGTTGAGTGTTTATTATTGGGATCACCTCTCTAGTCTGCATCAGTATAGGCAATTAAATCTAAAGATAAGAAGCAGATAAGAAGAGTCCTCGTGAAAGAGAGAACTTTATGTATCTAATAATATGCAAGACTGCTTCCATGTGAACAGAGGTGAGGGCATATTGAAATTGACTAGTTATGTGTACAACGTGTGCTATATCTAGCCTAGTAATAGAGAGATAGGAAAGTACTCTGGTAAGTTGTCTATAAGGAGTGGGATCATCAAGAGGTTCTTCATCATCAATCCTCATTTTGATGTTGACAACCTCTGAAGTGTCTACTTTCTTGTCATCTGTAATTCCAAACCTGAAAACAATATCAAAGACAAATTTAGACTGAGATATTAAATACCCACGAGGGGAATAAGCAACTTCAATTCCTAAAAAATATCTTAATAAAGCTAAGTCAGTCATTTCAAAATAAGTTTTAAGAAGAGTTTTGATGTTTGCAAGTCTCTTTTTGTCGCCTCCAGTGATGATCATATCGTCTACATAGAGAAGGAGGACAATAATGCCTACATCAGAATTCTTAATAAATAAAGCAGTGTCTGTTGAACAAGATTGAAAACCAATATCAAGCATAACACGACTAAATCCATCACACTAGGCTTTTGGTGTTTGTTTAAGACCATAAACAACTTTTTCTAAATGAAGAGTTTTACCCTTGGGATACTAATACCAGGTGGAGCTTCCATGTACACTTCTTCAATTAAACTTTCATTGAGAAAAATATTTTTGACATCCGAAGTATGGGTTATTTTCTAATAGAGGCTAAAGCTATTAAAGTTCTGACAGTGGTCATACGAGCAACAGGGGCAAAAGTTTCTTCATAATCGATGGCGTACTCTTGGGCATATCCTTTGGCCACTAAACGAGTTGTATACCTTTCAAGAGTTTCATCACTCTCGGTTTTGACTTTGTAAACCCATCGGCAGCCTGTAGGATTCTTACCTGAAGAAATATCTTGAATAGTCCAAGTGTTAGCCGTTTCTAATGTGTTCAATTCTGTTTTCATGGCTTTTACCCATTCTATATGGTTTTTTGCTTGAGAATAGGATGATGGTTCTATATATGATTGTATTAATGCAATAACACACCTGTATGTGGGTGAAAAGGATTCGTATGACACAAATTATCCAAGAGGTCTAGAAATTCAAGATGACCTTTTGATTGGTACTTCAGAATATTTTTCTAATGCACATGAAAGATTTGACTCTCTACGTCTTAAATAATGTAGACTAACGTCCCTATGGGTTTGCTCTTCATTATCAATATTATGTTCAACAACAATAGGACTTTATTCATTGTCAAAGTAACATTCAAGATCTCAGTCATTGGATTTTGAAGTCAAATCTATTAAAAAGGAATATTCAGTGAGTTCCTTGGGTTTTTTGAATTCAAAAAAACTTTCTTTCTCTAGGAAAGATACATTTCTTGATACATATAATTTTCTATTTTAGAAATCAAAACACCTATAACCTTTTTTATTATCGGCATATCCTAAGAAGGCACAAGGAATCGCACGGGGAGAGAGTTTGTCTTTCTTGTTGGTGAAAACAAATTACTTGCTTCCAAAGACTCTTAATCTAGAATAATCAAGAGATAAGTTGACAAGTTTTTCAATTGAAGTTATGTTTTCCAACAACAACAACAACAACAACTACGCCTTTATCCCAAAACAATTGGGGTCAGCGATATGAACCAAAAAAGAAATTCATTTTGGGTCTTCCACATGAATCCTTTTCCTCCAATCATTTCTATCCAACGCCATGTCCTCGGTGAGGTTCAAAGCATTCATATCCTTTCCTATCATCTCCATCCAAGTCTTCCTAGGCCTACCCCGACCTCTTTTAACTAATATATTTTCCCATTTCTCCAACCTTCTAACTGGAGCATCATTAGGCCTTCGCCGAATATGTCCAAACCACCGTAAACGATTCTCTCGCATCTTATTTTCAATGGGTGCAACACCTACCTTCTTACGTATCTCTTCGTTCCGAATCTTATCTTTTATTGTATTTCCACACATCCATCTAAGCATCCGCATCTCAGCTACACTCATTTTTTGAATATGATGTCTCTTGGCAGCCCAACATTCTGTACCATATAAGTTATGTTTTCCAAAGAAGAATATTGCATTCAATTAATAAGATAGGTAGCATTTAGTGCAGCTTCCGCCCAAAAATCTTTTGAAACTTGATTTGCTATTAACAAGGTCCTAGTAGTTTCCATGATGCGTCGATGTGTTTGTTCTGCCAGGCCATTTTTTTGTGGTGTACGTGGACAAGATATTTGATGTGTGATGCCATGTAAGTTAAGATAGTCTTTGAATTCTTTGAACATAAATTTTTCTCCTGAAACAGTGCGAAAAATGAAAATAGCATTTTAAAATTTATTTTTAACCATTTTATGAAATGTTTGAAAATGTGAAAAAAAAACTTCATATTTATACTTAAGGAAGTAAATTCAAGTATGCCTAGAAAAGTCATCGACAAAAATCACATAATATGCATATCCACCTTTTGAAATAATTGGTGCAGAGCCCTAAACATCTTAATGTATTAATTCAAGTGGTCTAGAGAAAACAAAAGTTCTATCATGAAATGGTAATTTTTTCATTTTGCCAAGGATACAGCCTTTACAAGCAAAACTTTAAAAATTACAAAATTTTCCTAAACTTAGAAAAATTTAGATTTTAAACATATGAGGATGTCCAAGTCTTTTGTGTTATAAATCCAACTCTAGTTTCTGAACATTATAACAGAAAGCATTCTAAGGCAATTCCAAAACATTCATATAATAGAGTCCTCCTTCTCTATGTCATTTCCCAATCAGCTTTCCTAACTGGTGATCATGTACCGAACAACCATGAGAAGAGAAGGAGATATTACACCCATAATCAAATATTTTAGAAACAGACAAAAGGTTTAAATTCACTTTAGGAATATATCTAACTTCTGGAATAAAAAAAAAATTGTTTTAAGAAGTTTTTCAAAATTTTATCTTCCTTCTATTTCAAGAGAGGTACCATCAGCTGTGAAAACTTTTAACACACTTGAGTTACTTTTAAAACATTCGGATAAACTATTGACATTTGGGGTCATATGAAAAGAAGCACCAGAGTCAAGGAGCCAAGGAAAGTTACTGAGATCGGATAATGATGAAACAACTGCTCCAGTTGAGGCTTCAATTGAGGAGGATGCTCCTTTGAGAAGAGGTTGAAGAATTTTCATCAATTAAGCCATAGATACCGGTGCATCTTGATCTTTTGATTCTGATCCGACCGATGCAACTTTTTTTCGTCTTTTCTCTTTAGCTTAGAACATTGATGCCTATAATGCCCCAGTTCATGACAATGATGACAAATGACTTTTTTTTGTCAAAATTACCACCTTGTCAAGCAAAATGAGAAGCCTATAAGTGCGCACATAGTTACCCGGTCTAGACACAGCTAGAACAGAGTCATCTTTAGTTTTTGGAGTATTCTTCCTAAGTCTGTTTTCCTCCATAGTTAGTTATTCTATAGTATCAATGATAGAAGAAACTTTTTCACGATGTAGAAGAGCCGATTTGGTCTACTCAAATTCCGATCTTAAACCGTTTATAAATTGATAAAAATATTTCATATCGAGTTGCCTTTGGCGAAGCTTGATATCTTCGGAACAATGTCATTTTGGCTCAAGAAGAACTAATTCCTCTCAAAGTTCAGATAACTCATTGTAATATTCTCTAATAGTTTTGTCCTTTTGAGTCATCATCCAGACTTTGCTTTGTAAAATGCACAGATGTGCAATATCTTTAAGGGAATACATATTTTTAAGATATTCCCAAGTTTTATCGGCATGCTCAATTTAGCAAAACTAGAGCATTTCTTAATGTCAATGCAATTAATTAGCCATAACATAATTTTGGAGTGCCCTATTCTCCATTCTTTCTATTTTTTCTCATAGGTTGTCAATGCCTTATTCTTCTCTCCTTCCGTGACAAGTACTTCTTTGTCATTCTCAACTTTTGTGAGAATTAGTTTTGGTTCCGAATCGGAACCATCTACTATACCCCACAACCCTTTTCTCCAAATGTGATGCTTCATGATTGAAGCCCACATTAGATAGTTGGTGTCATTTAATTTCATGGGTATAATGGTGATCTTATCATTGTCATCCATCTTTTACAAGGGTGAGAAAAGAAAGAATAGATAAGTGAAGAAAAAGAGAGAAAGAAAAAGGTAAGAGAGGATAAGAATGAGCACAACCACAAAATTTCATAGTCAAGCTTCCTCAAAAGTCCTTTCCTTCTCCAAAACAATCCCTTGAATCACGAACACGAAGATAAATCACTCTTTGCAAAGGGAGCATAAAAAACGAGGAGAAAATCTTCAAGATCGAAAGTTCTTCAAGACTTTGATACTATGTAATGAAATAGTGGTCTTCCACAAAAGCACGAGCTATTCAAAAGAGTGCCTATTGAAGACACTTAAGCATAACCTATAAAAGGGTAAAAATGAAAGAATACACTAAAATAATAAATCTTTATTTCTTCACAAGAAATGCTTAAGAAGCATTGATACAAAGTGGAGGGGGATCACCCCTATTTATACAAGTGGAAGAGATGAAGGAGAGCTCTCCTTGAGAGTCAAGGGACCTAGTCTAACGACTCTAAATACAACCATTGGACTAGGTCCAACGACTATATTCCTAGTCAAGTCTTAGTTGGGACTTGACTAGAATACAATGTCTAGTTCAAAATGAACTAGACAATATATAAAAATAAAAAGAAATAAAAGAAAAGAAAAAAGAGAAAGTAAAAAAAATAGAATAATATTATTATATTCTATTATTATTATATATATTATATATGTTACATTTTACATTTTAACAATAAGCCTCCTCACTGTAGAAGAAGTAATGAGAATAAAAGAAATTTTAATGACTACGGGAGGAGCCAAAACGATAAAAGAAGCGACCAAGAATATAAGAAGAGTGACAAATTGATATGCTATCATTGCTATGAGTCAGGTCATATCAAGTCATTTTGCCCTAAAAAAATGAGAGAAGATCAAATACATGATAATAAGGTAGCTTCAGTGGGACCATCTCTTGAAAGAAATGGTGTAGATGACTCCAAAAGCATCGGCTCATTATCTTTGGCACAACTCGTAGAGGCATTATAACCAATGTTCAAAAATCAAGTTTTTTCCCTCTCGAGAGCAGTCGTGTCTACATGCATTGACCCCCGGTAAGACTTTTTGGATTCTTGATTCTGATGCTTCTTTTTGTGACTCCTAATGAGTCCATACTAACCCAAATGATTCATATGTTTCATCAGCCGACGAAACTTCTTTAAAAATCAAAAGTTTTGAGACTTTACAAAAACATCAAACTTTCTTTATACCCAATATTAGAATAGTACCAAAATTGAATTTAAACCTCCTACATGTTTCCCAAATTGCAAATCATGGATGCATAATCTTGTTTTCACCTAATGATTATTTGATACAGGATCTCCGGTCCAGAAAGCCGATTTAGTGAGATCATAGGAGAGATCTCTATGTTAAAAACTATTTTTTGTAATTTTGTGAAAAAGGACGATATAGAAAATTGGCACAAAAGACTAGGACATCTTAGTATGTCAAAATTGCATTTGTTTTCATTTCTCTCAAATTATAAAGAAAGGAATTTTTTTGTGAAGATTGCATCCTTGGTAAAATGAAATCGTTACCTTTTGGGTCTAGTCATTTTATATCAAAAAAATCATTTGAGTTGGTACATTCAAATATATGAGGACCAACTCCGGTTATATCTAAAGGAGAAGTATCTTATTATGTTATTTTGTGGATGATTATAGTAGACACTCTTGGATATATTTTCTTAAACAACAAATCTGAAGTATTTGATTGTTTCCAAAAATTTGATTGTTATACAAAGACGCAATTCAAAATCAATATTAAAATCTTTAGAACTGATTTCGGAGGAGAATTTGTATCAAAGGATTTCAAAAACTATCTTAACATACATGCTTAGTTGTCAAAGGTGGCGCCTAGGCAACCTAGGAGCAACCCCACAGCCTGGGTGACCAGGTTTGGGCAGTGGGGCCCTATATCACCGCCTAGGCTGCGACTGCCTAGGCTTTTTTTATTTTAGTTTTTAAAGATTTTTTTTTAAGACATATCATTTGTTTTCTTCTTTAAGGAGAAGAAGAAGGAAGAGGAGAAGACATGTTATTTGTCCATTGCTGGAATTATGTCTATTGTTGAGAAAAAGATGAAAAAGGCATTATTTGTCTATTGCTTGTATTATATCTATTGTTGTTGTTAATTTTTTTGTATACATGATTTTATTTTTTGTGTATTGTTCTTCACATTGTTAGTTGTATTGTTTGTTTATTTAATTGTTAATTTATTCTTAATTTGTTTGAGCAAGTTAAGGTTATGTAATATAATTGCTTTACAGTGTTGAATATATTATTTGTTTATTTCTTATTGTTGATTGATTTTATGTTATATACATGTTTTTTATTATGTTTTTTTAATTTTTTTATTTGAAGTACCGCCTAAAACCTGCCTAGGCCTTTTTAGGGGCTTATCGCTTAGGCTCCGCCTAGCACCTATGACAACTAAGCCTACATGGGGTTATTCACCAAAAAATCATGTCCTTATATCCCTTAACAAAATGGACTAGCCGAAATGAAGCATAGACATATTGTTGAGACTAATAGAACACTTCTTATATCAAGAAATGTTCCAAAAATGTTTTGGGTTGAAGTCGCTTTTATGGTAGTTTATTGATAAATAGAATGTCGTAAAAAACTATCAAAAATATTTTACCTATTGAAAAATTATTTGAAATATCTCCTGATTACAAAAGATTGAGAGTCTTTGGATGTAAATGCTTTGTCCTTACCAACAAAAATGACAAACTTTTCGCAAAAGCTATTCCTTGTGTTTTTCAAAGCTATACAAAAAAAAAATGATATAGATGTTATGAAATTAAAATGAACAAACTATATGTCTCAAGAAATGTCACATTTCTTGAAAACAATAATGGATTTAGAAAAGAAAAAAACCAAGAGCATTGTGACTATTCATTTCTTTTTTACTTTGCTTTTACCAATAAGCATGTAAGTTGTGATGACATTTATGATATGCATGAGAGTGACAATGAGGACACTCATGATGCATATGGGAATGAAAATGAGAGTCTTGGTAATATAGACGAACCTCATAACCAAATTTAAATCTATACTCGACGTACCGAAAACCATCCCCCATGTGCTTTAGAAATATATTCTTAAAATCAAGATTTAGATTTTTATCATATTATAAGATCTATGAGAATTTCAAAGGCTCTTAGTAGATTTGTATCTTATGATTCCTTTAAACTCAATTATACAGCATGTTTAATGGTGTACACTCGTACGTAGAACCATCATCTTACCATGATGCTAAAAATCATCAAGAATGGATTAAAGCAATAAATGATGAATTGGAGGCTTTAGAAAAGGCAAAAAACTTGAAAAATTCAAACATTATCCAAAAAAAAGAAATTTATAGGATGTAGATGGGTCTACAAGATTAAAACCAAAAGTGATGGGACATTAGAAAGATATAAAGTCAAACTAGTAGCCAAGGGATATAATAAAGAATATAGAATTGACTATGATGATAAATTTTCCCCAATCGCTTGCATGACTACTGTAAAAACTCTTATTTTTATAATATTTATTAAAAATGACTCATTTTTCAAATGGATGTAAAAAATATTTTTTTTAAATGATAATCTCAATCTCAATGAAGAAGTTTACATAGATCTTCCACCAAGATTAAGTTTACCACATGGAAAAACTCTTTGGTTACGGAAAGCTTTATATGTCCTAATACAAGCCCCCAAGGCTTGGTATGATTGATTCATTAGTATTACGACACAACTTAGTTTTAAATCTTTTTATACTGACATTGCATTATTTGTTAAATCCTCTAATACAAAAAGGTGATATTACTTTTCTACGCTAATGATATGATTATCATAGGAGGTGATAAGCAAAGAGTTAATCATATCAAAGATGTGCTCAAAGAAAACTTTGATATAACAGATCTTTGTTTTTTACAGTACTTTCTTGAAACAGAAGTGGATTACTCACCTCGTGGTTACTTGGACTAAGTATGCAGTAGAGATCATCAAACGATCAGGACTCTCAGATGAAAAACAAGTTGATACTCCAGAGGTCATCAACGCAAAGATGAAGACAGATGATGAGAACCTCTGAAGAATCAAACTCCATATAGACAAATGATTGGAGCTTTATCTTACATCTCTATTACTCATCTTGATATTTCTAATGCTATTCATTCTATTACTCAATTTCAACATGCTCTCACTACAGTTCATATGAGTATTGTAATGACAATTATAAGATATATTAGAGATTCTATTAAGTATGGGTTATTTCTTTTATCATCTTCCTCGTTAGAAATCATTTGATTCTGATTGGGAAGGGGATGTTAGTGGCAGGCGCTCAACCACTAGTTATTGTTTTTTTAATGTGATTATCTAATTTTATGAAAATGCAAGAAGCTGAAGAAGGTGTCCTTCTCTTCCACTTAAGCAGAGTATCGTGTCATGGCGACAACTACGTCTGAATTAGTATGGTTGAGACAATTGTTAGAAGACTTGGGAGTTCACATTGCAAAACCGTCGAGATTATGTTATGACAACAAGAGCGCAATTTATATGGTAAGCAATCATACATTTCATGAAAGGATCAAACACATTGAAATGGATTGTCACTACGTTCGTGAGGAATTTCTAAATAAAACCATCATGTTGCCAGATATACCATCTAAATATCAACTAGCGGACTTCTTCACTAAAACGCTCCCGTCATCTAGATTTTACTTCTTACTTGGCAAACTCTCGGTTGTTACATTGTGAGTTTGAGAGAGGGTGTTAAGATTGTGCTTCTAATATATATATATATATATATATATATAAACTGAAATACCCATCAGGGGTATTTCGATCATTTTATTTGTAATAGAGGTCAACCCATTAGGAGCTAACTATACCTTTTATTTACTTTTTATTTTTTACCATTTAATTTTTGATGTCATCAATTGGGACAACTCCAACTAGCTCTTGGAGTTGCTCCAAGGGCAGCCCAAGAGCTAGTTGGGTTGATCCCTATCTCTTCCTCTTGTTATAAATAAGGGTTCTCCCCTTGTATCTTTTCTATGTTTTCTCAAGCATTTGTAATACAAGAGCATTTATTTTCTCCTCTCTTGACCATTGTGTGGGTGATGTGCATTGACTCATTAGTGGTCCATTTGTGATGTGGTTGTCTTCTTATAAAGCTCATAAAAGGTAATCGGTTGCTCTTGTTCTTGTTTCATTACAGTTTCGGCCCGGTAGCTAATGGGCTCGGGACTAAAACCTTGACCCAAACCTGGCCCATGGTGGGCCGGGTCGGCTTGGTCCATCGGGCCGCCTAGCCCGTTGCCCACCACTACCTACATAATTTCATAATGAGTCGGATCTTCAAAAGCACTCACTTCCCAATTAGGAATTTTTGAAGCCATTGGAGTGGAGAGAGGTTTACAATCTTGCATATTTGCATGTTCTAGAAGATCATGCACATACTTAGCTTAACATAGGAAAATTTCTTTGTTGGAAAGGGATACTTCAATACCATAGGTCTTTCATAGCAAATTCCTAGCCAAATTTGATGAAAAAACTCTTGAATAAAAAACTTATTCCTTCCAACAAGAACCATGTCATCAACATAAATTAATAGAGTAATAGTTTCTTTGTCTTGAAGACAAATGAACATGGAGAGATCTGTAACACTAGAAAAAAAAAGCCTTCATTGAGAAGAAATATGCTCAATCAATCAAACAAGGCACAAGAGGCCTGTTTAAAGCCATATAATGTCTTTTCAAGTGGTACATGTGGTCGGGAAAATTTTGTCTTCGTACCCTGGTGGCTGATTCATAAAAACAGTCTCATTGAGATTTTTGTGGAGAAAGGCATTTCTCACATCAACTTGTCTCATTTCCCATCCTTTGACGGTGGCAACTGTAAGCACAGTTCTTATGACTACTGATGCGAACAACGAGAGAGAATGTTTCATAAAATTCAACTCCCTCTATTTGAGTGAAGCCTCATGCCACTAATCTGGATTCTGGCCTTCAATCAATCTAACGTCTCATCAGGTTTAAGATTGACTTGGTAATTTTGTATACCCACTTTGAACTGAAGATATTCATACTCAGTTTCCTTGGCACCAAATCCCAAGTCTTATTGACAGCAAGTGCATAAAGCTCATCAATCATAGCAACTCAGCACCCAGGATGAGCTAGAGTTGTTTTGATTGCCTTGGCTTATTTGGGAATTTTTTACCATTTTCTAATGAGGGCATATTTAGGATTAGGTTTATAAATCCCATGCATGTTGCGTGTGGTCATGGTTCAGAAAGTATTATTTTGACCACTTTATGATCAATTTCATCTCCAATGCTATCATTGTTATCAGCTGAATGTTCTTCGACATTGGGTTCTGTCGTTTCTTCAACTATGACATCATGCTGCTGATTTTCTGCAATTCTGGCATCAACAGGGCATTCCTCATAATCAGGCTGATTAATGATGGTTGCAGATGGCTCGAGGCTGCCCATATTCTACTGTCATGACCCACTGCATCATCATTTCCTGCACTCTTTTTGTTAGGAAAGTCAACATTTTCCAAATCATTAAAGATTGTAGCCTCACCCTCAACGTTAACATCTTGATATAATGTGGCTGCCTCTATCCTGACATACGTGATGTTTTGATCGAAGACAACATGTTGTGAAAACAAAGATTTTTCCAGTGACCAGGTATAAGCATCGGTAAACTTTGTATTTAGTAGTATAGCCCAAAAGCACACAAGGCAATGACTTAGGATCAAACTTGTTCTTAGCATACACCTGTAGATATGGGAAACACCTATAACCAAACACCAGAAGACTAGAATAGGCAGGGTCTATTTATTAAAAAAACTGCTGAAGAGAAAGCATCCACCAAAAAATAGTTTTGGCAAGTTGGCGTGAATCAGCATAGTAAGGTCAAGAACGGTTATAGTCTTATGTTTGTGTTTGGAGACCCCATTTTTGTTGTGGCGTCTTCGGACAAGAAATCGGATGTTTAACATTGAGACCATCGAGGTAGCTAACAGACTTGGAGTTTAAATATTCTCTACCCCCTATTCGATTGAAATAATCTAATTTCAGCATCAAATTGGCATTCAATATATTTATGAAAATGAATGAACATGCTGAAAAAGTCAGATTTTTTCTTTAAGTGGGTAGATCCATGAGAAACAACTGCAGTCATCAACAAAAACAAAATAGTACCTATGATTATCATGAGAAACGACTGGGGCTGGGCACCCATAAATCAGAATGAACTTTAATAAAAGGCTTACCACAAGTTCTCCAAAGAAATGAAAATGAATGATCATGCTGAAAAAACAGATTTTTTCTTTAAGTGGGTAGATCCATGAGAAACAATTGTAGTCATCAACAAAAACAAAATAATACCTATGCTTATCAGGAGAAACGACTGGGGCTGGCACCCCATAAATCAGAATGAACTTTAATAAAAGGCTTATCACATGAGTTCTCCGAAGAAATGAAGGGAAGTCTACATGACTTTCCCATTTGACAACTAGTACACACAAATCCTTTAATCTTGTGATAAGAAACATCAATAATAATAACCTTTCTTCAATGTAAATAATGAACGGTACTCATCTGTGGATGTTTGAGGCACTGATGCCATTTATTCTCTGAAACCTTCTGGAATCTGTTAAAAAAAATCAGTATGACCTCGTCTCCTCTCCATCCTACTACTCGTTTTGACCTCCTATCCTTAATTGAATAACCATTAGATGAGATCTTGAAATCATATGGCAGATCAGTAGTGAGTTGACTCACGAATAACGATTCTTTTTTTATCTCGGGAACACAAAGTGTTTTTCAAAACAATGGGAGACAGTTTAGAGTTAATCTTAGGCTTTCCAATATGGGTAACGGCCAATCCTTGGTCATTCCCAACCATGACAAAATCCGATCCAACATATGGTTTTAAGTTGAAGAGCTTACCTGGGTTACTTGTCATGGGAGATGTGGCACCTGGATCGGAGAACCACTCTGAGTCTTGATTGTCGACAATAGTCATGGCAGGAAGCTCTTGAGAAGGATCTTCTGCTAAAAGGCATGGTTAAAACATTTTATTGTTGTAAAATTCTTCTTGTTAAAAATCTGACAAACCACATTTTCATTCTTTTCTTTTCCTCAATTTTCATTCTTTGATGCAAAGTTCTAATTGTTCTGACCATCTTTCTGTTGACCCTCTTGCCCACCTTGTTGTTGTTTGTTTCCTCTTCCACCTTGGACGAATCTACACCCTCTTGAATTCAAGAGCGGATTTCCTCCTCTATGATGCCCTTAATCATGCTGGCCATAATAGGTCATCTTTGGTTGAGCTCGAGTGTCAAAAGTGTTGTGGGTTTCATAGCCTTGTAGAAGCGATACAACATACTTGCAAGAGAGCACATGTTGCCTCAGTATAGACAACACAAATGGCTCAAACCCCTGGATGAGGCCTTGTCCTCCACATGATTTCTTATAGTATCAAGGTCGTCACATATACTCTTAAACTTTGGAATATATTTGGTAGGTGCATTGGATCCTTTCTTGAGGGTAATCATTTGTTGAACAAGGTAAAACACTCTTTCTTGTGCCCGAATTTCAGAAAATGGTGTGGATCCGAGCTCTAGGATCCACACGCCTTTCCCTACAGGCATGTGGGTCATCCAGGCTTAGGTGGGACCCATAAGGGGCGATGTGGCAGGTGACGTGTCCTCCTCACATGTAAAAAAGTCAATGGGCACATGTCTATACCAAAAGAAAGGAGAGTCTGACACATGTCTGTGTTAAAACCAAAGATGGTCACCCGACAGGGCCCACGTAGGGGGCATGAACCAAGAGACCATCATGCAGCATCCCCCACTTTCAGAGGCTTCCTTGATCCTTCTTGAAATTAATTAGTTATTAATTATCTAGAGTCTTAATTATTTAGGAGCTTTAATTAATGTAGGAGTCCTGATAGAGATTGGCCTCTAGGAGCCTCTCGCTTATTAAGTTTCTTATTTTTAGTATGATTCTTTATGAAGTCACAATTAGTTTAGGATTAGACTCCAGACCTCTACTCTATAAATAGAGGGTTGGGGTTCCCCTTTTAAGCATTGAATAAGATATTAAAGTTTCTCTCTCTCTCTCTCTCTCTCTCTCTCTCTCTCTCTCTCTCTATATATATATATATATATATATATATATACACACGTCCCTCTCCCTCCAAACGTTTCTCTCTCACCCTTATTCTTCTCTCTCTTCTCTATCTCCTACCTCATGTTTTTCTCTCTTCTCTTTGTGATCCATGTGAAGCCAAACCTCCCTAGGTTGGTCCTTAAACCCTTCTAAGGGCCCAAGCCCTTCTCATACTCATATCTTCGTTGTGGAGTGATCCCTACCTTGGAATTCTACGTAGAAGCTCTGTCAGTCATGGTTCTATTGATCAACCTTTCTTACGAAGGTGTCTCAAGTATTTATATCACTCTCTAGACCTCTATCGTACCTTAATCCCAGCCAAAACTGTGAACTGGTCTAAAATTTGGACTCAAGCTTCCTTAGGCTATCTAATTCGAACCATCCAAAAATCACAATTTTATCATATCTCAATTTTGAGATATCGAATTTACAAACAGGGTGTGTCCATCCCCAAACCCCAGTCTGACCTTTGTTCTGTCTTGTTTGTCTGTCCCATTCCAGAAACCGTACCGACCTATCCCTATGTCGTCCGACCCTAAAAAATGGTTTGTGCTTGTGCCTTTCCTAAGGTGTCTGGAACATTCCCTCCAAATTTAGGATTTTTTCTCCACACTGTTTAGGTGTACCAATTTTTCTACTGAAACCTGTCAAAACCAACCTACCCTGCCTAGCCGATTTTTAATTTGACTAAACCTAGACCTAATCGAGCTTACCTAAGCCCCAAACCTAACCTAGGCCCACCTAGAACACAACACTGGGTGAAGGCATCCACAAGTGTTATCCATCCTTTCTTGAGGGCAGTCATTAGCTGAGTAAGGTAAAAACCCCTTTCTTGTAAATCTTGGGTGAAGGCATCCACAAGTGCTATCCAGATTTCCTTCAACATATCTAGCCCCACGATGACACAAAGCACTCTTTCAAAAAGCGTGCCTATGATGCAGCCCTTCAAGAGTCTATCAGATCAGTGCCAAGTGACATATGTCGAATTATGAACCTCCCTTGTGGCTTCGATAGGTCTAGAAACCATCCCCCTGCTCGGCATGGGAGTCTCACCAATGAGAAATCCCTGCATACCTTGACTCCCAATAAGAGCCATAATTTGCATCCTCCACAACAAAAAGTTGCAATGATTCAACCTTAAAGACAAGAAGTTTGCAACATTCAAAGTGCAGGGGTGCAGATAGGGAGTTGAGGATAAAGAGGGACTTGAATTTGAGCGAGAAGAGTGAAGCTGAACCTGTCACTCTACAGCTCTGATTACCATAAAGTAAAACTGGAAATGAAAAGGACACAAAATATAACATGGTTGTGCACTATCAGGCCTACGCCCACGGTAGGAAGTTCTCTCACTTTCTCTCTAATTATTCAAATCTCAACCACAGAATAAATACAGAATAGATATGAGAAATTACCATCTAGAATGGACGATACAATAGGAGAGAGCAAAAATCAATCAACTATGATTTTGAAAATTCTGGAGAATATATCCTCTCCAGAATTGCAGCATGCACGTTCTTATCATAATCTTCTTTTCTTTCATTTGATGACTGAGTGAAGTAGCAAGTGTTATCCTTGATTCTTTTACCATTTTTACTACAATAATCTTCCTTCTTACTATCTTGATTTTCCTGACTTCTTGACTTACCATCTTCACCACGGTAACACTCTTTCCTGCCTTCATTTGTGCTGCCAGGATCAATGTGCTGGATATGCTCACCACGGTAACACTCTTTTACCAAACAAAACCGATTTTTCTTTTTTTAACCAATTTTTTACAATCTGCCCCAAAGGGGTTTGGCGTAGTGGGATGGGACCTAGGCCGCTAGGCAGGCGGTCTAGGTTCAAATGTCAGGGGCGTCACCCTTTGCGCAAGCCGATGCGTAGCAACTCCCTGAGGGCCAGGGGTAATACGGCATACGGCATGCAGAGCCAGCAAGGCTTGGACAATTTGCATAGGAAACCAATTCTTTACAATCAGAGAAATTGGGTGGGCAAATAAAAAAGAAAAGAAGGGAGAGGAAGGAGACACCAACCTGAATACTGAAATCGCCATCCATGGAGACGTTATGCGAGCCCTCGGCGTCAAAAGAGAGTAACTCCTCCGACTCCTCCCCGCCTTCCAGCATCATCTGGCGCTCCCGGCGGTCGAGATCGGAGGCGAGGGCGGCGAGATCGAGCTCAGAGAAGAAGGGCCCCTGCAGGGCCGCGTTGACGCAATGGACCGCGCAGAGTTTCGATTCCTGTACCTCGTGGTAGAGCAGACCGCCGTTGAACAGCCCTTCCTCCTCCATCCCTTCCTTCCCCCTCCGAAAAAGAGAGAGAAGGGGGGGGATCCTAGAAGAAGAAAATGGGGAATTGCAGAAACCCTAGAAAATTTTGATTTCGCAAGCGCTAGAATTCCTAATCCTTTCTCGAGGACATGAGGGTCTTCATCTTCCACCACTCGGAATAAGTAGCGCGGTTTCAGCTGGCCCTCAATTTGCCGTTAAATTTCCACGCCTCGCTCTTTTTCACTCGGGCTTATGGTATTGGTCCGGACCCGGGTCTACTATAAGAGAAACCATACCCAGACCCGATAACGACTAGAACGAGACCGGGATTATACATGGTAAAATAATATTTTTTCCATTGAAAAAATATGGGGCCTAATCTGAACTCGGGTCGAGCCCGCGTCTGGTATAAAATTTCACCAACTATACCTGGGTCAATGTATTAATCGGACCGAATCTGGGTCTTAATCAGGTCTGCGTATTTGTCACCATACCCGGACCCTAAAGGGTTTGGTCCCGGATGAGGGTCCAGGTAAACCCGACCCATTGACACCCCCATTTACCTTCTAACTCCAACAAAGTGCTCTACACAAAGTTCAGGATTGCATTATCTCATCCATAAGCCTCAAATGCATATATAGCAGTTTTTTGTTGGCCGTTCCGAGATAGGGATGGCAGTGGGGCGGGGGACAAGGTCTCCACCCCCGCCCTGTCTCAGAAAATTAACCTTCATCCCCGGTCTATCCCCGTGGCGGGGGAGACTTTGGACCTCCACCCCCGCCCCACCACTGTCACATCCACGCCCCGCCTCGTCCCTGCCACATCCTCGCCAGGTTGGATCAACAAAGGAAAGGGGAAATGCTCAGACAGAGAGTCATCCCCTGGGAGGTGGCTCTGTTCCCGATAGAGCCTTTACACTTGCACAGATCCCGATAAAAAACTAGAAGTAGGGGGTGCACCCTTGATGGTTGGCGTTGGAAGAAGGGGTAATGGTGGCTCTTAGCACCCCCGGTAACCCAAAAATGGGGGTTGCAGAGAAGAGGAGAGAGAGAGGAAGAAGGTTACTTGGCGATAGTCGAGGTTCCCAACGTAAGTGACAGAAACATCGGGCTCCCAGCAGTGGTTGGCTTCCGACGGTGGCACGACGATGGACGAGGCTGTGGTGGTCAGTGACGGTGGCTTTCGATGGTGGTACAACGGTTGGCTTCCAACTGGTCACGGTGGTGGCGCGGCGGTTGGCTTCTGACTGGTCACGGCGATGGCACGGCTCCGACCAATCTGCAAATGGGGAAGGATCTTAAGGAAATAGAAGCTTACGCGGGGAGGTAGAAGGGGGAAAAAATAGGGCTGCGTGAGAGGGGAGGTGAACAAAAATGGGGAAAGGGGGTTTGCGTTATGGTTTATCGGGGAGAGGGAAGGGTGGGGTGGGGTGGGGATGTGGCGGGGGAAAGTGTCAGTCCATCCCCGCACAGGGTTGAATTTTAACCTTCACCCCCGCCTCCATCCCCGTTTCATGCCCTCCATCCCTGGTCCAAATAAGGAAAATTGTTTAAGATCTGTCACTGAGGCAATGAACTCTCAGAATTGGGATCCAAATAAGGAAAACTGTTTAAGATGGCTTCTAAGTCAAAAAAAAATTGATCAAAGCAGTATGGAATCTGATTCGGTCTTGCCATCAAAAGCTCTCGATTATGCAATTTATATGGATCAAACTTTATCACCTTGTGCTTTATTGACTCTCAGATGGGTTGTTGATAACAGACTGATGACACGAGATCGTTTGCAAAAGCTGGAGCATCATCTTCCCAATATATGTCCCTTATGTGCTATGGACAGTGAAAATGTCGTCCACCTATTCCTAAGGTGCAAGTTCAGTAGAGGAATGTAGTTTCAAGTGCCAGAGATGTTTGGAATCAGATGGTCCTTTACTGGTAATATCAAAGATTGTCTTGTGTGTCATGGTGCATTGTCTAAATAATGAATACTTTAAACATTATTTTGTAGAAGGCATATGAGCAACAGATGGTAGAGCGATGACGCTACTCAGCATCCATCATTTGATCCTACAGCATGGGTGACTGCAGCAGGTGAACCCAAAAAAGGTCGCGTGTTCGGGTTTGGGAGTAATATGAACACTTCACCAGTTATTGGTTCTTCCAGTTACGGCTCACCGACTTCTTGCGCCGACATAAGCTTCAAGCAGCCGACTATTCTTTCCGGTAATGATGCACGTCAGATCGTTAATGAATCACTGAATAACTACTTTCAATACATCGTCGCCCCCTTTATTCGAAATGAGATCAACAATCTTGTTTTGAACAGGGGATCTTCGATTATAGGTCCCTCTCAGGTATAATCACATATTCAGTTTTTTGTCTACCTTAGAACGCATATGAGCATAATCGAATCACATATATAACTTTTTGTTTGCCTTAGAGCACATATGAGCATGATAGAATCACATAGAATTTTTTGCCTGCCTTAGAGCACATATGAGCATGCTATAATAACATGTAGAGTTTTTTTATTGCCTTAGAGCACATATGAGCATGCTATAATCACATATAGAGTTTTTTTTACTGCCTTAGAGCACATATGAGCATGCTATAATCACATATTCAGTTTTTTGACTGCCTAAGAACACATATGAGCATGATAGAATCACATATAAAGTTTTTTTGACTGCCTTAGAACACATATGAGCATGCTCTAATCACATATTCAGTTTTTTGACTGCCTAAGAACACATATGAGCATGATAGAATCACATATAAAGTTTTTTTGACTGCCTTAGAACACATATGAGCATGATAGAATCACATATAAAGTTTTTTTGACTGCCTAAGAACACATATGAGCATGCTATAATCACATATTCAGTTTTTTGACTGCCTAAGAGCACATATGAGCATGTTATAATCATATATTCAGTTTTTTTACTGCCTTAGCACACATATGAGCATGATAGAATCACATATAGAATTTTTTTATTGCCTTAGAGCACATATGAGCATGCTATAATCACATATAAAGTTTTTTTGCCTGCCTTAGAGCACATATGAGCATGTTATAATCACATATTCAGTTTTTTGACTGCCTAAAAACACATATGAGCATGTTATAATCACATGTTCAGTTTTTTGACTACCTTAAAACACATATGAGCATGCACAAATCACATATAGAGTTTTTTTACTGCCTTAGAACATATATCATTTATGATAGAATTACATATAGATTTTTTTGTTTTGCCTGCCTTAGAGCACATATGAGCATGCTATAATCACATATTCAATTTTTTGACTGCCTTAGCACACATACGAGCATGATTAAATTACATATATAGTTTTTTGCCTGCCTTAAAGCACATCTGAGCATGGTAGAATCACATATAGAGTTTTTCTAGCTGCCTTAGAACACATATGAACATGCTATAATCACATATTCAATTTTTTGACTGCCTTAGCACACATTTGAGCATGATAGAATTATATATATATATATATATATATATATATATATATATATAACTTTTTGTCTGCCTTAGAGCACATATGAGCATGATATAATCACATATAGAGTTTTTTTATTGCCTTAGATCACACATGAGCACATGATAGAATCACATATAGTGTGTAATTTATTTCATTATATTTTGTTTATCAATACTGACTGTTCTTTTCTTGTGTAGGCTGTTAGCGATAATCAGCGTAGTGGAGCTGAAGGGACAGATAAAGACAATGAATAAGAAGACGCACAAAATCTTGGCGATGATTAGAGAACTGTGTTGAAGAAGTTCTATTTTTTTATGTTTCCTAATTGTAATTGTTGAATTGTAAATAATTAAACTTGTTAATTTTAAGGTGGAATGATTAATTGTTGTAGATTCTTGTTATATGAAATTTTTTGTGTGGTTTGTTTTTTATTTACAGGAAATATAAATTGTACCATTCTCGGTATTTAATTTTCAAATAAATTTTTTTTATTTTTTTTTTCGTGTTTGCGACGGAACCATTCGTCGCTATTCATATAAATCTAGCGACGGCATAGCGACAGAAGTAAATCCGTCGCCAAGCCGTGGTCGCCGTTTAGTACCGACGGATTGGCGACGGAATATAGCGCTCGTTAGTCCGTCGCAATTAGCGACGGACCTGGCGACGGAATAAATCATTCGCCAGTTAGCGTCGAAATATTCGTGATGTAAGCATACCGTCGCCTCGTTGTCGCTAATTCATCGCTAACATGCGTAGCGATGGAATGTGGTCGTCGCTAATCTACTGCTTTGTTGTAGTGTGATGACACGAGATCGTTTGCAAAAGCTGGGGCATCATCTTCCCAATATATGTCCCTTATGTGCTATGGACAGTGAAAATGTCGTCCACCTATTCCTAAGGTGCAAGTTCAGTAGAGGAATGTAGTTTCAAGTGCCAGAGATGTTTGGAATAAGATGGTCCTTTACTGGTAATATCAAAGATTGTCTTGTGTGTCATGGTGCAGTGTCTAAATAGTTGGCAAACGCAAAAAGTGGTGTTGGGAATTTTTTTTTCCAGATCCTTGCTTGGTTCACATGAATCTATCGAAATCAAGTCATCTTCAATAGCAAATCACCCAGTATAGCAAGTTATCAGACGGAAGGCCGACTCATTGTGAAAGAACATGTTCTGCATATGCCTTCACAACTCTACGAGTACCACTTATTCTCGATGGCATAGACTATATCAACATGGCTTCCTCCCAGGCCGGGTTGGTTACAAGTCAACCGAAGCAGGTTATATGTTCCCCCCCGAACAGGGCAGTTAGCTACATCTCATGATCGGGGTCCCAAAGAGCACCACGTATGTAAGCATGTGCGTCTCGTATCCCCATGTGCAAAGTTATGTCAACATACACGGGAATACGAGCCCCATGTGCATGAATACGTGGCGCTCATTAGATCCCCCGAACACGGACGTGGGATTCAGTGAATCATCGGGGGCGAACATACACAACCCTCCCCAAGTCAACTGTTGTTGATTATATCTCAACCAATGGCATTTTGGATTCTCTGTCAGTGGTTTATTTTTGGCTAAATATTTCTCAATAAAAACCTCTCTAGAGTGCAACGAGTGGTGTGGATGGTTTCTTAGTGTTTTTGTAATGTGGGTTATCATAAGTTCACAACTGATTATGTGGTAGCCAACTTGAGGAGATCGAAGGTGCTGACCCCTTTGTCCCAGGTTCGACTCTCATCGGATGTGGCAGGTGCTTTTAACTGGTAGGCTCTGTAAGGGTTTGGTTGTTGGTGACCTCACCAGGGGTTCACCTCTTGCAAGGAGGAGAGACCATTAAGTGATCCAATTCTCGGTGAGGGTTTCTTGTCATTAAAAAAAATTACATAATTGAGAGTTCGATGGTCAAGGTCTTTACAATGATGCTTAAACCAATTGAAAAACTATCTCAAGTGAACCAAGGGAAAGTACTCCTAGTGTTTTAGACCGCGGACACCGGCTTAAGTTAGAGTCCGGATTGGGTGCAGTCACATGACACAAAATTTGTGCATTAAGCACCTGATTGCCCTCTGTCAGGCCTTACCCCCACAACTGACAGGCGTGTCCCCAAGATGGAGGGTGATCAGGTGCTTAATCCACAAATATTTGTGCAATCATATTGCACCTGATCTTTTCACCTTAAGTCAGGATCTCCAGTAGTTTTTTTCTCAATCTAAAAAAAAAACTCATTATAGGGTAATTTGTCTCATTTACCAAAAACTTGGTAACTGCCATTTCAAAGAACTGTCTCAAATTGTGTAAAAGAAACACCTTGCATTCCATATTCTTCATGCACAACCACACTCATACAAAACCCAAAAGTACAAAACAAAGATATTCTTCATGCACAACCACACCCATACAAAATACAAAATACAAAACAAAGACCCTTATCATCGCCAACAAAGGGAAAAGTGCACCACGAAAAAGTATACTACAAGTCAACAACCCCTACAAAACCCTAAACACGCAAACAAAAAAACCCTAGAAAACGTCACTTGATTATTTAATTACTCGTGACCTATACTACCTTTAAGTCCCTTCTAACTTCTAACAGACTCTACAGACACACACATGACTACGAAAACCAAAGTCTTTGCTATTCAAAGAAGGTGTGGGCCCTATGCGACATGACAGCTGTCACTTAAAAAGAAAGATTTCATCCTATGGCATATGATAGTGTGCTTAGTCGTCCAATCTGAATGCCCATGCACGGCTACGTACGAACCTAGCCGTCGACATGTATTCGGTTAAACGGTCAGGATCGACCACGATGGGCATCATCATAATAGATCATAAAGACAAATTTTTTATTTGTTTTATCGCGTCAAGTCCTGCTGGCGAGGTAAACTCTAGACTTGATGACGAAGCTGCCGATCTTAAACCCCGGGCTCACCCCGAAGCCCACCACCAGGCCCTGGGGAACCAATCCGTCCTGGAACTTGACCACGCTCTCCATGTAGGCCGGGTGGAACTCCGCCCCCTTGGTGGCCTGAAAGTGCGAGGGCGGGGGGTCGAGCGAGAAGGCCAGCTTGTGCAGCAGCCACACCGCCTTGGCGAGAGCGAGGAACTCGCCGTAGAACTGCGTGCGCGGGTGCCCGCCGTTCACCACCGCCCGCCGCTGCTCGAGGTTGCCGAAGAACGACTCCTCCATCTTGGGGTGGAGGATGGCAAGGAACTTCTTGCAGCAGAACTTGCCAAACTGGCAGTCGGGGAGGATGCCCAGAAGCTCCACGGGGTCCATCGACTGCATGTCGCGGTACTGAGTGAAGCAGTCCCGGCGGTGCTTCTCCGGGTGGATGAGCGATGAGAGGCTGCCGCTCAGGTAGAATGCCTCGTTCTCGAATCCGTTGAAGATCTTCCGGAACACGTACGACTCGATCGCGTGCTTCGCGTGGGTGGGGTGCGGGTACTTGGTGGTGGTGGCGGTGGTAGTGGTGATGGCCGTAGCCCCGCCCTCGATTGAGCGGACGGCAGCGGCGATGTCCCAGTTGGCGGAACGCATGAGCGAGAGGAGGAGCACCGTGAAGGCCTTCGACGCCTCCTTCACCTGGTTCATGCAAGATTCGAAGAGCTCCGGCGTCGGTGCGTGCACCACTGGCCAAGAGAATCATCGTCATCATCATCATAATGAAAGGTAAGAATTTGCATTTGCATTTGCATTTGCATCCATGAACCGAAATCCACCCTACCAAACACCGCCCATTCAGTCCAAGCTTCCGTTTGTTTCACGGTGTGAAAATGGCTGCCTTTCTGCAGCCTCCGTGAAACAAATAGCCTCGCGAAAAGCAATGCGGGACCCATACGCTACCTGTGTAGAAGTGCATTGGGCCAGTGGCTTTTGGCGAGACTTACCATTCCATGGAAAAGGTTTACCCTCCCACCGAGAAGGGTGGGAGAAACCATTTCATATGAAAAAAATGTCTGATAAGCAGTAGTTTTTCTAACTTTGCGCTCCTTTCACAGGAAAGTGGATTCCCTAGAGAGTAGATCCAAGTATTTCGCCTAGTACTTAACTAAGGTAGCGATTGTTTCAAGCCTTTTCCCATGAAAGAAACACTCTTTCTTAGGGAATAGGGCTTTCTCCTACAAAAAGTGAAACAAACATGTACGGGTCAAACCAGATATATGCTGGTTTCAAAACGAAGCCATAAATTAACCGACTAAAGTGTAATTCTTTTGACACGAAAGATGCATTTTCCTGTCAAGAAAGTAATTAAAAACTCAGTCAACCCACATTAGAAAAATCAAACTTTTTATTTTTTTTCTCTGAAAGCAAGCTTTTCATAAAGATTTGGAAGCGTTAGAAACGCATAAAGCCTTAAAAGTTCAAAAAGCTTCTAGCAGCTACTAAAATGTCCAAGGGTCAACCGAGCCTCTAACTGGATCTGGGTATCACCTCTACAAACAAATGTACAAGCTTTAACAGACCCACCACTTGTGTGGGCCCAGGTCCGTAACTGGTTGGATGTAATCGGTTCCTGAGTCCTAACCCGATACATTGACCTCCTAATTAGAAGTGAAGGTCGTTGGACGGTCGACGGTTGAATTCTCAAAAGGCCAAAATCGCTGAACATAATGGTCAAGGTCATCAAGGTTCGCCCAAGGGGGGTTGGCATAGTGGGGTAGGAACCATAACTGCTAAAAGGGCAGTCAAGGTTCGATTCTCATGAGCATCACTTTTCTGCGCAAGCCAATGCTTGGCAGGCCCAGCGCGGCCAGGTCTCTTAAATTTTTGACTTTTTTTAATATATTTTATATTGAGTCTGCCTTAATTACGATCACTGTCCCAGATAGCCGCCACGCTTGAGCTTGCAGATCTTTTAATGCTTTAAAAAAAAACTAAAAAAAACTGGGGCATCTTTTCTCATCCCAGTGGAAGGTCAAAGTCAAAATTGAATCCATCCTAGACCTTGACTCAGAATCTTGGGGGCAAAAAAGTAACTATTTGGTCTAACTATCCACAGTGCACTGCGTAAAGACAGTGGGCCCCACAACCTTCCAATGTCACGTGCAATTCACCATCATCATGGGGAACTTTTATCCCAACCAAAATACCCAAACTACCTCTCAACACGGGGGCAGTCGAAGTTTTTGAAGACTAAACCGACTCGGTTCAACTAAGATTCTGTATCGGTCCAGACAGAACGTATCAGGACAGTCGTTTGGTAGCTTGTAAAATCCGAAGGGAGAGTTTGTTACACTCCTACATAAGAGAAGCCGCTTTGGTTTGAAAGGGTAGCTTTGGAGGGAAAACTGGGGTATGAACCTACTTTGACAAGAAAGCTTTTCCTTTTCTTTTTGACAGAGAAGACTGTGGTTAGGTAGACTCTACCAGTTATACAACTAATACCATTGAGATTCGAACATGCAACTTCCCAACACAGGGTGACACGCACTAACTGCTCCTACCACACAAGCTGAGCCTCCCATTGGGAGAAAGCTTCTTTTCTGCATTTATCATGTGACACCTAATCCTGCCACATTTTTCTCATGGACGTGTGAAGGATAGCTTCTTTCTTAGGAAAAGGGCATGAAACAAACACCTCCTAAAATGTGAGACCCAATTCAACTGCCTTGTGTGTAGGGGTGGCAATCGGGTCGGGTTGGCGGATTGGCGTGTCGGGTCGGTGGGTCAGCATACCTCAACACGAACCCGACCCGTTTATTAAACGGGTCGGTTGTGGCAAACACGAACCCGACCCATTTATTAAACGGGTAACTCGACACGACACGGTTAACCCGTTTAATAAATGGATCGGGTCGGGTAAACGGGTTGGCGGGTTAGCAGGCGGGACGGGTTCGAGTAAACGGGTTGGCCGGCGGGTCGGGGTCGGGTAAATGGGTTGGTGAGCGGGTTGGCGGGTCAGGTTCGGGTAAACAGGTTGACCCATCCACCTAACCCGTTTATTAAATGGGTCAGCCGGGTTGGCACACCCCTAACACCAACCCGACCCATTTAATAAACGGGTTAGGCAGGTCGACCCATTTATGCCACGAACCCGTTTAAGCCAAACCCGAACCCGCCTAAGAAGCGGGTTGGCGGGTCGTGTCAGATTTTGCCACCCCTACCTGTGTGCACCAAGCCTATTCCAGTCAAAGGCAAGTCCCTTCGAGCTGTTTTTGAACGGACTTGACATATTATGTTTAGATCAGATTTGGTTTTGTACTGAATTGGAGTTCCACGTGCACCTTGACAACGCACTCTATGTCAGGTCTTGAGCTCAGTCTGGACGTGAACCCACACACTCAGGTGGACGGAATAATACCGGACAAGTGAACCAAATTCTATTGGAAAAGTTCCCCAATTCTATGAGACACGATGAGGCCAACTGAGAGAGAGAGAGAGAGAGAGAGAGAGAGAGAGAGAGAGAGAGAGACCGGACTTGAGTCTAACCGCTACCAGACTCGACCGATTTGCTCCACACCCGAAGCAGCTTCGAAGAGCTTGCCTTTGATAAGGGTATTTCGGTCATTTAAACTGAAAAGACGCAAACCGTTACCGGTTTTGTGAAAACCATGGCGAAGTACCGTCGCCTCTAGGACGGGACCTCCGATTAATCGGCGATCGGATAGCCGATTCCCAGAAGGAAGCCGCGGACTAGCATTGTTGTCAGTATCTGCTTGAATCGACCGATACGTATCATATCGGCAGAAAATCGTTACCAAATGACCCGGTTTGTATCATTTTAAAATAAATAAAAATTGCTAAAAAACATTTTGTTAATATTTTATGACACGGTTCAGATGCTGGTTGAAAATTGAGCGTTTCGATTCTGATTCAGAGGCGATTATGAATCGGCCAATTCAACTGAATCGTTGGTCCAACGATTCAAGGGTCGATACGAATCTGACAACATTGCCGCCGCGGATAGTAGCAAAAAAAAGAACTGGAGGGAGAGTGAGTTACTTGGGCGTTTACCTTGTCGGAATCGCGCCGAGGACCGCCTGGTTCCCCCCCGCCTGCCGCTGGCCTGCCTGAGCCGCTCCCGGAGGTTCTCCACCTGCTCCTCCTTCTCCTTCACCTCCTTCCTCAGCTCCTCCACCTCCGGATCGTACACCGAGGCCACCTTCTCCGCCGCCGCGGCCGCCGCGGCAGCGGGGCTCCCCCGACGGAACCGGTCCCGGAGCCTCCTGAGTCGCCTAAACTCCGCCACCACGGCAGCGTCCGTTGCTTTCATCTTCTCGGGATCCCACGGGCTGTGCGCGGCCTGGAGGCTCACGTACGCCCTCTTCATGGAGGAGACCGTCTCGAAAACCTCCATCATCAGCACCTCCATCGCCTGCAGCTTCCCTGCCTCCCCGGCCGCCACCATCACCGTCCCCTTCCTTTCTTCCTCCTCCTCCTCCTCCTCGTCCTCGTAGTCGAAGTAGGTCGACCCGTCGTGATCGTCCGGGTACGAGTCGCTCTTCTCCTCCGGTTCGTCCTCGCCCCGGGCGATCGTCTGGATGAGGCACGAACCGGCGACTCGGTGGATCAGATCGGAGAAGTTGGAGGACAACCTGCTCGCCATCCCTTGCTTCTTCTTCTTCGGCTTGATCTCGTCTTCGCTTCTGTTAGAGAGAGAGAGATCAGAGGGGCTTCGTGTTGTCTTTAATTTTTATTCATGGAATTAGTTTCTGGGGTTTTCTTTTGTTTTCTTGTGGTTGGATCCTTTGTTGCCAGATGGAGCATTTAATGCGGGTCACACTTTCCAGACCCTTTTCTTATTTAATTTTATGCAGTTTTTTATGTCGAGAATTAAAGGTATCAATGGGCCTGGTTTACTCGGACCCGATCCGAACCAATCCCTATAAGGTACGACCCAAAGGTCCAATTAATAAATACATCCGGGAATAGTTTGTGAAATTTTATAGTAGGCCCAGACCCGACCCGAGTTTTGATTAAGACCCGCAATTTTTCAATGTGAAAATGATAAAACATATGGTTTTATCATTTATTGGGTCTTAGATGTGACAAAAAACAAAAGAAGAAGAAAATAGTATTTGCTAAGTTGATTGTAAATGTATTTATAATCAGTTGTACATTAAAACGATTTATATAAAGTTTATTTTAGTTTTAAAAATAATAAGACTAGTAACATGTTTTGGCCTGCTTGAGTCCCTGGACGCAAAGTAGAAGCTTTTTTTTTTACCCTACCCCAAATCACCGACAACACATTGGCTGGCCTTTTGTTGATCAAACCCTTGATAGGGATAGCAGTGGACCGGTGCGGAGGCTTGGGACAAGGTCTTCACCCCTACCCCGTCTCAAAATCCTGCCCACAATCCCCACACAAGTTTTGATTTTAACCTCATCCCCGCCTCCATCCTAGTTTTATGTCCTCCATCTCGGGTCCAAATGGGGTGAGGTTGGGCGGGGCGGCGCCCTGTTTCCCCTCGTTCCACTGCCATTCCACTGCCATCCCTAAAGAAAGATCAGGGACGGGGATTGGAGAGGGACGGGGCGGGGAAAAGCATAAGTTCATCCATGCATGGGTTTTGATTTTAACCTTGATCCCTGTTTTATGTCCTCCATCCCCGGTTGAAATATGGGGCAAGGCGGGGCGGGGGGCCGTTTTCTCCCAGTCCACTGCCATCCCTAACCCTTGAGGTTCTCCCTATCCAACGAAGAGTACACTCAACTTTGACCGTGCAGCAAGGGATGCCAGCCATGGATTTCGAACTTGTGACATCTCGTCAACTTGGTGACATTCTAAAGTAGCCCCTACCAAATAAGCCAGACCCTTGTAGCCTGAACGGGACTTCTCATATGGTTTTGAGTTATGACCAAAATATACTTGATTAAGGGTAGGGGTCTCAATGGGTCAGGTTTGGTTCAGACCCAGGTTGAACCAGACTTGGACTAGATTTTCAGGTATGTTATTGGCTCCGGACCCAGGTTTAATCGGGTGCACTATAAGAAAAACCATACCCAAACCCAATAAAAACTACATGAACCAAACATAGACCATACCGGGTAAAACCATATTTGTTATCATTTTTACATTAAAAAATTGCTGGTCTTAATCATAACTCAGGTCGTCCGGGTCTGGTATAAAATTTCACAGACTATACCTGGATTCATGTATTAATCGGATATTCGGGTTTAGACCCAGGACTTAGTCGGGTCTTCTTATTTATCACCATGCTGTAGGGTTTGGTTCCGGTGGGGTCAGGGTAGACCTGGCCCGTTGACACCCCTAATTGCCGGAGATAGTGTGATATGACTATCGATATCACAAATAGAAATTAGTTTATATTTTCATTCTATAATATTCACACGTGGACGAGAAGCCAAAGAAGCACAACCACTCCACTTTAGGGTTAGCCCCACTTTTGGGACATACTGCTTTGTGGGTCCTACCTCCAAGTTTGGAAGCCTAGCTGGTGGACTTATCTTAGAGATGCAAATGGTTAGGATCTTTATCAAGGGGGATTCAGATCTGGTCAGATCCAAAAAACCAAAAATTGTAAAGCCCCCATCCTGGATCCGACCCACTTGCATCTTTAGAGATGAATGCCCACATAAGCGATCCTCCATAGTAGGTCTGCAAACTGGTCCTGCCAAGCTTGACCCAACATCGGCCCATTTTGAAAGAGGGTTTGATTTTGAATCAAGACTCATCGGATCTCCCATAGTTCGATATCTAATGATATGAATCTTTATGTTGCTCGATCCACTAAAAGCTGCTAAGCACAACACAACCTTGTTTCTTTTAGGTCGGTATCCATACTTAAATATATACTATTAGATCTTATCATCTAGATAGGATCTGCTTTGAACTCAAGTCAAAACTCCAACCCGATGATGCTCAACATAGCTTATAAGGCCTTGCTTGAGAGAGGATCCTGTGCAATGTGAGTATGCTGCTGCACCTGATCACCCACCATCTTCGGGGTAAGGACTATCAGTTGTAGGGCTCAACCAGAGTGACAAATATTACGATATTTATGAAAAATCTTGCGATAATATCATGAGAAATTGCCTAAAAGTTTAAAACAATAATTTCTTGCAAGATTCTTAAAATATTGCGAGATTTATGAAAAACATAAATACTGCAATTTAAACATGATATTTATGTTTTAAACGGCTATTTATCATGAAAAAACCATGTATTTTTATTTTTAAATAAATTTTATTAATATTTTTTATAAAAAATATTTTTTATTTGAATTTTTTATTGTTGAGATTTCGCCAAAAAATGTGAGATTTATGAAAAAATTTCAATTTCTTGCGAGTTTTTGAAAAACAAGATTTTGCCAATAAAAAAGGTCGTCACCATGGGCCCAACAACATATGGTGGGTGATTAAGTGCAGCAGCACTTAAAGGGCACGTTTGGAAGAGAGAAAAACTCTCATGGAAAAAGAAACTTTTGCCTGTGAGAGTTTATGAGGTTTGGTTCATCTTGTTCTTATTGGTCCGGGCATGTTTTTTGTTATAATGAATCTAATTAGACTCAGGTTTGAACCCGATACCATACCCAAAAATCTGATCCAAGTTTGGCTCTACCACTGCGGCTAGGTCTGAGATCCTACGGTTTCTATGTGTAAATATAAAACAAATTAAAGTTTTTGTGAAATTAGTGAAATATGTTAAATAATTATATTTTATTTTGACTGTCCTTTTAATAAAACGATAAATTTCCGTCAAATTAAAAACAACTAGGGTTAGGGTCGACCTGATGTACGCCTTCAAGGCGAGTGGGAGTGATCTCGTGGACGGAACGGCGTACATGTGGGGTTTCATCACCGTCAGCTCCGTGCTCTCCTTATCCATCTCCTTCTTCTCCCTGCAAAAAAAAAACGAGATGAACGGGCAGACTCCGTTAGTCAGAAACCCTAACGGCCCGCCGTTAGTCCTTACGGAACGGACATGGACGGGGTTCTCGAGCTAAACCTGTACGGACGCATATTCCCGAAACGGACGCACATGTTGGGCATCATCGTTTCCCCCCTTGTCGGAACGCGCTTCGCTCGAATCGCAGAGAATAATGGTCGATCTCAGCCGATTACTCGTTGGGCCGAACGGCACGAGTTTTCTGAAAACGAAACAGAAAACAGAGGCCGAGACGGGTGAGAATCAGAAATCTATAGTGACAAAAGTTAAAAAACGGCAAAATATCGGCAGACAAAAACTCACGAGAAAAAGTTTTTTTTTGTTTTTTTGAAAAACTTGCATTTGGGAAAATATCGGTAATAAAAATTAAATTAGAAATATAAACACAGTTATTTTACGATAAATAGTCTATGAAACATGAATATTGTGTTTTATATATATATATATATATATTTACATGAAGAAACAACTTCCAAGGTTTTGCCTGCGGTGCTTACCGTCGCTGTCCCGCCAGGCAGCGTAAAACTATGTGGGCTTACCCCTTAACCCTAAAGGAGCCACCACGCTCAGGCTTGCGCAAGAGGTGATGCTCGTAGGATTTGAACCTAGACCACTTACCTAGCTGCTTAGGTCCCATCCCACTACGTCAAACCCCTTTGTGGCAGATCAATATTCGTTTAAAACACAATGTTTTAATTTCTACAAAAAAAAATCATGATATTTTACCAACAGGATCTCCGCTTGTCTGGTAGGAGCAGCTAGGGTACGTCACCTTGCGTTGGGACGTTGCAGGTTCAAAAGCCAATGGTATAGTTGTATAATTGGTAGGTAGGGGTGGCAAAATCTGACATGACCCGCCAACCCGCTTCTTAGCCGGGTTTGGCTTAAACAGGTTCGTGTCGTAAACGGGTTGACCCGCCTAACCCGTTTATTAAACGGGTCGGGTTCGTGTTAGGGGTATGCCAACCCACCAACCCGGCTGACCCGTTTAATAAACGGGTTAGGTGGATGGATCAACCCATTTACCCAAACCCAACCCAATGACCCATTTACCCGCCCACCAACCCGTTTACTCGAACCCAACCCGCCAACTCGCCCGCCAAACCGTTTACCCGACCTGACCCGTTTATAAAACGGGTTAACCGTGTCGTGTTGGGTTACCCGTTTAATAAATGGGTCGGGTTCGTGTTTGCCACAACTGACCCATTTAATAAACGGGTCGGGTTTGTGTTGAGGTATGATGACCTGCCAACTTGCCAACCCGACCCACCAACCCGACCCTATTGCCACCCCTACTGGTAGGGGTCTGCCTAACCCCAGCTTGCCTTTCAAAAAAAAACAAGTCTTTGTTATAGTCATGATTTTTTGAAAATATCAGAGGAATTAAGTTTAAAACTTTCAGTAATTTCTCGCTATATTTGTCACACTGCAGAAATCTAAAGGAATATTGGATCGAATCTTATCCAATATAGGACCCAAATCTGACTCCTATTAATTGGGTTCAGCAAAGGAAATCAAGTTGGGCTAAAAATTGGATTCACATTATGGTTAGGCTTTTAGTACTGAATCCAATGGATGTCTGATTTCGATGTCAAATTTTGAGAAGATGCATAGACAGGTCTGGTACTACCCTTTCTCAATCCGAGTCCCAATCCAGTTAGTCAGATCTGGTACAGTGCTACATCTGATCCGAACCCAAGCCGTTTACATCTCTAGTGTTTAAACTCAAGTGGGTAGTGATTATGTGGAGCCTTTAACTGATTTTGTGCAAGCATGAACCTCAAAGACGTAACGGTGAGTTGCACTCAAAGGTAGGGATCCAAATGGGTTGGATCCAGGATGGAGGTTTTGTAATTTTTGGGTGTAACGGATCTGACTCTGACTCTCATGTATTTAGCTGTCCCAAATCCGAACAATTTGCATCCCTTCTCAAAGGCCACAAGTGACTGTGAGGCTGGGTAATGTGCAAATGTTTTGGATCTCAAAATTGATGATTGAATTGAATTTGGCCCGGGATTTGTTTGCCAAATCCATGCTTTTTGCAAACAAGGGATCTCTAGGTATATTTTTTAAGGATCCAAAATCTTGCTTTTACAAAAAAAAATTTATTTTGGCATGAGTTCTTCACCAGATCCAAACATCAGATCTAAGATCCAAGGTAATCAAAGGCACCTGCATGGTTTTGAAAGGATTTGGGCCACTTATCTAAAAACTAGATGGAGTTGGTCTTGCCTATCATTGTTTTGGATCAACAATCCGAAGCCCTTCATTAGAACCGTTGTTGGTAGAATCGGCTTTTGAACCGAATATTTTTTCCAAATTCAGAAAATTAGTTTGAATCGAATTGTTTTAATTGGTTTATTTAAAAACATCGATTTTAATTAAAAATATAAAACCATAAAGATCTAAGAAAACAGAAAAAATATTTTAAAAATACAGAAACAAAGTAAAGATAGCTTGGAGGTTAGTTCAAATTCTAAAATATGCATTTAAAAAATCAAAAAATATAACAACAAACAAATATCATAATTATCACAAAATATTAAGAATGAAAACAGAAAACCGATTTTAGGCTGATTTTCAATAAATCTGTCAGGTGCCGATTCAAATTGGCTGATTCAGGACGATTAACATGGACTAGAACTATTTCAAAAGGAGCACCAAGTTTGGGAACAGAAGGGGGACTTAAGAACTCAAAGTTCTCTCCCTCTCTCTCTCTCTCTCTATATATATATATATATATATATATATATATATATATATATATATATATGTATAAAAGAAATTAAAGTTTTTCGCTATTGGGTTTAGAACCCTAAAAGGTGTCAAACATTATCCCTTTGTAACATATATTATTTAAATGTTTTTATACATAAATATATGCTCATTATTCAATATCTTCGATGATAAATAAACAAACCAAGCTTTAAACTCCAAGTTATTATAAAAAATAAAAAACATTTGAAAATAAATATAAAAATTACAAAAAAATACACTTGCCAAGTCATGTATGTGTCACTTATGTTTTTCTGAATTTATAACCCGAAGAAACCATACCCAACATGAAGATATGATCGCGCTGGCTCAGCCTGCCATACCTACAGTCGTCGTCGTGCCAGCAACGTAAAACTCAGAGACTAGGACCCCTATCCCATGGGCCAATGCTTCACATGGGGCGGGGTGGGGATATTGCGGGGAAAAGTGGTCGGGACGGGGATGAGGCGGGGATCGTGGCGGGGCGGGGATGAGTGCACGTCCATCCCCGCCTCCACCCCCGGACGGGAATGGATTTTAACCTTCATCCCCGCCTCCATCCCCGTTTCTTACCCTTCATCCCCGGTCCAAACGGGGCAAGGCGGGGCGGGCCCCCGCTTTCCCCCGGTCCACTGCCATCCCTAATTATGGCCCACTTATGTAGAGCACCGAAATTGTCTGCTTGTTTGTGAATATGCTCAAATTAAACCGGGAACTTGTTTCTAAACATTCTTGAGAAAGTGGCTTATGAAACATTTTCCTATAGATGTAAGGTGGGAAAATTTTTCATAAGAAAAAATTGTCACTCGTGCACAGAGACGGACTAACAATAGAACTGGGGAGCCTAGGCCCCCAAGAACTTAAAACTTATATTGGAGCCTTTATTTGACTGCTCTCAACATAGAAAAAAAAATTTCTGCCCCCGCCCCCCCCCCCCCCCCCCCCTGAAAAACAAAATTTCTGGCCTCCCTAAGAAAAAAAAATGGTTTATGTTTGGGCCCCTCAATAAAAGTTTCTGGGTCTGTTCCTGCTCGTGCATGTTTGAGCCATCTGGCCCCTGAAAAACAAAATTTCTGGCCTCCCTAAGAAAAAAAAATTGCTTTATGTTTGGGCCCCTCAATAAAAGTTTCTGGGTCTGTTCCTGCTCGTGCGTGTTTGAGCCATCTGGCCGTGGGAAAAATGATTTTTCAATGTAGAAATATCAAAATTACGTATGAAAGATCATGTTTTTCTAGGTGAGAAATGTTTGGTAGGGTTTGGCAAACATATTCCTATTAGAAAGGACCAAGATGAAGTGCAATGAGTACACGCATGCTGTTGCCCAAAGAAGAGCACAATTGCTTAGCTTTTTTGTGGTCCTTGCGGTTCACAAATCATAATTTTTCACTGTAAGGAAAAAGCTCTTATAAAGTTAAAAAATATATTTTTGCAAAACCTCTATAGAAAATATAGCATATATAAATTTAAAAAAAATAGAAGAAAATAAGTAAGTACACAAATACAAAATATACAAAACTAACCATGACTTTTTTCTTGATTTTAACCGTTTCTTACAATATCATGATATTTGTGGCTATGTTGGCAAACACAACCAGGGAACAGCCGTTTTTCCTTTCCATGGGAAATTGGAACATAAATCAGAGATTCCTTTTCCAATGTATCAAACAATCACAATTTAAGTCAACTCCCTAGGGGGTGAAAGGTAAGCCCTCAGAGTTTTATGCTAATAGGGCAGCAATGGAAAGTACAACAAGCAGAGTCACTGTGATTAGGTCTCTGATCTTGAGGGCAGTTTTTTTCATGTAATAAATCGAAAAAAGTAACTCAAGCTAACCGAGTTGTACATTGATGAAGTAGTTCGCTTGCATGGTTTTCTGTGATCTATTGTGTCAGATCCTGACCTTCATTTTACCTCTTAATTTTGAAAGTAGTTGAAGATTTCGCTTAAGTTTAGCACAATATTTCTTCTTTAGACGAATGATCAGTCAGAGAGAACTATCCAAACTTTAGAGGATATGCTATGTGATTGGGTTTTAGAATTAGAATAGTCCGAAGAATGAAACAAGCATGTTGCACTTGGAGAGTAGGGAGCCTTTTCTAAACAAGTCTTGGGCCACCAAGAGAGAACCGAGCTAGAGGCTCAATAACAGACCCAGTCCTGTTCAATTTTTCCAAGTTTTCAAGCCCACAAGGGCTATACACACCTGGCTAGGTGGGTTCACTTAAGGCATTCAAGTTGAAAGATGTTGCGGGTTCATTAGCGAGTGGTTCCGGTGGTGGGGTTTTCATGGAAGAGAGCTCCACGGTAAAAGCTACTGTACATGGAGCTCATACAGATGCTCCCGTGAGGAAAAAGACATTAAAACAGAAATCACATAAAAACTAAACCTAAAAGTACTTCTCATCTGTTTAAACACACAAGGAACTCTCATTCAACAACACCAAAAAAACACTACTGGTTAACTTAATTCCATAATCTTCAATCCTCAAAATTTACTATGGAAAACGTATTAGCATATAAAAATCTGTATTCTATTATCCGGCAAATCGAAAGAAAATTAAGAAATTAAAGAGTTCTTACAAAGTGAAGCTCGATTCTCAATTTTGAAGAGTGCGCAATGCAACAAGTCTGAGATTCAAAAGGCTTTCTCGCCAGTGAGAACCACCGGTACCAATGCAACCTTCATTGTTTTAAAACGAATCTTTGCGACAAGAGGCTGAGTTTCAATGAAGAAAACCACTCAAATTTATAGAAATGGCAATGCACTGTATCGAGTTATGGACAACCAGCTCAACCAAGTGGGGGAATCGATACGTGTATGGAAGGACACTGCTTTCACTGGCGGCCCCCCTTTCCCCTTCATTTCTTGGTCTAGTGAAGTTTGTTGCTTTCCTATTGTTCTCTTCCAATCAATGGGAAAATCATTGGGGAGATATGCAGAAGGATGCCAAGGGCTAAAAGGTCATAAAGCAAGACCACAAAACACCAAATAAAAACAATGTACCTTCAAAGTAGGTCTGGTAAACAAGCCCAGCTGCTAGTGGATTGGCCATGCTCATAGTAAAGAGCTCGTTCAAACTCGTAAAATAAGCTCGTCGATAAGCTCATTAGGTAGTACGAAATATATTTTAAATATATTTTATACTTACTATTTTGTTATACCATTTCTTCCAGCTCTAAACCAATATATTTTTTCTACAAACAAGTTAGCTCGAACTTAGCTCGTTTAACTCGGGTAGGGATGGCAGTGGGGCGGGGCGGGGGACAAGGTTTCCACCCCCGCCCCGCCTCAAAATTTTATCCTCCACCCCCGCCCCGCCTCCGCGGCGGGGATGGATTTTATCCTCCACCCCCGCCTTCATCCCCGTTTCATGTCCTCCACCCCCGCCCCGTCCCCGTCCCCGTCCCCGCCCCGTCCCCGTCCCCGCCCCGCCCCCGCCCCGTCCCCGTCCCGACCCCGCCCCCGTCCCCGACCCCGCGGGATGAGCGTGCTCGTCACCGGCGCCGCTGGCTTTGTCGGCACCCACGTCTCGCTCGCCCTCCGGAAGCGCGGTGACGGTGTCGTCGGCCTCGACAACTTCAACGACTACTACGACCCCTCGCTCAAGAAGGCCCGCCGTCGAATCCTCGGCGACCACGGCGTCTTCGTCATCGCCGGTGACATCAACGACGCCCGGCTCCTGGCCAAGCTCTTCGACCTCGTCGCCTTCACCCACGTGATGCACCTCGCCGCCCAGGCCGGAGTCCGGTACGCTATCGAGAACCCGGCGTCCTACGTGCACAGTAACGTCGCCCGGCTCTAGGGTTAGGAAATTAGGGAAGGGAGTTAGGGTTAGTAAACAGTTCATCTGAGTTGGGGGCGGGGATGGGGCAGGGCCGGGACGGGGATGGGCCGGGGGCGGGGCGGGGATGGGCCGGGGCGGGGCCGGGGCGGGGATGGGGCGGGGCGGGGCGGGGCGGGGGAACGTGCCAGTCCATCCCCGCCTCCACCCCCGGACGGGGATGGATTTTAACCTTCATCCCCGCCTCCATCCCCGTTTCATACCCTTCATCCCCGGTCCAAACGGGGCGAGGCGGGGCGGGGCCCCGCTTTCCCCCGGTCCACTGCCATCCCTAAACTCGGGTTGATTATGAGCCAAGTTTGAGCACTTTATCCTGGGTCTCATTCAGCTCATTTACCAGCTCTACGTTTTTTTTACCACCTACCAGCCCTACTTGAAAGGTACCATTTTGCTGTGAAGTTTGATAGTGCCAAGAATGCCCATGCACATTGCATAGTATTAACAATAATGCCCTGTGGAATGTTGGGAGGACTGGATGTCACATGGACACCATAAAAAGAACATGGGACACGCCATGTGTAAATTTTCATTAACGGAATATACAATGGGGCACGACACAAGGGTATACTGGAGTAGCTAGATATCATTTATGCATTAGTAACAAGGACCTGATATCACATGGACGCCACAAAGAAAGCGTGGGACACGCCATTGATGGGACATGAGAATAGTATGAGATGGGGGTTAAGTTGGAGTTGTGACATTGACTCTCAATCTCAACCTACTTGGCCATGTCTTGTAGACCAGACTGTCCGTGTCTTGTAAAGGACTTTCATAAGCTTGTTTTTAGGGCATCTGCGTTCAACTGAACCATAGAGGCAAATCACATGTAGCAGAGAGGCTAGGGCTTGGCTTGGTGTACGAGGGTAATAGTATTATCGAAATCATGAAGGCTTGGAAAACTCCACTAAGGGGAATATCAACTTGGCTGACCTTGGCCGACCTCAAGCACAGACTTTGCAACTTTGCAAGCCTAGGTTATGGACTCAATTATATATATATATATATATATATATATATATATATATATATATATATATATATATATATATAGAGAGAGAGAGAGAGAGAGAGAGAGAGAGCAAAACATCCTCTTTTCTCGTTCTGCCCTGTTGGACCCTATAGTTTGAAGTGTTTTATGATAGATTTGAGCCATTATAAGTGTTTGGCATGCTCAATTTAGTGGGAATTGACTCTTGGATCATTTTTTTGACGAAAAAATATATTTTATGATCCGGAAAAATTGATGCCTTCATAGCCATTGATTTTTGGATCATCGAAAAAACTTGTATACATGTTAGATTTCGGTGATCCAAAAGTCGGTTCCCACTAAACAAAACCTATAGATCACATCTACAATGTTAGATGTGAGAAAAGATGCTATAAACTACATTTTTAAAGAGGCTTAATGTGGCAGAACCAACACACACACACACACACATATATATATATATATATATATATACCCAAAAAGAGATACACACTAACGAAGGTAAGGAACTAATGAGCTAGAAACCATAAGTGCAAGTTGTATCAACTCAATCTAACTACGTAGATATATTCAACATGATTTGCTTGCTTATAAAAATATGATTTCTTGAGTTATAAAATTTTGACACATTGTGGGTCATTGATTTTTGGACCCCATTAAAAACTTAACTACTTACCATAATCGCATGATTCAAATCATGTTTCTTACTAAACAAACAATTTAGATTGCATCATTAACATTTGATGTACAACAAATTATGACATTTTGAAGAAAAAAAGTGATTTCTACTCATTACACTACAAGAAAAACTCTAATTAGCGACAAAAATTTATGATGGACAAGTTAACTGAAGAGAGCCATTACTATCAATCAGATGATATTTATGACCTCTCTTATGGTCACAATGTCGCGTATAGTATATATGTCATATCTCCATTGGTCAATGGAAGAATGCGATTCAAATGATATACCAAGTGGATGGGCACCCGATGAAGATGAAGAAGATGACGAAGAGGAGGAGGAGGACGAAGAAGAATATGAAAGTCAAACAAGTGATGAGAAAAAATTCTCGAGCTAGTGAAATACATCTTGTAATGCATACCTCTATTTGATGTGAATGATTTGAATGTATTGAAAAGTATTGCAATGACTTGAATGATTTGAATGTATTACAATGTTTGAATGTATTGCATGAAATTAATTTTGATTTGATGATATATCTTCGATAGGTTTAGAGTTATGATTTGAATGCATTGAAATGTATTGCAATGACTTGAATGATTTGAATTTATTGCAATGTTTGAATGTATTGCATGAAGTTAATTTTGATTTGATTATGTATCTTCGATAGGTATAGAGTTATGATTTGAATATATTAAAATGTATTGCAATGACTTAATGATTTGAATATATTGCAATATTTGAATGTCTTGCATGAAGTTATTTTTTATTTGATTATATATCCATGATGATATAGGGTTATGTAAATAATCAAATTGTATTGCAAGTTAAGGATATGTTATCCATGATTAGCAAGTGATGTCATATCTTATGTTTTAATGTATTGCAATATTTGATATGAATGATTTGAATGTATTGAAATGTATTACAATGATTTGAAGGTATTATAATGTTTGAATGTATTGCATGACATTTTTTATTTGTTAGAATATGGTTCGTGGAGGTTACAGTGGTCAAGCATCAAGTGGTAGTCAGTCTCAACCTTCATCTTCACGGGCTACTTCGATAGGTATATCATTTAACTAATTGTATACTTGATTAGTTTAAATACGCATTGTGTGAATTTTGTAACTCATTTTTCTATAGATGATGTTTTGCCTGCACATGACCCACCTACACCAGTTGTTCATATAAGTCACGCGACAACGCTGGATGCAGGGTCTTCTCAGTCCGACACACGATGACTCATTCAAATAGTGTATATCGATAATCGACTGTAAGTATTTCATTTTCACTTATCTTATACTTATCTTATAAATACTGTATATTGATAGTTAATGTGTATCAATTCATGTGCAGTGCAAGGTTCAAACCATAAGAGGTAATACGAGAGATTAGGCATTCACTAGTTCAACATCTACCAGGACCAGTCACTCAATAAAAAGAGTACCCAAATGAGGTATTGGGCAGATTATGGTCCTCATTCATGGTATATAATCGTTTCTCATAGTTAATGTATTTTATATTTAATTTTTTATTATAGTCATGTCTACTAACTTTCTAAAATTATTTGTAGGCTTTGAATCGCTTTGCGACTACGATGGAGGAGCATGATGCGAGGAAGGTGTGACAGAAAGTGGCTGTCAGTCGATTTGCAGATATGTTGCACAATATGAAGACTACAGCAAGAAAAGCATATGGCAGGATAGATGTTCCACTTCAGTAGAAGTGTCATGACCCTCCTACTATCAGGTCAGATGTTTGGGATGCAATGTGCGACAAGTGGGCATGGCATGAATTTCAAAACCGCTCAATGAAGACTGCACAAAACCGAGCAAAGATGCCCGATGCCCATCTACACGCACGTGGATTTAGGACTTTTAGGAGCCACCTGAAGAAAATGGTAACCCATCAATATATATTATCAATTTTACAAGTATTGTTGCATACCTGTTAAATAATTTTTTTATCGTTTAACTTCGCAGGAAGCAAAAAAATAAGGCATTGTGTCATACAAGGATGTGTTTGTTGAAACACATAAATGTAATAAACATTGTAATATATAAGTTATCATAAACATTGTAATTCTTACACTACAAGAAACCTGTGGATTAGCGATGACCTAAATCCGTCGCTAAACAGTTTAGCGACGGATTAGCATCGGATTAGAGACGGATAGCTTCTATCACGAATTTTTCGATGCTAATTAGCGATGAAATATATCTGTCGTCAGTTTCATCGCAAAGTAGCGATGGAATATATTTGTCGTCAGTTTCGTCGCTAAGTTACGATGAAATAACGAATGCCAACATCCATTGCAAGGCCATCGTTACTATACAGTGATTTTGGTGTTACGACGGATTTATAGTCATTGCTAATCCGTCGCTACATTCAACGCTAATAGTAATTAGTGATTGATATATTCGTCGCTAATCCATCGCAAACAAGAAAAAAAATGTAAAAATTATTTGAAAATTAAAAATCGATAAAAAATTCTTGTGATACAATTTATATTTCCTATGAATAAAAAATAAAGTACATATCAAAATACATATAAAAGGAAACTAAAACAATTAATCAATCCACTCTAAAATTTGCAAGTTCTAATTATTTTATAATTCAACATTTATATTTTTGAAACAAAAAGAAGGTAGAACAAATTCAACACATGAATCTAATCATCGCCAAGATTTTGTGTGTTCTCTTGTTCATTGTCTTGATCTATCCCTTCAACTCTACTACGTTGATTATCGCCAGCAACCTACACAAGAAAAGAAAGGTCAATATTGATAAACAAAATATACTAAAATAAATTATACTCTATATGTGATTCTATTATGCTCATATGTGTTCTAAGACAGTAAAAAAATTATATATATGATTCTATCATGCTCATATGTGTTTTAAGGTAGTAAAAAAACCCTATATGTGATTCTATCATGCTCATATGTGTTCTTAAGGCAGTAAAAAAACTTATATGTGATTCAATCATGCTCATATATGCTCTAAGGTAGTAAAAAATATATATATGTGATTCTACCATGCTCATATGTGTTCTAAGGGAGTAAAAAAACTTTATATGTGATTCAATCATGCTCATATATGTTCTAAAGACTGTAAAAAAACTATTTTTGTGATTCTATCATACTCATATATATGTGCTCTAAGGCAGTAAAAAACTGTATATGTGATTATATCATGCTCATATGTGTTCTAAGGCAGGCAAAAAACTGTATATGTGATTATATCATGCTCATATGTGTTCTAAGGTTGTTAAAAAACTTTATATGTGATTCAATCATGCTCATATGTGTTCTAAAGGCAGTAAAAAAACTTTATATGTGATTCTACTATGCTCATATGTGCTCTAAGGCAGTAAAAAAAACTATATATGTGATTCTACCATGCTCATATGTGTTCTAAGGCAGTAAAAAAACTTTATATGTGATTCTGTCATGCTCATATGTGTTTTAAGGTAGGCAAAAAACTGTATATATGATTATATCATGCTCATATGTGTTCTAAGACAGTAAAAAAAACTTTGTATGTGATTCTATCATGCTCATATGTGCTCTAAGGCAGTAAAAAAACTTTATATGTGATTCTATCATGCTCATATGTGTTCTAAGGTAGGCAAAAAAACTTTATATGTGATTCTATCATGCTCATATGTGCTTTAAGGTAGTAAAAAAACTTTACATGTGATTCTATCATGCTCATATGTGTTCTAAGGTAGGCAAAAAACTGTATATATGATTATATCATGCTCATATGTGTTCTAAGGCAGTCAAAAAAACTGTACATGTGATTCTATCATGCTCATATGTGCTCTAAGGCAGTCAAAAAACTATATATGTGATTCTATCATGCTCATATGTGTTCTAAGGCAGGCAAAAAATTGTATATGTGATTCTATCATGCTCATATGTATTCTAAGACAGTCAAAAAAACTGTATATGTGATTCTATCATGCTCATATGTGCTCTAAGGCAGTCAAAAAACCGTGTATGTGATTCTATCATGCTCATATATGTTCTAAGGCAGACACAAAATTGTATATGTGATTATATCATGCTCATATGTGCTCTAAGGCAGTCAAAAAAACTGTATATATGATTCTACCATGCTCATATGTGCTCTAAGGCAGTCAAAAAACTGTATATGTGATTCTACCATGCTCATATGTGTTCTAAGGCAGTAAAAAAATTGTATAAGTGATTCTATCCTGCTCATATGTGCAGTGAATCAACTATCCCGCCAGATGTTTTTCTTGCTGCAATCTTCATATTGTAGAGCATGCCTGCAAATAGATTGACAGCCACCTTCTGCCACACCTTCCTTGTATCATGTTTCTCCATCATAGTCGCGAAGCAATTCAAAGCCTACAAATATTTTTAAAAAGTTAGTAGACATGACTATATCAAATAATTAAATATGAAACACATTAACTATGACAAACAACTGTATACCATGAATGAGGACCATAATCTGTCTATCACCTCTTTTGAATACTCTTTCCATTGAGCGATCGGTCCTGGTAGATGTTGAAGTAGTGAATTCCTAATATCGCGTACTACTTCTTGTGGCTCGAATCTTATGATACACATGAATTGGTACATAGTAAATATCAATATACAATATTTATAAGATATGCAATAAGTGAAAATGAAATACTTACGGTCGATTATCGATATAGACTATTTGAATGAGTCTTCTTATGCCAGACTAAGAAGACCTTGCATCCTGTGTTGGTGCCTGACTTGTATGATCAACTAGTGTAGGTGGGTCAAGTATAGGCGAAACATCATCTGTAAAAAAATAAGTTAGAAATTCTCAGAATACGCATTTCAACTAATCAAGCATCTAATTAGTAAAATGATATACCTATCAAAAGAGCCCATAAAGATAAAGGCTAACACTGACTACTACTTTATGAACGACCACTGTAAACTCCACGAACCATAATCAAACAAATAAAAAATGTCATGCAATAAATTCAAATTGTTTCAAATCATTCACATCAAGTATTTTAATGCATTCAAATAATTCAAATCAAGTATTACAATACATTCAAATCATTGGAATACCTATACATTATTCAAATCATTGCAATACATTTCAATACATTCAAATCAAGTATTGCAATATATTTAAATCATTGGAATACCTGCAAATCATTCAAATCATTGCAATACATTTTATTACATTCAAATAATTCAAATCAAGTATTGCAATACATTCAAATCATTGAAATACCTGCAAATCATTCAAATCATTGCAATATATGATGTCATATAATCACAAGAATTATGATACATGTATTGATAACTTAATATTTTCATGTGCAAACTATTCATAACACGATACATTCATTTGAAGCATGCTTTCTTTATATAATTTTACATGTAAGTCATAATCAAATTGAAAGTAAGTACATGTAAGCATGGATAAAATCACTTCAAACATTGCAATACATCGAAAACATTCATATCAAGAAAATGTCAAACATGTACCTACAACAAACACACTTTAATATCCTGCTAACTACTACTATGCCTAGCATGGAATTCGTAATCCAAAAATAAGAACACTTCTATTCTCATACATTAAAATCATGCTCAGCATGATCTCCAAACTCCAACAAAGTAGTGCTAGATATCAACAACTAAGTGAGTGTGTGAACAGTAAAGTATTGCATCCAACAAATTAAATAACATGTGATGAGTTTGCATCACTTACCACGGGTATTTACCCGATTTGCAGTATTTTTATCACTTACTTACCATGAGTGGCGGGGCACAAGCGGGATCCATTGAGAAATCTGCAAGAGACACAGTGTTAAAATGAAGTCACCCTCTATCGAAAGGAAAAAAATTAGAATAAATATCAAAGTCGGACAGGATTCTGGCGAGGCGGAATGCCTTGTAGGCGTCGACCGCCTTTTCGTTCGGCCCAACAGGTTTTCGAGTTCGGTTGGCCAGTCAGTAGGCCAGCGATATACGACAACAACATGAGGTCTCCGGGGGCAGTGATCGTCCCCCGGAGCGGCAGGCACAGAGCGATGTCGTGGTTCAAGAACCCGACAATCATCGGGCGCCCTCCTGCCCCTTCGCCCTCTCTGCCAAAAAAAAAACGAGGCAGGAGGAGCGCCCCCCTGCCGAAAAAAAAATAAGGCAAGGGGGTGACTTCGTGCCCGAATAAAAAAATAAGGCAGGGGGGCGACCCCGTGCACGAATAAAAAAATAAGGCAAGGGGGGCAACCCCCTGCCAGAAAAAAAAGGCAAGGGGTCCCGCCCTAGCTAGAGAAAAAAAAGAGAAAGGGCGATGACCCCTTGTTTGAATAAAAAATGAGGTAGGGGGGGCGACTCCTTGCCGGAAAAAAAAATAAGGCAGAGGGTTCCCCCCCCCTACCGAAAAAAAAAATGAGGCAGGGGGGTGACCCCCTTCTCGAATAAAAAAATGAGGCAGTGGGGGCGACCCCCTGCCAAAAACAAAATGAGACAGGGGGTCGCCCCCCCCCCCCCCTGCCGGAAAAAAAGAGAGGCAAGGAGGCAACCCCACCTGCCGGAAATAAAGAACGAGGCAGAGGGGCGACCCTCTGCTGAAAAAAAAATGACCCATTTACCTGGGAGACGTCAGGCGGGGGGTGATGGGCCGGGGGTGGGACAGGCGGCGACGGGCAGCAAAACGGGGGGCGATGGGCCGGAGGAGGGACGGGCGGCAGAACAGGGGGCGATGGGTCGGGGGAGGGACGGGCGGTGGACCGGGGAGCGACGAGTGACAGGCCAAAGAGTGCATCGGGCGGGAGAGGGCGGCGGTCGGGGGAGTGCATCGAGCGGGAGAGATGAAACAAGAAAGAGAAAAAAGAGTTCTAATTAGGGATTTACCGGAAACTTAGCGATGGATTTGGCGACGACCTACTTCCATCGCAAATTTATATGACCAGTTAGCGACGGAATATTTCTGTCGCTATGTAGCGAAGAAAAAACCTTTGTCGCCAAATCCGTCTCTAAATGTCGTGGGTATTGCGACAAAAACCTGACGTTGCTAAGCCGTCGCTAATTAGCGACAAAAGTTTTTTCATCGCTATTTTCATAAATATTATGGATTTTAGTGACAGATTTGTTTCTCTCGTTAATCCGCCCCAAAGTTGTGACGAAAAAAAATTATCTCAAACTTTCGTCGCTAATGGCCATTTTTTTTGAAGTGTTAATTATTAATCCATATTATAATCATTACTTTATAAGAATCATATGAGCAACAGATGATAGAGCGATATGACGATGACTCCACTCAGCTTCCGCCTTTTGATCTTAGAGCATGGGTGACTGCAACCGGTGAACCTAAAAAGGGTTGTGTGTTCAAGTTTGAGAGTAATATGAACACCTCACCAGTCGTTGCCTCATCCAGTCACGACTCTCAGACTTCTCCTGTCAGCATCAGCTCTAAGCATCCGACTGACCCTCCTAATTCTTGGGATGGTTTCCGCCAGCTTGTTAAGGACATAATGTGTGATAATTTACATGAAGCAATTTCTAATGTTGTCCGTAATGAGTTTTGCAGCCTTTTTCGGGACAAGGGAACTTCGTTTGCAGGTGCCTCTTAGGTATGAAAGTTTCATGTGATTTGTTTCATGTTGTTAGATTTCAAGCTAGTATATGCATGATTAGAACACATATTTGCATGATTGAATCATTATGAATTTTTTATGTCAGCCTATGAACACATCTGAATTTTGTTAATATCCTTTACTTTATTGCTAGCTAGATTATGTGTAATTCACTTATGTTACTTTGATTGCCTTAACTTAGGTGCATTGCATATAATTTATTTCATTATATTTTGTTTATCAATATTAATCTTTCTTTTCTCTTGTAGGATGTTGGAGATAATCAGCGTAAAGGAGCTGAAGGGGCAGATCGAGACAATGAAGAAGATGGTGCACAAAATCTTGGCGATGATTAGATTCATGTGTTGAATTTGTTGTACCTTCTTGTTGTTTCAAAAGAAAATCTTTGTAAATGTTCACTTGTAAATAATTAGAACTTGGCGAGGACTATAGTGGATCGATAAATTGTTTTAGTTATTTTTTATATGTATTTTTATGTGTACTTTATTTTTTATACACAAGAAATATAAATTGTATCACGAGAATTTTTTCTCGATATTTATGTTTTAAACAAATTTTTTTAAATTTTTTTTTATTGTTTGCAATGGATTAGCGATGGATATTATCCGTCGCTATTTAGTATCGACATATAATTTAGCAACGGATTAGGGATAAATATTTATTCATCACAAAAGTGAATCGGCCAATATTTTAGTGATGAATTTTAATCCATCGCTAAACCAAATCTCTGCATATTAACGACGGCTTTGCGATGAATCATGACATTCACTAATTCATCGTAAATTAGCGACAGAACTTGCGACAGATAGTTTCCATCTCTAATTAGTGACTAAAATTTTGTGATGAAAGTTATCCGTCGCTAAACTGTTTAGCGATGGATTGGTGACGGATTAGCAACGGATTGAGGTCATCGCTAATCCATATATTTCTTGTAGTGTTAGTTCCTTACCTTCATTAGTAACCAATATTTATCCCTATATATTGCTAACCACCTTTCTAGCTAACCACTCAGCTAACTCAAAATTTTAAGGGTTTTTTTCCTATTTTTTTTAAATATATTTGTAAAGATGTGTTCAACATGGTCAATTTATTAGAGAACAACACTTGAATCATGCTTTTTCAACAAAAATATGATTTTTTAATCCTAAAATATTTATGAAAATCTTAGACTCGGTTTTTAAACCTTATAACAACTTGTGTTTCAGAATTAGATAATCCAAGATTAGATTCCTATAAAATCAAGCATGTGAAACACATATGTAAGATCAACTAGATTTAAGAAAAACAATAAAAAACCCTTGAAAAACTTGATTAATTAGAAAACCAATTAGCAACTATCACCTTCTTTCTCTTTCCCCTTCTCCCTCTCTCTATATATAGGTTAAATATTCGCTACTAGTAGAGAACTAATGAGTAGAATCACTTTTTCTTCAAAAATTCTAATTTTTTTTGTAGATTAAATGATATATATGTGATCTACATGGTTTGTTTAGTAGAAAACTTGTTTTGAATCATGTGATTATGAAAAAATAGGTTTTTAAAGGAGACTAAAAATCAACGGCGCACAAGGGCCAAAATTTCACAACTCAAAAGATCACATTTTTAGGTGAAATAAATGCAATTAAAGGCTTGATTCTTAGTAAACAAATCATGCTAAACACATTTGTGGTAAGATTGAATGGATACAACTTACACCTATGACATCTAATTCATTAGTTCCTTACCTTCATTAGTAGCAAATATTTTCCTATATATAATGTGTGTGATTTAGAGAGAGGAATAAAGATTTGCATTTGGTTTTTATTGATTTTGAGAAGGCATACGATAGAGTACCTAGGGACGTTCTCTGCTCGACAATGATGAAGAAAGGTGTTTCTCTCAAGTACATTAAAATAATTAAAGATATGTATGAAGGAGTAGTAACCAATGTCTGCACTTGTGGAGGGGTGACAACCAATTTTTCTATAACGGTTGGGTTACATCAAGGATCTGCTTTAAGCCCTTTCCTATTTGCTATAGTGATGGATGAGCTTACGAGATCAATTCAAGAAAATGTGTCGTGGTGTATGTTGTTTGCGGATGATGTTGTTTTGATTGATGAGTCTAGAGCTGGGGTTAATGCTAAGTTAGAATTATGGAGACAAACATTGGAAGCAAGAGGTTTTAAGTTGAGTAAGAGTAAGACAGAATACATGGAATGTCGGTTTAGTAAGCAATGAAGTAATGATGAGAGTGTAGTGAAACTTGGTGAGCAAGAAATACCGGTGGATGATTGTTTCAAATATTTGGGATCTATCATTCAAAAGTATGGAGAAATTGATGGAGATGTAAATCATAGGATAAAGGTTGGGTGAATGAAATGGAAAAGTGCAACTGGAGTGTTGTGCGATCGTAGAATGTCATTGCGGTTGAAGGGAAAGTTCTATAGGACGACTATTAGGCCTGCTTTACTATATGGTACGGAATATTGGGCTGCCAAGAGACATCATATTCAAAAAATGAGTGTAGCTGAGATGCGTATGCTGAGATGGATGTGTGGAAATACAATAGAAGATAAGATTCAGAACGAGGAGATACGTAAGAAGGTAGGTGTTGCACCCATTGAAAATAAGATGAGAGAATTGTTTACGGTGGTTTGGACATATTCGGCGAAGGCCTAATGATGCTCCAGTTAGAAGGATGGAGAAATGGGAAAATATATTAATTAAAAGAGGTCGGGGTAGGCCTAGGAAGACATGGATGGAGGTGATAGGAAAGGATATGAATGCTTTGAACCTCACCAAGGACTTGGCATTGGATAGAAATGATTGGAGGAGAAGGATTCATGTGGAAGACCCATAATGATTTTCTTTTTTGGTTCATATCGCCGATCCCAATTATTTTGGGATGAAGGCGTAGTAGTTGTTGTTGTTGTTGTATATAATGTGTGTGATTAACAGTTCACATTTTATTTTGTGGACCCCTTTAGCAGCTAAAGACCTTGGGGCCTTTAGCGCGATCAACATCCGCTGCTAAATGTCCTTTAGCTTACCGCACGTCCGTTTGTTGTTCGATGAAAAGGGTGTAGGCACCTACCCCTACGCTATATGAATATGTATACTTTGCACGATATCAGATCCAGTGTCAGATCATAACAAATTAAAGACTCCAGACGGCAAGTGTAAGATGACTTCAAGTGTGCCAAAGAATTTTTTTTATAGGCGAATTAGGCAGACCCCTAACAGATATACAACGATACCATTGTGATTCGAACTTGCAATGTCCCAACACAAGGTGACGTGCACTAGCTGCTCGTACCAGACAGGCGGAGCCCCCTTGGTGTGTCAAAGTTGTTATTATTACAATTATTCAAGTCATTGCAATTTTATATGCTTTTTTCGCCATGAAATGCCCTTAGCTGCAGCCTCATTTCTCCATGAACCTATGGAATTATGATTCTTAGTTAAGGAAAGTATTTGCTACCCTCATAGGTAAGGAACCCCTAGTTGGAACCCATAAAAAGAGGGGGTTTTCACCAAATCTGACCCCATAAATGTATTTAACCTGGTCAGGATAATAAGATTTGACCCTTTGATAGTACTTTTTTGTTAATAAAACTTGATATTTCAATCCTTGAAAAATCTGACATTCACGTGGAAAAACATGTTATAAAGACCGGCATTACCAAACATGTGGATCGCATCAAAAGGGTCAGATATGCAAAAGCAATAAAAAACTAAAAATATTATGTAGTTTTTCACTAGGGGGTTACTTTTCCATGACTCATCCCTTGTCATCTCCATCTTCATACCGCTCTTAAATCTTAAGATGCAATTTGTTTTGATCAAATTTGACCCCAGTGGCGGAGCCAGAAGTTTTTTGTTGGGTGGGCAGACTTCGGGTGGTGATCATCGACCTCTGTCGGTGGCGCAGTGGCACAAAGCTTTCATGGTGGTGAAGATCATACATCGAGATCGAAAGTCTGTTTCGGTAGTTGAGCCACCTCCTTCTCGGTGGTGATCCAGCAGCAAGCCGAAGGTCTTCCAACTGAGGTGCCTCCTCAGCTCTCTCTCGGAGGGGACGGTCCTCGCCACAGCATCGAGGCAGAGCAACTCTGTATCGCAGGGAGGCATGATCTTCACTCATGCACGACCCTGCTCTGATCTTCTTCGACAAGCATTCGCAAGGAAAGAATGCAGCCTCCAAATCGTGGGGAATGAAGAAGAAGACCCTAGTCATATCATATTTCGACTCGGTTTCTAATTCTGGGGTGGGCGACCGCCCACCCCTGGCTCCGCCACTGTCTGACCCTATAGATGGACTCAACATGATCGATTTAATAAGAATCAACCTTTGAATTGTATTTCTTTAATGAAGAGAAATGAATTTTTAAATTACAAGTTTTGTGTTTTGTCAACCCTTGATTTTTGAACCACTAAAAAATCCTGTACACGTTGAATTTTGGCGATTTAAGCATCAACCTTCACCAATATAGATCACATTTATGGAATTTGATTTGATCAAAACAATCTACATCAATGAAATCTCAAGGAAGGGTACAAAGATAAAAATAACTTTCGAGATGAGCCAAACGGATTTGTACCGATGAGGGTAACAAACATTACCACTTAGTTAAATATAGCTTGAGAATAGACTCAAGGGGTTTGACATAGTGGGATGGGGCCTATGCGGTTTGATCGGCAGCCTAGGTTCAAATCCCACGGGCATCAATCCTTTTGTAAGCCAAAGCTTGGCTACTCCCTAGGGCCAAGAGGTATGCCCTCAGAGTTTTACGTTGACAGGACAATGACAGTAAGTACGGTAGGCTGAGCCAGCACGACTAGGTGTATGCACCTAGGGCATTTTCTTAGAGTAAAAAAAATATAGCTTGAGAATACCTATCAAAAAAAGCCACTCTATTTGCTCTAGTGAGATTGGAATTGAAATATTTAGGTGTGACTTAACATGCGGTTTAAGGACTCGATAAAGTCACTTCCTAATCCCATTGAGCTATGTAACAAGGACACACCATTCAGGGTCTTGTGTCTAAGGTAGGGCTGGACAATGGGTAGACTGGGCTAGTCGGATCATGTTAGTGGATGGGCTTGACCGGGCCATTGATGGGTGGGGCCTTATCAATCTTGACCGGTTGACCAACCAGGTCGAGCCTAGCTAGGCCTAGTGCGGGTCGGTTTGGTTTCTAATACAAAGCCCGTGTCCCCACCAGTTTGGCTCTTTGACCTAATTCGGGTAGGGTTACAAATCATCTTATATTCGTGATATTCCTCATTTATTTTCTCAAATGCATAGGTTTCCTTAATGACAATTTAAAAAATACAAAAAAATAAATGAGATCCATGATTGATCATTTTTTGAATCACATACTTTACCCTATGTATAACCTGTGGGCTGGCCCAACTTGACCCCAGATTTTGCTGGGTTAGCTTTAAGCCTAGCTTGGTCGGGTCTTCTTTAAAAAACTAGGCCCAAGCCATGGCCTGTTAGGGCCGGGCCTAGGTCACCCGGCCCATATTCGTCCAGCCCTAGTCTAAGGGGGCATACTATGGTACGTGGACGCCCCCACATGATGCGTTATGTCATGTATGAACAATAATTTACAATTTGTAATAATTTCTAATAATTTTTTTTTGAAATATTTAAATACCCAAAAATATTTTTAATCAATAAAAAAGAAGAAAGTTTTGTCCTTGTGCCCGTTTCGAAGAGAGACCATCTATGACATTGGTTTTAGTAAGGCTTGAACGAGAGCCAAAGTCACTACTACATATGCAAAATTTGACCACTAGAGAGAGAGAGAGAGTTTCTTTTTTTTTTTTTGTTCAAATTTTTAAAAAAAATATAGTCTGGGTGAAAATAAATACTCTGAAAATTTAGATTCATCCGAGAGGGAAAAAAACAATAAAAAACTGAAACAGTAGAAATATGATACTATTACTATCAACTTTAACTATTTTATTCAATTATAACCATATACTATTTATAAATAGTAGTATTAATAATATAGTATACAGGAGAGAGAAGAGAGAGTTGCAGTAAAGTCCACTATCAAAACGTTTGTCTATATGCTAGTAGGGGTGGCAATCGTGTCGGGTTGGCGGGTCGACCCGATGGGTTGGTGGGTCAGCATACTTCAACCCGAACCCGACCCGTTTATTAAACGGGTCGGTTGTGGCAAACACGAACCCAGCCCATTTAATAAACGGGTAACCCGACACGACCCGCCAACCCATTTAATAAATGGGTTGGGTCGGGTAAACGGGTTCTCAGGTTCGCGGGTCGTGTTGGCGGGTCGTGTCAGGTTTTTGCCACCCCTACTAAATCGTACAAATTAACGCCCAAAAAACAACATAACGTGTCAGGTTAAGAACGCTCCAGAGTTTCTTACCAGCACCCGAGTGAATTTGTTGGATCCGAGTAGGATGAGTTCCGATGGGTACCACACCCCCACCCACAAATCTATCAATGAAATGCATGCAGACAGATGCTCTCTTTTGTACTGGACTGAGACAATTTCTTAATGCAGGATATTAGTAAGTAGGAAAAGTGGAATATGTCAACCAACCAAATATTATTTCTTTGTCTTGATTTTTATAGGTTTTTCTGCAAATCTATCCCTACATAATTATTAGGCCTGGCCCATTTATCGTAATCCGGTTGATAAATGTAATTTTTTATGTTTAAATATTTATAAAAATTATAAGCCAATGATTTTCAACCCTTAAAAAGATCTTTCTTATACATAGTAATTGGATGATCCAAGTGTCTCTTTTTTATAAAACTAAGAGTCTAAATCACATTCATATGGTGAGCTTTTCAAAATAGGAAAACTATGAAAATCGTGGTTCATATAAGTTGACATATTTGGTTGATAAACAAATTTGCGTTACCTATATAATAAATAAATAAGTACATTATATATATATATATATATATATACACACACACAAGTCTACCATCGTAAAGCAATTCTAAGCAAATACTACTATTAACACTGTACTCATCATCATTGTTAAGACAAGAAAAGTGTACACGATAATTCAAATATGATATTTTGATGATGAATAACTGAAACAACTAGATTTCAGCTATGGCAATAAAGAAAGAAGAAAAGAATTGAAGAAATTTACAAGTTCTACATTGAAGATTTTGTGCAATTGTAAATCTCTTTAAATTCTTATATTCTTGTAAGAGCCTAACTTCGATTGCATATCTCACTTGTATTACACCTAAAAATACTTAGAAAATTTTTTCTAAAAAAAACCTTTGCAAAAATCATTTTAGAAAGCCATTTACCTATATTTTTAGTTTTACCAATTGACCAATAGCCTTATCAATCAACCGATTTTCTCGTACATTTTTCAAAGTCAAATGTCTATTTTTTGATCAGTCAACTAATCTACTCTTAGTTGACCGACCCAAATGTCCAATTTTTTAAAATTTTAACAGAAGTCGACTGAAAGCTTTTTTTAGTCTATTGATGATTTTCATCAAGCGATTAAAATTTTTTTAGTCGACTAATTTTCAAAATTTTGAATTCAAATCTTTTCGGTTAGACACAGTAGTCGATTGATTTAACAATTAGTCTACTAATATTTGATTTTAGTCGACTAATTTTCAAAATTTTGAATTCAAATCTTTTCGGTTAGACACAGTAGTCGATTGATTTAACAATTAGTCTACTAATATTTGATTTTAGTCGACTAATATAGCTATATTTTTGAATTTTTCAGAAGTTACGTTCTATCATTTTTCAAACATTTTGACTGTTCAAAACTATCAGTTTGACACCCCTTTGTGCCCCCAACGTTTGAAATTCTTCAGCTATAAATAAGAGATCTACACTCAAAATCAATGATTTGAAACATCGAATTCTTTGTTTTTTACTCCTTTTCTCTTAAGCATTTGTTTTCTCACTCACTAAGTCTTTTCACTCAAATTCTTCACTCAAATTCTTTTTGTGAGTCAATGAAATCGTGAGTTGAGTATTTTTAAAGCCTTAGAAGCCTCTACAAAACTATTCAACTTTCTTTGCATTCATAAGAAATGCTCATAGGTTGATTATAAGTTGTATATTTCAATTTCTCTGTAAAAGGACAGTCTTCTTTGGTTTAAAAGAGAAGTTTGCTTTCAACAAGGTTGTTGCTGAAAGTGAGACCAATCACTACAAGAAAAATGCTACTTAGCGACAAAAGTTTGCGATAATTTTTTTTCATCGCAAATTTGCGATGGATTAGCTAGAGAAAACTATCAATTGCTAACATTCAAATTATTTGTGAAAATTAGCGACGGAAAAAATTAGGTCGCTAATCCATCGCTAATTTGTGGTGGATTAGCGACAAAATTTTGTTGTCGCTAATTTACAATGACTTAGCGACGAAAAAATTCGGTCGCTACTTTTCGATTTAAACCATCTCATCTAGGGCGTGAAATTCTCCCTCGCTCTCTCTCTCTTAGATTAACCCCAAATATTTGGTTTCCCGATAGGGAAGAGGGCGCGATCGATATGGCTGTCGCGAAGCTGCCTCACCTAGATCCTATGGCGCTGAAGAAGGCGGCGGTCACGGAGGAAGACAATGTGGGTGGTGGTGGCGGATTAAAGGAGTATGATGTGGTGGGGAAATCGAAAATGGGTGGAGCTATTGGTGGTGGTGGTGGTGGGAAGAAGTTGGTGTTCTTTCTCGACGCACAGAGGGGCTTCGATCTGGAGGACCTTTGGGTTAGCAGGGATCATAAGGATTAGCGCTTAATTCTAGTTTTACAGTTTAAAGATGGTGAAAGAACCAACCTCGATCGCACACTTTGTCACCGAGGTGTGCCCTTTTCATTGAATTCCCGTTCGTCCCTTCTTGAAGAATCTTTATCCTTTTTGTTTTATTTTGAATCTGCTTATTATCTGTTTTGACTAGTTGATCGGGAAAACACCTTTGATGTATCTCAACAATGTCGTAGATGGTTGTGTTGCTCGCATTGCGGCTAAGCTGGAGATGATGGAGCCATGCTCTAGTGTCAAGGATATGTACTATGGTCACCTATATACATTCTTTTTCTTAAGTTTATCATGGGCTCACAGTGGTTGACTTTGTTTTTCACAGGATTGGGTACAGTATGATCCTCGATGCAGAAGAGAAAGGGCGTATAACCCCTGGACATGTTAGGAAATTCTTTTCAAGTTCAGTATTGTATCTGGTGAATGGCCTTTTTTATCATCGTCACAAATATTGGGTATTTTCTGGAAAAATACTGCAATATTTTCATAAAAATATATTATCAACCATATTTGAAAAGATATCACCAATTTGAATATCTTGTGAAATTTATTTTCTATGATCATCCATATTTAGTTTTTATATTTTGTTGACATTTGTATATTTTTCCTAAGTTATGAAAATTTGTTTTTTCTTAGCTCCCGTTTTATATTTTTCAAGTTTGTAAAGATTTTCCCGTGTTATTCTTGAGACTTATATAAGAAAAGCGAAATAATCATAAAATAAATATTCGTGTTGCTGAGGTATTTGATGTTAAATGACATTGCTTCATTCTCACCAATTTGTACTTCTTCCCTTTTATATCTTGAAACTTAGCCTTCTGGTTTCATTCTTCACAACATTATTTACAATACTCTCTATTAAACATTTGTTGGTATTTCTTTCGAGAGGCAAAGTATAGGGACTTGATATTCTCAAATCTTAACCATGGATTTAGCTGCTCGGCCCCGTGTAGCTTCAGTAATGTTCCATTGAATGTATCTTTTTTTAGAGTGTTCAATTCTAGTTGTAAGGATTATGACATGTATCGGGTTCGAACTAAATCAAGTTGATTGCTTCTCTCTCTCTCTCTCTGTGTGTGTGTGTGTGTGTGACGTGCAACTTTTGTGTTTTTATGAACACCAAAGAGTGTATTGATTGAGCCTACTAGTGGCAACACTAGCATTGGGTTGGCATTCATCGCAGTGGCCAAGGGTTATAAGCTTATAATCATCATGCCTGCTTCTATGAGTCTTGAGAAAAGAATGACCCTTCTAGCTTTTGGAGCTGAACTAGTGCTCACAGACCCAGCTAAAGGCACAAAAGGAGTTGTTCAGAAGGCTGAAGAGTTGCTAGCAAAGACTCCCAATTCTTACATTCTTCAACCATTTGAAAATCCTGCTAACCCAAAGGTACAAAATTGCATTTTTTTTATTAATTTTGTTGTCCTTTCATTCATCTATTTCTTCTTCTAGCTGATTTGGTAGCTTTATTCTCTACTATGGCTATTAAGTTGATTGAGTTGTTCTTGGCAATTACCTACAAGCAAAATCAGTTGGTCATTTCAGTCTTGGCATTTTGTGATTAATGTTGATAGCATTTAGATCTTTTATTCTCAGTATGTTTTACACTGAATTGTGATAGATTTTCTTGATGACATTAATCTAGATAGTCTTTTCGTGTTCTGTATCCTTTCTTTTCTCTTCTTTCTTCTAATAGAATGTCTGTGAACAGGAAGCAAAGGAGTAGACAGAACACCACTAAATTGGGAGACAAGGTCGCGAATAGCTCTGAGAGCGGCAAGGGGAATTAAATATCTCCATTCGAGCAGTTTGTCACCCATAGCAGTTATGCACTGTTTAGGCATATAGAATTTGATATGAAGTATTTATATTTCAATTTCTTTTAAAAAATTTGCGACGGATATTATTCGTCGCTAATCCATCACTAAAATAGCGACGGATTAGCAATGAATAATATCCGTCACAAAACAAAGTCCGTTGGTTATTTAGCGATGGATATTATTCATTGCTATTTAGCGACAGATTAGTGACAAATGAGTTTTGTCGCTAATTAGCGACCAAAAATCTATGACAGACGCTATCTATCCCAATTCGTCGCTAAACAGTTTAGCGACGGATTAACGACGAATTGGCGATAGATAGCGCCCGTCGCTAATTCACATTTTTGTTTGTAATGGGTTTTGATTTGTTTGATCTTATCATGACACAAGTTTGATCGTGGAAATCTCAAGCGGATTTTGCTTAGGGAATGGATTTAGGTTTGGAAAAAAGAAAACAGGATAAAATTTGTGTTCTTTGTGTGTAATTGCTTTGCAGAATTCAAAATCTTTCAAATTTCAAAGATGAAGTTTAAAAACACTATTCACCACCCATTTAGTGTTGGTTGCATCGATCATACAGTACTTTCAATCACTACTATCCAAGGGTAGGTTATATGTTTTCATCCCCCCCCCCCAAACACGTACTGTAACTATAGTGCGTGTTTGGGGTCTCAACTTTGCACTGCGTGACGCTCACAGAGTCACTGTATATCAACGTACACCCGCTTGCGGGATGTACGGCAATGTATGGTACCCCCATACACCTGATTGAGCATCACGCGGCGCTTAGTCAGGACTCCAAACATGCACTGTAGCATGTATGGGAGAGAACACACAACACCCTCTCCTAATATCCAATTCAATACAAAAAATCTCAGCTTCCTTTTTCTGTTTTTTCTAGACAATCATAAGTTCAAATCTCAGCTTCCACAAGTTCACCATTGTTTTTTTCTTAACGGGATGAGGCCTAGGTTCAAATCCCATGAGCGCCACCCTCTTGGGTATGCTGAAGCTTGGTGACTCCCTGAGGTTGAAGGATAAGCCTGCAGAGTTTTACGTTGACAAGACAGCCAACATAAACATGGCAGACTCAGTCAGCACGTTTACGCCTCTGTTCCTGGGGCAGGTAAAAAAAAAAAATCATAGCAGGAATTCACCCCCAAATTGCCTTATATGTCCAAGTCCATGTCTTATTAATCCAAGTTCAACGAGGGGCACATATGAAGACCTCGGCATTTGAATTCGGGATGCATATAGACAGGACAAAACGTCCTGTCCTATACTGCCTGTGTAGAAAATAGGGTGTATTGTCCCGCCCTGCCCACGCACCCTATTTTTTATTGTGCGCCCCGCACTGTCCGTCCTCCAATGTTCCATGAGGGAGCACGGAACAGTGATGGACATATTTTTTGTGTCCAAAGGACGCACAAAAATTGCATCTTTGTGTCCTAAGTTTGCATGGGCAAGTGAACGTGCGTGGGACCCATGCACAGGGCATCCTAGGAACGCGCGCAATAGCTTATCAAACGCCCAGGATCAACTCGGCCTACCAAATATTAAAAGAATCCAATATGGCTTTTATATGAAAAAATCCAACACCTTAACGTGTTTTTTTTTTTTTCCTTTTTTCCTTAATAAGAAAGCAAAACATTTTTTATGGATAATGCTGCAAATTAAGCACTAAGTAACTTGCGCAAGGGGGGAAGCAGATCAGGTCATGCTGAACATGAGCCTTTTTAGCTTTTTAAAATACAAATAGGATGGCCACGATGTAGGCATGAGCAAAAACACTCATGTTCAGCATGACCTGATCTGCTTCCCGCTAGGGATAGCAGTGGGGCGGGGTGGGGGACAAGGTCTCCACCCCCTGCCCCGCCTCAAGATTAGAACCTCCATCCCCGCCTCCATCCCCGGTGGGGATGGATTTTAACCTCCACCCCTGCCTTCATCCCTGTTTCATGTCCTCCATCCCTGGTTCAAACGGGGATGAGGCGGGGTGGGGCAGGGATGAGATGGGGAAAAGTGGCAGGGACGGGGCGGGGCGGGGACAGGGAAAAAGGTACGTTCATCCCCGCCTACATCCCCAAACGGGAATGGATTTTAACCTTCGTCCCCGCCTCCATCCTCATTTCATACCCTTCATCCCTGGTCCAAACGGGGCTAAGCGGGGCGTGCCCCCGTTTCCCCCCGGTCAACTGCCATCCCTACTTCCGGCAAGGGGTATGACCACGGAGTTTTACGCTGCAATAACATCGACTGCAAGTAGGGCAGACAAAGGTAGCACGCCTACGTTTATCGGGATTCCAATTAGGTCTGACTTAACCCATTGAGCTATATCACGAGGACACACCATTCAGGGTCTTGTGTCTAAAGTAGGGCTGCAGGACAATGGGTAGGCTGGGCTAGACCGATCCTGTTAGTGGATGGGCTTGACCAGGACATTGATGGGTGGGGCCTTATCAATCTCGACCCATTGACCAACTAGGCCTAGTTCGGGTGGGTTCTGTTTCTAATACAAAGTCGGTGCCCCACCCGTTTGGTCCTCAGACCTCATTCGGGTAGGGTTACAACTCATCTTATATTCATGATATTCCACATTTATTTTCTTAAATGCATAGATTTCCTTAATAACAATTTAAAAAACACAAAAATAAATGAGATCCATGATATATTGATCCATTTATTTGAATCACATACTTTACACTATATATAACCTGTGGGATTGCCCAACTTGACCCGAGATTTTGTTGGTTTGGCTTTAAGCCTAGTTGGGGTCGGGTCTTATTTTAAAAAAACTAGGCCCAAGCCTGGCCTGTTAGGGCCGGGCCTAGGTCACCCGGACCATCTTTCAGCCATAGTCTAAGGGGACATTATGCGTTTTAGGATGTATGAACAATAATTTACAATTTGTAATAATTTCTAATAATAAAATCTTTTGAAATATTAAAATACCCAAAAATATTTTTAATCAATAAAAAATAAGAAAGTTTTGTCCTTGTGCTCTTTTCGAAAAGAGACCATCTATGACATTGGTTTTAGTAAGGCTTGAACGAGAGCCGAAGTCTGGGTGAACAAAATTTGACCATGAGAGAGAGAGAGTTTCTTCTTCTTCTTTTTTGTTCAAAATATGAAAAAAATATAATCTGGGTGAAAATAAATACTCTGGAATTTTAGATTCATCCGAGAGGGAAAAAAACAATCAAAAAATGAAACAGTAGAAATATGATACTATTACTATTAACTTTTACTTTTTTATTCAATTATAACTATATACTATTTATAAATAGTAGTATTAATAATATAGTATATAGTATACAGGAGACAGAGAGAGTTGCTGTAAAGTCCATTATCATGATGTTTGTCTATATGCTAAATCGTACAAATTAACGCCCAAAAAGCAACATAATGTGTCACGTTAAGAACGTTCCAGAGTTTCTTAGGAGCACCCGACAGCATTTGTTGGATCTGCTGACACGTTGTTAGGGAATATCCAATTTTGATAATTTTATATTTTTTACTTAATATTAATTTTTTATTATACCCAATTAAACGTCACGCGGCATTCAATCGGGATCCCAAACGTTCACTGTAACATTGCATGTGTGTGGGGGTGCACATATAACCTGCCCCAGGCAAGGGATATACCTACAAAGTTTTACGCAGCTGGAACATCGACCGCAAGTACCGCAGACAGAGCCAGAACATCTAGGTTTCTGATCCTGGGAGTGGTTTCTCTGTGTAAATATCAAAAAACAAAATAACTCATGCACATTGTCATTGATATTTTGAAAATATCATAAAATAAATGTGATACCTTGGTTGTTGTTTTTAACGTAAAAAATGTCATAATAATTTCACAATGTCACAATATCATTTTTTAAACAAACGTGTCATGATATTTAGGCTTTTAACAGCTATTTATTGAGAAAAACGGGTTATATATATAGTTGTTAATTTATTTATTTTTATTTGTATTTTTTGTTACAATTTCTTCATGTCGACCTTCACTTTTTCACTTTAATATTGCTTATACATTTTAAAAAATGTCTTTATTTTAATAGTTTTAACACGTGTCACATTATGATTTACATGTAATATATTTTAATTATTTTGTGGCTGATACAAAACGATTCACTTGAGTATGATACATCTGAATAGGTGGCCCAACCAAGGTTGTTAAATGCGATGAGGCGAAGCGAGGCATTGAACCTGCGCTTCGCTGAGGCGTACGCCTCTCACAACTGGTATGAAAGTGAAGCGGTGGGAGGGGAGGCAAGGAGCAGCGGTGGAGCAGCTGGCCGGCACGTGGCGGTGGATCCACCGGCACTTGGAGTTAGCACAGCCGACAAATCGGGCGGAGGAGGAAGACTTGGGGATGAAGGAGGGGGGGGCTGGAGGTTGATGAGGGGCAATTTGCGCATCACAGCACACCTCAGTACCTTGAGCGTGCGCCTCGCCTCTGAGGCGTATGCCTCTCACAACACTGGGCCCAACGATTCAAGGCGGATATCGGTATCTGGATGAAGGGGCAATTTTGGTACTACCGATGATAACATTGTGCAATGTTGTCAATATCAATATCAGTACGGGCCCCGAATCGTTTGGCCAACAATTCCGATTCTCAAATGAATCATGATTCTTAATGGGATAAAAAATAATGAAAGAATATTTCATGACAATCAGAACGTGGCACGTGTTAAAACCATTAAAATAATAAACAAATAATTTTAAGTAAGCTTTATATTTATTAAAAATAGCCGATTCAGATTAGTATCGTATCAATTTTTAGCAGATATGATAAGTATCGAGACAACATTTGTGGAACCTGACATATATCCTGTATCACCAGCTGGCTTGCTGCTTGTCGCGCTCCAAACGGTCCCCACGTTTCTCTCTTTGGGAAGCGCTCCTCCAGGATCATTGTCACAAGCGTTTAAAACTGCAAAATAACGACGGCTAAATTCTAGTGAGAAACTAAAAATATTCATATTTCTCACGTTTTTATCACCAAAGTATAGTAAAAAAAAACAAATACATATGAATATGAAAAATAAAATCACCCATTTTTGTTCACAAAAGTATATATATATAAACATAAATATCATGATAAAAATCATGATGTTTCAACCTTAAAGAAAGTATCGCGATACTTTGAAAATCCAAGACATTAAACCATTTAGAACGGCAACCTAAAATGTGCTTTTTCTTGATATTTTCAAAATATCGTGGAGATTTGTCAAATCGTCGGTTTGTTCGTGTAAAAACACAAGTGAATATCAACAAGGGTACATTTGGTACCCCAAATATAAAACTTTTTTGACATAGAAAAAAACTTTATAAAAAGTAAGTTGACACATAACTCCAAAAGTGAAATGAGGTTCAAATATTAATGAGATTTTGAAAGTGAGTATCTTTTGAATAGTATTTTCATTTTAAAAAAACCCAACAAATTATTGATTTTTTCAAAAGGCAAACTGAGATTAGGCAGACCCCACCAATTATTATTCAAATGTACCACTGGATTTTGAACCTGCAACGTAGGAGAGTTGCACTGACAGCTCCTACCAACCTCGAGGAGCCCAAGCGAGAAGATTGTTGCATGAGCAAAGAATTCATGTGCATTGGATGAGTCAAATACATTATTGAGTCTGCAGATAAGCAGGGCTCATCTGTGGTTTGATCTAACACTTTCATTCTATAAAGTGGTCAAAACCCAGTGGTAGGTTAAATAATAACTTGTGTGTGTGTGCGTGGGTGGTGGTGTGTGTGTGTGTGTGTGTGTGGTGGTGTGTGTGTGTGTGTGTGTGTGTGAGTGGTGGTGTGTGTGGGTGTGGGTGTGGGTGGGTGGGGGTGGGTGGGTGTGTGTGGCTGTGGGTGTGTGTGTGGGTGGTGGTGGTGTGTGGGTGTGGGTGTGGGTGGGTGGGGGGGGGGGGGTCTGCCTAACCCCAGCTTGCCTTTAAAAAAAAACAAAGACTGATGTTTGGTAATGTTGGTCGATTCTCAGAATGGAATCCGCATCTTCTCCTTGGCAAAGAGAAATTTTACCTTTGTCCCTTGTCGCAAGGTGATGGAAGGAGAGTACCCGTGGAGTTTTACACCACAGATACCGAAACAGGGCCACGATCAATCGTAACAGGGTCCCATGTGTAAAAAGGTGACACAACATGACTTATGGAGGCGTCACGTGACATATTATGACATGAATTGATAATATTTTATTATTTTAAATACATTTTGATAGTTTTAATCATAGTGACAAACGTTTTTATCGGTAATTTCTCATTTTTCAAAAACTCGCAAGAAATTGAAAAAAATCCATAAATCTCGTATTTTTTGTCAAAATCTGGACAATAAAAAAATCAATTAAAAAATATATAAAATATTTTTTATAAGAAAATATTAAAAAAAATTATTTTAAAATAAAAGTACACAATTTTTTTGTGATAAATAGCTGTTTAAAACATAAGTATCATGTTTAAATCACGGTATTTATGTTTTTTCATAAATCTCACAATATTTTGTAAATCTCGTGAGAAATTGCCATTTTAAACTTTCAGGCATTTTCTCGTGATATTATCACAAGATTTTCATAAATCTCACGATATTTGTCACTCTGGTTTTAATAATAATTTTAACAAACAATGTATTTTTATATTTGATATATTTAAGAATAATTAAATTAATTAAAAAACAAAAAGATTTGTATCCTCGTGTCCTATTTTTCTACAAATTTGCAAACTTGCTTGGCGTATACCGGCATTGAGTCATGATTCGTGTCCATGTCGGTGACAAAAGCCAAAAGAAAATCAAGAAATGAGATTTTTTAAAAACCATGTTAAACAAGATAAGTGAAATGATATATATATATATATATATATATATATATATATATATATATATATATGTGTGTGTGTGTGTGTGTGAGAGAGAGAGAGAGAGAGAGAGAGAGAGAGAGATTGGGGATTGTCCACTCTCATCCCCTTAAAAATATGAAAGATTTAATTTGTTTTTAATCTAACAGTATAGATACAATCTTTATGGTTAAAAGTATCAGTTAAAAAAAAATTGTAAATTTCAAAACAGTTGATTTTTTTATCTTTGTAAAATCCTATTTACACATCAAAAAAATTCAAGAGTTTATTAGCATCCATGTGGTCAGATTTGCCAAAAAAAAAAACATATCTAACAAGGACATTTTAAAGGAGAAGACTGTGGATGAACCATTTAACGGGTAGACCATTTTCTTTTCCTCTCTCTCTCTTTCTGTGGTAACAGTGGACATTCTTTTGTTTGAATTAACGTCCATTGCTAATCATGCTGGCGATCAGCCGCGGGTGGGCATCCATTAACAGTGGACGACATATGTTGCCCACTGTTACACCCATATCTGTATATTTGTGTGTGCACGAGTGGAGCAAAAGTACAAATATTGAGTAAGCTTATACAAATTTACTTCTTACAAACATTATTTTGATTAATAAGAATTAATAAATTCGATAAATAATTTAAATTATTATAGCATTTTATAAGTTTCATGATTGGATTGATTGCCTTTTTGTTCACGAAGAAGAAGAGTAAGATGATTGGTTTGATTGTCAAAACAAATTATCTGAATCCCCTGGATGACGTTTTTGATTGTCATGTTAAAAGTTCTTTGAGTGTACAACACCCCAACTCATGACCTAAAACTAGGGTGTCAAAGGGTTGGGTTTGGTTGGGACCCAGGAGGAACCATAATTGGATCAGATTTTTGGGTATGATATCGGGTCTGGATTTGGATCTAATCAAGTCTACTATAAAAAAAACCATACCGGGATCTGATAAAAACTACATGAACCAAATTGGACCATACGTGGTAAAACCATATTTTTTATCATTTTTATATTAAAAAATTATGGGTCTCAATCAGAGCTCGGGTCTGGTATAAAATTTTACAAACTATACCCGAGTCCATGTATTAATGAAGCCATCGGGTCTAGACCTGAGTCATAATCGGGTCTACTTATTTATCACCATACCCGGACCCTATAGGTTTGATTCGGGTTGGGACCGGGTAAACTAGGCCCGTTGACACCCCTACCTAAAACCAGCGAGGCTACTACAAAGTCAGTCCCAACTTGGATTGTCAATTAGTTCAAACACACGCCTATGTCACAAAGACATAAAAAAGAATTGCACGAGATGCAAGTACGACATGAAGTTCATTTTTTTCTAACAAAAAGACACGAGGGCATGTATTTGTTATTTTTTAATTAATAAAAAATAAGTTTTGGCATTATAATATATATTTTAAATTTATAACCTGAATAAACTGTATCGGGCACAAAGACCTGGTCGTGTTAGCTCAACCTGCCATACCTACGGTCATCCCGTGTAAAACTTTGAGGCTAGGACCTTTGCTCTGGGGCATATGCTCCGCATTGGGGTGACACCCATGAGAATTGAATCTTGACTGCCTGTTTTGTTGGGTTTCCCTTCTTATGGGACCTATCTATCTTGGAAATGGATCGTTTGATAACTGATCATTGGATTGATGCACATTCATTATCGCGGTAGAATTCCCAAGCACGATGCTTGATCTTCTTGAGAATGATTTCAGTACTCGCCGGATAGCGATTTGTTTCAGTATTCGCTGGATAGCGATTTGTAAGAGTCCTTTCAGCTGAATGACGATTCAATTGTTCAGAGTTTTGAGGATCAGTGATTTGTCGATAGCGATTTATAGCTTCGCTGGACAACGATTTATGGCTTTGTTGGATAGCGATTTGTAGCTTCGCTGGATAGCGATTTGTGCTGAGCGATTTGTGAAAAGGCGTTTAGGCGCACTGTGACTTGTGGATGATGTTTAGTCTTCCGCATTAAATGCGAGTCTCGTTCTCTATTTATAGTGGATATAAGAGAGAGAAGAGTTGCGAGCGAGAATATAGTAGAAGAGAGTGTGAGATACAATTTTAGGGCACCGAAAGAGTGTGTTGTGAACAAAAGCAAGAAGTATTGTTACACTTCTTTCAGGACAGCTTCATGAGGCTGGTTTTTCAGAGCATTTGTTTTTTATTTTTCAGTGAGGTACATCCTCTTTGTTTATTTTCGTTACACCTTTGTGCGTTTGTAAAGGTTATGTTCTTTGACTACTTTGTAAACTTTGTTTGAAAATAGTGGAAGAAGGTGCTGACCTATTGGTCATCGTGGACGTACCTCAGTTTGAGAGGGAACCACGTAAATCTTTGTGTGCTTCTTTTGTTTCCGCTGTTGATATATTTTCTTCTATTGTCATTGATATATTATTTTCATTTGTTCACACTTGTGGGAAAGCCAGTTTTTTTCCAACATCTGATATCAGAGCCTTGGTTCCTCTAGTCTCAGTTTGTTATTTTTGTGTGTGAAGTCATAACGAACAACGTTGGTCATATGATCAGTTTGAATGGCACAAACTGGATGACCTAAAAAATAAAAATGAAAGACCTTTTGGTTTATAAAAATTTAAATGGACCTATAGAGAGGGATAGCGGCAAACCAGAAGAGTTGAAAGATGACAAATGGAAAAAGCTAGACCGAAAGGCGGTCGATTTCACTCGACAATGGATAGATGATATTGTCTTTCATCATGTATCCACAAAAACTTCAGTGCATGGTCTTTGGACCAAACTAGAAAGTCTTTATGATAGAAAGACGACAGTGAATAAGGTCTTTCTATTTCGAAAGCTTGTGAACCTCAAATATAAAGAGGGTAGCTCTATTGCAGAGCATTTGAATAAGATCAAAGGCATTGTAAGTTAGTTGACTACAATGAAAATCACTTTTGATAATGAGTTACAAGTCTTGCTACTCTTTAGTTCCCTTTCTAAGAGTTGAAAAACCTTAGTGGTCACAGTTAGTAACTCCGCACCTGATGAAACGGTAAAGATGAGCCAACTTACCAGCAGTTTGCTGAATAAAGAAACTAGGAGAAAATTATAAGGTCCTTCCCTCTCTGAGGCACTTGTGATTGAAAATCGGGGGAGAATAAGGAGTAAGAGCAAGACTCTGCACTATCGTGACAAATCCAGAAGTCACTCACACTCGAGTTCAAAGAAAGATGTCGAGTGCTATTATTGCTACAAGAAAGGGCACATGAAGCGGGAGTGTAGGAAGCTCAAGTTCAAGGAACAAAATAAAGAGAAAAGCTTAGAAGAAAAGCAAAATGCCACAGCAGCAGTCACAGATAGAGAGCTCATAGTTATCTGTGATAATACTAGCATCAATTTGATCGGTCAAGAGACTAATTGGGTAATTGATTCTTGAGCTTCATTTCATGTTACCTCGCGGGCTGATTTTTTCACTTCCTATTCACAAGGTGATTTCGGGAATATCTGAATGAAAAATAAAGATGTGTCAATGATTGTTGGCATAGGCGATATTTACTTGAAAACAAATGTTGGTTGCAAATTATTGCACAAAGATGTTAGGCATGTACCATACATCCCACTAAATCTAATCTCTACCAGAAAGTTGGATGATGAAGGTCACAACAACACTTTCAATGATGAAAGGTAGAAGCTAACCAAAGGCTCCTTGGTGGTAGCAAGAGAAACAAAGACCTGCTCTCTCTACACTTTGCAAGCGAAGATATGCTAGAGTGCTGTGGAGAATGGCTTATCCACAAAGTTATGGCATAAAAGGCTCAGACATATAAGCGAGAAGGGGCTGCAAGTCTTGGTAAAAAAAAAGCTCTTAGCAGGGGCAGAAGGTACATCTTTGGAACCATGTGTTTATTGCTTTCATGGTAAACATAATAAGGTTTCTTTTCATAGAAGCATTGCATCTAAAAAATCTCATGTTCTAGAACTTGTACATTCTGATGTGTGTGGAGCTTTAAAGGTCAAGACACTTGGTGGTGCATTGTATTTTGTGACTTTCATAAATGATCACTCTAGAAAAGTGTGAGATTATACACTGAGAACTAAAGACAAAGTTCTAAATGTATTCAAGCATTTTCATGCTATGACTGAAAGAGAAACTAATAGACAGCTGAAATATGTTCGCTCGGATAATAATGGCGAATACATTAGGCCATTTAATTAGTATTGCATCAAGCATGAAAGAATCATAAGGATGACACCTCAACAGAATGGGGTTGCTGAGTGAATAAATTACACCATTCTTGAGAGAGTCAGATGTTTGTTGTCACACTCAAAGTTGCCAAGATCCTTTTAAGGTGAGGCAATGAGGACAACAATTAATCTTATTAACTTGTCTCCTTCTTTTTCACTGAATGGAGATGTTTCAGAGAAAGTTTGGACAAAGAAAGAAGATTCCTATGATCACTTAAGAGTGTTCAACTGCCGATCATTTGTTTATTTTTCAAAGGAAGAGAGGTCCAAGGTTGATCGAAAAGCCAAGCAATGCATATTCCTTGGCTTTGGTCATGCAGAATTTGGCTACAGACTGTATGACCCTATTGATAAAAGGGTTGTCAGAAGTCAAGATATTATCTTTTTGGAAGATCAGACCATTGAAGACATTGATAAGTTTGAGCCATCGAAGTCCAGTACATGAGATCTTGTTGATTTAGATCCCCTTAATGCACCGACTGTTCATGATTTCATGAAGGAGATGTCATCATCTCATAATAATGCAGACAAAGGAAATGTTGAGTCAGAGATTGAGGGGGAGCAGACACCCCAAGAGTCACTTCCTCAGACTCCGATAAGGAAGTCCACTAGAGAAAAACAATCATCCAAGAAATACTCATCAATTGAGTATGTGTTGATTACAGATCAAGGTGAGCAAGAAACTTTTCAAGAGGTTTTGAAGAATGAAAATAAATCCGAGTAATTTAAGGCAATGAAAGAGAAAATGAATTCATTGCATGAGAATCACACCTTTGATCTAGTAAAGTCACTTAAAGGGAATAAGGTGTTGAAGAACAAATGGGTCTTCAAGCAGAAGACTGATGGGAATAACTCTCAACCTAGATTCAAGGCACGACTTGTTGTGAAAGGTTTTGCTCAGAAGAAGAGAGTTGATTTTGGTGAGATCTTCTCAACAGTTGTGAAGATGTTCTCCATTTGAACTGTGCTCGATATAGCAGCAAGCATGAACTTAGAAGTTGAGCAGCTTGATGTGAAGATTGCATTTCTGCATGATGACTTTGAAGAATAAATTTATATGGAGCAACCTGAAGACTTTATTGACAAGGGTAAATAGCACCTTGTCTGCAAGTTGAAGAAGAGTTTGTATGGATTAAAGCAAGCACCAAGGCAGTGGTACAAGAAATTTGATTCTTTTATGACTGAGCATGGATATTCAAGAACCTCCACAGACCATTGTGTGTTTGTGAAGAAATTTTCAGATGGTAACTTTACCATTCTCTTGCTTTATGTTGATGATATGTTAATTAAGAGCCAAGACGTCAATAGGATTAGCAAGCTGAAGTTAGAGCTGAGTGAGACCTTTGTCATGAAGGATTTAGGTCCAGCAAAGCAGATTCTTTGGATGAAAATTGTTTGTGACAGATCACATGGGCTGATCCGGTTATCTTAAGAGAATTATATCAAAAAGGTTCTTGAGAGGTTCAACATGGATAAAGCAAAACCCGTTAATTATCTTCTTACAGAGCATTTCAAACTTAGCTCAAGTCAATGTTCTGTAAATGATAAAGAAGAAATTGAGATACAAAAAATTCTCTATGCTTCGGCAGTAGGTTATTTAATGTATGCTATGGTTTATATTCGATCAGATATTTCTCATGTTGTTGGAGTTGTTAGTCGATTTCTGTCAAATCCAGAGAAAGAGCACTGGGCAGCAGTAAAATGGATTCTAAGGTATCTTCAGAGCACTTCGAAGATGAGTCTGTATTTTGAAAATAGTGAACATATTCTCGATGGGTTCACAAATTCTGATGTGGCTGGTGATATCGATAGTAGAAAATCTACTTCTGGGTATTTGATTACTTTTGCAGGGGAAGCAGTTGCATGACAGTCAAAATTACAGAAATGTGTAGCTCTCTCTACCACATAAGCTGAGTTCATTGTCATTACAGAAGCATGTAAGGAATTATTGTGGTTGAAGAAATTCTTGCAAGAGTTGAGCTTAAAGCAAGAAAGGTATGTTATTCATTGTGATAGCCAGAGTGTAATTCATTTGAGCAAGAATTTCACATTTCATTCAAGATCAAAACATATTGATGTTCGATACCATTGGATTTGAGATGTCTTGAATGACAAATTGTTGCAACTTGAGAAAGTTCACATTGATGATAATACATCAGATGTGTTGACTAAGGCATTGCCCAAGGAAAAGTTTGAGAAGTGTCAGTCTCTAGCAGGGATGATCGAAGCCTCCACATAAGTTAGGAAGGGGGAGAATTGTTGGGTTTTCCTCCTTATGGGACCCATCTATCTTAAAAATGGATCGTCTAATAACTGATCATTTATGATATAATCATTAGATCGATACACATTCATTATCGCGGCAGAATTCCCAAGCACGATGCTTGATCTTCTCAAGGATGACTTCAGTACTCGCTGAATAGTGATTTGTAGAAGTCCTCTCAGCTGAATGACGATTCAGTTGTTCAGAGTTTTGAGGATCGGCGATTTGTGGCTTTGCTGGATAGCGTTTTGTAGCTTCGCTGAATAGCAATTTGTGATAAGGCGTTTTGGCGCACTGTGACTTGTGGATGACATTTAGTCTTCCGCATTAAATGTGGGTCTCGTTCTCTATTTATAGGGGATATAAGAGAGAGAAGATGTGCGAGCGAGAATATAGCAGGAGAGAGTGTGAGATACAATTTTAGGGCACCGAAAGAGTGTATTGTGAACAAAGGTAAGAAATTATGTTATACTTCTTTCAGGACAACTTCGTGAGGCTGGTTCTTTAGAGCATTTGTTTTTTGTTCTTCAGTGAGGTATATCCTCTTTGTTTATTTCGTTACACCTTCGTGTGTTTGTAAGGGCTTATGTTCTTTGACCACTTTGTAAACTCTTTTTGAAAATAGTAGAAGAAGGTGTTGACCTATTGGTCATCGTGGGCGTACCTCAGTTTGAGAGGGAACCACATAAATCTTTGTGTGCTTCTTTTGTTTTCGTTGTTGATAAATTTTCTCCCATTGTCATCGATATATTGTTTTCATTTGTTCATACTTGTGGGAAAGCCAGTTTTTTTCCAACAGGTTTAGCAGCTAAGGCCCCACCCCACTATGCCATACCCCAATTTGGGCTTGGCATTGTAATATTTAAAATGTACTTTTAGTGAAATGTTATTAAAATTATTAAAATAATACCCGTACATGTGAATGTTCATGTCATTTTGTCCAACTGTGTCTAGCCGTGTCACCATGGGCATGCAACCAAAATGGTTGTCCTTGTAATGGAAATGCAATAGAGGATCAAAAGTAGCATAAGAGGGTGTTTGATTCATGGCCAGGCCTGGACAAGGACACCAGTTTCTCTTCTAGACGGTTTGTCAAGGTTCAAATCCCATGGATGTCACCCCTCTGCATAAGCCAGTGTGTAGCATGTGCCCTGGAGCAGGAGTCCTTGCCTTGAAATTTTACACAGTCAGCACGATGACATAAATTAAGAAAACTTGAACCAGGTATGGCAGGCTGAGGCAGCACAACCAGGTCTTCACGCAGGTGCTGTTTCTTTGGGTTATAAATTAAGAAAAAAAACATAAAAAGCATTTAAAGATTCCAACTCTGCGTTTCAAGTTCATGCACACATGACAACTCAATTTCTTTTCTCACCATTTTCCTTTATATATATATATATATATATATATATATATATATATATATATACAGGACACAGACATGTGTATAAGCGCGCACGCACGCACACACATGCACACATTGCATCTAACGTGCATTTGTAATGAAGCACTGGCCAACTAGAAATGAAAAAGAAAGGAGCTTGCATGAATTGATAGGGTTTCACAATCACTTTTGCAGACAAATAATTTTGAAAGCATAATTGGGTTTGGCAATTAAGCCTAACATAAATAATAGATGTTCAGGTCATCTCAACTTGTACGAGCTTTTTAAGTATTAATGTGTTAGATATATGTTACATCACATAATATAGTGCAGAACAAATTATTGAAATAATTCATTTGCTGGCAATAGATGTACAGATATATCTGAGAACTGAACATATTAAGTCTCATTTCTCATTCTGCCCATAGTTTTGAAGTGTTTTATATGGTAGATATGAACAGTTAAATGTGTTTAGCATGCTCGATGTAGTGGGAAACCACCCTTGGATCATGTTTCTTGACGAAAAACATGTCTTTAAAAGCCAACAAAAACTAATACCTTCATAGCCATTGATTTTGGATCACTTGAAAAACCTGTATACGTAAGATTCTGATGATCCAAAAGCTGCTTCTCACTATATAAAACCTATAGATCACATCTAAGGTGTTAGATGTGAGAAAAAATGTCAAAAACCATGATTTTTGAGGGGGGCAGAACGAGAAGATGGGCCGAAAGATCACATCTAAGGTGTTGGACATGTATATAGGTTTTTCCAATGATCCAAAATCAATGGCTATGAGGGTAACAATTTTTTCAGCTCATAAAAATATGTTTTTTCATCAAAAACACATTATCCGAGAGTCTATTCCTACTAATTGGACCCTGCTAAATACATCTAACGGTTCAGATCTATTACAAAACATTTCAAAATATGGGGCCTAATGGGCCAGAACAAGACAATGGGGCCTAATATGTTAAGCTCTCTCTCTCTCTCTCTCTCTCTCTCTCTCTCTCTCTCTCTCTCTCTCTCTCTCTCTCTCTCTCTCTCTCTCTCGTCATGTAGCAAGAAATATATTTTAGATATACTTCACATGTATTTTTTTTGTAATCCTATTTCTTTCAGCTTTAAAACAATGCATTTTTTTCTATAAAGAAGCCAACTCAAACTTGGCTGTTTTAACTCAACCTGATTATGAGTTCGAACTCGACTTGTCTCTCCACAAGAAAGAGCCAAGCTTGAACACTTCTTGTTCAGCTCATTAACCAGCCCTAGCTCGTTGTCGACTCAGCTTGCAGGAAGGAGCAGTCAAGCTTTAACACATCAAGCTCATTCTGTTTGGCTCGTTTGCCAGCCCTAGTTAAATGTCACTTGCTTTTTTGTTTCTTGGTATCCAAATCTTGCTCTCTAGGACTCTAATTTTGGGGTCCCATTTGGACCAACACATACTGTTGTTGATATCCAAATGGATTTGATGCTTAAAGCACAATGGGTCTAATGCATGTTATGACCAAGAACTTGAACCAAGATGCATATTGTCCTTGTTATCCAAATGGATTCTAATGCTTTCGGGCATGTTTGGAAGCAAGAAGAACTTTTATAGGAAAAAACAATTGCCTATGAGAAGTTTTGATATGATCATTTTTCTAAATAAAAAAAAAATCAGTTGTTTGGGTAGCATGTGAAAAATAAAAAATAGAAAATCTTAAAAAAAATGAGAAAGAAGAGAGTGGTGGTGGAGCTTTTCCGGTGCGATTTTCTGGGAGGTGGGTGACGGTGAGATTATTGGTGGTGGTGGTGGAGCTTCTCCAACATGGTTTTTGAGAGGTGAGTGATGATGGGTGGTAGTGGTGGTGGTGAGATGGATTGTGAAAAATCATGGTGGTGAAGGTTTTTTTTTTAGAGGTGAATGATGGTAGTGGTGGTGATGACAGTGGTTGTGAAGCGTCTCCTGCACCATTTTTTGAGAGGTGTGTGATGGTGAGTAGTGGTGGTGGTGAGATGAATGGTGAAAAATCATCATAGAGAGGGTGGTTTACCGAGAGGTGGGTGGAAGTGGTGAGATGGATGGTGGTGGGTGGTGATAGTAGTGAAATGGAGAAAGAGCCCATAAAATTTGTTTTAAAACATTCTTGTAACCTTCGTGGAAGAATGTTTCCAATAAAAAACTGTACCTTTTAGAAAAACTTTGTTAGAGAGAAAATTTCTTTTATTTGGAAGGGTCAGAAAAACCATACAAATTTTTTATTTTGTATCATTTTTCCTACGTCTTTCTCACTTTCAAACGTGTCCTTAAAATGGGCAAGGGTTGCTAGGTCATCGTCCGGAAGCGACACGTCACACTGGCGCCCGAGTGTGGTGTCAAATAGGCAAGGGTTCCCTCACTTTGTTGGACGGGTGGGGGTAAAGAAGTTAGTCCAAGACCATAAAATTAGGTTAGCCTCTTGGAACATAGGGTCTTTAATTGGTAAGTTGGTAGAGTTAGTAGATGTTATGTATAGGAGAAAGATTGATATTTTATAAGAGACCAAATGGGTAGGTGAGAAAGCAAAAGTGATAGAACCTTGGGGATATAAGATTTGGTATACAGGAATAAATAAGAATAGGAATGAAGTAGGGATTGTTATGAGTCGTGAGTTTATAGATAATGTAGTTGAGGTCCGTAGGAAGGGTGATAGGATTTTACTTATTAAATTAGTATTAGGTACGTATATTATTAATATTATTAGTGTTTATGTACCTCAAGTAGGTTTAGATGATTCCATTAAGCATCAATTTTGGGAAGATTTAGATGGGGTAGAACAAGGGATATCTTATGAAGAAAAGCTTTTCATCGGTGGTGACCTTAATGAACATGTAGGCATTAGTAGAGATGGATTTGAGAGTACCCATGGAGGCTATGGTATAGGAGAAAGAAATGAAAGTGGAGAAAGGATTTTAGACTTTGGTTTGTCCTATGATATGATCTTAGCAAACACTTGCTTTAGGAAAAGGGAGTCTCACCTAGTAACATTTAAAAGTGGGGTTAATACGAGTCAGATAGATTTTTTTCTACTTAGAAAGAGAGATAGGGGTTGTTGCATCGATTGTAAGGTTATACCGGGAGAAAGTGTAGCTACACAACATAGAGTCTTAATTTTAGATCTTAGAATTAGACAATGCCACAAAAGGGATAGACATAGGATAGATCCTAGAATTAAGTGGTGGGCACTGAAAGGAGCTAAACTAGGAATGCTTGTAGACCATGTAGTTAAGGAAGTTGATTGGTGTCTCGAGGAGGATTCAGAATCAATGTGAAATAAGATAGCGGGTGGCATGAGAAAGGTGGCTAAGGAGGTATTGAGTGAGTCTAAAGGCGGTGCACTGCTAGGTAAGGATACATCATGGTGGAACAAGGATGTCAAATTAGCTATTAAGGTTAAAAGAGAGTGTTATAGAAATCTAAGTAAGAGTCATGATAATGAGAATTTGGAGAAGTATATAATAGCAAAAAAGGAAGCTAAAAAAGTAGTTCGAAACGCGAGGGCTAAGGTATATAAGGAAATTTATGACAAGTTGGATACCAAAGAGGGCGAGGAGGATATTTATAGGCTTGCAAAGATGAGAGATAGGAAATCGAGGGATTTGGGTATGGTTAGATGTATCAAAGATGAAACACAAAGGGTTTTAGTCAAAGATGAGGAGATTAAGGACAGATGGAAAGATTATTTTGATAAGCTATTTAGTGAAAGTCATGCTCAAGATCTTGGAGACTTCTCTATTCCTTTTCATGAGATGAATTGTGACTTCATGCACAAGATTTAAAAGAAAGAAATTGCAGAGGCTTTGAAGAAAATGAAATCAAGAAGGACAGTTGGCCCAGATGGTATACCTATCGAGGCTTGGAAATGCTTGGAAGAGAAAGGTTTAGAATGGTTGACAAATCTTTTTAACAAGATTTGGCGGACAAATAAGATGCCTAATGAGTAGAGGAAGAGTACTTTGGTGCCTCTATATAAAAATAAGGGTGATATACAAGATTGCACAAACTATCGTGGTATAAAACTCATGAGTCATACTATGAAACTTTGAGAGAGGGTGATTGAGTCTAGGTTGAGGAAGGCTGTCATGATATCGGAGAATCAATTTGGTTTTATGCCTAGAAGATCAACTATGGAAGCTATACATCTACTTAGACAACTTATCGAGAGAAATAGAGAGAGGAATAAAGATTTGCATATGGTTTTTATTGATTTGGAGAAGGCATACGATAGAGTACCTAGGGACGTTCTCTGGTGGACAATGATGAAGAAAGGTGTTTCTCTCAAGTACATATAGAATAATTAAAGATATGTTTGAAGGAGTAGTAACCAATGTTCGCACTTGTAAAGGGGTGACAACCAATTTTCCTATAACGGTTGGGTTACATCAAGGATCTGCTTTAAGTCATTTCCTATTTGCTATAGTGATGGATGAGCTTACGAGATCAATTCAGGAAAATGTGTCGTGGTGTATGTTGTTTGCTGATGATATTGTTTTGATTGATGAGTCTAGAGTTGGGGTTAATGATAAGTTAGAATTATGGAGACAGACATTGGAAGCAAGAGGTTTTAAGTTGAGTAAGAGTAAGACAGAATACATGGAATGTCAGTTTAGTAAGCAACAAAGTAGTGATGGGAGTGTAGTGAAGCTTGGTGAGCAAGAAATACTGGTGGATGATTGTTTCAAATATTTGGGATCTATCATTCAAAAGTATGGAGAAATTGATAGAGATGTAAATCATAGGATAAAGGTTGGGTGGATGAAATAGAAAAGTGCAACTGGAGTGTTGTGCGATCGTAGAATGCCATTGCGGTTGAAGGGAAAGTTTTATAGAACGACTATTAGGCTTGCTTTACTATATGGTATGAAATGTTGGGCTGCCAAGAGACATCATATTCAAAAAATGAGTGTAGCTGAGATGGATGTGTGGAAATACAATAAAAGATAAGATTCAAAACGAGGAGATATGTAAGAAGGTAGGCGTTGCACCCATTGAAAATAAGATGAGAGACAATCGTTTATGGTGGTTTGGACATATTCGGCGAAGGCCTAATGATGCTCCAGTTAGAAGGATGGAAAAATGGGGAAATATATTAGTTAGAAGAGGTTGAGGTAGGCCTAGGAAGACATGGATGGAGGTGATAGGAAATGATATGAATGCTTTAAACCTCACCGAGGACATGGCATTGGATAGAAATGATTGGAGTAGAAGGATTCATGTGGAAGACCCATAGTGATTTTCTTTTTTGGTTCATATTGTCGACCCCAATTGTTTTGGGATGAAGGCGTAGTTGTTGTTGTATCACTTTTCCTACGTCTTTCTCACTTTCAAACGTGTCCATAAACATGAGGGTCTAGTGCGTGTAGCTTCACCAAAAATTAAAGGGGTGTTTGAACTTTCTTGACACCTAAAAAACTTTTGGGTTTCCAACTAACATGTATATTGGCATCGACACTTTAGAGTTACCACGATGATTCATTGAAAATGAGATGGTTTGTTCACACTTTAAGGCTCTCGGATGTGAACTTGAAGTATCCTCGCATACAAAGAGTGAGATACATCACCAAGGACCCTTTTCATATAAGGTTGATTTTCGAATGATGAGAAATTGAACCTTTTTATAAATCCCTACAAAAAATTCAAGCATATTTTAAAGCATTTTTTGGCAAAAACTCTGTTTTAATTGTATTTGGTTTTCAAAACTATATTCTCCAAGTATTTTCAATAAAATTTGAGCTTTCAAACTTTCCAACTAAACAAAAGTTACTTTGATCCAACATTGGAATAAAAAGTTTTAAATGAAACAAGTTTTAGTATCGAGAAAATGGTTTTAGAAAGTAGGGCTCACTTCAAATCAATTTTTGACCAGAAAAATGATTGATTTTGACTAAACCAAAATAATTTCTAAATAAGAGGATGTCAACTTTTCAACGCACTAAACCATGTGTCAATACAACACATTTTCAGAGATATGATCAAAACATAATACTCGTGCAAAAAAGGGCACAACCGGCCAAGGTTGGCGACAATACACAATATTGCAGTTAGCACCTAACTAACAACAATACATTGTATTGCGGGCAAGGGCTGGCAATAATGCCCTCTAAGGGCATGATTTTATGCTTAGAAGGGATAAATACCCCTCATTCCTTTTTCACTTTTCATCTTCAATTCAAGCAAGGCTTCTAAGAGCACTCTTGAGCATTCAATTGCCTTCAAAATTGTCTTGTCATAATTATGGGTTTTTGAGATCTTGGGTGAGAAAAATTTTGTCGGTTCTCAGATCCTTCTCTCTTTTTCTTCGAAGTCCAGGGATCAACCTATGCATCTTTTGACATTTGAGGAGGGGGATCTTGAGGTAAAATATAAACTTTCTTTTGAAATTCAATTCTTATTGCATTTTTCTTGCTCTTTTGAGTTTTTTCTATCAAGATTTTGGTTTTCTTGGGTTTCTTTTCCCAAAAAATCTCTATTTTCTTGGAATTTCTCTTTTAAGAACCATTTTTTCACATGAAAAAACTCTTTTTTCCACTAGGCCATCACCATAAAGAGCTCAAGACAACTTTACCATGTCGAATCATCACGAAAAAAGGGCTAGGGTTTTCAAAAAACTCAAGTTTTTATCTCCCTCTCTTGTACTTTATTTTTCTTTTGTTTTGCATTTTTGTGGGAAATTTTAGTGTTTGTACACATCTTAATTAAAAAACACACTTGCTTGGACTAGGTTTTGCTTGAGTGAGTCTACCATCCAACTTTATCTCATATGTGCACTTAAGAAGATTCAAGAAAAGTTCAAAAAAGGATTTTCCAAGGTAAAGATTTCAACCTTGTTTGAATTATCACTTGTCATTTGAGAATGAACATATCAACCTCATACCAAACGAAGAATCCCATCACCACTTGAAAATAGATAAAAAATAAAATTTTAATCTTTCTAAAACATTTAAAAAGCCTTATTGGTAAAATTTCTCATCAATAATCTTTTGGCGACCATGATGGGACTCACTTACCTCCATTGTTGAGATCTTTGATAAGAAAGTCTTTTCTTGAGATTCTTGAATTCTATGCACCTTTTTCACGCATTCATATTGTTAGGGATCTATCTGACACGTAGATCTTAGGAATTAAAATTCTCACCCCTAGCACTCTCACAAATTGTGTGTAAAACAATGTTTGCTTCGATGTGTTGTCTCTCTTTTTATCCCCTCTCTCTCTCTAGGGCATAAAGCCCTTCTTGTTTTTGGTGTACAAAGATTTTTGAACTCCCTTGTATCTTTTTTAGATTTCAAGATCCCCCTATCACATACCAGGCTCCGTCTGCTTGCTCCGTTTGCTTGGTTATATCGGTAGGTGTCACAAATTTTCAGTATTCTTGATTGCACATACCAGAAGCCTTTTGCTTGGGTATATTACGAAATGCCTAGAAAAGAACGTTTTGAACCTTAGAACAATAAAAAGACCTATTGGAATAACCCATGACTAGTTAGCCCAAGTTTTTTTTAAATTGCTTGCAAAGTGGTATTGTGGTGATACATTAAAGTTTGGATCTACTTTGATATGTAGTCGGATAACAAATAATGGCTTATTAATATGCAGTTGTTGTGATTTACTCCTCGTATTCATTCTACTTTTCTTGATATTTACATGAAGAATCTGCTCCGAGGAACAAAGACCTAGTTGTGTTGACTCTGCCTGTCATACTTACGGTTGTTGTCCTCGTAAAACTCTGTAAGCTTACCCTTGCCCCCAGGGAGGTTTTCATTCTACTTTCTTGGAGGCTTTCCCTTATGCTACTTGAATGTTTTGTTTCACGTTTCACATGTTGCTTCTCACACCTATTTTTTTTAGCTGCGCTTGCTCAGCCTGCTATACGAAGGCTTACCCCTCAACCCTAGGGAATCACCAAACTTTGGCGTATGAAGGAAGGTGACACCCGTGAGATTTGAACCTAGACTTCCCATCAAACAGTCTAGGCCCCCTCCCACTATGCTAAACTCCTTGTGACTTCTCGCACCCATTTCTTATCCGTGCAAAATCTGGAAAGTTTTTTAAGGCAAAAATAGGTAGTACGAGACCCAATACTTAATGTGCACCTCCTGAACAACTAAATACATGGAGAGGTTGGGTCTGGAATGGCAAAAAATTGCAACACCTTCATCCTAGATCCGACCCATTTGCATTCCTATGTGTGTCTCAATCAAACTCAGCTGGCCCATTTTCCTTTTGATCCGACATGCTCAAACAGTCCAGAGAATCTAGCATGAGTCTGTCTGCCTAAGAATCAAAGTGATAGCATGTTTCTATTTGTTTTTTCCAGCCACAAACACAAAGAAAACATATTTTCTCAGCCACAAACATAAAGGGTGCATTTGAATTCCTCAAATCTCATATCTGTGTATCACATCTAGAGGTTCATTTCGAGAATGAAGGTAAACGAACACTAAATTTCAAATCTCAGAAATAGAGGATCTACTTTGATTATTTCAGCTAAATTTCCTGTATCTCTGGCTCGAAAATGAAAGAATAAAGCCAAGAATGCTATTAGGCCAAACATACATGTATCTTTGTATCTTTGTGTCTTTGTATCTTTGATCTGACATACGAATGTGAATCCCCAAGCAATCAAACACACCCAAACACATATCAAATGTCCATAGGACTCCAGTCATCTGGTAATAGTGTCTCATGAATCCATGAGAAGCCAAATGAAATCTCCTCGTGGTCGGGTCATCTAGTAAGGCAGAGCATTCACATGAGGTTTTCCTCGCTTCGATGAGGGTTCCTTGTCTTAAAAAAAAAGAATATCACCAAGTTGACAAAATGTCACAAGCTCATAACCCTTCCTTGTCAAACATCTCCAAGATGACAGGATGCTCGAAACCCATGTGTGTACCCCCTATCTCAAGGGTAAAGTCTGGTATACAATTTGTGAACAAGATGAACTTAAAGTTTTACTCCAATGAACTTGGTCCTAGTCTCGACCCAGATGTGGGTATGTTTTTGTTCATATAGGTCAAGCAAAAACACCTTCATCACTGACCACACATTGGTTGGCTATCGGTTGGTAAGAACATAGCAGATCTCCCTGCCCATCTGAGTACTCTCTGCTTCAACCTTACCGCAAGGATGCCACAGGTGGGTGTTTCCAACCTATGATGTCCTGTCAACTTGAGTATCCTTTTGGTCAATGAGATGCCCCAACGAACTCTATAAAGGAAACTATATATCTATACTATAATATAAGAACTAGAAATATGGGTATTTTCAATATTTTTTTTACAAATTCAAAATGGATGTGGCATGATGAATTTGTTAGAAATGAAATATTAGATTGTCTTTTTTTAATCTATTCAAAGAAAATATATGATTTTTTAATACTTAAACATTTATGAAAATTATGAGCCCTTGATTTTAAAACCTTAAAAAAATCTTGTTTATACATTATTCAAAAGGATTCCATATGATCGGATCAAAGAGAAAAAAAAAATTATGAAAATGCAATTCACATTAGTTCTCTCTCTTCATCTCTAAAACCCAAGTTTTTTCTTGATAATTAAAATGAATATTGGTGCATTCATGACTATAATTATGAATTCTTGATTTTTTTATATTCTTGATTTTTTGATTTTTTTTTATTTTTTTTATTTTTTTATTTTTTTATTTTTTTTATTTTCTTGATTTTAATTAATTATAAATTTTGTCTTAAGTTACGAAGAATATTTCAAGAATAATTGAAAAGGCTAAAATATTTGGACTAAAAAAAGAAAGTAAATTATTTATATATTTTTATATTATAAATTTTGGATTTGGATTTAATCTTATTGGAGTGGATCCATAGCGTCAGACGCTCTGAACAATATCATTATTGTTTCAATAAAATTTTGTGGTTGATCTGTAGTTCATCTATTAAATCAAAGTTGAACTTGATGTTCCTCATTTTGAGGGCATCAAAATTGACTATTTACAAGCCCAAATTGGTATTGATTTTAGCATTTTATTTGTAACGAAAGTTCATGCCTAATTATAAGTTTAAAATTAATATTTTTCAATATCGACTACATTTTCTTACCAATTCGTATGTGTATGATTAAATCTAAGATGGCCATGATGATTTATGTTTTGAGGGCTATCAAATCGACTATTTAAACGTTCAATTTTGATGAGTCTTTGGGTTTGTAGGCCTTCTGAAAGGTTACCTTGTCACTAGAGTCCAAGACAAGGTAAAAAGGTTCTACTTTTCTTTTATAACTTAAGTAATTTCAAAATTTATTTGAATTAAGTCTTATAATTTATTATCTTATTTTATTAATAAAATAAATTAATAAATATTAACTTCTTATATTAGAGATGAAACTCTTGTCTAAACTCATCTATAAATAGAGGCCCTCATGAGAATGATTAATAAGGTTAGTTTTCTCTTCTTTATTCCTCTCTTTCTCATACCCTTTAGGGCTTTTCTTCTTTTTTCTTGGGTTCAAAAAAAGCCTTCACGTGATTCCAAAGGGTGTCTAAGGACCTTCTATAGCTAGTATAAGGTGTGGATCGGTCAGATCATGCAAAAAAATGTTTTTGCGATAAAAGGTAGGTGATTTATGTTTTTCTTGCAAGAACAGAGTTCTTGGCATGAATTTTAATGACTTTTCATGAGTTTAGACCATGATCAGACCCTCCTAACCATGGGTTTAACTCATATCTAAAGATTCATAGAAAAAGAATGTTTTTCTCAAAAGAAAACCCTCTTCGAAATCAGGTTTTTCATAAAAAACTCATTCCTCATAAAAGAAAATGGTAAAATTTATAAATACTTGAATTATGCTATGATTTTCTTACAAGTATCAATTTTTATTAGTGGAATATGTTGTTGTAAATATTCTGTAAAATTTTTGTGAATTTTTATGGTCTAAATCTTGAGATATTGTGATTTTGGCAATATTGGGTTTTTAAGAAAAAAATTGATAAATTTAGAAAGAATGTGGATTTCGTGGTTAGATTCATGCAATATTTGGTATTTTTTTGATAGATTACAATTAGGTAGATATTTTGTGATTTTTGTAGATTTTTTTGAATTTCTATTTCATGTATATTACATGTTTTAGTTAATTTTATATGTATTTTGCTGAAATTATTCTTGAGAAAATAAAGCATATGCGAGATGGGCATATTTTTCTGCCCAAAAGGCTGAGGAAAAATATAATTTATCTTAGATAAAATATGTTAGATCGACTTGTATATTTTATTATGGTTTTTATTTTAAAATTATGCAAGAAAAATCACGGGTGTACGGATTTGGGTGGCTTGGTTTGATCGGACCCAAATGCATAGACCCAGAATTTCAGTTTTCTGACCTATAAAACGTCAATACCTCTCTCATATAGAGGAGTTTTGATGAACAGTTTGTTGCGTTAGAAAGCTAGCAAAATTTCTCATCTATTATGAAATTTTGGGCTATGTTCATTGGCTGAGCACGACCCTGTGACAGTCGGAACAAAATATAACATATTTGTAGTAAAATGTTCATAACTCTCTCATGCAAAAGAATTTTTACTAACGGTTTATGATTACGAAAAGCTGACAAAATTTTATACATATTGTAAAAATATCAACTTTATTCACCAAACATAAATTTTTTTATGAACTCTGTAACAGTCCAACATAGTTAAAGATTTTGCTAATTAAGACCGGTCTTTGGACCGAGGGTCGACATATGCATTGTTCGCATATTTTTTATGCAAATTTCTTTGTTTCGAGCATCCTTTGTTATGTGGATATGTATGCAGGTCTAAAGTTTCAAATATTTGGGATCTATCATTCAAAAAAATGGAGAAATTGATGGAGATGTAAATCATAGGATAAAGGTTGGGTGTATGAAATGGAAAAGTGCAACTGGAGTGTTGTGCGATCGTAGAATGCCATTGCGATTGAAGGAAAAGTTTTATAGGATGAGTATTAGGCTCGCTTTACTATATGGTATGGAATGTTGGGCTGCCAAGAGACATCATATTCAAAAAATGAGTGTAGCTAAGATGCGTATGCTGAGATGGATGTCTAGAAATAGAATAGAAGATAAGATTCAGAATGAGAAGATACGTAAGAAGGTAGGTGTTTCATCCATTGAAAATAAGATGAGAGAGAATCATTTACGATGGTTTGGACATATTCAACGAAGGCCTAATGATGCGCCAGTTAGAAGGATGGAGAAATGGGAAAATATATTAGTTAAAAGAGGTCGGGGTAGGCCTAGGAAGACATGGATGGAGGTGATAGGAAAGGATATGAATGCTTTGAACCTCACTGAGGACATGGCATTGAATAGAAATGATTGGAGGAGAAGGATTCATGTGGAAGACCCAGAATGGTTTTCTTTTTTGGTTCATATCGCCGACCCCATATGTTTTGGGATGAAGACGTAGTAGTAGTTGTTGTTGTTGTTGTATGCAGGTCTGATGTCATGCAGAAGTATGCCTAAGACAAGAATTGCTAATAAATGGTTAGGCATGATGCCTAATAAAGCCTACATATTAAGATTAAGGATCAAAGGGTCTAATGAATGCAAGTTTATTTTTACATTTCGAATATTGTGTTGGTTGCATGTATGCTCATGTTATGATGATGATGATGATGATGATGATATGGCTGTTTCAATGATGTGGATGCTTAAATTGAGGTTCTTTATTGCATTATCCATGTACATGCATATGTGCTAATTGAAACATGAAAATGAATAAGATTTTCATTTATGTATATGCTCAAGTTTATGTTATAAGTATGATTAAGTGAATATTTCAATGCTTTATAAGAATGCATCTATTGCCCCTAAAGTGACTCAAGTTTTGATATTACATGAAAATTATGTATGTAATCAAGTAATCATGTGACATTAAAACTCAAGATACTATAGTGGGGTAGGTGGTACAAAATTTTATGGGGCAAATATGTTTCGAGCACAGAAGGTTGCTCCTCTCATCCCATAATTTTATTAAAAAAAAACCTCTGCATTAGACTACAGTGTAGAGGGCAAGGTACTCATACGAAAAACTGGTGCATCAGGTTGGAAGGTATTATGAATATTTCTCATGTTAACGTCTCTCATCCTGTCACTATAAACGGGTCTAGCCAGGCTAAAGCCACTTCTCTACGTAAAATACTACCTGAGTCATGGTGTTGATCTGACAATCTAGGTCTGTATCGTATCAGCAGGGCTAAGTAGCGATAACTTAAGATATATATGCATTAGTCAAGCATCACATGCATCATTTAAGAAAAAAAATTAATTAAACATAAGAATTTATGCATGCATTGAAGGCTTTTAGCATATGATAAGTCATACATATTAACTGCTCATGTATTTTGACTTCTTGGAATATATGAATTGATACTCTCTTGTTTAAATTGGTTGATTGAATAAGTAAGACTAGTTGCGTAATTGTTTCAGTTAATTCTAAATGTTAAACTATAAAATTTTTACTGAATTTTTTGCTTTGTATTTCTGTCTTACAAGTTTAGCATATCTCACTTTACTGAGACATGTGTTGTCTGACCCTATTTGTTTTAATATTTTTCAGGTAATGAGAAATAACTTACGTGTGAAGGCGGAAGCTTGTGACGAGGATTGAGCCTACCTTTCTTTTGCATTTACAAGATTTATAAACTCTGACTTACTATTTGATTATTATGTCAATGGATAAAAGTAATTAATAATTTTAATGATCGTGACCCTTGATTCATTTTATGCATGACGAGATCTATTTCTTTTAAGTTCTCACAATCGTATAGCTATGCAGAAATACGAAAAGTAGTACACCAAATTTTAGACCCGATGAGTTTTTTCGCTGTTATATATTAAAATATTTAAAGGTATATAAAAAAATAATAAAATTTTATAATTTTCAGGTTATAAAATTAGAGTGTTACTCTCTCTCTCTCTCTCTCTCTCTCTCTCTCTCTCTCTCTCTCTATATATATATATATATATATATATATATATATATATATATATATATATATATATATATAGATAGATATAGATTTCCATTGCGAAGGCCAAGGAGCGTCGATTATTTTTGTTCTGCTTAGAATTTGGGGTATCAGAAAAAAGATACCATAATGGTTAGTATAAATGTTGTTAAAATCAGTTCAATAGGTGAATCAGTTTCTCAATATATTTTTTGATCCAAACCAACTCCCCAATGTATTTTCTGATCCAAAATTTGAATCCTTGCAATCCTAATTCTTAATTCCACTCTTATCCACTCAAACTGGAAAAAAAAATGGTTTATGCAGTGGAGAGAGAGAGAGGAAGTAGAGAGAAGAAAATTTTTCATTGTAAAGGTCAATAAAGAAGCGTCGGTTATTTTTGGTTTTTGAGATATTGGAAGAAAAACTTCGCCTGTGTATAACTGTTTAGTTATACATTGCCGGTCCCAAGCCCGAAAAAAGGAGGAGGGTTGCAGTAGGCCTGTGACAGCCAACATAAAAACTTAGTCATACCCTATGAAAATGAACCAATATGAGAATTTCGTTGGGGCGTTCCCTACTGAGCGTTGTACTCTCTAGGCCAGAAGGCAGTGATAAATGGGCAAGGGTTGCTAGGTCGTTGCCCAGAAGCGACGCGTCACACCGGCGCCCGGGTGTGGTGTCAAATAGGCAAGGGTTCCCTCACTTTGTTGGACGGGTGGGGGTAAAGAAGTTAGTCCAAGACCATAAAATTAGGTTAGCCACTTGGAACATAGGGTCTTTAACTGGTAAGTTGGTAGAGTTAGTAGATGTTATGTGTAGGAGAAAGATTGATATTTTATGTCTACAAGAGATCAAATGGGTAGGTGAGAAAGCAAAAGTGATAGAACCTTGGGGATATAAGATTTGGTATACAACAATAAATAGGAATAGGAACGGAGTAGGGATTGTTATGAGTCGTCAGTTTATAGATCATGTAGTTGAGGTCCGTAAGAAGGGTGATAGAATTTTACTTATTAAATTAGTATTAGGTACGGATATTATTAATATTATTAGTGTTTATGCACCTCAAGTAGGTTTAGATGATTCCATTAAGCATCAATTTTGGGAAGATTTAGATGGAGTAGTACAAGGGATATCTTATGGAGAAAAGCTTTTCATCGGCGGTGACCTTAATGGACATGTAGGCATTAGTAGAGATGGATTTGAGAGTATCCATGGAGGCTATGGTATAGGAGAAAGAAATGAAAGTGGAGAAAGGATTTTAGATTTTTGTTTGTCCTATGATATGATCTTAGCAAACACTTGGTTTAGGAAGAGGGAGTCTCACCTAGTAACATTTAAAAGTGGGGTTAATACGAGTCAGATAGATTTTTTCCTACTTAGAAAGAGAGATAGGGGTTGTTGCATCGATTGTAAGGTTATACTGGGAGAAAGTGTAGCTACACAACATAGAGTCTTAATTTTAGATCTTAGAATTAGACAATGCCACAAAAGGGATAGACATAGGATAGATCCTAGAATTAAGTGGTGGGCACTGAAAGGAGTTAAACGAGGAATGTTTATAGAGCAGGTAGTTAAGGAAGTTGATTGGTGTCTCGAGGAGGATTCAGAATCAATGTGGAATAAGATAGCGGGTGGCATGAGAAAAGTGGCTAAGGAGGTATTGGGTGAGTCTAAAGGCGGTGCACCACTAGCTAAGGATACATCATGGTGGAACGAGGATGTCAAATTAGCTATTAAGGTTAAAAGAGAGTGTTATAGAAATCTAAGTAAGAGTCGTGATAATGAGAATTTGGAGAAGTATATGAGAGCAAAGAAGGAAACTAAAAAAGTAGTTCGAAACGTGAGGGCTAAGGTATATAAGGAGGTTTATGACAAGTTGGATACCAAAGAAGGCGAGAAGGATATTTATAGGCTTGCAAAGATGAGAGATAGGAAATCGAGGGATTTGGGTATGGTTAGATGTATCAAAGATGAAACGCAAAGGGTTTTAGTCAAAGATGAGGAGATTAAGGAGAGATGGAAAGATTATTTTGATAAGCTATTTAGTGAAAGTCATGCTCAAGATCTTGGAGACTTCTCTATTCCTTTTCATGAGATGAATTGTGACTTCATGCGCAAGATTCAAAAGAAAGAAATTGCAGAGGCTTTGAAGAAAATGAAATCAAGAAGGGCAGTTGGCCCAGATGGTATACTTATCGAGGCTTGGAAATGCTTGGGAGAGAAAGGTTTAGAATGGTTGACAAATCTTTTTAACAAGATTTGGCGGACAAATAAGATGCCTAATGAGTAGAGGAAGAGTACTTTGGTGCCTCTATATAAAAATAAGGGTGATATACAAGATTGCACAAACTATCGTGGTATAAAACTCATGAGTCATACTATGAAACTTTGGGAGAGGGTGATTGAGTCTAGGTTGAGAAAGGTTGTCATGATATCGGAGAATCAATTTGGTTTTATGCCTGAAAGATCAACTATGGAAGCTATACATCTTCTTAGACAACTTATTGAAAGATATAGAGAGAGGAACAAAGATTTGCATATGGTTTTTTATGATTTAGAGAAGGCATACGATAGAGTACCTAGGGATGTTCTCTGGTGAACAATGATGAAGAAAGGTATTTCTCTTAAGTACATTAGTATAATTAAAGATATGTATGAAAGAGTAGTAACCAATGTCCGCACTTATGGAGGGGTGACAACCAATTTTCCGATAACGGTTGGGTTACATCAAGGATCTGCTTTAAGCCCTTTCCTATTTGCGATAGTGATGGATGAGCTTACGAGATCAATTCAAGAAAATGTACCGTGGTGTATGTTGTTTGCTGATGATATTGTTTTGATTGATGAGTCTAAAGCTGAGGTTAATGCTAAGTTAGAATTATGGAGACAGACATTGGAAGGTAGAGGTTTTAAGTTGAGTAAGAGTAAGACTGAATATATAGAATGTCGGTTTAGTAAGCAACGAAGTAGTGATGGGAGTGTAGTGAAGCTTGGTGAGCAAGAAATACCGGTGAATGATTATTTCAAATATTTGGGATCCATCATTCAAAAGTATGGAGAAATTGATGGAGATGTAAATCATAGGATAAAGGTTGGTTGGATGAAATGGAAAAGTGCAACTGGAGTGTTATGCGATCGTAGAATGCCATTGCGGTTGAAGGGAAAGTTTTATAGGACGACTATTAGACCCACATTACTATATGGTACGGAATGTTGGGCTGCCAAGAGACATCATATTCAAAAAATGAGTGTAGCTGAGATGCGGATGCTTAGATGGATGTGTGGAAATACAATAAAAGATAAGATTCGGAACGAGGAGATACGTAAAAAGGTAGGTGTTGCACCCATTGAAAATAAGATGCGAGAGAATCGTTTACGGTGGTTTGGACATATTCGGCGAAGGCATAATGATGCTCCAGTTAGAAAGTTGGAGAAATGGGAAAATATATTAGTTAAAAGAGGTCGGGGTAGGCCTAGGAAGACTTGGATGGAGATGATAGGAAAGGATATTAATGCTTTGAACCTCACTGAGGACATGGCATTGGATAGAAATGATTGGAGGAAAAGGATTCATGTGGAAGGCCCAAAATGAATTTCTTTTTTGGTTCATATCGCTGACCCCAATTGTTTTGGGATGAAGGCGTAGTTGTTGTTGTTGTTGAGATATTGGAAGAAAACCCGAAAGGGTTAGAACAAATGTTAAAATTAGTTCAGTAGGTGAATCAGACTTCTCAATGCATTTTTTGAACCAAACCAACTCCCCATTGTATCTTTTGATAAAAAGTTTGAACCTTTCATGTCCTAATCCTTTAATTCCACTCTTATCCATTTCTCTCAAATTCTCTTCAAGTTATCGGCATTAGTTCCTCTCAGGTATTAAAAAGAAAACTTTTTTCAAGCCCAAGGAGTTTGGTGTAGTGGGATGGGCCCAGTCTATGTTCAAATCCCATAGGTGTCACCTTCCTACTTAAGTCGAAGCTTGGCTACTCCCTAGGGTTTTTCGCTGACATGGACAGAGATTGTGGTAGGTTGAGCCTGCGTGGCTAGGGCTCTAAGCCTAGAGCAATTTCTCTGAGTAAAAAAAACAAAACTTTTTTTTATCTATTTAAGGAATAAGAGAAGGTTCCTTTGGTGTCTATGGTCCTGTTGTAAGATGAAAGGGGCCTTAATCCCCCTAAATCTATTATGAAAAAAATGAAAATTGGGGTCTCATGATCATTGTTTATATAATACTATTTTTTTTAATTCAATATTTTGGTGTTGCTAGCATGAAGAATCAGGCAACAAATAAAAATACCACAAGGGTAGGTTCCAATTTTTTTATATTTACACCAAGAAATTGACCCTTGATGAGAGACCTGACCGCACTGACTTTACCCACCATACTTACTATCGTTATCCTGACAACATAAAACTCAGCGGTCTTAAGCCTTTCCAAGGGAAGATTTTTGTTTGAGAAGACTCATCTTTAATATCTTGAATCATCACATAACTCGATCTCCACTCACCTTTTCAAAGTATATGACATGCGATGGTGTTTTTTTGTAATTTTTAAATAAAAAACTATTTCTTAAATATTCAAATATTATAAATACATATTTTTACTAAAATATTTTAAAATGTTAAAAACTATTAAAAATACTAAAATAATCTCTATACGCGTCAGAGTCATGTAAGCATGTCATAGTTTACTTGACTCGTGTCATCCATCACACACACTAAATGGTGTTCGTGTTATTAATTTCTTTGAGTTTTACAAATTATAGTATGCAATTTTTTGCAAGTTGGAATCGGCTCAAATTGTTAAATGCTCCTCCTGATCTTCATTCTTTTTTTTTAAAGGCAAGCTGAGGTTAAGCAGACCCCTACCAGTTATACAACTATACCATTGGATTTTGAACATGTAACTTCCCAACACAAGGTGACATGCATTTAGCTGCTCCTACCAGACAAGCAGAGCCCCCGTTGGTACCTGATCTTCAGTCTTCTATTTAATATCTTAAAGCCTATTTTAGACATGGGATCAAGTCATAGTGGGCTATGATGGTAGTACCATTGTAGCTCCTTTTGATGTCGCTAATCTCAAGATGACCAGCATTCAAACCTGAATGAGATGCTGATACATGAGCGAAGTGATAGAATTTTGGGTCCACAAGATTTATTTGGATCTCTTTTAGATTTTGGATATTTTTCTTTTACTTAAATCGCTTGTAATGAAAATGAGATCGAAATACTTTATCTATATTTTCAACTTAGTAGTTTATTAAAATTAACAAGTTTTTTAATTGATGTTTATCAAAATTAGTATGTTAGATCTACTTAGATTATGATTCTTTTCATATAAATAAGAAAGATTTATTATTATCAGAGACTTGAGTTGGTTTTCAGAAAGTGTTATTATCATTTTATTTCAGTTATTCATGTTTGAGTTAAATTTCTATATTTTTCTACCATTTTTTTTTTATTTCTTGCTGTTTTTATATTTGTTTTCTATTTTTTTAGATAATTCATAGTTGATTAGAAATTTCTCATAAATCGAGCTCCCGATTTATATCAAATGCCCTTCACTTGGATGAGACCTACTTTTTTCCCAATGTTGTTTGTGTTTTAGATTAATGACATATAGACGGTTTAAAATGAATTGCATATAATGAGCCTTATTCACTGTTTGATGTGTGTCTCGGACCGATCTTTCAGAATGGCGCATGTGCAGTGTAGAGCTCTATTGAGTAAAAAATGCATCGAGTATAGAAACATGTGGTATGCGTTCGCTTGATCGATGACGTGCAGTGGTAGCACGACATGCGCTAAGCATAGTTATTGTTGTTAGTGCATTGATGTATGGCGGCACATACGTGAAGCATTGTTTGGTTAAGCAGTGCCAGCGGATCAAAGAATGTTGCCTTTGGAGATTTGGTTAAGGACCTCTCGGTTTGCAAGAGTTTTCCATGCGTAGCGGTTGGACCCACAAAGGTACATGTAGGTTAAGGCGAATTCCCCCAAGAATCACCGTAGGTGATTTCAATCGAGTATGGTAACTCGGGGCTACGTGAGTGAATGCTTAGGCTCTGGTGAATGAGTCTGGGTGGTGCTCTTCACTGTGGTGTTCAATCATCAACTGGTCATTGGATTGTGGGTCACAAGGTCTTATTTCTTCAATGGCGAGGTTTTGCTATGTCATGCACATAAAGTCGCAATACACTTCATGACACGCAAAGCTAAGGCAAAGTTTGTGCCTCTTTCGGAAGTAATAGCTGGTATGAGATGGCTATGCACTAAGTGACATGGATTATATGGAATGCACATTTGGAAATGTGCTTGATCAACTTCTGCTAAGGGTTGTACGCAAGGCCAATGAAAATTATTCAGTACATAGAAATGTGTTGGTACGCGACCTTTTGTCGTTAGGTTGACCAGCTTGGTCTGCTTGGCATGTTGCGGGTTTGCGAAACATTCTATGCATGTGACAGAGCGATAGAAAGGCTTGTGACGGTAAGGAGGGATCATCGCGCCACACTGACTTATTTAAAAAAGTAAGCCCGTGACAATGTGTGTCAATCATTTTTAAGGATGAACGACATCCAATGCGTCTCCAAGGGTGTCACCACCATTTGTGCCCTTGATACCCTCTTCCTTTTTTATGTGGAGGCCGGATCATGTCATTGGCACCTCTGATGATGCACTTTGGATATCGTTAGTCTTAAAAATAAAATGGGCTCGTAAAGTGCTTGTTGAAACTCATAAAATAGGCTCGACAAGCTAAATATGAATAATAGCTACTCGGCTATGCTCTGCTCATATAAGCTCCTTAGATAGTAAGATATATATTTTAGATACAATTTACAAGTATTTTTTTGTAATCCTATTTCTTTCAGCTCTAAAACATGTATTTTTTCTATAAACAAGCCTGCTCAAACTTACCTTGTTGTAGTGGGACTCATTATGAGCTCAAACTCAGCTTGGCTTGCTACAAGAATGAGTCAAGCTTGAATTCAAGCTCAGCTCATTCAGCTTGTTTGCCAGCACTAATCAGAAAAAAAAGTAGACTATCCAAGCTTGATCATCACTTGTAGTGATTTGGATGCTATTCATTTTGAGACCAAGGGCATCCAAGGGAGTTCTGATGGTATTTACTGTCAGAGTTTGCTGTGAACCTGATCCTATCTCTTTTACATGATTTCTTCCATGGATTCAAGTGGCTGTTAGACGGGCAGTTGAGGTTAGATTTTCTTAGGCATTATTCTCTTTGCATAAGCTGAAGCCAGTGGCTCCTTGGGTTCGGTGGGTGCGCCTGGGTTTACACCCCTTCGGGTGAGTTTTCCGGATAAAAAAAAAAAAAAACAACTGGCATCAGCCTCTCACTTTCTATCAATTTATTTTGAATCCTGCAATGAGCAATGATTTTTTGACACATTAATTAATATATAAATTCATTACTGACTATAATGATGGGATCACAATATGGCGTTACCATACAATAAAGGGGAGTGATCAATTCATATTGAGTACAGCGATTGGTTATATTCAATTGTTATTGCACAACCTGCTTGGTCGACATGCACGTGGGCCCCACTTTCGTGTGCCTAACTTCGAAGGCAGTGAACAAGGACGTCTACGGGTACGGGTCAGAAGTTATACAACATCCGACCCATATCCAACATTTGACAAACACCAATTAGCCAGATTTTACGGAGACCCAATCCAATTACGGATTCTAATTTGGTTTAAGATTTCTTAATTGAAGCTGATATATATCCAATTCTGATGGATATCCAAATCTAGTTACATATGTATTTAATTGAATTTGTTATTACGTTTTCTCCATTGGAACCACAGTTTAAAGCCAATTCCAATCATAGTGACAAAAGTTTAAAAAAGGCAAAATATCGACAGTAAAAAACTTGGGAGATTTTGAAAATTTTCATAAATCTCGCATTTTTTGGCAAAATCTCAGCAATAAAAAATAAATTAAAAATATAAAAAATTTATTTTTATAAGAAAATATAAATAAAATACATTTAAAAATAAAAAATTCAGGGGTTTTCATGATAAATATCTGCTAAAAACATAAATATCGTGATATTTGTCATGGTTTAAAAATCTCACGAGAAATTGCCGTTTTTAACTTTCAAGCAATTTCTCGCGATATTATCACAAGATTTTTATAAATCTCACGATATTTGTCACAGAGATTTCAATTAAGCAATGTTTGATTAGTTGTATTTGGTATTGGCCACATCTGACCTGAATCCGAACCACTTATAAAGACAATGACTTAAAGGTTTTGGGGAAAAAATTTAGCGAAGCTTCTATCGGACTGGAGCTCTATGAACCAAGGTCCAACAAAGTAATCCTAGTGGGCTAAGAGAGTTAATTTAGACCGAGTTTGGTTGGGCTAGATGATTCAACAAAGTGGGGTTGACTTAAGCTAAGATAAAGCTCACAATACAATAAGATTTCCTTATTTCCGTTCTAGATGACTGAAATAGGAAGAGAGACTCTTGTTTATAGAGTTCCTAATGAATTTTAAACCTAAAAAAAATAGGATTTTGGATTAAGATATCCAGATTTAGCTGTTATGCATCAAGTTATTTATGATTTGATGAAAAAGTGAGGTGCCGGGCCATGATTGGTCGGGATTGTATAGCTTATCCTAAGGAGTTTGCTTAGGAAAGAAGAAAAATGGTTCTGATAGGATAATTTAGCTTATCCCAAGGTTTTAGAAGCCTAAACTAAAAAATTTATTATTTAAATAAATTGGTTTGACCCAAAACACATTTTTCTAGGCAAAAGAGAACTTAAATGGTAGGTTTAAAACAACTTTCACAAATTTCATCATATCTTCCAAAATATAGCTGATATTAATGTGATTTTTTTATTTGACAAAAAATATGTTTATCTACAAACTTTTGTTTTAATCTTAAGGCCTAAAAACATAATTTGATAGATAAATGCATTCTAAATGTGAGTCAATTGAAAATCAAGATTTGTCTTCGATAAAATTTACTGTTCTGGTTATAAATCCCACCTAGAGCATTCATTTTGACCAGAATTTATTTTATTTGGAAAATAAGACACTCAACGATATTTACATTTTTTGACCAAAAGGTCAAACATGTAATCTTATGAGTCAAAATCATGTTGCAAGTCAATTATGCTTTGTTTTGGATATAAAACAACCCAATTGAGAAATTCAATTCAAGATCCAATTTAGCCAAGATCGAAATGGGTCAGAGGTGTCTACAATGGCTCACTGGCTGTCTTATTCCTCCTCTTGATGCACGAAATGAGCACCGAAAAATCTAGGTTCAAGAGATCAATTTGGATCCAGTTTTATTTAGATTTAATAGACCTATATTAGATCCAATTTGTGATTTTTTTTTTCTAATGTTATGCTCATTATAGTGATTTTGGTTGGAGATGATGTGATTCTTCATAGACCCTTTTCTTTTTTTTCCACATTTCCTAATATTTTCTTGCTACTACTGTTATTTTCCTTTCATTAATTGAATTTCCAGTTTTATAGCATAATCAAAACGTAGTTTTGCAAATCCAGTGATGGATTTGCATCAAACTCTCTGGAACTGTTTTGCCATCCACCTCTTCCAGTCTTGAACAAAGGAGGTTCCCAACTAGGCAGAGATGCAATCGGGTTGGATCCAGAACAGCTAAACCCATCGGGGAGTCAGATCTGGTCCGATTCAAAAACTGCCAAAACCTCCATCCTAGATCCGACCCATTTGCATCCCTACTGCTAAGCCCAATCAAAGATCTGCCTATAATGCCTCATGCTCATTATTCTGGTCCTGCTTCATCAATGGAGTGCTCTTATATATTTGGCACGTTTGCAAGCCCAGTTAAATGGGAAAAGATCAGGTGGAATATGATTGCACAAAAATTTGTGCATTAAGCACCTGATCACCCCCATCATGGGCCTAGGGCCTAAAAGGTATGAGGTAAACGAGCCGAATGAACCAAACAAGCCTTGTTTGGGCTCGGTTCGCCAAACATCTTAGTGAGCTCAAACTTAGCTCATGTTGGTCACGAGTCCAGCTTGGCTCGCCTAATGTCGAACAGTGTCAGTTCAAACTCGCATCTTGAACAAGTCCTAACTGATAACTCTCCCTTGGTCCCTTTTATGCCAACCACTGTTCTAGTGTAAGGCCATGTGAAGTGTAGAATTACAAAAAGTGTCAATCATACAAAATTTTGAAATTCTAATTTTGCCACCAACCCAAATTGAAATATCACTGATAAGTTTTTCGTTCCCTCATAAACTTTTGTTTGTTTCAAAATTTCACATTTTTACATTACAAAAGCATAATATAAAGATTGCTCCTTGACACCATGCTGAACACATCTGTGTGGTTAGATTGAGTCGATATAACTTGCACATATGATTTCTAACTCATTAGTTTCGGGCATTGAGTAAATATTGAGTACTAATGAATGTACAAAACTAATGAGCTAGAAATCATAGGTGCTAGAAATCATAGGTGCAAGTTGTATCGACTCAATCTAACCACACAAATGTGTTCAACATGGTTTGCTTGCTAAGGTTCAAGCCTTGTATCATGTTTTTTTATTGTAAAAAATATGATCTCTTGAGAATAAAATTTTGATATATATAGGAAAATAGAAACCTACAAAATGAACATAATGCTAAATGAAACATGCTATTGGATTTTCATTTTTTTTTTGAAGTTTTAACCCCATAGATGTGCTCAACATGATTGATTTACTAAAAAATAATACTTGAATCATCCATTTTGGATGGAAAAAATGGTATTTAGGTCCTTAAAATTTTATAAAAATTATAGGCCGTTGTTTTTTGGAACCTTATCAAACCCATCCATGCACTGGAATCAAATGTTTTCAAGAAGTGGTTCCTATAAAAACAAACATATAAATTAGATCTATGCGGTCAAAATTTCAAAATAAAAAAGAAGAAAATCCAATAACATGTTCATTTTGCACCTTGCTCATTATATATATAGGCTACTAATGAAGTTACAAGCTAGAAATCATAGGTGCAGTTGTATCGGCTCAATCTAACCACAAAGATGTGTTCAATATGGTTTGTTTGCTAAGAGTCAAGTCTTGTATCATGTTTTTTTAATGTAAAAATGTTATCTTTTAAGAATAAAATTTTGATATATATATATATATATATATATATATATATATATATATATATATATATATATATATATGAAAATAGAAACATACAAAATGGGTACAATGCTAAATGAAATGTTATTAGATTTTCATTTTTTTCAAAATTCCAACCCCATAGATGGGTTCAACATGATTAATTTCCTAAAAAATAATACTTGAATCATCCATTTTGTATGAAAAAAATGGTATTTAAGGCCTCAAAATTTTATGAAAATTGTTGGTTGTTGATTTTTTGAAACCTTATAAAACCTATCCATGCATTGGAATCAAATGCTCCAAGAAATGGTTCCTATAAAAACAAACATATAAATTACATCTATGCAGTCAAAATTTTAAAAAAAATAATTTGAAAACCCATTAACATGTTTCATTTAGCACCTTGCCCATTTTTTTAGGTTTATATATATATATATATATATATATATATATATATATATATATATATATATATATATATATATATATATATATATTGGCTACTAATGAAGTTACAAGTTAGAAATCATAGGTGCAAGTTGTATCAGCTCAATCTAACCACACAGATGTATTCAACATGGTTTGTTTGCCAAAGATCAAACCTTGTATCATGTTTTTTTAATGTAAAAATATGATCTTTTGAGAATAAAATTTTGATATATATATAGGAAAATAGAAACATACAAAATGGGTACGGTGCTAAATAAAATATGTTATTAGATTTTCATTTTTTTCAAAATTCCAACCCCATAAATGGGTTCAACATGATTAATTTCCTAGAAAATAATACTTGAATCATCCATTTTGTATGAAAAAAATGGTATTTAAGGCCTCAAAATTTTATGAAAATTGTTGGTTGTTGATTTTTTGAAACCTTATAAAACCTATCCATGCATTGGAATCAAATGCTCCAAGAAGTGGTTCCTATAAAAACAAACATATAAATTACATCTATGCAGTCAAAATTTAAAAAAAAAATAATTTGAAAACCCATTAACATGTTTCATTTAGCACCTTGCCCATTTGTTTAGGTTTATATATATATATATATATATATTGGCTACTAATGAAGTTACAAGTCAGAAATCATAGGTGCAAGTTGTATCAGCTCAATCTAACCACACAGATGTATTCAACATGGTTTGTTTGCCAAAGATCAAGCCTTATATCATGTTTTTTTAATGTAAAAATATGATCTTTTGAGAATAAAAATTTGATATATATATATAGGAAAATAGAAACATACAAAATGGGTATGGTGCTAAATAAAATATGCTATTAGATTTTCATTTTTTTCAAAATTCCAACCCCATAGATGGGTTCAACATGATTAATTTCCTAGAAAATAATACTTGAATCATCCATTTTGTATGAAAAAAATGGTATTTAGGGCCTCAAAATTTTATGAAAATTGTTGGTTGTTGATTTTTTGAAACCTTATAAAACCTATCCATGCATTGGAATCAAATGCTCCAAGAAGTGGTTCCTATAAAAACAAGCATATAAATTACATCTATGCAGTCAAAATTTCAAAAGAAAATAATTTGAAAACCCATTAACATGTTTCATTTAGCACCTTGCCCATTTTTGTAGGTTTATATATATATATATATATATATATATATATATATATATATATATATATATATATATATATATATATATATATATATATATATATATATATATATATATATATATATTGACTACTAATGAAGTTACAAGTTAGAAATCATAGGTGCAAGTTGTATCAGCTCAATCTAACCACACAGATGTGTTCAACATGGTTTGTTTGCCAAAAATCAAGCCTTATATCATGTTTTTTTAATGTAAAAATATGATCTTTTGAGAATAAAATTTTGATATGTATAGAAAAATAGAAACCTACAAAATGAACATAATGCTAAATGAAACATGTTAATGTTATTAGATTTTCATTTTTTTTTTCGAAATTCTAACCCCATAGATGTGTTTAACATGATTGATTTACTGAAAATTGATACTTGAATTGTGAAATTTGGATGAAAAAATGATATTCAAAGCTTAAAAAATTTATGAAAATTGTAAGCCGTTGAGTTTTCAAACTTTATAAAACATATCCATGCCTTAATCAAATGCTCTAATAGGTCATTCCTGTAAAAAGAAACATATAAATCACATCTATGCAGTCATAATTTTAAAATAAAAAATAAAATCCAATAGCATGTTTCATTTACCACCCTGCCCATTTTGTAGGTATGTATATATTATTTGGTACTATTGAAGGCACAAAACTATTGAGCATAAATTGTCCTTCTATTTTTTAATTTTATTGTAAATTGAACCTTATGGATAGGTTCTAAAAGTTTTTTTTAGTAAAAAGGGGTTTTAAATCATGTGATTGTGATGTGTAAGCATTTTTTTAAGAGCTTAAAAAACCAACAAGTCCATAATGCACTAAAATTTCATGTCTTAAAAAATCAAAAATTTGAATGAAAATTGGATGGTCTGAGGTTCGATCCCTAGCAAACAAACCATGTTGAACACATTGTTATTTTTTTTTATTAAAAAAACCTATAAATTTTCAGAAAATGAATGAAAATGTTGTGAATATACAATGACTTGCAACCAGAGCTAACCTGATCCGAAGTAGGCCCATGAGCCAAACGTGTGGGTCATGGGTTTTGTATTAGACCTGATCCCGACCTGGTTAGTCAATGGGTCAGGCTTGATCAAGCCCGGTCAAATGCGTCCACTAAATGGGCTGGGCCAACCGGCCTCTCCCATTGTCCGCCCTAGTTAGGAGAAGATTCTTTTTACATATGGAAGATAGCTTCTTAGAAGTGTGAAACTCCTAACTTTCTTATAAATAAGAGAAGCTATGTGAAATCCACTTCCCAAATATGAAAAACTTTCTTTTAGTGGGAGCCTACTTCCCCCTCGCTTCTCAGATCGATTCCCCCTTGCTTTGTATATCGCTTTCCACTCGCTCTTTTCTCACTTAGTATGTTTTTCATATTAAAATTTGTTTTTTAATAAGCTTGCATGTTGATTCTATATCGTTTTTACTAGTTTTCATGTTTTTTTTATTTTGCTTTCTATTGCCTTTACTTTTTCATTTATCATGCGCTTCCTTGTTCGCTTCACAACCGTATCACGTTTCTCGGTTACTATAACACTCGGATCCTCGTTTCTGCTTCGCGTACATGGTTTCCACCTTTCCAAATGCATAAACTACCTCCCACTCCCAGATCCCAAACACAGAAGCGATGTTCTCATACACGCACTTTAGGCGAGTATCTAATCACCGTTCATCTTGAAGATGGACGGTGTCTAGATCCCAAATTTCACTTCTTGCATCTGATATAGTTTGTTTTGGGATTCATATTTGGATTCATTGCACAATATGAATGTTTGGGTTTCTATCCACATGATTTGGCCCATATCCGACCATTTGCACCCCTAACTGAATCACACTCCATGTAATAACCGCAAATTTTTCTATTAAATTTTTTAAAGTTTTATGCGTAATATAGGCTGATTTGGGCACAGATCCAAGTTTCGGATCCAGAACCCATACTTAAGTAATACCCTTATACATATAAACCTATTAAATATCCATATATACGTAAATAAGAAAATAAATAATATATATATATATATATCATTAGGTGAGGTTTGGACCCAACTATGGGTCCACATCTTTAAATAAGACCCGGATCCAACACATTGTTGGATCCCGAGTGCGGGTCGCGGTTCGGACCCGGCCCCGGCCCACACCCTGTAAAATGAAAACAGAAGGGGGTTAAAAAGAAGGCAACCCGATATGGGTTGCCTGATAGGCAAAAGAAAGGGGAAAACCCCTCCCCCGATATATCGGGTTGAACCCTAACACGTAAGGAGATGGTGAGGTGGGGGAGCACACCGCAGCCGCCGGGAAGGTAGGGTTCCCTTCCTTTTCGGGTGGCCACCCTCCTACAAAGGGGGACCCCCGAACCCCTCTTTCTCCCTCTCTCGCTATCCCACTCTCTCTCTCACTCTCTTCTATCTCTCTAACCTTCGAATCGCCCTCCAATCTCCGGCCTGCAGCTCGGAGCCTTGTCGGGAGAAGCCGACCTCTCTAGTGGTGGTGTTGTCCAGGCCAACCGACCTCCTCTCATGGTTGCCGCAACATCTTCGCCGGAAAATGGTAGGATGCTGTGATTTCTTTTTGTTGGCTATGGAATGTGATTGGGTATGCGCGTGGGAAACAAAAGAAAAAGAAAACGGGGTTATGATTTTCCATTAGAAGGTTCGGTATGTTTGTTTCAAAGGAGGGGGGGTCCTGATTTCTGCTAAGGGGATTTTCGAACCTTTGTTAAAAAGGCTTATATTACTAAAAACCCCAAATTCCTGATTTGGGGGTTTTAAGAATTTCGGATACGGGCAGATGCCTTGCGTTCGTAAAAAACCGAGAAGTCTCTGTTTTAATTCCCTGAGTCGTTGTCATCTATGCCCAACTAAATACTTGTTTCAAAAATCTCCATTTTTGGCTTGATTCTTTTCCTTTCAGTATATTACCTATGAGAATGGTACATTAGGTTGCGGTTTCATCTAATTGAATTCATGTTGTCATATGTGGAACCAACCCAACTCTGGGTGGCTGGATCCGATAAGTGAAAATCTATATTCATTTCTTTGAAAAAAAGAAGAAAAAAAAGAAACGAAAATAGAAATAAATAGGGTAGCCACGCCCTTAGCATGATAAGTTTGAATGTCCATTTTATTCTGTTAAATCGTTGCAAAGTTTTCGGTTATTTCTCTGCCTTATGTATCCTTAAATTTAGTTCAGCTAGCTACACCATATTGTCTTCTGCATCTATTGGTCTGTATTGTCGATTGTACATATTGCCTCTTTAGCCCTTTTTACTGATCTTAGTGATGAGCAACGCCATTGTCACTATAATCAGAAATAGTTGTAATGCATATCAATAATGTAAAAGAAATTACAGAGAAATGTTAATATTCCTGATGTCGGTTTCTGTGTTTATGTAACTGTTTCCTTGAAAGAGATTGACACGTAATTTTTTTGGTGTCAGACTTCACTGATCTACTCCATCGAACTTCTTTGTACTGGCTTCGCTGATTTATTCCTTTAAACTTCTTTTTCTTCAGTTTCTATTTGTCTCTAATATGGTTTAGTGTGTACACGACATCATATTTGTCCTTTATCTATTGCCAATCTATACTAGAATAAATAAGACTTATTGTTCACCATGTTCTCATAAGGATCAAGTATGATAAGTTGAATTAGTATGGACATGCTATCTTGACCCAGGGGGGGGCTCAAGTTCAGATCCCACCAAGTCTCTTCCCCTACCTTGCCCATCTTTCATTAAAAGAAAAAGTTTTCATGGACTTGTTCCACATCTGTTGGTGCATTTAATAGTTAGATGTTATCTCTCTCTCTCTCTCTCTCTCTCTATATATATATATATATATATATATATATATATATATATATATATATATATATATATATATATAGTGGGCCACTTGTGAATGTCACTAAGTTGATAGGACGTTACAAGTTTTAAACCCACAGGTGACGTACCACCCTTGTGTTGGGATGTCACAAGTCAAAACCTAATGTTACGTTGTGGCAACTTGCTATTGAAGAATAAATATATAATAATAATAATTGATGAATGATGATCTGATAACTGAACCTAAGGGTCGGGTTGTTGAGGACATATGAATGTCAAGCCAATGTGTTGAGGGTCATGCATAGACCATTGAAGTTATGAGGTGAATCCACATGAATGTGAAAATATAATAATTCGTGCTTGACTGATTTAAAAGCACCGGAGCACGTTGAGTGGGTTTGTGCAATATATACAAAAAAAATGGATGTATCTGTACCTTGGCAAAATGATTAATGTTGAAAATTTACTACTAGGATAGTAAGAGATAGTTTTGGGGAAATGCCCCTGTACTTTGAAAAAAATTAATTAAATGAAAAGTTTAACCCACTCAGTTCTTGCACTACAAGAAAATATGTTGTTACCGACGGACGTTAGCGACGGAATCTTTCCGTCGCTAGTTAGCGACGGATTGGCGAGCGACAAATATTCGTCGCTATTATTACTGAATCTTATGAAAGTAGCGACGGAAGATAGTCCGTCGCTAATTAGCGACGGATGTTGCGACAGACTGTTTCGTCGGTACGATCACACCATTTACCGACGACGTTAACGACGGAACCTAGTACGTCGCTAAATAGCGACGGATGTGGCGACAGAATATAATCCGTCGCTAGTTTCGCGAATTTGATTTTACGTTGGCTTAGCGACGGAATGAATCTGTCGCTAACTTTCGAATAACCCTAATCCCAGGCAGCTTTTCCTTTTCTTCTTTCGCTGCTCCTACCGTTCGCCGCTCTCGCCGTTCGCCGGTCTTGCTCCCGTCGTTCGCCGGTCCCACCGTTCGCCGCCCGGAGAAAGGTAACGCCCTCCCCCTCCCGTTTCCGGCAGGGGGTTAACCCCCTCCCGGTTCACGCAGGGGGTTAACCCCCTCCCATTTCCGGCAAAGGGTTAACCCCCTCCCGTTTCCGGCAGGGGGTTAACCCCCATTTTCACACAGAGGGTTAACCCCCTGCCGTTTCCGGCAGGGGGTTAACCCCCTGTCGTTTCCAGCAGGGGGTTACCCCCCTGTCGTTTCCAGCAGGGGGTTAACCCCCTCCGGGTTCATGCAGGGGGTTAACCCCCTGCCGAAAAACGCAAGGGATTAACACCCTGCGTCCCCTGCCGTTTCCGGCAGGGGGTTAACCCCCTTCTGTTTCCTGCAGGGGGTTAACCCCCTTCTGGAAAACGGAGGGGGTTAACCCCCGCGTTTTCCGGCAGAGGGTTAACCCCCGCGTTTTTCGGAAGGGGGTTAACCCCCTGCGTTTCTTGCAGAGGGCTAACCCCTTGCGTTTTTCGGCAGGGGACCCTTGCCCCCTGCCTTTCCGGTAGGGGGTCGACCCGGGCAGGGGGTCGACCCGGGCAGGGGGTCGACCCGGGCAGGGGGTCGACCCCGGCAGGGGGTCGACCCGGGCAGGGGGTCGACCCCGGCAGGGGGTCGACCCCTGCAGGGGGTTAACCACCTGCCATAACAGAAGGTCAGTTAACTCCCTACGTTCCGTAAGGGGGTTAACCCCCTATGTTCCGTAAGGGGGTCGACCCCTTGCCAGAACAGTTTTTTTTTTCGTGGTGACTTCATTTTAAAACAATGTTTTTTTGTGCAGATTTTTCAACGGAACTCGCTTGTGCCCCGCCACCCGTGGTAAGTAAGTGACAAAAACAATGCAAATCGGGTAAATACCCGTGGTGAGTAAGTGATGCAAGCGCATCACATGTTATTTTATTTATTGAATGTAACACTTTATTGTTCACACACTCACTTAGTTGTTGATATCTAGGACTGCTTTGTTGGAGTTCGAAGATCATGCTGAGCATGATTTTAATGTATATATATGGAAGTGTTCTTATTTTTGGAGTACGGAGTCCATGCTAGGCATGGTAGTAGTTAGTGGGATATTGGAGTGTGTTTGCTGCAGATACATGTTTGAGATTTGTTTGATATGAATTATTTCAATGTATTGCAATGTTTGATGTGATTGTATCCATGCTTACATGTAGTTACTTTCAATTTGATTATGTCTACCATGTGAATTTGTATACTGAAAGCATGCTTCAAATGAATGTATCGTGTCATAAATAGTTTGCACATGAAAATATTAAGTTATCAATGCATGCATCAAAATTCTTGTTATTGTTTGACATAGTATATTGCATGATAAATTTGATATTTTCTTCATCGTCGCATTCTGATTGTTTTTTTCTTAATTCGTTAGGATACTATTCGTAACATCATACGACAAAATGAATGCAAACCGTGAATGGATGTACCGTAGGATAGTGGACAATGAGTTATCGCATGAATATATGGATGGTGTTGACAATTTTATTGAATTTGCAACTGCAAGTGTCAGTACAGTAGATCCCACAGGTCAGATTAGGTGTCCCTGCAAGATTTGTAAGAATAATTGATTTTTAGAACCTCATGGCGTTAGACATCACCTATACAGGAAGGGTTTTGTGAGTGATTATCAGAACTGGATGTTTCATGGAGAAGAATTTAGAAACGATTTTGATGCACGGGTGAATGTGGTGCACGATAATCCATATGCGAATTTGATATTTGAGGCCGCAGGAATAGAACTGGGTTCTGCTATGAGTTCTAGTGATGTAAGAACTGCCATAGATGAAGAATCGCCAAACGATGCAGCTAGTAGATTTTATGATTTACTTAAAGATGCTGATGAGCCACTTTGGAACGGTTGTGAGAGTCACACTATCTTGTCTGCAGTTCTTCAACTAATGAATTTGAAGTCCGAGTATAATTTGAGTCAATCATGTTTTGACCGTTTGTGCATGATTGTGAAGAGTATGTTGCCTAAAGATGAGAAATTGCCACAAAATTTCTATCGTGCGAAAGTTATGGTCAACGCTCTAGGTATGGGTTACAAAAAGATTGATGTTTGTCCAAATCACTGCATGTTGTATTTCAAGGAGCAAGAAAATGACATATCATGCCCGTCATGTGGGCATCCTCGGTTCAAGCCAAAGACAAGAGGCAATGGTAGCACGAGATCAAAGGAAGTTTCATACAAGTCGCTCCGCTACTTTCCTATCACTCCTAGATTGCAGCGATTGTATATGTCTTCAAGGACAGCTAAACACATGAAATGACATGCAAATAAAGTTTGACACGATGAAAACAAGATCACGCATCCTGTTGACGCTGAAGCTTGGAAGCACTTTGATCGTACTCATCAGAACTTCGCAATGGAAGTGCGAAATGTTAGACTCGGTCTATGTACAGATGGATTTAATCCATTTGGGGGTAGATCAACTCCATACTCATGCTGGCCAGTATTTGTTACTCCATACAACCTTCCACCAAGCTTGTGTATGAAACGTCCAAATCTTTTCTTGTCTCTGTTGATCCCTGGTCCGACCTCACCTGGCCAAAATCTTGATGTATATCTAAGGCCATTGATTGATGAATTAAAAGTATTGTGGGATGACGGTGTTACCACGTATGATGCCCACAAAAAACAAAATTTCAACATGAAGGCTGTTGTTCTATGGACAATCAGTGACTTCCCTGCATATGGTATGTTATCGGGTTGGAGCACACATGGGAGGTTGGCTTGTCCGTACTGCATGGAGGATTCCAAAGCTTTTAGATTGAGGCATGAAAGGAAGCTTTGCTGGTTTGAGTGCCATCGTCGATTCCTACCCAGCGATCATCCGTTCCGACGTCAAAAGAATGCATTTAAAGCAGGCACAACTGAAACGGAAGGTCCATCCTCAAGATTGTCCGGCATAGAGATTCTAAGAAGATTGCGATACTTTCCAGATGTATTAACAGATGCCCGCAGTCCTACACCCTTCCGTGGATTTGGGAAGGATCATAATTGAACGAAAAAATCTATTTTTTGGGAACTACCGTATTGGCCGACCCTATTGATACGACATAATTTGGATGTGATGCATGTAGAGAAAAATGTGTTTGATAATGTGTTCAATACGGCAATGAATATTAAAGGAAAAACGAAGGATAATCCGAAGGCCCGTATGGATTTAAAATTAATATGTAAAAGACCAGAATTGGAACTCAAAGAGTATAATGGCAAAGTACTGAAACCACAGGCGAAGTACGTGCTCGGACCTGATCAAATAAAACATGTATGTCAATGGTTGAGACAACTGAGATTTCCAGATGGATATGTCTCTAACATTGCTTGGGCTGTGAAGATTGACGATGGACAGTTATATGGGTTGAAGAGCCATGATTGTCATATCTTTATGCAACGATTGATACCCCTAGCATTCCATGATATGTTAGACAAACCTATATGGGGGGTATTGTCTGAGTTGAGCGGATTTTTCAGAACATTGTGTGCATCGAAGGTCGTTGTATCAGATGTAAAGAATCTCGAGGACTCTGTCATCACCACTGTTTGTCTATTAGAAAAGATATTTCCGCCAACATTTTTCAATGTTATGGAACATTTGATCATACATCGGCCATATGAACTAATGGTTGGTGGCCCTGTGCAATATCGATGGATGTACCCATTTGAAAGGTATATGTTTTTTTATAGCACATCTCTTTAATGACAGATATTTAAAATTTGAAATGTATATTCTTGTCAGATGCATGTTCGACCTAAAAAAAAAGGTTCGTAATAAAGCAAGAGTAGAAGGCTCTATTTGTGAGGCGTACACTTTAGAAGATATTTCAAATTTCTCATCTATGTACTTCGAACCTCATATTCCAACACGTTACACATGCCCACCCCGTAACGATGATGGAGAACAAGTAACTGTAGCTGACAAACTGTCGATATTTCAACCACTTGGGCATGCATTTGGTAGTTGCCGATCAAGGCTATTGACAGATCGAGAGCAAGATGCAGCACACATCTATATTCTTTTTAATTGCTCAGCGATCGACCCATACATCGAGTAAGTATATGTATATGCAACTCAATTATAAATCATTTTATGTTCTATATGTGGATACATGGCTCGGTAATATAAGTATTTGTGGTTTGCAGACGATTTGATCTGGAGTTGCAAAGCGAAGTTTCACATCTCACTGATGCAGAAGTACAAAAAGAACGTGAAACTAAGTTTGTGAAGTGGTTGAAGCAGTTGGTAAATAAGCTAACATAAATTTTGTACTTATAAACAACACTAAGTTACTTAATTGATCGTGATCACAATAATTGTTTATGTCTGTGCGTAGGTTCGCCATGGTGATGTTAAAGATCAAGGAATATGTGATTTAGAAAATGGTCCGACCAAAGTTGTGCAATGCTACAACGGGTATATCGTAAATGGTTATCGATTCCATACAAAAGACTACGGTACAAACAAATCAACGATAAATAGTGACGTGTGTGTCAAGGGTAGCAGCTACGGTGAAAATGAACATGATTACTACGGTGTTATAGAGGAAATAATGGAGTTGACTTACTTAGGCATGAATAACAGGGTTACGATATTCAAGTGTCATTGGTTTGATCCAACTGCAACAAGACTCAACAAAGCTTCAGGCATTGTGGAGGTGAATCATAAATCCAGGTTTGGAACATATGAACCATTCAAATTAGCCTCGCAAGCTCAACAAGTTTATTATACTTCATATCCGAGTATAAAAAAGTCAGATAGAAATGAATGGTGGGCAGTTTGCAAGGTGAAATCCAAACTATACCCCGAGTATCATCAGTTACAGGAAGATGAGTTAGCTGAAGACAATGATTACTATCAATCAGATGATGTTTATGACTTCGCTTATGGTCACGATGTTGCGCATGATATGCATGTCATATCTCCATTGGTCGATGAAACATTCATAGAGGAATGTGATCCAAATGATGTACCAAGTGGATGGGCAAACAATGAAGAAGAAGAAGAAGAAAGTCAAACTAGTGACGAGGAAGAATTCTCAAGCTAGTGAGCAAAATCTTATACTACAAACCTCTATTTAAATGCATTGTAATACTTGATGTGAGTTGTATTGCAATACTTGGTGTGATATATTAAAAATTTTATTTGAATGTATATTAATACTTGATACGAATGATTCGAATGCATTGTAATACTTGATGTGAATGATTTCAATTATCTGAATGTATTATAATTTATGCAATTAACGAATGATTTGAATTAGTGCAATACTTGATGTGAATGATTTGAATTATTTGAATGCATTGCAATGCTTGATGTGAATGACTTGAATGCATTGTAATACTTGATGTGAATTATTTGAATGTATTGTATGACATATGTTATTTGTTAGAATATGGTTCGTGGAGGTTATAGTGGTCGTTCATCCAGTAGTAGTCAGGCTCAGCCTTCATCTTCACGGGCTCCTATGATAGGTATATCATATAACTAATTGGATGTTTGATTAGTTCAAATGCGCATTCTGAGAATTTCTAATGTATTTTTTTACAGATGATGTTGCGCCTGTACACGACCCACCTACACCAGTTGATCGCACAAGTCAACAGCCAACACAGGAAACATGGTCTTCTCAGGCTGGCACAAGAAGACTCATTCGAATAGTGTATATCGATAATCGACCGTAAGTATTTTGTTTTCAATTATTGCATATCTTTTAAATATTTTATATTGATATTTATTGTGTAACAATTCATGTGCAGCACGAGGTTTGAGCCACAAGAAGTAGTACGAGAGATTAGGAATTCACTTCTTCAACATCTACCAGGACCAGTTGCTCAATGAAAAAAGTACCCAAAGGAGGTGTTAGACAGATTGTGGTCCTCATTCATGGTATACATTTGTTCCTCATAGTTAATGTGTTTCATATTTAATTTATTTAAGCAATGTCTACTAACTTTCTGAAAATATTTGTAGGCTTCGAATCGCTTCGCAACTACGGTGGAAGAAAATTATGCAAGGAAGGTGTGGCAGAAGGTGACTGTCAATCGATTTGCAGACATGCTGCACACTATGAAGACTGCAGCAAAAAAAGCATCTGACGTAGTAGATGATCCATTACTGTGGAAGGGCCATGGTCCTATTACTATCAGGAGAGATTACTGGGATGAAATGTGCGATAAGTGGGCGGGAGATGCATTTAGAAATCGCTCTGCGAAGGCTGCACAAAATCGATCGAAGATGCCCGAAGCCCATCTACACACAGGTGGATCTAAGACATTTGGGAGCCACCTAAAGAAAATGGTAACTCATCAATATATAATATTAATTTTATAAGTATTGTTGCAAACTTGTGTACTAAATCTTTTGTCATTTAACTTCGCAGGAAGCAGAAAAAGGAGATAGTGTACCATATAAGAATGTGTTTGTAGAAACACATAAACGGAAGACCACGGGAGTCTTCGTATCAGAGAAGGCGAGAACGACAACGGTATGTATTAATTCTATTAATAATCATTGTAACATATATGCAAGTTATCATAATGTTATCATTAATTATTAATGAATACTTTAAACATTATTTTGTATGAGGCATATGAGCAACAGATGGTAGAGCGATATGGCGAAGACGCTACTCAGCATCCATCATTTGATCCTACAGCATGGGTGACTGCAGCAGGTGAACCCAAAAAAGGTCGCGTGTTCGGGTTTGGGAGTAATATGAACACTTCACCAGTTATTGGTTCTTCCAGTCACGGCTCACCGACTTCTTGCGCCGACATAAGCTCCAAGCAGCCGACTATTCTTTCCGGTGATGATGTACGCGAGATCATTAATGAATCACTGAATAACTACTTTCAATACACCGTCTCCCCCTTTCTCCGAAATGAGATCAAGGCCGCTGTTCAGGATAGGGGATCTTCGATTCCAGGTCCCTCTCAGGTATAATCACATATATAGTTTTTTTGACTGCCTTAAAACACATCTGAGCATGGTAGAATCACATATAGAGTTTTTCTAGATGCCTTAGAACACATATGAACATGCTATAATCACATATTCAATTTTTTTATTGGCTTAGCACACATATGACCATGATAGAATCACATATATATATATATATATATATATATATATAACTTTTTGTCTGCCTTAGAGCACATATGAGCATGATAGAATCACATATAAAGTTTTTTTGACTGCATTAAAACACATATGAGCATGCTCGAATCACATATTCAGTTTTTTGCCTGCCTAAGAACACATATGAGCATGTTATAATCACATATTCAGTTTTTTGACTGCCTTAGAGCACATATGAGCATACTATAATAACATATAGAGTTTTTTTATTGCATTAGAGCACATATGAGCATGCTATAATCACATATAAAGTTTTTTTGCCTGCCTAAGAACACATATGAGCATGATAGAATCACATATAAAGTTTTTTTTACTGCATTAGAACACATATGAGCATGCTATAATCACATATTCAGTTTTTTGACTGCCTAAGAACACATATGAGCATATTATAATCACATATTCAGTTTTTTGACTGCCTTAGCACACATATGAGCATGCTATAATAACATATAGAGTTTTTTTACTGTCTTAGAACACATATGAACATGCTATATATCATTTATGATAGAATCACATATAAAATTTTTTGCTTTGCCTGCCTTAGAGCACATATGAGCATGCTATATTCACATATTCAATTTTTTTACTGTCTTAGCACACATACGAGCATGATCGAATCACATATATAGTTTTTTGTCTGCCTTAAAGCACATCTGAGCATGGTAGAATCACATATAGAGTTTTTCTAGATGCCTTAGAACACATATGAACATGCTATAATCACATATTTAATTTTTTTACTGCCTTAGCACACATATGAGCATGATAGAATCACACACACACACACATATATATATATATATATATATATATATATATATATATATATATTTTTTTGTCTGCCTTAGAGCACATATGAGCATGATAGAATCACATATAAAGTTTTTTTGACTGCATTAAAACACATATGAGCATGCTCGAATCACATATTCAGTTTTTTGCCTGCCTAAGAACACATATGAGCATGTTATAATCACATATTCAGTTTTTTGACTGCCTTAGAGCACATATGAGCATACTATAATAACATATAGAGTTTTTTTATTGCATTAGAGCACATATGAGCATGCTATAATCACATATAAAGTTTTTTTGCCTGCCTAAGAATACATATGAGCATGATAGAATCACATATAAAGTTTTTTTACTGCATTAGAACACATATGAGCATGCTATAATCACATATTCAGTTTTTTGACTGCCTAAGAACACATATGAGCATATTATAATCACATATTCAGTTTTTTGACTGCCTTAGCACACATATGAGCATGCTATAATAACATATAGAGTTTTTTTACTGCCTTAGAACACATATGAACATGTTATATATCATTTATGATAGAATCACATATAAAAAATTTTGCTTTGCCTGTCTTAGAGCACATATGAGCATGCTATATTCACATATTCAATTTTTTTACTGCCTTAGCACACATACGAGCATGATTGAATCACATATATAGTTTTTTGCCTGCCTTAAAGCACATCTGAGCATGGTAGAATCACATATAGAGTTTTTCTAGATGCCTTAGAACACATATGAACATGCTATAATCACATATTCAATTTTTTGACTGCCTTAGAACACATATGAGCATGATAGAATCACACACACACACACACACATATATATATATATATATATATATATATATATATATATATATATATATATATATACTTTTTGTCTGCCTTAGAGCACATATGAGCATGATAGAATCACATATAGAGTTTTTTTATTGCCTTAGATCACATATAGTGTGTAATTTATTTCATTATATTTTGTTTATCAATACTGACTGTTCTTTTCTTGTGTAGGCTGCTAGCGATAATCAGCGTAGTGGAGCTGAAGGGACAGATAAAGACAATGAACAAGAAGACGCACAAAATCTTGCGATGATTAGAGGACTGTGTTGAAGAAGTTCTATTTTTTTTATTTTTCCTAATTGTAATTGTTGAATTGTAAATAATTAAACTTCTTAATTTTAAGGTGGAATGATTAATTGTTGTAGATTCTTGTTATATGAATTTTTTTGTGTGGTGTGTTTTTTATTTACAGGAAATATAAATTGTACAGGAAATAGAAATTGTACAGTTCTCGATATTTAATTTTCAAATAAATTTTTTTATTTTTTTTTTCGTGTTTGCGACGGAACCATCTGTCGCTATTCATATTAATCTAGCGACGGCAGTAAATCCGTCGCCAAGCCATGGTCGTCGTTTAGTACCGGCGGATTGGCGACAGAATATAGCGCTCGTTATTCCGTCGTAATTAGCGACGGACCTGGCGACAGAATTATTTCGTCGCCAGTTAGCGTCGAAATATTCGCGACATAAGCATAATGTCGCCTCGTTGTCGCTAATCCGTCGCTAACCATGTTAGCGACGGATTAGCGACGGAATGTGGTCGTCGCTAATCCACTGCTTTGTTGTAGTGTTGGGCTTACCTTGGAGAGGGTAGGTGGTACAAAACTCTGGGGTCATGTGTTTTGGTTTCGAGCGTAAAGCGACTCGTTGGTCCCAATACTCAGAGTTTGGGGACCCAGACTACCAATATGTCCTATGTGGTAGCTCCTTGTTCTTCTGCAGAAGTTAGGGATGCATCATGTTTTGGTTTTGGCCTTTGAGAGTTTCTCTCAGTCACTGACCGCTCCCTTGAGATTTCAGTCTCATTTAGAATGTTCGGGTTAATAAAATATCCTTGAATAATATACCCCCGAACGTTTTCTTCTGAGATGGTTGCCTTGGCCCGCTTGTACCCGTGTGATAAGAAAAGATAAACATCAATTAGAACAGTTAGGTATCACTGTGATAGAGTCATTAAAGTGACATTTGCATATTCTTTCAGCATGTTTATATTCGGTGTTTGTGATGAAACAACATCCTAAAATGTGCAGATATGAGATAATTGAATTCATATTGTGGGTGTTACATAGATGTTATGCATGTTACTATTAGTGTGGCTGCAGAATATGCTTTAATGGCTTAATACCTTACATGCTCAATTGTTGTGGTTGCATAAAATGCTTTACTTGCTTAACTATAATTGTTGCATAATCTACTTCCTTACTTAGATATGTGTTTTTTTTTCTGCTATTACATCGACTTCGTTATGTGCTTATGTATAGGCTGAAAATCACACACGACACCCACATCACATACTTGACACATGATCTACTTGCAAGAAAAATTACAGTTTTCCTACTTAGACGTGATAGTCTAATTTCTATAATTTTTATCATTTTCAGGCACAGATTAGTTCTATGAGCGAAGCGGGATGAGACACTGACCAAGACTTGATCTACTTGTTCACTGGCGGTCTTACTTTCTTTCGGATTGAAATTTTTATTTTGAGACTCATAATGTGAAAATCTGATGTTGAATTCTATTATTATTGAAAAAAATAAAATAAATGGTGTGGTTTGCTTTTACCTTCCTGTATTGTTCTGAAATGCTTAATCCTGGAAATATTAGTTGTTTCCGCTATATATATATATAATCCTAAAAAATCTGGGTTAAAATTTCGGGGCGTTACACTACAACTCTTATCCTTCAGCTCAACTAAGGCTCTTGGTACTATTATAAGAGCGTCAATTGTGTGGATATGGATCAGAGAGACCCGTGTCCAACCAGTACATGCCCTTGTCTATGATCCAGTGGCGGGGTCCAGGTCAGATATCTGACTGAATCCGAATTTGACTAAGTGGTAGAATTCAGATCCGATCAATAACCAGATCTGCGTAGAGTATCACACCTGAATCCAAATTTAAATCTCAGATAGATCCGAACCTAAATATGTGTAAATGTTGAACCCGAGTATTTAAGTTGGTTGGTTCCAGATCCAGATCCAGATACAGTTTTAGATTTTTCCATTCCAATCCAAACCCAACTAGGAATCAGATTATACAAAAAAATTGGCAAATCTTGGCAGCCAAAAAGCTCACGAAAAATAATTTTTTTGTAAATTTCTCATTTTGGCAATAAGAAATAAATTAAAACTATAAATTAAAATTATAAATTAAAATTATAAATAAAAACAATTAAAAATAAAAATTATGTTTTTTTTACGATAAATAGCCATTAAAAACATAAATATCACGTTTAGAATGCGATATTCATGTTTCTGACGAAAAAATGACAAGGAATTACCGTTTTTAACTTTCAGGTAATTTTTCGTGATGTTTTCACCATATTTTTATAAATCTCGCGAGATAATATGTAAAACATTTAAAAATATTTAATTGGACTGTACGTGTCCTCCCGTGGCAGAGGACACGACAATAAAATGGCTCGTCCCTGCGACACATTACTCTCTTGTATTTTAACCTTCCTTTTCCCGATCGGTCTCATTGGTCCGTCTACCGACGTCCCGAATCGGAACCCTAATGAGGTTCGCCGGACGGCTTCTTCTTTGCTGGCTGCTTCTGGTCGGTTCGTCGATCTTGATCGCCAGATCTTCGCCGGATGGCTTGTCGAAGAACAAATTTCGGGAGCGAGAGGCTTCCGACGACACGCGCAGCTACCCTAACATGTAATTCTCCGATCACTTTGTTCTTGTTCAATCCATTTGCGGATTGAGTTCAGGCCGACGTATCATTCTCGCATAATCCATTGGTTTAGGAAGGGGAAATTAGGTTTCTTTTCTCCCCCTCTGTGGCTCATTTACATATCATGCGCACAAAATATACGAAGGCGAATAGGCGCACTCGATTAAAGCTCTATTTTGCATCACATTGATGGCGAATCGGAAGTTCGAATCGGATTGATGCTGTTCTTGAGCATCCACTTGCAAAAATCCGTCAACTTGTTTTTGAGAACTATTGGTCGAGGTGAATATGATGTAATCATGTTTGGACATAGAGAGTTGACTGTTTATACTGTTGATTTCCTCTTGTGTGAAGTTCACCATCGGGCGAGTCTCATTGTTGATCAGTTTGGAGTTTCGAATTGCCTACTGGTATTCAATGTTATCGGTTGAATCACGACTGAGATGCCTCTTCACAATTCGGTTTTGAAGGGACGGATTGTGGATCAATGTGTGTGCGTGTGCTTATTTTGAGGAGCTTATAAGAAAATTGATATTCTTGTCTTTGTTGTTGTTGTTGTTTCTGTAAAGATGGGAATTCTAGTTTGCAACATAGGAATTGACTGCATCATTTTCTGTTACAGCGATGAGGATTCTTTATTGAGCTCTCAGTGTCCCAGCCATGTCGAATTAAGGTGGCAGACGGAGGTTAGCTCTAGCATATATGCCACCCCTTTGATCGCCGATATCAATAAGTAATCTCTCTCTCGATTAACTCTTCTCTACTTGAAGTAATTGGCTTCCGTGGTGCTACTAGATGGTATTGTCTATTAGTCGATAGGATCTGAAATTTGCACGAGTATATTCAAGTTTAGCAATGGTAAGTCTTTATAAAATTCTCTGAGTATCTGTTTTTTTCATGTTCCTTTGGCAATTTGTAATGCATTGTGCTATTTTATTGATGTACCTTGAAGCAGCATCAAATTTGGTTCCTATCTGTAGCTTATTGACATTGAGTCGGTCACAGTCGATGGGAAGGATATATACGAGAAACTGTGGAGTTACTCTTCCCTTTTAATATGCATTAGATTCTTCATGAAGATTTTTTCGTTGTTGTGCTATGCTTTTAGTGTCCTAATCCATCTTCTTGGTTGATGCTACCTGTTCCTGATTCTCAATAGCGTAATCTATGTAGTCAAAATCAGCGACTAGGTGCTGACTAGGCACCTCATTGCCCTAGGCATCAGGTCAGCACCTAGTTTAGGGAACTTAGGTTCCCTGGACTTCAAAGGTCTCGATTAGTCTGACTAGTCACCGCTCTTAGGCGTTGATTGGTCCTCGCTTAAGCTACCTAGGCACCGACTAGTCCCGACCAATGCCAAACTTCTCTTTTTTGTTACCATATATATATATATATATATATATATATATATATATATATATATATAAGGTTAATATTTGGTGCCTTTAAAGGCACTAAATCATATGGAAATATTGAGCTGAAAATCATACGTTTTAGTTTTTTCTTGTAAATTAAATCTTATGGATGTGATCTACAGTGTTTGTTTAGTGGGAAATGAGTTTTGAATTATATGATTGTGACACATAAGCAGGTTTTTTAAGGACTTAAAAAATGAAGACTCAAAGAATCATATTTTTGAATTGAAATAGCACGATCCAAGGCTTGATCCTTAACAAATGAACCTTCCTGAACACATCTATGTGGTTAGATTAAGTTGATAAAGCTTGAAACCTAAGATTTTTAGCTCAATAGTTTCATATAATTTGGTGCCTTCATAGACACCGAATATATCTATATATCTATATATATGTATTTTTTAGATGTATGTATATTTTCTCTTTTTTTTTTTTCAGATATATGTATATATGTATGTGTGTGTGCTTGTATATATTCTATTAAGTCTTATATGAACATATTTTATTATAAATTCAGCATTTTCTTAATCTTCTTTTTTGGGGTCTCCAACTAGGCTGACTAGTGCCCCAAAGGAGTTTGGCATAGTGGGATGGGCGTAGGCCACTAGAGGCGGTCTAGGTTCAAATCTCATGGGCATCACCCATTGTGCAAGCTGAAGCATGCACCTCTTACATGAAAGTGTGGTTTTATGTATTATGCAATTTTTGTGGATGATTTTACGAGACATACTTGAATTTATTTTCTCAAACACAAGTCTGAAGTTTTGTCACATTTTCAAATATTTCACAAATTGGTCAAGAACCAATTTAAGAATGATATTTTCATCTTTCACACTATATTAGGAGAAGAGTTTTTATTAAAAGAATTTAAAGACTACCTAGATTTATATGGTATTACGCACCAAAAATCTTGTCCTTATACCCCTCAACAAAATGGTTTGGCTGAAAAGAAGCATAAGCATATTATCGAGACAACAAGAACCTTGCTTATCACAAATCCAGTTCCTAAAGGTTTTTGGGTTGAAGCTACATTAACGATCTTTTTTCTTATTAACCAAATACCATCTTCTTATTTGAAAAACGTATCTCTTATTGAAAAACCTTTTTAAAAAAATCCAGATTACTCTAGATTAAGAATCTTTGGATGCAAATGTTTTGTTTTCACCAATAAAAATGACAAACTCTCTTCCCGTGCTATTCCTTGTATCTTTTTAAGATGTACAAATAATAAAAAAAGATATAGATGCTTTGATTTTAAAAATAAAGGACTATATGCTTCAAGGAATGTATCCTATTTGAAAAAAAAGTTTTTTTTTTTGAAATTGAGAAAACTAAGGAAATAAATGTATATTCTTTTCTGTTGGATTTAATTCCCAAAATTAATTATTGTGATATTGAGCAAGAATAGGATGTAAGAGAAGAACATTCTCATGACATAAGAACAATCTCATAGAGATTGTATCTGATATTCCAGAGGTAATTTTGAACATCCATGTGCTCTTGAAAAGTATATCAATGGTGAAAACTATGTCGAAACATAAACTAGGTCATCTAGAGTATCTAAACCCTCTAGGAAATTTGTGTTGCATAAGTCTTTTTCACCTAAGTACATTCCTATATAGAACCCTCAAATTATGCCGAAGCAAAAACACATTTTGAATGGGTAAAAGCCATGAGGGTAGAATTGGGTGCCTTAGAAAAGGCAAATACTTGGACTGTTCAAGATATTCCCCTAGGAAATAAACCCATAGGTTATCGACTATGTCACATAGGTGCACGGTTGCTCCATGAAAACTTCTTCTTTCAGATTTCCATGTAAGAAGGCATTTTTTAAATCTAACTAGCTCAATTGCCATCCATAATCTACAACTAAAGATATAACAATCCGTATTGTTCTCATCATCCATCAGGTTTATACTTAATCTTATAAACCCATTTGCACCCAACAACATTTTTCTTCTCAGGTCTAAGAACAATTTTTTAGGTTTGACATTCATGAAGAGCTTCCATCTCCTCATTCATAACTTCTATTCATTTATGCGATTTAATGGCTTGATAAAAGTTGACGGGTTCATCATGCTTCTCTACTTGTGACATGAACAACTGAAAATCCATGGGAAAGTTATCATAGCTGACCCATCTTTGAATAGGATGACGTATCATTTCCGATCTTCTTAATGGAGGCTGGCTCATATTATGCTCGTCATTGTCCCTGACCTGATCTCTTGCTCTTCTAACATAAACTTGACCAAAAAATCTCTGAAATTCTCTAGGCATTTCGTTTTCTGAGGAACGTGAAGGTTCAGGATTTTGTCTATTTGAGTTCAATTCTTCACAAAATGGCTGACAAAACCTCTTTTCACTTTCAAACAATTCTACACTCATCCAGGGATCATAAACTTCAATATTTCGAGATGAGTTCTACTCTTGAGATGATGACGTGCTCTCAAAATTTTGTTAATCAAAAACAACATTTCTAAAAATCTTGATACGCTTGGTTACTGAATCATAACATTTGTATTCCTTATAATCATTCGCATATCCAACAAATCTGCACTTTACTACTTTATTCTGAAATTTATTCTTTGGTGACTTATCAATATGAACATATCAAAGACTACCAAAAGTGTGCAAGTCATTATATTCAGGTTGTTTTTCAAGAAGAGTAAAATATGGAGACTTGTCTTCTAAAATTTCCATGGGCAGGCAGTTAATCACATGTACTGCAGTATGAAAATCTTTTGTCCAGAGATTAATAGAAATATTACTATCATGAAGCATGCTCAATAGCACTCTCAATGATATAACGGTGTTTTTGTTCAGTCACTCCATTTTGCCGAGTAGTATGTGGACAAAACCCCGCCTACTTATTCCATTATTTTGAAGAAAATCATTTGAAGAGTATTCACCTCCACCATCACATTGGAAATGCACAACATTAGAAGAGAAGCGATTTTTAACAAGAGCACAAAAATCTTGAAATAATTTAAAAATTTCAGACTTGTGTTTCATGAAGTATATCTAGGCGAAACGAGAATAACTGTCTATGAATAAAACATAATATTGACTTCCAGATGAAGAACATACATGAGCTGGTCCCCATACATCAGAGTACACAATTTTAAAAACTTTTGAGGCTCTTTCGTTAACAAGATTAAAAAGAAGAACATGACTCTTACATAACTGACAACTTGAACATTTTTTAGCATATAAAACAGGATGTAGATAGGACTCTGGAATCAAATGGAAAGTGAGTGAGAAGTGTTAGAGAAAACACATAAAAAACATGAAATGATGCATGAGAGAACATAAAATATGGACGAAGTGTATGAAAAGTGTAATAAGCGTGGAAGAATCGAAAATTCCCATCAAGTTTTGGAAGCAAGGAGAATGATGCTTCCAAAGCAAGTTTTCGGGAAGCGAGCTTCTCACTTATATAAGAAGGTTCCAGTAACTGTAAGCTGAATTGGTTTCGAACTAAGGTCAAGTGAAGGTGTTGGTGGTGGCAAAAATACAATAGGACTCTGGTGATCCAACTCACTAAGGGTTTTTAGAGACTCTTGAGTTCACATTCTCGTCAAACACAACATGGTGTGAGGTATATATTTTGCCTGACTTTTCATGCAAACAATATTAACCACAATGTTGAACATACCCCAAAAATATGCATCTATCAATATGATATTCCAGCTTATGTTTCTGGTAAGCTCAAGGCATGGAAAGCCAGCACAACCGAACACTTTTAAAAACTCATAATCAAGATCAATCTTGAATAGCACTTGCAACGGAGACTAATTTTTTGAGAACTTTGCTAGGGAGCCAATTTATCAAATAAATAGCTGTAGAAAAGGCAAAACTCCAATATTGAAAAGGAACACTAGCTTGAGCCATTAATGACTAGCCTGTTTCAACAATATGCCTATGATGACACTCAACCACACCATTTTGCTCGTGTGTGAGGACATCTGATACGATGACCAATACCACACTCAGTCAGAAATTTTGCAACAAGCTGATATTCTCCTCCCTAATCTGAATGAAAATACTTAATTTTTCTACCAGCAATGTTCTCAACAAGCACCTTAATTTGTTTTAAAAACTTGCAACGCATCAGACTTTTGTCTAATCATATAAATCCAAATATATATAAAATAAGCATCCACAAAAACAGTATAATGTCTGAAACCATTGACACTTGTGACAGGAGCGGGACCCCCTACATCAGAATAAATGACCTCAAGAGGGGCAGAAACAAGATGACTAGACTTACTGAAAGGCGAATTATGACTTTTTCCTTGTTGAAACACAATGCAGACACTACGACTATAAAAAACTTTTTCTTAACTTAACCCAAACTTATTTAAAATAAACTGCATGGTTTTCAAGGGTGGATGCTCAAACCGTCTATGTCACCGATCAACTGGAACTTTTTCACTCAAATTATCTTCTTTGGACACCGATCCTAGCTGGACCTTGCATAAGCTGTTCTCACTTATTCCTTATAGTAGTATCTTCCCTGTGATTCGATCCTTTACCAAACAATATATGGTTGAAACTCAAAAACCACATCATTATCCTTTGAAAACCTCAGAATAGATAATAAGTTACGAGTAATCTTAGACATGCAGGATATGATTCATAGGCAAATTATTAGAAAAATTAGAGGACCCACTGTGCTTAATATCCAAACCTGACCCATCATCAATTTTCACCGAGGCGGGACCTTGGTGATCTGAATGGATAGCAAGGTTGTTGAGATCACTGGTAACATGATGTGTGGCTTCTGCATCAGGATACCAGTTGTCGTCCCCATACGAGCTTGCAGCTGAACCAGAAGTTGCATGATATGCTTGTGGTGAGTTTGAGCGGGCAGACAAGAGATTCGTGTACTGATAACATGTGTGTTGAATGACCAACCTCACAAATCTAGCAAACAACCTTGGGAGTTAACTTATCTTGCTGCTGAAAACGATTCCCTTGGTTGTTTGACCATCCTCCATGATTCCTGTACCGAGGCTAATATGAGCCTCTATTTCCTCTACTACCATTGTTATTAGGACGACCTTGATAATTCGCTTGCTGCTTGCTAGCAATACTAGCCGACAGAGCAAACTTTTCATTCATCTGATCATTATCTTCTTTCAGAAACCGAGCTTCCTGAATGAGCAACAGGCCGTGAAGCTCACTCAAAGAGGTCGGATCAGACCGAGACTTTGAAAGGTAAGTACTCATTAGGAAGACCTTTGAGTAGCTGCATCACAATGTCTTCCTCAAGAACATGTTTTCCTGTTATGGCGAGCTGATTGGCGGTATTCTTTGCTTGCTGAATATACTCATCAATTGGTCTGGGACCTTTCTTAAGATCTTGGAACTGAGACTTCAGCTACATCACTCTATAACGAGAGTAAGCAGCACAAGGCAACTTTAAAGTCTTCCAAACATCAAAAGAAGATGTTAAACCAACAATCTGGGTATGAATTAGTTTTGTGAGTGAGAATAAAATCCAACTTAGCAGGAATTGATCACGCCTTAGCCAGTCAACATAATTTGGATCAAGTTCAGCTGAATCTCCCTTGAACTTAGGAGGAGTGGGCTTGGTACCATTGACAAACCCGACCAAATCATGCAGGATCAGGATAGGAGTGAATTGAGACTCCCACATGTAATTTTCAGCAGTCAATTTAATTGACAAGAAGTGCTGAAGACTGTTTAGATTTTGAAGTAATGCCAATGAGGAAGCCATACTCGAGGATGTTGCTGAGCTCGTTGATGAAGACGTCTGTGAAGATCCACTCATGATAACAACAAGCTGTAGGCTCTGATACCATGTAAAATCAAGCAATCAAGAGAAAAACACCAAGATTTTAACGTGGTTCGGTATGATATGTATCTATGTCCACGACCTCAACCCCACTCAAGCTATATTTTTATTGATGATAAAACCAGAGGTGTGTGTGTGTGTGTGTATATATATATATATATAAGATCTCAGGTTACACGTGGACGTGAGACTTTGCACCTCTTATTGGCCTTATCTTTGTAAACTCATTCTTCAAGTGTGACTCTATCTTTTGTGATTAATCTTCTAGAATTCTTCTCTCTTTGAACTCCTTCTGTCGCCTTCACCTTGTTAGTCTTGGAGTCTTCTTCTAATGCTCTAGACTCATCACAAGACTGGACATCTCTTGATGTTCCAAGTTTCCAACACACCCAACCTTATCTCAACCCACATATGTTTATAATCGACATACAAGAAGACAAGATAACAAATCTCACTCTCTTATGAGAATGCTCAATAGATGGTTTTAAAAGGTTCCCTTATTGAATTATAGTGAAAGCCAATTATATGTGCCATAAACCTTTCCATAAAGCTCTATTGGGAGAGCATTGAAGCAACCTATGGAAAACCCTGTGAAAGTTTAGCTTTTCCAAGTATTTATGCATATGAATTTTTTTCCTTAAGAAAGAAGATTAAGATGGCACTTTTAGCTTGGCGTATTGAGGATTTCTGGTAAAACAGTCTTTCTTTTGTCCAAGTTCCTTTCTTGCATCCATCATCTAATGGCTTCAGAACCTTCATCCATGACTTTTGACCCCACTCAAATCCTTCATTGTGGCTTCCACACACGCTTGATCAACCTTAGCTTCGGTATGATGCATCCAATTGCATCTTCCTCATCAATGTGATACTCTTTGTGTATATCCTCTGCTTTGGGTGCTTTAGCCTAATATATTTGGTCTTAAATTTTGCTGCCATCGCAATGTGGCTGCTCTTACAAAATGAACAGTTGGAGAAAGCGAGAGAGAGAGAGACCTCTTCTATTAGAATCCTGTATACAATGGGTTTTTGAGTTGTTTTACAATAATAATATCTCTGTCAGATATCGGCAATATTTTCAAAATATCGTGATATTATCGCTATATTTTCAGCAAACGATATTATAGGTAAAATATCACAATATTTTAGAAGTATCGCCAATTTGATTATATTGCGATATTATCATGATATTCTCGTGATGTGATGATATCACAATATTATCAATTATTGTTACTGTTTTTATTTATTTTCGGCATTATCTTGTATTATTTTAAGCTCCGTGATTTTCCCGAGATTTATCACCAAACCTATAATATCACAAGAAATAGCCTCGCCTAGATATAGCCGACATTGATATTTGTGACTATGAATGATATACATTTTACCAAATTATACTGAAGTAAAATTTATACAACTGCCACTAACAACAAGAATGATATCAACCATATTATCAGCTGCATGAGGCATATGAGATACCTGAGCTGAATGTGCAAAATGCCCCTTCTGCTTATGTTCATAACTGTTGTCTCACCCTAGAATGACTATCCTTACCAGTAAAAACTTAGGTTTTCTTTCTCAATCTACACATGTAGAAACTACTTTACAAATGCCAAGAGTTTGCAATTGATAACCAGTATATTTAGGTTTTCTTGGCGAGTTATGATGAGTTGTTTCAGATGACTTCTGTTAAAATATGTAATCTCATATAATATTTCATATGTAATCTCATAGACATGTAATGTTTTATCTCCTTTCTAGTTAGGATTTTTCGTTTAATTAATTCTAGTTAAAATACAACTAGAATTAGCCAAACCAGTCCATCATTGGACTGATTTGGCCTTTACCTTTTTGACTAGTCAAAAAGGTACCTTTTTGACCAAGTCAAAAAGGTAAATCCAAAAAGAGCTGTTGGACTCCCCAACAGCTCTATTAGAGCCGTTGGAGAGTCCAACAACTCTCTTAAGGCTTCTCTCTACCTCTCTATAAATATGGGGCTATTCCCCTTGTAAATACTCTTGTTTTGGGTTTTTATCCCAAATCAATAAAATTGTTTATTTTTCATTTTTTATACCCGTTTCGGGTAGTGTGTATTCTTAAGTTCTCTTTGTGAACCTTTGTGGTTCTTATGGTGTATTTGTGAGAACTTGTTGAGAGACATTTGTTGTAGTGTAATTTTCACTTTCTTACATGGTATCAGAGCAAGGTTGGTGGACGTGTACTGGGAAGCGTGCCATGCAACTACTCTTCAAGAAAGTGAAGTCCCTTTGAAGGAGTGCTCGTGTGTAGTCTTGAAGGGCGTGAAAGGCTACTTATTTTTGATCTTTGTGGTTAAAATATTCCTCTTCCCACTTGCTTTTCTTCCCCTCTCATTCCCAAGCTTGTAAAATGGATGACAATGATAATGTCACCATTAAGTCCATAAAACTCAACGATTCAAACTATGTAATATGGGCTTCAATCATGAAGCATCATATTTGGGGAAAGGGTCTATGGGGCTTAGTTGATGGAATCGATAAGGAACCTAAACTAACACTCACTAAAGAAGAAGGTGGAAGAGAAGTACCTCTTTCGGAGGTGAAAAAAACTAAAGCCATCTCCACATATGAAAATGAATGGAAAGAATGGAGAATGGGTCACGCCAAGATCATGTCTTGGCTAATTTCTAGTATAGACATAAAGAAGTGTTCAAGTCTCGCAAAATTTGAACTTGCTAATGATGCATGGAAATATCTTAAGAGAATGTATTCTCTTAAAGATATTGCTCATATATGTAACTTACAAGAAAATGTTCGGAATATGGTTTAAGGGGAGAGAAGTATTAGAGAATACTACAATAGCTTATCCGAACTATGGGAAGAGTTGGCTCTTTTTGAACCATAGTGGCATTGTCCACAAGACATTGAGCTTTGCCAAAATCAAGTAAATGCGGAGCATTTTTTTCAATTTATAAATGGGTTGAGACCCGAATTTGAATCAACCAAGTCCGCTCTTCTACATCGGGGAAATGTTCACTCTATTGAAGATACTATTGAAGAGCTAAGTATGAAAGAAAATAGACTCAAGAAACGAGTCGACAAAAGTGATGATGATACAGTATTAGCTGTATCTAGACCAGGTAATCACATTCGCACATACAAACCTCCACATATTGGGAGAATAAACAATGAAAGGCAAGGAGGCGATTTTGAAAGGAGAAAAGTTATTTGTTATTACTGTCATGAACCCGAACATGTTAAAACTTACTGTCCAAAGTTGAAAAAATCATATGAGAAGAAGGTAGCTGTTGTTGAATCAAAAGAATCAAATGAGACATCCATTGAAAACATGTCCCTGTCTCAGCTGGTGGAGGCTCTACAACCTCTTCTTAAAGGAACTTCTCCCTCACCTGGAGCTGCGATCTCTTCTGTTGGCACCTCCGATCCAGGTAAACCCCTATGGCTTCTTGACTTTGGTACTTTTCACATGACACCAAATTTAAAATTATTGTTGCATTGTTATGACTCAAGTGGATCGAGTGTTTTTACTGCGGATGAAACATCCCTTGAAATAAAAGGAATAGGAAATTTCGAAAATAACTCTCAAAACTCAAAAGGATTTTGTGTTCCAAAAATTAGATATATCCCCAAACTTAATCTAAATCTCTTATCTGTTTCTCAATTAACTGATCATGGGTGTAATGTTTCCTTCTCTTCTCATGATTGTCAAGTACAGGATCACCAGTTAGGGAAGCTGATTGCGGAAGGCCATAGAAAATGAGGCTTATATTACATGGACTTTTTGGAATTACCCAAGAAAACATTATGCTGCAATGTTCAAAAAGTAGGCTTGGATCTTTTACACCAAAGATTTGGTCACCCTTGTATATCCAAGCTTCAGTACTTTCCAAACATGGAAAAATTTTGTAATTTTGAAACTTTCACTTGTGAAAAATGTATTCTTGGAAAAATGAAACGACTAGCATTTCAAGAAAGAACTTTTGTCTCCACTCGACCACTTGAATTAATTCACTCTGATGTTTGGGGTCCTGCACCAGTTACGTCAAAAGGTGGGTTTTTGTACCATGTAATTTTCGTGGATGACTTTACACGATATACCTGGATTTACTTTCTCAAACACAAATTTGAAGTGTTCTCTTTTTTTTCAAATATTTCATAATATGGTCAAAAATCAATTTAAGAATGATATTTCAATATTTCACACTGATTCAGGGGGAGAATTTTTATCAACTGAATTTAAAGAATATTTGAACTCACATGGATTTTCACACAGAAAATCTTGTCCCTATACCCCTCAACAAAATGGGTTAGCTGAGAGAAAACACAGACACATTATAGAAACAACTAGAACACTATTTATCACACATCAAGTTCCTAAAGTTTTTTGGGCCGAAGCTATTTTGACTGTTGTGTATCTTATTAATAGGATGCCCTCATCCTCAATAAACAATATTTCTCCTACTGAAAAGCTTTATAAACAAAAACCTGATTATTCTAGACTGAGGGTGTTTGGGTGCAAGTGCTTTGTTTTTACAGATAAGAATGATAAATTCTCTCCCCGTGCTATACCCTGTACTTTTTTAGGATATGCAAATAATAAAAAAGGATACAAATGTTTTGACCCTAAAAACAACAAGTTATACGTTTCAAGGAATGTATCCTTTCTAGAAAATGAAAGTTTTTTTGAAAACAAAAAATTCTACTGAAATAGATGAGTATTCCTTCTTGTTGGATCTAGTTCCAAAGGATAGTGAAAGAGAAATTGATCTAGATGATCAGATGGATGTGATTGATTCTGATCCTCATAGAAATAGTCAAGATTGTATTCAATATTCTAGACGAGGAAATTTAGAAAGACAGTGTGCCCTAGATAAATACTTAAGGGAACATGAATCTGCCTCTTCATCTAGAAAATCCACTAGGATCTCGAGGGTTCCTGCAAAGTTTGTGTCATATCAGTCTTTTTCACCAAAACAACAAGCCTTTATTGCTCTAATTCATTCCTATGAAGAACCTCCCAGTTATGATATAGCCAAGGATCAACCAGAATGGGTCAAGGCTATGAAAGTCGAATTAGAAGCCTTAAAAAAAGCAAATACTTGAACCATTCAAGACCATCCTCCAAACAACAAGAAACCTATTGGTTGTCGCTGGGTGTACAAGGTGAAAACCAAGAGTGATGACACTCTTGAAAGATTCAAGGCCCGGTTGGTGGCAAAAGGCTATTCCTAAGAATATGGAATAGACTATGAAGAAACCTTTGCCCCAATAGCTAGAATAACCACTGTTAGAATCCTAATAGCTCTTGCATCAATAAAGGGATGGCATATCTTTCAAATGGATGTTAAAAATGCTTTTCTAAATGGAACTTTAGCTGAAGAAGTATGCATGGACCCACCACCAGGAATAAATATACCTAAAAGAAAAACTCTTCGCCTAAACAAGGCTTTATATGGTCTCAAGCAAGCTTCAAAAGCTTGGTATGATAAGTTTAATAAGGTTATGCTTGATTTTGGTTTTCGATTTTGTCTTACTGACACAACTTTGTTTGTTAAGAATTCTGATGCAGGTATTATCATCCTTCTACTCTATGTTGACGACATGATCATCACTGGAAGTGATAAACATGGAGTTTATGATATTAAAAAATTTCTTAAAACACATTTTGAAATGAGTGATTAGGGTTTTTTGAAATATTTTTTTGCTATAGAAGTTGCCTACTCACCTAGAGGTTACTTGCTAACTCAATCTAAGTTTGCATTAGATATTGTTGCCAGGTCAGGTATTTCAGATGAAAGATATGTTGATACTCCTGAGATTGTGAATGTCAAAATGAAGATTGATGATGGAGAGTCACTCGAGAATCCGACTCCGTATAGGCAACTTGTTGGGGCTCTATCGTATCTATCTATCACAAGGCCTGACATTACACATGCGGTCCATACAGCCAGTCAATTTCAACATGCTCCAACTTCTGTTCATATGGGAGCAGTTTTGCGTATTATTAGATATATCAAAAATTCTATTTCTCAAGGATTGTTTTTATCTGCTTCCTTTAACTTAGAATTGCTTGCTTATACTGATGCAGATTGGGGTGGTGATCCAAATGACCGCCACTCAACTACAGGTTTTTGTGTCTTCTTGGGAGAATCCTTGGTGTCTTGGCGATGTAAGAAGCAACAAAAGGTCTCTCTCTCATCAACTGAAGTTGAATATAGGGCAATGGCTGCAACTACTATGGAATTAGTCTGGCTTCGACGTCTACTTTCCGATATGGGAGTTGAAAGTCCAAAAGCATCAAATCTGTGTTGTGACAACAAGAGCTCTATCTATATTGCAAGCAATCGGACATTTCATGAACGCACCAAACATATAGAAATTGATTGCCATTATGTTCGAGAGGAATTTTTGCGTGGCACCATCAATCTTCCCTATGTTGCTTTAGAATATCAGCTGGCCGATTTCTTCACCAAGCCTCTCGCTGCTCCTAGGTTTCACTTTCTCTTAGTCAAACTTTCGGTTATCCAACCGTAAGTTTGAGGGGGAGTGTTAAAATATGTAATCTCATATAATATTTCATATGTAATCTCATAGACATGTAATGTTTTATCTCCTTTCTGGTTAGGATTTTTCGTTTAATTAATTCTAGTTAAAATACAACTAGAATTAGCCAAACCAGTCCATCATTGGACTGATTTGGCCTTTACCTTTTTGACTAGTCAAAAAGGTACCTTTTTGACTAGTCAAAAAGGTACCTTTTTGACCAAGTCAAAAAGGTAAATCCAAAAAGAGCTGTTGGACTCCCCGTTGGAGAGTCCAACAGCTCTCTTAAGGCTTCTCTCTACCTCTCTATAAATATGGGGCTATTCCCCTTGTAAATACTCACTCTTGTTTTGGGTTTTTATCCCAAATCAATAAAATTGTTTATTTTTCATTTTTTATACCCGTTTCGGGTAGTGTGTATTCTTAAGTTCTCTTTGTGAACCTTTGTGGTTGTTATGGTGTATTTGTGAGAACTTGTTGAGAGACATTTGTTGTAGTGTATTTTTCACTTTCTTACAGACTTCATGCTTATTGACTTATGGCTTTACTGTTTTGATATCAATTCTGACTGTTGTAATATTCTTATGTCCATTTTTTGACATTCAGAATGACATATTAGGAAGGTAATACTTGTGGCTTTGGACTAATATATATTTGTTTCCTATGCATTTCAGTGATGGTAAACTAGAAGTTGTGGTGTCTTCTTTTGTCCACTACCTGGAGGTGCTGGAAGGCTCAGATGGAGATAAAGTTTCAGGTTGAATTTAGAAATTTTCACTTACTTTCTATCTGCTGCAGAAGTTGGACACACACACACACACACTGTGCATGCTTGAGTGCCTGTGTGTATGTGTGCACACGCATGCATATGTGCTCTCATTCCTATATGCTTAAAAGTTTAAACTTTAAACTTATTTGTTATTTAAATAATCCTGTAAAATGATGTATAAAAAACTGGTGGATAACAGTAAAGATGGAGAGGGCCAGAGGGGGCGAGATCTGATGTGGCTTGGTTTGGTTTAAAACCTGATGTGTAGGGCTGAAAATGTTTTGGGCTTGGTCAGGTCTCCAATCTGAATCTGAGCACATTTCTAGTGATTTTGAGCAACAATAATGCATAATGCAATTGAAAAAAAAAACTTAATTGTCTTTATCCATAGTCCCTTGAAATATCATTTCCAACATTTTATATCTTAGAAACTAGAGCTCCTTACTCTGTTTCACTTTATTGCTTGTGATTTTTCAGTAACAAGATTCCTTCTTTTTTTCTTTTCAATTTCTCCCTCAGGGTTTCCTGCCTTCCACCAATCATATGTCCATTCCAGTCCTCTTCTGTTTGATATTGACAAGGATGGTGTGAGAGAGATAGCATTAGCTACATACAATGGTGAAGTGCTTTTCTTCAGGTAGCTGTCCTCATTCAAAATTGTAAGTTTGAACGGTCTTAGTGATGAAACCTGAAGAGTTAATGATCTAAATGTATTCATCTTGTTTTGTAGGGTCTCAGGTTACCTTATGAGTGAGAAATTGGTCATACCACGAAGAAAAGTGCACAAAGATTGGTATGTGGGTTTAGATGCGGAACTAATTGATCGTTCTCATCCAGATGTTCATGATGACTCTTTTGTGAAAGAAGCTACTGATATGAAATTATTGGCTTGTAAGTAATTGTTCAAATGGACCAGAACCTTTTCTTGTGTGAGGTGGTTTTGCATTCTTTATTATGGCAGAGAATGTGTTGCCATATTCTGATTAATGGACAAACATGTAGTTGCTAGCAAAAAATGATGTTGCATTTTGTTCTGTAGTATAGATACTTGAGAGTGTGAAATAGTGGACAACGTTGGTTGAGCTGCAAAAACCTTTGAAGGAAAACCTGTTACGAGTCCAAAAATAGTTTCTTGCATGTATTTATTCTCTCCCTTTCTTTTCCAATTGTGTTGCGTTATTTTGTTATTATGCTATTACCTTGATGGTAATCTTAAGAAAACTTTAGTAGGCTGTTTGAGTAAGAGTTGAACTGAAGCAACATGTACGTCATTATTTTTATGAAGCCTTGTGTATGAAATTAGAGACTCCTGGGAAGCTTGTGATTGGATATGAATGATGAATCTATTACTGAAGGAACATGTATATGATATGTTCTTATGAAGTCTTTCATGTGAAATTAGAGACTGCTGTGAAGCTTGTAATTGTATGTGAAAGATGGATCTATTCCACTGTTAAATTGCTTTCAGTAGTGATTTTCAAAAGGCAAGTGCTTGTGCAAACAACTGCATTTGCTTTAATTTTCTGCAAATTTAATGCCATGTTAAGGTGCTTGCAAGTGTGCGTCTGCTTTTTTGGTTCTTCTAGCATAAACGTTCATAAACTTTCTGGTATTTTATTCACTTAAAACTTCCTTGCAGCAAATAAAAGCTCACCTGGATCAAATACATCTTTTTCTACACCAACAGAAGGACGACACACCCTGATCAATGAAGGCAAGGAGAATGGCACTCAACCTGAAAACCTTGAGTTGCCAAAAATTGATAATAATAGTACAAATGCTGGTTCTCAAAATAGTAGTAAGGCAGATGGTGAAACACGATCTCTGAGGCATCTTCTTGAAGATGCTGATTCAAAGGGATCTGAGGTTCATGGCACTAACTCCAGTGTTAATGATGATGATATTGGAACAAAAAAATTCAACGTAGAAAACAATGAAAATCTGGAAGAAGATGCTGATTCCTCTTTTGATTTATTCCGGGAAGGTGATGGGGAGCTGCCTGATGAGTATAATTATGATTATGATGATTATGCTGATGATTCAATGTGGGGTACAGAGGAGTGGACGGAGGAGAAACATGAAAAGCTTGAAAACTTTGTGGAGATTGATTCTCACATCTTGTGCACTCCGGTTAGTGTGCCCAAGTCATTTGGATAGAGAAGCCTCTTCTTTTAGTGCATTTGTGGAGGTTGATTATATTTTATCTGTAGGTTAATTCTGTTTCTCTTTCAGGTAATAGCTGACATTGATGGTGATGGTGTATCTGAAATGGTTATTGCCGTGTCATACTTCTTTGATCATGAGTAAGTTCCTTTCTTGCTCGACTAATTAGGAAAAATTACAAATTCATTCATTTTCTGTACACTGATTTTTGCAGAATTGCAGTACTGCAGTTGATATTGTTATGTAGACAAATAAGCCAATATTGTTGATTTTGTTTGCTTTAAACCACCAATTTCATAGCTTACATTATGGGGAGAAAAATTCAACAAACTCCTGCATTTACATGAAAATTTAAAATGTTTCTTGCACTCTTATAGTTAGCATATATTTGCTTCTTATGTCATGGTATCTACCCAACACTCTTATAAGCTCCATACTTTTCTCATTGAAATGTTTTATCTGGCAAGTTGGCAGGTACTACAGCAGCCAGGAACATTTGTCAGATTTAGGCAACCTAGATATTGGCAAATATATAGCGTCTTCGGTTGTTGTTTTCAATCTTGATACCAAGGAAGTAAAGTGGACTGCAGAACTGGATTTAAGTACAGATACTGGGAACTACCGTGCCTATATATATTCTTCTCCTTCTGTTGTTGACTTGGATGGTGACGGAAACATGGACATTCTTGTTGGAACCTCATTTGGTTACTTTTATGTGCTTGACCATAAGGGTAAATTTCAGAGCTTGTGTGCTTTTGCTTTTTCATTTCACTGGTGTTTTTCCATTTTAGTCAAGTTAGGGCTGCCCTAATTGTATTTCAACCCGAGATCCCTTGGTTTAAGATGGTGTGACTCTAACTCATCTATGATTGAATTGTGCTTAAGTTAAAGACCTACTTTTTGCTCTAGCTTGTTAATTTTAATTTGAAGACTCTTACTGCTTTGTTAACATTTCGGGCATCAGGACATGCTTTTGCCAGATGTGGGTGATCTAGTGTTCTCATTTTTGTCTATGTTGTTTTTTCATTTTTCCCTAATTGATGAAGCAATAGTTAGCAAATCCTGTTTACAGTTGATACAAATCATAAGAACCATAATTGCTTGCCTCCTGTGAGTGTTTCTGGTGAAACATTTTTGTTATCGATTCTTGTCTCTTTCTCTCTTTCCTGGTTTTCCTCATTTAGTTAGTGCTAGCTTGATCTACCATGTTGACTTTGGTGGACTTTCCAGAATAGGTAAGATAATTCTGTTACCTTGGGCCGATGCAAGAGGGAGGAAATGGTGCCTCTTACTAACCTCGTGATTTGTCTGGTTGAAGACACTGAATTTTTTCAAGGAATCATGACAGCGGATCCTTTTAATGTAATGATGAATGTAATCTTTTACAACTGGCCAAAAGCAGATATTAATTGTATTGGTCCAGCAAGAATCCGGTATCCATTGGGCTAATGTGGCACTAATCTAATCTCTTATTGCTTTCTCCTTTTAGGCAGGTGACACCTACTGACCTAGACAAGTAAAAACAGTGGACATGTTCATTGTGATTTGAACATAATGCAGCAATTTTTTCACCAGATATGAACATTTAGTGACAGGCATAATCTGCAAATTGTAGCTATATAGCTTGTGCGTTGAAAAGTGTAACAAAATTACATAGTGTCTCGTTTTGAAAAATTTTCCTTTTTGGCTTTTGATTGGAAGCTTCTCTGGGACATTAATTAGATTTTGAACTTAAGTGTTCAATATTGCTTTGGAAATCATGTTGGTTTAAATGAAATGGGTTCAGAAGCATTTGCTGGTTTATTCTATGTATCCTGAAGTGTGGTTGACCCATTGGGTTCACAAGGATGGTGTTGTTGGTACATGAAGAATTGCTTTCTTGTTACTTATTGGTTTTGTCAACTATGTACTGTTCTTTAGTTAAATCATATTCATATGAGAACTCAAGAACATGTTTTTCAGGTAATGTCAGAGAGAAGTTTCCTCTTCAGATGGCTGAGATTCAAGGAGCAGTGATAGCAGCTGATATAAATGAGGACGGTAAACCTGAACTTGTAACAACTGATAGTCATGGAAATGTTGCTGCTTGGTCAGCAAAAGGTGATGAAATATGGGAAGTTCATTTGAAAAGTCTCATTCCACAAGTAAGAACTCTTGCTTTCTCATTATGTTTTTTTAGAAATTTGTATCCTTTAGGAAGAAAATACCATCAGGTTCTACTTGCAGTCCTCAATAGTAATAAGGCTGCATAATTTTGATGATTAGATGTATATTTCTTTTGAAAGCAACTTTTCCCAAGTTGTGAGATAAGTATTAATAGGTCACTGAGACATAGCACACAATTAAAACAACTAGCTGCTTTTCTTCTAAAATAAATTAGAACAACTTACTGGATATGTTTATCAAAATATGCAATTTTAAGTTGTGAGGGAAAGGATGTTTCATGACAAAAATTGAGCTTACCTTCTCTTTTCATTGTTCACATTTGTCTACATTGGTGTATCTGCAATTACTTGCATTAGTGACAGCCAAGATTTTTGAGGCAGTTGTGCTTCCTTTGAAGTTGCATTCATGTAAATTCATACCAAACTTTTGACTCTGGCATTCTTAATCCCACTTGGGTCTATTGGGTTTAGGTTTGTCAGGTTTTAAAATTTAAACCTTGTGGAGCTAAAAATGATCAATAGTAATGTATTCTTAACAACTTGTGGTTATATTTAAATTGGATCCTTGAGTCTTCTAGGTCCAACCTGATTCTTCGATAGACTTGAGAAGACAAAGCTATGGTGTATTAGAATGCCTTGCAAATTTAAACTGGTCTTGAATATTCTTAGATTTCATAAACAAAGGGTGCATTAGGGTTTAAAGCAGGGTTATTGGAAGCTTCATAGATGGGTGGGAAGCACACTTCCTAGAACCTCTCTTCAGAAGCACGATACTCCTCGCTTCCAAAACTTGATGGGAATCTCAGTTCTCTCACGCTTTTCCTATTCTTCTCACGCGTTTCTTTCTTGCTTCTCTATATGCTTTCTATGTGCTTCTCTCACACTTCTTTTTATATTTTTCATGTGCTTCCTTTTACGCTTCTCACTCACTTCCCATGTACTTTCTCTAAATTGGTAGCCATCATTTTTAGATTTTGAGAAGAATTTAATTCTTACACTACAAAATCCAGTGTGATCAGTATTGTATGATATGATATATCGTATTATCGGGACGGAATCTAATACGACATAAGAGTCATATCGTATCAGTATGATAATTATACCATACAGGGTGTATTGTACTGTATCTTACAACACACCCCATATTATATGAGTCCACCCCCCTCTTTTTTTTTTAACTTTTTTGGCTCTAGAAAAGTCATGATCGAGACTTTATGGCGGTCACTTTTTAGCCCCCAAGGGCTATTTTGACCCCATTTTTTCATGTTCTCCCTCTACAACCCCCTTTTTCTAAGCCTACCCACTGTATTTTGAGATAAAATCTATCCTAAAAATTGGGGTTTTTGCTAGATCCGGACTCAAAGTGTGGTTTGCCTAAAATCCCACCCAATACTTTTTTGGCTTCTAACCCTCAAAACCAAGTCATAGTGGTATAATTTACCCTAAATCCGCCCATTTTTATCATACATGCATTTTTTTGCCCCCTAACCCTCAAATACCAATCCTAGAGGCTTTGATTCAACGCATTTAAAGCATGGCTGCATCAAGAGACCTGGCATGGGATCATTACACACTGGTTTATGAAAGAAATAGTATGTTGAACCCGTGCAACTATTGTAAGAGGCAGATTCATGGAGGCATTTCTAGAAGGAAGTATCATTTAGCTAGTACAAGGCATAATACGACGTGCACTTGTAAGAGAATCTGCCATATGTGAAATGGCAGATGCATGAGCTATTGAAGGAATCTTAGATGAAAAGGCAGAAAAAATAATAGGAGATGACAAAAATTGGGGGTTACAATGTCCCTGCTCTGAGAAGAACTAGAAGTGCCACCTGAGGCGTATCAGGAAGCGACTAACAATGTGACTGGTCCCACTGAGGAAGAGTTGAAGATTTTAAGGCGGCACCAAAAGGGCAAGGAGCTGGAGGTGGGAACATGCAAGAGTGGTACTGGATGTGAACCAACACGTAGTGGCCTTGACAGTAGTAGTAGTAGGGGAAGAAGGGAAGGAGATAGAGGATTTATGAGTCTTGGATGTGAGATTGATATTTATTTCTCACCTAAGATGACCCCTGGAGCCTAATCAGTTATATGTTAGCAGAATCCTCAAGATTGTGTTGTGACAACAAATGTGCAGTTTACATCGCTGACAATCATATTTTTCATGAGAGAACCAAACACATCAAAATAGATTGTCATTACGTCAGAAAAGAATTCTTGAAGAAGAACATTAATTTGACATATGTATCATCTGAGTATCAATTGGCATACTTTTTCATCAAAGCACTTATGTCACTCAGGTTTCATTTCCTCCTTGGCAAACTCTCGGTTGTGGCACCGTGTGTTGGAGGGGGGAGTGTTAAGATATATATATTGTAATAGGCAAATACCCATTAGGGGTATTTTTGTCTTTTCACAGTCATGTAATAGGTTGTGCCCATTAGGAGCACAACAGCCTTTTTTTTATCATTATTTTTAGAATAGGTTTTTATTATTTTGTTTGAGGGTATAAAGGATATTCAGCCCATCGAGTCGTTGGGGCCTACCCAATGACTCTATTTGTAGCTTTTGGAGAGTATCCCAATGGCCTTATGGGCCTCAATATGTGTATAAATAGGGGAGCTCTCCCCCCTGTAAATGCAATGCTTTTTCAAGCATTTTGTAATACAATTTCCTATATTTTTATGTGTTCTCTTGGCCCTTGTGTGGGTGATGTGCATGTACTTATGTGATTAACCCATAAGCGGTCTTTTGTGATTTGATTGTGGTCTTGTAAGCCCATAAGAGGCACTCCATTGTTCTTGTTCTTATTTTATTACAATTACGACATTGAAAAAATCATGAAATTTAAGAATAAGCATTTTTATTTTAGTTCCATTCTATTAGTATTTGTTTTCCATTTGATCCCATATCACTTCATTTTTTGTTCCTATTTCGCTTGTAAATTGGTTCCTCGCTTCCCGCTTATGAATTTTAAAATACCTTGCTTCCCGCTTCCGCTTCCTAGTCTGGTAACATTAATTGAGAATACATAACAATCCTCGTTAATGAGGTTTTCTAGAAATTTGGGGTGCTAAAAGTTCTGTAGCAATTAAAGGAACCAGAATCCCTACTAAGGCCGAATCCTCATTATCATGCAATATACATAAAATTAGAAGCACAGGTAGTCTTGACAAAAGAATATTATGCTAAAAATGTTTTTCTCTCTCTCAAAATCCATGATATTACAAAGGACATGTGAATATTTTTAAAATTTGGTTTGCCATTACTGTTATTAAAAAAACAAATTGATACTCATACACCGCTATTTGGCTAGTGCTTCAATTACCTTTCATTGTCATTAACTTTAGATAAAATATTTGATATTGTCGAAAACATGCACCTCCACAATTTTCTCTGCTGCTTTTTTTGCCAAAGTTTGTTACCCTTCCCAAATGGTATGAGTTTTACATATTCTCACTCTTTTTAACCATGGTAACTTTAATTAAAATTGACTTTCCCTTTCTCTCTCTTTTCTCTTTCTGCATCTCTCACTCAATTCATGGGTAAAAAATGAACACTTTGATCCTTTATGTTAATTTTTTTTACAGTTTTTTCTTCAAATTTAATTGGTATAGAAAGGTATTAATTTGCTTTATTAATCTTTCGGTAGTTTTTTTTAACTGTAGAGTGAATACATCTGTATTATAATTTCAGATATTTATCTGTCCATTCTTTACTAGATTCTGGACATGGATGGGCAGATGTAAAATGATAACTAGGATTCTTCCAAAGGCTAAAACTGTCCATGTTTTGGATATTTGATGGAACCCTTCCAGATCATGCAAATCATGTGGATCTGGTGCTTTCATTGGCAATACCAAACACCTTGAGAAAGGATTCTGATATCATGAACAAATACTTCATAGAATATCTGACTTCATGATAAAACTTGCCAACTACAAGGCTCTTAAATTACACATTTGGTATATGCCTGTGAGAGACATTATATAGAAGTATTATAGCAAACGTTTACTAAAAAAACTGTAGGTGTATTAAAATGAAACAATTGTAGGTGATGAATTTCAGTATTCTTAGAATTTTATCAAAATTTTTGACACCCTACCTCCTAATTTTTCAGGGATAAAATGTTTGCAAGTGACAATTTTGAACTCCATCCATTTAAGGGGGGGAGATAGTCAAAATGGTGTTAGGTTAGATGCCTTCATAAGTAACCAACCACTTTCTACTTATTTATTTGGTTGGGTTATCAAAATTGTGATTGTGAGGATCTCTAATCAATATGCTGTCAAAAGGTGAAAACTGTTCATTGTCTGGCATAGGTGTCTTTGCAACATTTTGTATGCTGTTTGGAAGGAGAGTAATTGACAAATATTCATGGTCAGTTTCTAGGATTACCTTTTCATTCATGTTTTCTTGAGCATAAGTCTTCAGATTTGGCTTCCATCAAATGTCTGATGTGGGTTTCTTTTGGATCAGCTCTTGTTTAGTGGGTATGGAACCCTCCATTTTTTTTTCAATGTTGATGTTTGCTCATGGAGCTAGCTGTCCTTCCATTCTATCACAAATTTCTTCTTTCTCACATTCTATGGGTGAGACCTTGTTTTCTCCTTCTATTTCTTTATATTAAAAAGTTCTCTTTCTCTCCCCAAAAGAAAAGAAAACAACAAAAAAAGAAGAAAATATGGCATTTTGTAATTGACACAGGGACATCTGCTTTATAGTGGATAATTCCATTTGCTTCTTACCATATTCTTTCTGTTTATGCTCATGATTGGTGAAGCTCACTTTGTTGGGATGAAAAATTAAAAGAAATGAATTCCAGGCAGTTGACTTATGTATCATGATTACACAAATTCTGCACCATCATGATAACATTTGACCTAAATGTGGTAAATTTTTCTTAATGAAATTTGCTGCTGCATTTGTTGAGAACATGACCATTGAGTGGACCTGGCCAAATGGTACCCATTCTGTAGTGGGTTTTAACTGTAAGCCTGCAATATATTATCTATTTCTTTCGGGAATAATGTGAGTTACTGCAGGGACCAACAGTTGGCGATGTTGATGGAGATGGGAGAACAGAGATTGTGGTTCCAACAGTATCAGGAAATATCTATGTTCTTAATGGAAAAGATGGATCTCAAGTCCGTCCATTTCCGTATCGTACTCATGGGAGAGTTATGAGTAAAGTTCTTTTACTTGATCTCAGTAAGCATGGAGAAAAGCAAAAGGGGCTGACTCTTGTAACAACTTCATTTGATGGCTATCTGTACCTTATTGATGGCTCTACTGCATGTGCAGATGTTGTTGACATTGGCGAGACATCGTATGTAGTGCCATTTTGATTTTATAGTAGAGATTAAGGGTTTGGTTGCTTAATTGAAAATAGCTGTGTTTATGTAATTAATTTCAGCTAATGGTTCTTGTATCCATGACAGATACACCATGGTTCTGGCGGAGAATGTTGATGGTGGAGATGACCTTGACCTTGTTGTTACAACAATGAATGGCAATGTTTTCTGCTTTTCAACTCCATCACCCCACCATCCGTTGAAGGTATAACATAAAAATAAAACTTGTGATACTAAGGGTTGCTTGTTGTGTGTCATTTTTTTGTGCTTCTAACCACAGGGTGGTGGTTATGGATATATTAGCTGTGATATTTTTTCTCCTCCCAATAACATTCCAAATTCAGCAATTTTCCAAATGATCTCTGGTGAACACTTGCAGTGCGTGCAAATGTGCTTGCTTAATTAGCCCAACTATATTACTATTGTTGAATTAGATCATTTTATTCTGATTAAGCCACCCAAAACTTTGAAATGTTTTGGTTGTTGCAACTGGATAAATTGGATTAGCTACTGGATTTTTGGACCTCCCAATTCTACTGTGCTTTCACTGAAGTAGGTGAAAATACAAATATTAAGCATAGAACACTTATAAGTCCAACAATGGACAAGAAACAAAGAAAGTAAATAAGCATTTTAAGTGCATACACGTAAATCCACAAAGGGATAATGCCAAAAGGCAAAAAACATGAATATTATTGAGAGAGAACCCTAAGAAAATAGGCACATACAAATACCAAGTGATAACACTCGAAAGTCCACTAATGGACAAGAAATCATGAGTACATAAAGTGCAAATACACAAACCCACTAAGGGAAAATTACAAGCATATAAAGTGCAAATACATAAACCCACAATGGAGTAATGCCAAAAGGCAAAAGAAATAACTTTATTAAGAGAATGTGTAAGAAAAACTACTAAGAATGAGGGGGAAGACCCCTTTATATACAAAATGAAAAGGCATGAGAGAGGGGGCCATTGGGGCTCTCACTAATAGACGCTGGGGAGCCCCAACGTCTATCTAAGTGGGGCCCCCAATGGTTCCAAAAGAAAACAAATAAAAAAGAAAAAATAAGAAAATAGAAAAACCTAAATAAGTTGCATGCAACTTATATTATACTGTGAAAAGACCAAAATACCCCTATTGGGTATTTTGGAGTGTGTGTGTATATATATACTCTGCTTACCATTTAATCAATCACATCTCAAAAAATAGAGGACGGATTGCATCTTATGACATCATATGTCCATCCTAGCCATCCAACTGAATGCATCTGGATGGGTAGGATCATATGTATAAAGGGGTGAGAATGTTGATGGTCAGGATGCATTCAGTTGCACGGCTAAGATTGATATATGATGCGCAGCATAATATGCCATACAATACAATCCTTCTTTCAAAAACAAGATCATTCATATGTTTTCCATTTTCTTGCCAACTTTCACATAGTGAAGAAGCATGAGAGAACAGATCAGGTGCCCTTCTTCTTTTTGCCATCTCAGTCCCCTTAGAGATTGATGGCCGTTTTGGATCAAATGATATTAAAATTCACTATTGATGGTCATTTTGTGTTTTTGCACTGGATTTCAAATCTAGTAAAATTCTTTTGAATAGAAGATTTGGCATCCGACCCAACCATTGGTCCACCAGAATGGGTGGTAGATATTGAAAATCACCATTGACCATGAATTCCGTCCTCTCCCAAAGTTTTAGAGTATGACTCATGAGTTTTATACCACGATTTACACAGCATTAATCCTTAATTTATTTTGGATATTAGAAAATATTGGCAGGGTTTTAATTTATAGGGTGATAAAGGGCACAGGCAGGCATTGGTACATGAAGCAAGGTCAGTTGGCTGTATCATAGATTTAGCGTCCATTTATGCATGGTTTGAAGTGACAAATGTGAAAAAGAATGCTTTATTAGAAAAATAGATTTACTAACATCAAAATTGTGATATTAGTAAAGTAAGATATAATCTTGCTTTTTGCAAAAGAAGAAAGTTATGACCAGAGTAATGAATTATAGTGTGGATGAACGTATATGATCTAGGGGGATGAAAAATATGAAGGTCATGCAAGATAAACTATGGGATGATAAACTGCCCCAAGCACCTGTTAGCAACATGTTGAGGCTCACTCAGCAGGTATAAAAGGGGGGGAAGCTCTTACCGTATCTGAAGAGCTATGTCAAAGGGGATAATCCAATTTACCACTGTATCGTGTATCCTGATATAGTATTCCTAATGGAAACTGAGAAAAATGGCACATCCTTTTGTCCTTTCATATTCCAATTTACCTTCATGTCATGTACCCTTATATAGGATTCCTAATGGGAAATTGAAGAAAATGGCTTGTCCTCTGTGTTTTTTAGGTGTGTCAATGTGACATAACTGGAGGTAACGATCAAAAGTTTGTTTTATTTGGTGAAAATGCTTTTGAGAGTTGAATGTGTTTCTCATGGAAATCTTCTGCATATGTGAATTTTTTGATATTTATGAGAGGCCACTGTTTATGATTATATGCATCGATATATGTACTCAACTGTGTATAGTATAAGAGCCCTTAAGGTTGTTGGTGCAAAGTGGCAACTAGATTTGGTTTATAACAAGTTTGTTGACTGCACTATTAATCATCTTATAACCAACTAAAATTCTACTTTGACATAGCTCTTCAGATGCAGAAGATTTGGTGTATAGGCCACTTTAGTTTGCTTGAGAACTTTGGCATTGGTTCCTGCATGATGAGCGGTGAAATTTTCACAGTTAACAATTAGGACCATAGTTACCGGAAGTGTCTTCTTAAGGAGGGAAGAACTATGCTTCCCCTGAAGGGAAGTGTGGGAAAACTTGCTTCCCATTTGTGGGAAGCACACTTCCTACAGTATACTGGAGTGCTGTGCGATCGTAGAATGCCATTGCGGTTGAAGGGAAAGTTTTATAGGACGACTATTAGACCCGCTTTACTATATGGTACGGAATGTTGGGCTGCCAAGAGACATCATATTCAAAAAATGAGTGTAGCTGAGATGCGGATGCTTAGATGGATGTGTGAAAATACAATAAAAGATAAGATTCGGAACGAAGAGATACGTAAGAAGGTAGGTGTTGCACCCATTGAAAATAAGATGCGAGAGAATCGTTTACGGTGGTTTGGACATATTCGGCGAAGGCCTAATGATGCTCCAGTTAGAAGGTTGGAGAAATGGGAAAATATATTAGTTAAAAGAGGTCGGGGTAGGCCTAGGAAGACTTGGATGGAGATGATAGGAAAGGATATGAATGCTTTGAACCTCACCGAGGACATGGCGTTGGATAGAAATGATTGGAGGAAAATGATTCATGTGGAAGACCCAAAATGAATTTCTTTTTTGGTTCATATCGCTGACTCCAATTGTTTTGGGATGAAGGCGTAGTTGTTGTTGTTGTTTGTTGTTGTTGTACACTTCCTACAGTATAGGAAACAAGGTTCCCACCCACTCCTCAAATCATCTCCCTCTCGCTTCTCCTATGCTTCTCATTCGCTTCCCCCTAGTTTGCCTCTTGTTATTTGTGTTTTTCATGTTTAGATTTGTTATTTTTTGTTTCTCACTGTTAAGATATATATATATAGCTGTGTAAACCGAAATACCCATCAGGGGTATTTTGGTCTTTTATTGAATAGGCGTCAGCCCATTAGGGGCTGATATCTTCATTTCTTTTACTTTTTGTTCTTTTTGTCTTTTACTTTTGTACTTTTGACTTCATTTCTTTTGTCTTTTACTTTTTATTCTTTTTGTCTTTTACTTTTGTACTTTTTACTTTTATCTGTCATGATTGGGACAGCTCCATATGGCTGTTGGAGCTGCCCCAACAGCCACATGGGGCTGCCCCCTTTGGCCCCTCATTGTATTATAAATAGGCCTCTTTAGCCTTGTATTTTCCTATCTCTTTCAAGAGAGACTCTATGCAATAAACAAGTTATTTGACCCTTGTGTGGGTGGTGCAATTATTTAATCAAGTATTCTACTTGATTAAGGTGTGTTCTTGCATGTTTATTGGGTTGAATCCATTTCATTTCATGATAGCAGAGTCTTGGTGGTCTAAAAGCAATTTTTAAGAGAAAAGATCATGATAATATCAAGAAGAGGATCGTGAGCTTGATGAATACAACGAATCATGGATTATTGCATCGGGAAGCGCACCATATCTCAAACAAGTCTTGTATTACATTCTCTTTCTCTCTCTTCTTCTCTTTACTCTCTATTTCTCTATCTCTTCTCTTTAACATTATAAAGACATGGAGAATGAGGGGGAAGTAAGTCTTCATTCCCGTACGCCTAAATGATACAAACTATGTGATGTGGGCATTTATAGTAAAGCACAAAATATGGGGAAAAGGACTATGGGGTTTGGTGGGCGGTACCAAAAAAGAGCCTAAACTCATTCTTACAAAAATTGAGAATGAGAAGGAAGTGACTCTTCAAGGAGAGAAAATGGCTAAAACCATTTCCGATTATGAAAAAAGATGGAAAGAGTGGAGGATGGACCATTCCAAGATAATTGAATGGCTCATCAATGGTGTTGACATCAACAAGTGTTCTAGTTTGGCGAAATTTGATTTTGCTGGTGATAAGTGAAAATATTTTAAAGACATGTATAGTCTTAAAGATATTGCACACATATGTAATGTTCAAAACAAGGTAAGAACCATGACTCAAGGAGAGATGCACATTAGAGAATACTACAATGCACTCTCACTTCTTTGGGATGAATTGGCTCTTCTTGGCTCATCAATGGTGTGGACATCAACAAGTGTTCTAGTTTGGCGAAATTTGATTTTGCTGGTGATACGTGAAAATATTTTAAAGACATGTATAGTCTTAAAGATATTGCACACATATGTAATGTTCAAAACAAGGTAAGAACCATGACTCAAGGAGAGATGCACATTAGAGAATACTACAATGCACTCTCACTTCTTTGGGATGAATTGGCTCTTCTTGAGCCAAAATAACATTGCCCACAAGATGTAGAACTCCGTGAAAACCAAATTAAAACGGAGCACTTCTACCAATTTATTAATGGGCTTAGAACCGAGTTTGAAGGAACCAAATCAGTTCTCCTTCATAGAGGAGGTATACTATCCATAGTAGAAACCCTTGAAAATTTGACTATGGAAGAAAATAGATTGAAGAAGCCTTCCGCTTCAAAAGATGCATAATCTGTGTTTGTCATGTCAAAGCCCGATAATCATACTAGAAGCTACAAACCTCCTCATTTTGTAAAAAATGAGAATAGAAGAAACCCCAACAATTATGAATACAAAAAAGGTAGAAAAATAATTTGCTATCATTGTTATGAACCGGGGACACATCAAGCCTTTTTGTTCCAAAAGAAAGAAGGATGATCATAAAGAAGACAAAAGAGTTGCTTCGATTGGAATGATTGATGTTGATGACTCCAAATGCATTGGCTCACTCTCTTTGGCTCAACTAATGGAGGCGCTACAACCCATGCTTAAAGCTCAAGCTCTCTCTTTTTCGGGAGCAGTCATATTTACAAGTGATAACCATGGTAAGACCTCTTGGATCCTTGACTTCGATGCTTCTTTTAATATGACCTCAAATGAGTCCATATTGTCCGAATGTAATTTTAACCCAAATGACTCTTATGTTTCAACTACCGATGAAACATCTTTGAAAATCAAAAGTTTTGGGATTTTTCAAAAACCTCTAATCTTTCACATACCAAATATTAGAGTAGTATCAAAATTAAATTTAAATTTTTTATCGGTTTCTCAAATTACGGACCATGGTTGCAAAGTATTATTTTCATCTAATGACTATCTAATACCGGATCTTCATTCCGAGAAGTCGATTGGGCGAGGTCATAGAAGAGAAGATCTCTATGTCATGGATAATCTAGAGTTACCAAAACAACCTTTTTTGTAATTTTGTGAAAAAGAAAGATATAAAAATTTGGCACAAAAGATCAGGACATCCTACTGTGACCAAATTACACTTGTTTCCATTTCTTTCAAATTATAAAGAAAGAGATTTTGTATGAAGATTGCATTCTTGGCAAAATGAAGTCTTTGCCTTTTGGACCAAGACATTTTATAACTAAGAACTCATTTGAGTTAATACATTCGGATGTATGGCGACCAACTCCAGTTGTATCCAAAGGAGTATCCTACTATTTTGTGTTTGTAGATGACTATAGTAGACACTCTTGGATATTTTTTCTAAAACAAAAATCGTAAGTATTTGAGTGTCCCAATCATGACAAAAAAAGTAAAAAGTATTCTACTTGATTATTTAAGAAGTGAAAAAGTATTCTACTTGTTTTAGAAGAGATTGTGGAAGCATCTGAGAAGTGAAAAAGGAAACATATAAGAAGCAACGGAGGACAAAAGAAGAAACAAGTGAGAAGCAAGGGGAAGTGAGTGAAATGAAATGGATTCAACCCAATAAACATGCAAGAACTGGAGTATCGCGATTATTTAATCAAGTATTCTACTTGATTAAGATGTGTTCTTGCATGTTTATTGGGTTGAATCCATTTCATTTCACTCACTTCCCCCTTGCTTCTCACTTGTTTCTTCTTTTGTCCTCCGTTGCTTCTTATATGTTTCCTTTTTCACTTCTCAGATGCTTCCACAATCTCTTCTAAAACAAATCCTGCTTCATTCTTTATACTACTTTTTCACATTCATTACTCCAGTTCCGCGCCACACATTGCTTCCTGTATTCATTTTGTATCTTGGTTACTATGGTTAGCGGGTTTGTATGGTTGACAATACCAATGTATGCTGATTAATGCTATTTTACAACAACAACAACAACAACTATGCCTTCATCCCAAAACAATTGGGGTCGGCGATATGAACAAACAAAGAAAATCATTATGGGTCTTCCACATGAATCCTTCTCCTCCAATCATTTCTATCCAATGATTAATGCTATTTTCATAATTTAAATATAAAATTGTATTCTTTTCTATATTTTGCAAACTTGTCTAGTTAGTTTTACATGTTTGAGAATGGAAAGATAAAAAATCTATTTGTTATTTCTTTATGTATTTTTTACTTGTATTTTTAAATAGATTTTCCAAAATTTTATAGGATAGAATATAATATTCCAAAAAAATCTTTCTTGAGGTATTGTCGAAGCCTATACTGGTAACTACATATATATGTGTGCACATATATCAACACACATGGATATGGATGTGGGAGTGGGACACGATGCTTATTTTCTTGGTACGATTTGATAATTTTCAATAATTAGGGCACAGTGACCCAGCTGTATACGCATAGATGTATATATGTGTGTATAAAACAATAATTCTAAATTGCTATAATTAGGAACATCAAATAATGAAGATGAAATAAGTAAATTAAGATCTTAACAGAAAATAGATAAAGTTAATAACACAATGTTGACAGTGTGAAACTAGTTTGACTGTTCCCATGAAGTGTTGTATCATGTCCATGAAGTGTCTGAGTGTCGTATCATGTTGATAAGGGATACATATGCTAAGTGTTCATGTGACACACACACACACACACACACACACACACACACACATATATATATATATATATATATATATATATATATATATATATATATATATAGGGGTAATATTTGCTACACTTGTGGGTAAGGAACCCTCTAGTAAAAAGGTGTAATATTTTTTTTTCAGTTTTTTCACACATCTTTCCCTCCAGATGTGATCTACATATTTAGTAGAAACTGACCTTTGGATCATGTTTTTCTGATGTATATGTCAGATTTTATGAAGGTTGAAAAATCAACGGCCTACAATGTATGAAATTTTCAAACCTTCAAAAACACAATTTTACAACAAAAGACTATGATTCAAGGGTTGATTCCTTCTATTTTGACCATGCTGAACACATCCATGATGTCAGATTTGGTAAAAACACCCTCCCCTTTGAGTTCCAACAAGGGGCTTCCTTACCCACGAGGGTAGCGAATGTTTGGTTTCCATAATCTCCGTTTCTTCTTTCAGCAACCTCACTGGAATATCTGCATGCACTATTCCATGCGTAAAACTAATTTGATGTGCCCATGAAGTGTTGTGTTGTGTCCATGAAGTATTCGAGTGCCTGTGTTGTGCCAATACAGGATACATATGCTAAGTGAAGTGTCTGTGTGACAGACAGACACATGTATATATACACGGGTGTGTGTGTGTGGTTTTGGTTTCTATAATTTGGATTTCTTCTTTCACCAACCTCACTGGAATGTCTGCATACATTATTCCATGTGTGCATATGCACGTGCACTTGTGCATGAGGTGTGTGTGTGTGTGTCTCCATCCCTTATCAGTAGCTAGCAAAGAGCTGAACAGCAACTTAGATGAATTGTATCTCTATTCGGATCTCCACCAAGTCCCAGTGACTTTTGAGTTGTGGTACATGATTCTATGCTTGGTTGACACTGTTTACTTTTAGACTTGGACATCCACCAATCAAGGGAGGAACAATGTTGCAGCAAGATATAACCGTGAAGGAATTTACATTAGACCATCGTCAAGGACTTTCCGAGATGAGGAAGGCAGCAACTTCTGGGTTGAGTTGGAGATAGTAGACCAATCTGGATACCCATCAAGCCCTCATGGACCTTACAATGTCACAGTAAGCAACTTTCGTTTCAACAATGTTTTTATTTATTTTTTAAATAGGGCAACTTGTTCAATTTGGTTGATTTGAGTCCATCTGTTGGAAAATGCAGACAACTTTGTTGGTTCCTGGGAATTACCAAGGGCCTAGAAGGATAACCCAGAGTCAGGTTTTTGATAAGCCTGGTAAACAACGGATCAAACTTCAAACTGTGCCTGTTCGGACAACGGGGACAGTGTTAGTTGAGATGGTTGATAAGAATGGGTTATACTTCTCAGATGAGTTCTCTCTCACTTTCCATATGCATTACTACAAACTACTGAAGTGGCTCATTGTTCTCCCAATGCTCGGGATGTTTGGTGTGCTGGTCATTCTCCGTCCGCAAGAAGGCACACCACTGCCATCCTTCTCTAGGAACACAGACCTCTGAGCACTTCACATTGAGTTAATTATTGTAGCTTCTCATTTACCACAAGAAAATGGCTATCTTCACTAATGCATTGGGCACTTGGGAGTCCCATTTTACTTGTTGAAGCTCAGAGTTTGGTGCATCAATCCTTCTTTTCTGTTCCTTTTGCTAACTAAAATTTTTTAGGCTGGATAGGCATTCTGACTTTGTGATTTTTTGTTAGACCTGGTACAATAAGCATAGAACCTGCCTTTGTAAACAGATTGATTATTGTCTTCCCCGTGAGAGAGGTGTTCACGGTTATGACAGAAATGATATGGAATTGGGTGGACGCTTCCAGAGCACAGTTACCTTTTCATTTTCTTTATCCCTTGTAGCCATCATCCGACTTCACACACACACACACACCCTCTTCCCCCCAAAACGGACTTGACAAGGAGTCCATTCTCACGAACTATGGACACTTGTTGCTTTGCTCTGCTGTGCATCTTCATGCTGCAAGAGAAAATCGGTTCGTTAGCTGAATTTGTATCAGGAAGAAAATGAAAATTGAAAATGGTTGATCTGACCGTCGCTATATAGATAGGCAGGATGGGGAATGCCCATCTAAGATTGTGTGAGGTTTTCTTTTTCCTGTGATCTTTTCTGAGATGCATTACGGGCATCCTGTGATTGACCTTGGCTTAATTCAAAAGGTGTTGAACTGATCCATGCGTTGCCTGAGTGAATAGTAAAAACAGGTCAGTGTTCCATCTTTGCACTCTTAATTTTCTCTAATGAGTTGACTTTTCTTGTCCTTATTTTTTGTCAGTTTAGGACTTCAAACCCATTCATTTCATCCTACTCTAGTTGACTGGGCCCGATCCAAACCTGATCTCAGCCCACCTTTTATCAGCTCTATTTGAATTACATAAGATCCAATTTTCAGGCAATTGTCTCAAGTTGAGCCGATTCTTTGCTTCCACTTTCATCCTGAACACCAACGGTGGTGGTGGTGTGTGTGTGTGGGGGGGGGGGGGGGAGGGGGGGGGCACCTTGTGTTGGGACGTTGCAGGTTCAAAACCCAATGGTATAGTTATATAATTGGTAGGTAGGGGTCTGCCTCACCCCAGTTTTTTTTTTTTGGGGGGGGGGGATTTATAATCTAAAGAAACAGCATCTGGCACAAAGACCTGGTCATGCTGGCTCAGCCTGCCATGCCTACGGTCATCGTGTAGGCAGCGTAAAACACTAAAGCTAGGACCCCTGCCCCTGAGGCCTCTGCTACATGTTGGCTTTCGCTGAGGAGTGACCCTCATGGGAATCGAACCTTGACTGCCCGTCTAGCAGCCAAGGCCCCACCCCGCTACGTCAACCCCGGTTGGGGGCCACCTAACCCCAGCGTTTTTCATCAACTACATCAACTATTTTCCATAAGAAAGGGTGGTTTCATTTTCATATATATTTATTTTAATTTTCTATTTTTTAATGCATTTATTTTTTACAGATACTCAGTTTCTTTTCTCTTAAAGAATGAAAAATATGAAATTTTCAATTTCTCATGAGAATTTGGCTGTTGCTTTAAGCGTTTGTCGCTTGTTGCAGGTCACTTGAGAGCTGCACGCCCTGGGAGATCAAGAAAGTGGAATGCTGTGATTTCATTAAAAACTAGGAAATTCAGAATAAAGTTAATAGCATAGTTTTTTTTTTTACAGTAAAAGTTAATTGCATAATTACAAAAGCTCATTCGTATGGGTTAGGGTAGGGGGTATGGGTGGTGCGATGTGTCTTTCACACGAAATGCACCTCAGCATTCATATGAAAAGTGCTTGGTCCCTACTCTTGGGCTGAAACAAACGCCAGCTTGAATAAGGGCACTGGCACATGAAAATTATATCGACTCGTGAGAAAAGTAATACATAGGTAGGGGTCTGCCTAACCAATGTTGTCAGTATCTGTATCGGCCCTGTATCGTTTGGCCAACGATTCTGGTGAATTGTCCGATACCGATACTCAAGTGAAAAGTTCTGAATTGGCCAAAAAATAATTTAAAAATAATAATTGTAAGTCTTTTTTACATTTATTAAAAAATAGTCTATTCAGGGGTGAAGCGTATCGTATCGATTTCCTGCTGATAAGCACCAATACTGACAACATTGTGCCTAACGACATCTTGCCTTTCCAAAAAAAAAGTATACTGACAGCAGATGTGTGGGTGAAGGTCGTCAAAGTGGAGCAATGCATGCAAACAAGATCTTCCTCTCTCAACCTAAGATAAGCCACGTACTCCTTATTTTCTCTCAGTCACTTCTGTCAATGCCCAAAAGAAACCCAAACCCTAGAAAGCCACACCACTGGCTCTTAATTTTTCTCAACACCCAAAAGGCCAAAAGAGAACACCCACTCTTCTCAGTCACTACTTTCCAATAAAGTTCTCTCATTTTTATTCTTATTTTTTCTTAATGCTTAAGAAAACCCACATTTCCATCTCATCTCATATGGGTTATGACAAAAGACAAAGGAGAAGAGTCAAAATAACTCTTGGAGCCAGTTCCAAAAAGGGACTCCTTCAAGCCTCATTGAACAAATATACCTCCTATGGCCTAACTGAGTTAACATGAGTTAATTTTTTTTTTAAGATTAACAACAATATAATTCATTTTGAATCTATTCAGTATTTACATACAATCAAAAGCTCAACAAGGGTACGTTTGGTTCGATCAAATATAAAACTTTCCATAGTGAATCTCATCTGAACAATACTTCAAAATCAACCAAATATAAAAAAAATTGAAACAAAACCTTAAAAACAAGTTTCATAAAAAGTGAGTCGGTACATAATCCAAAAATAAGATTTAAAAAGTGAAATTCATTTATGTGAGATTAACTTTTTCATGAAATTACGACCCTTTCATGCTTCAAGTCTGGCCAATTAGATTCTTCCTAGTTAAGACCCGCTTAACTGGAGTCCCATCCAGTTGAGAATGCACTGATAAGTTTTCTTTTCACTTTTTGTTACTTCTTACTCACTTTATCTTTATATTTTATATTTTTTATATTAAAAAAATATTTTTTTATAACAAACTTGCATGTTGTTTTATATTGTTGTGTATTCATGTTCATATCATTTCTTATTTGCTTTTACCCACGCTTAGTCTATTTGCCTGACCACAAACGGCGGCTAGCCCCCAAGGATTAATATAAAAGCAAAAAGTAGGCAGGAGCCATTTTGTAAATCACCAATAAGTCTGAGACTAATTTGTTAAAAATCCTTTAAAAGATTGGGTAGAATGCAGAACCAGTTTTAGTTGATATTTCATGTGAGGTAGTAGAACCTTTTCTGAAATTCTTGATACAGACCCAACTTTACATCACAATGGTCAAATAGAGACCATGAGTGAAGCTTCATTAAAAACTGTACAAAGCAATGTCTTTAGTAGGGGTGGCAAAATCTGACACGACCCGCCAACCCCACCTGCCAACCGGCTTCTTAGGCAGGTTCGGGTTTGGCTTAAACGGGTTTGTGTCGTAAACGGGTCGATCTGCCTAACCCATTTATTAAACGGGTTGGGTTTGTGTTAGGGGTATGCCAACCCACCAACCCGGCGGGTTAGGCGGGTGGGTCAACCCGTTTACCCGAACCCGCCCGCCAACCCGCCCGCTAACACGAACCTGACCTGCCAACCCGCTCGCTAACATGAACCTGACCCGCCAACCAGCCCGCTAACCCACCAACCCGTTTACCCCACCCGACCCGTTTATTAAACGGGTTAACCGTGTCATGTCGGGTTACCAGTTTAATAAATGGGTTGGGTTCATGTTTGCCACAGCCGACCCGTTTAATAAACGGATCAGGTTCGTGCTGAGGTATGCTGACCCCTAGTCTTTAGTATCGGTATCGGCCTTGTATCGTTTAGCCAACGATTCTTAATGATAGCCAGCGAATCATTCTGAATCAATCAAAAAAATAATTAAAAAATATTATGTATTAATCAGTTCATGACACATGTTAAAGTCATTAAAATAATATTAAAAAACATAAGTATTTTTTATATTTATTAAAAAATGGCTGATTCAACGGTGAAACGTATTGATTTTCTCTCTCTCTCTCTCTTTCTATATATATATATATATATATATATATATATATATATATATATATATATATATATATATATATATATATATATATATATATAATGTATGGGCTGATATGCACCGATACTGACAACATTGATATAAAGTGTAAGAACTTAAAAAAGTTATTTATTTTTCCTTTAGAAAGAGAAATGAGGTAGCTGACCTGGTGGGCACAATTAGGGACGACAGTAGGGCCAGGGACAAGGTCTCTACCATTGCCCCGTCTTAAAATTTTGCCTTTCATCTCTGCCTTGATTTTGATTTTAACCTCCATCCCGGGCTCATTCTTGGTTTCATATCTTTAGTCCAAACAGGATGAGGCAGGGCGGGACTCCATTTTTCTGGATTTCTGTCGTTAGAGCAATGAGAAGAATGAGAGAAGAGAAATGGGAGCTCGCACAGCTTGTTAGAAGGAGGAGATATTCGATAAAGGGTTTTATGTTAAGGTTAGAAATATATATATAAGATTTATAATATGTATAAATATATAATAGTGATTTTCTTAACGTAGATTAGGGACGGAGTGGGGGCAGTGCAAGACTGGGCGGCGGCAAGAGTAAGTACATCCCCGCCTACATTCTCACATGACTTTTGATTTTAACCTCCATCCCCAATCCAAAAAGGTTGAGGCGGACAGGCTTGTAGGAAAAGTTTAGTATGTAAGAGGAATTTCATAAAATATGGTACCTATGATGGAATATCACGTAAATAGTGGGATCATAACAAGAAAACATCCAAAGATATTTCACAACTCAACGTTTAAACTGAAATTGATGCTACAAAGATACTTGTTTAAAAAAAATACGTGGACGCAGTGGTTTTAATTAAAATCACTAAAAATTCCTTTGTGTTATTTTAATATATAGAATATATTTATGTTACTATATTATTGAAAAATATTAAAAACTTCCTCTCAAAAAAAATATTAAAAACTAAGAAATATATTGAGACATTATTCGTACGTATCAGGGCTAGCATGCCCAAAGAGCATCACATCACACATGACATGTCATTGTTACAGATTAAATTTGTCAAATAGAAACTTAAAGTTAATTAAATGGTTAAGGTTCTTTTTTTTCATATATATAATCGGAAAAAAACCCACCAGCTTGCAACCTCATGTGTAAAAATTCCAAGCCTTGCACGCCCCAAAGGGGTTTGGCGCAGTGGGATTGGTTCTAGGCGGCTAGGCAGGCGATCTAAGTTCAAATCTTATGGGTGTCATCTCTTGCGCAAGCCGAAACGTGGTGACTTCTTGGGAGCAAAGGGTAAGCTCACAGAGTTTGCGGTGGTTTCTCTGTAGAACCTTTAGCTTGAAAATGCATGGTTTGCCACTTTGTTTACTCAAACTTATGTTTAAGTGCTTAACTTATGGTAAAATTATGTTTAACCGCCTATATTATAAAAGTTTTGGAATATGAGTTTATTTTTTGAATAAATTGAAATAAGTAATTTTGACAAAAACTTTCTATCACATCACTCTAGCTTTTCTGAAACTGACTCTTAAAAATGGCTCTTTAACTTTTTTTAACCAACTTAAAGTCACTTTTTTGTAATTCCTATGAAGGACAAATAAGTAATTTTCGGCCAAAAAAGGTTAAATAAATAATGTTTTATATTTACATGGAGAAACCGCTCCCAAGATCATAGACCTAATAGCATAAAAATCTATGATCTTACCTCTTGTCCCTAGGAGTCATCACATTTTGGCTTGTGCAAGGGATGACACCCATGGGATTTGAACCTAGACTGCCTGCCTCATGGCCTAGGCCCCATCCCACTGTGCCAAACCCCTTTGGGGCAAGTGACATAAACTGTTATTAGAGCAATATGGAAAACATATCCAAAACTTTGGAAACTGAAGCCGTGAAACATAAATCTCCCTTTTGTACCAACGGGCGCCGCTTGTCTGGTAGGAGCAGCTAGTGCACATCACCCTGTATTGGGACGTTGCAGGTTCAAAACCCGATGGTATAGTTGTATACTGGTAGGGGTCTGGCCAACTCCAGCTTGACTTTAAAAAAAAATATAAATTTTCCTTTTGGTTGTTATCCAATAAAGGCAGTTTAGTAATTTTGTTATACAAACTGGCAGTTAACCTTAGTTTCACTATTACTTAACACTCATCAGTTTCAATGGTGAATTTTATAAAAGAAGCTGAATAAGATGGGGAATCAAGAAAAGGAGGTGGCTACTAACCTTTATTTAATATAATTAAGAAATCTATTTAATCATTTACTTAAATGTCTTATAAAAAAAAGAATAGAATGGAACCCTTTTAAGATATTAGGCAAAAAGGTTGGACTCTAAACTAAAAGGACTAATCAATGTTTTTGAAAGAGTATATAAACTATGATGAAAGGGTTTAGGATGCAAACATCCAATGAAAATTTTAAAATAAAAAATCATAATTGTAGGATACATAGTGAGTAGAGTGTCAACGGGTCGGGTTTACCCAGATCCGACTCGTACCAAACCCTATAGGGCCAAGGTACGGTGATAAATAAGAAGACCTGATTAAGACCTGGGTCCAGATCCGAAGGTCTGATTAATACATGGATTCGGGTATACTTTGTAAAATTTTATACCAGACCCGAGTTTTGATTAAGACCCACAAATTTTTAATGTAAAAATAATAATAAAATATGATTTTACCGAGTATGGATTGGGTCTGGTTCATGTAGTTCTTATCTTGTCTGGGTATGGTTTCTCTTATGGTGGGTCCGATTAGACCCAAGCCCATACCCAAAAATAGGGGCCAGGTTTGGTTTCACCTGGGTTCGAACCCGGAAATTAGGAGAAGGTAGCTAACTACATCCGTGCTTATCTGCCTAAACTGTGATATTTCCCTTCTTATTGCTCTTATTACAAAATAAATAGAATTACCCCACCCGTTGACACCCCTAACAGTGAGTGCTTATGAGTAGGGCTGGTAAACAAACTGAGCAGCTGGTGGCTCAGCCCGGTTTGGCTCACCTGATGCTGGTTCATGATCAACAAGTTGGCTTGATGAAATGAGCCACGAACTGCTAGTGTAGTGTAACCGAGCTGAGCATGAACAATTTGTGTTCGTGTCTCGGCTCGACTCATTTAGGCTCGTTTAGATGAGCTTATATAAGTTGTGTGATGCATGTTATAAAAAACAGATGAAAGCTCAATCGGATTAGTTGGGTATGTAGGCAACTAAGAGGTTAGGGTTTCCATTTTCACTAAAGACCCTATAAAAATAATAGCTTTTTTTATTTAACTAGCCAGCTTGTGACTTGGCTTGTTTGGCTTGGGCTCAAGTTCAGGTGTGCACGAGCCCAGATGAGCAGTGGCTTGCCGTAAAGGAGCAGAAACTTATACCAGTCCTAGCTATGAGCTAGAAAGACCCAAGTCAATTCCAAGCAATATTTAAGTATCATTTAAAATGGTTTTTATATGGGTTAAAGTTTGCCACCCTCATTAAAAAATTCTTAGATTTTTAAATTTTTTATTATTTTTTACTTTCGACCCTCTAGATATGGTCCATATGTTTCGGTTAGTAGAAATTGGTACTTAAATCATGTTAATAAAAAAATTGACGTGTTAAAACTACTAAAATAATATTAAAAGAATGATTTTAAGCATTTTTTACATTTATTAAAAAGTAGTTGATTCAGGTTTCGAATCGGCGCTTTGCATCGACACTGACAACACTGATGGGAAATTCTTAAGAGAGAGAGAGAGAGAGAGAGAGAGAGAGAGAGAGAGAGAGAGAGAGAGAGAGAGAGAGAGAGACGAAAGAAGATCAACATTACTACTCATGAAGAACAACAAAATGTTGAACCCATGAACCAAACAATATAGAAAACAAAACTAAAATATAAAGAAATAAAAAGCTAAAGAAAGAAACTACAGACAAATAGCAACAGACAACAAAGCCAGGCTCAACCAGGATCCGCTGGATTAGAAGAAACCACCGATGAGTGAACGTTGTTCAGAGGGAAGGAGAGGTCTCTAAGATGCATACATAGAATCGCATATACATCAACCAATATTTTATGGATAAGATTATTAAGGATGACCAGAATTTGACGGAAAGTAGCATCATTGCGTGCCATCCAAACAAACCACCAAGTAGTAAGCAACCACGTCTTTCAGACCAGTCTCCACCGCTTGCATCGCCTAATTCCAATAGGGCCCAGGAGCATATCAAGCACAAAAGACTCATCTTTGACAATTACGTTCGAAAATGTCCACGTCCTATTAAATAGGGTCACAAAGATTGGGCAGGGCAAGAATAAATGAGAAGTAGTTTCTTTAGCAGCTTGATAAAGCACACACAATCTAGGTAACTGAAAGCCCAACTTCTTTAAATAACTGTGAGTCTGAACCCTATCATGCAAAATTAACCAAGCCAAGACCCAAGATCTTGGGAAAGGACCCTTAGTCCATAACACACACTCAGGTAACCAATCAGCCCTCGGAAGGAGCAACGATCTATACACTTTGTGGGTGTGAAACACACCATTTGGCGCAATCGCCCATTGCAACCACTGATCGTAATTTCTCGCATCCCCAATTTGATATCTGAAGAACGATAAGGCTCTCAACCACATGCTTCGCAAGTGCGAGATCGCCAACCTTTGGGTTCCATGACAAAAAAAGAGATAAATCTGGAGCACCATATTTAGCATGAAGCAAATGAGCACATGGAGAACCTGGTTGATGGGCCATCCAACATTGCTTAGCCACAAGAGCAATACTTCTTTGTCTTGGAGCAAAAACTCCTAAGTCCGCCATATGCCTAGGTAACACCACCGTTTGCCAACCAACCAAATGGCGCTTACTCTGAAGTTGACACCCAGACCAAAGAAAATCCGCCATTAAACGACAAATATGCTCCTCCACACTCACAGGCATCACAAACATTGACATGAAGAATTCATGAATAGAAGAAAGAACATGTCTGATTAAAGTCAGACGGCCAGCGATGGAGAGATAAGACGTCTGTCATGAAAAAAACTTGTTTTTCACTTTTTGAATAGTTGGAGCCCAAGCAGCGGTAGAGAGGCGTTTCACTTGTAACGGCAGGCCCAAATACATCATCGACCAACTTAGAAATTGCGCAATTAAAGTGTCGAACACCTAGTGCACTGGATCGCGCCTCTATGATATTGCTTGCCATGGTCACCCTTAGGGATGGTAGTGGACCAGGGCGGGGACAAGGTCTCCACCCTCGCCCCGTTTCAAAATTTGAACCTTCATCCCCGCCTCCATCTCTGCACGGGGATGGATTTTAACCTCCACCCCCACCTCCGACCCCGGTCCAAACAGGGTGAGGCTGGGCGGAGCCCCATTTCCCCTCGGTCTATAGTCATTTCTTAAAGGATTGAGGATGGGGCGTGGTAGGGAAAGGCGGGGATTGAGATGGGGCGTGAAACATAAATCTCCCTTTTGTACCAACGAGCGCCGCTTGTCTGGTAGGAGCAGCTAGTGCACATCACCCTGTATTGGGACGTTGCAGGTTCAAAACCCGATGGTATAGTTGTATACTGGTAGGGGTCTGGCCAACTCCAGCTTGACTTTCAAAAAAAATATAAATTTTCCTTTTGGTTGTTATCCAATAAAGGCAGTTTAGTAATTTTGTTATACAAACTGGCAGTTAACCTTAGTTTCACTATTACTTAACACTCATCAGTTTCAATGGTGAATTTTATAAAAGAAGCTGAATAAGATGGGGAATCAAGAAAAGGAGGTGGCTACTAACCTTTATTTAATATAATTAAGAAATCTATTTAATCATTTACTTAAATGTCTTATAAAAAAAAGAATAGAATGGAACCCTTTTAAGATATTAGGCAAAAAGGTTGGACTCTAAACTAAAAGGACTAATCAATGTTTTTGAAAGAGTATATAAACTATGATGAAAGGGTTTAGGATGCAAACATCCAATGAAAATTTTAAAATAAAAAATCATAATTGTAGGATACATAGTGAGTAGAGTGTCAACGGGTCGGGTTTACCCAGATCCGACTCGTACCAAACCCTATAGGGCCAAGGTACGGTGATAAATAAGAAGACCTGATTAAGACCTGGGTCCAGATCCGAAGGTCTGATTAATACATGGATTCGGGTATACTTTGTAAAATTTTATACCAGACCCAAGTTTTGATTAAGACCCACAAATTTTTAATGTAAAAATAATAATAAAATATGATTTTACCGAGTATGGATTGGGTCTGGTTCATGTAGTTCTTATCTTGTCTGGGTATGGTTTCTCTTATGGTGGGTCCGATTAGACCCAAGCCCATACCCAAAAATAGGGGCCAGGTTTGGTTTCACCTGGGTTCGAACCCGGAAATTAGGAGAAGGTAGCTAACTACATCCGTGCTTATCTGCCTAAACTGTGATATTCCCCTTCTTATTGCTCTTATTACAAAATAAATAGAATTACCCCACCCGTTGACACCCCTAACAGTGAGTGCTTATGAGTAGGGCTGGTAAACAAACTGAGCAGCTGGTGGCTCAGCCCGGTTTGGCTCACCTGATGCTGGTTCATGATCAACAAGTTGGCTTGATGAAATGAGCCACGAACTGCTCGTGTAGTGTAACCGAGCTGAGCATGAACAATGGGTGTTCGTGTCTCGGCTCGACTCATTTAGGCTCGTTTAGATGAGCTTATATAAGTTGTGTGATGCATGTTATAAAAAACAGATGAAAGCTCAATCGGATTAGTTGGGTATGTAGGCAACTAAGAGGTTAGGGTTTCCATTTTCACTAAAGACCCTATAAAAATAATAGCTTTTTTTATTTAACTAGCCAGCTTGTGACGTGGCTTGTTTGGCTTGGGCTCAAGTTCAGGTGTGCACGAGCCCAGATGAGCAGTGGCTTGCCGTAAAGGAGCAGAAACTTATACCAGTCCTAGCTATGAGCTAGAAAGACCCAAGTCAATTCCAAGCAATATTTAAGTATCATTTAAAATGGTTTTTATATGGGTTAAAGTTTGCCACCCTCATTAAAAAATTCTTAGATTTTTAAATTTTTTATTATTTTTTACTTTCGACCCTCTAGATATGGTCCATATGTTTCGGTTAGTAGAAATTGGTACTTAAATCTTGTTAATAAAAAAATTGACGTGTTAAAACTACTAAAATAATATTAAAAGAATGATTTTAAGCATTTTTTACATTTATTAAAAAGTAGTTGATTCAGGTTTCAAATCGATGCTTTGCACCGACACTGACAACACTGATGGGAAATTCTTAAGAGAGAGAGAGAGACGAAAGAAGATCAACATTACTACTCATGAAGAACAACAAAATGTTGAACCCATGAACCAAACAATATAGAAAACAAAACTAAAATATAGAGAAATAAAAAGCTAAAGAAAGAAACTACAGACAAATAGCAACAGACAACAAAGCCAGGCTCAACCAGGATCCGCTGGATTAGAAGAAACCACCGATGAGTGAACGTTGTTCAGAGGGAAGGAGAGGTCTCTAAGATGCATACATAGAATCGCATATACATCAACCAGTATTTTATGGATAAGATTATTAAGGATGACCAGAATTTGACGGAAAGTAGCATCATTGCGTGCCATCCAAACAAACCACCAAGTAGTAAGCAACCACGTCTTTCAGACCAGTCTCCACCGCTTGCATCGCCTAATTCCAATAGGGCCCAGGAGCATATCAAGCACAAAAGACTCATCTTTGACAATTACGTTCGAAAATGTCCACGTCCTATTAAATAGGGTCACAAAGATTGGGCAGGGCCAGAATAAATGAGAAGTAGTTTCTTTAGCAGCTTGATAAAGCACACACAATCTAGGTAACTGAAAGCCCAACTTCTTTAAATAACTGTGAGTCTGAACCCTATCATGCAAAATTAACCAAGCCAAGACCCAAGATCTTGGGAAAGGGCCCTTAGTCCATAACACACACTCAGGTAACCAATCAGCCCTCGGAAGGAGCAACGATCTATACACTTTGTGGGTGTGGAACACACCATTTGGCGCAATCGCCCATTGCAACCACTGATCGTAATTTCTCGCATCCCCAATTTGATCTCTAAAGAACGATAAGGCTCTCAACCACATGCTTCACAAGTGCGAGATCGCCAACCTTTGGGTTCCATGACAAAAAAGAGATAAATCTGGAGCACCATATTTAGCATGAAGCAAATGAGCACATGGAGAACCTGGTTGATGGGCCATCCAGCATTGCTTAGCCACAAGAGCAATACTTCTTTGTCTTGGAGCAAAAACTCCTAAGTCCGCCATACGCCTAGGTAACACCACCGTTTGCCAACCAACCAAATGGCGCTTACTCTGAAGTTGACACCCAGACCAAAGAAAATCCGCCATTAAACGACAAATATGCTCCTCCACACTCACAGGCATCACAAACATTGACATGAAGAATTCATGAATAGAAGAAAGAACATGTCTGATTAAAGTCAGACGGCCAGCGATGGAGAGATAAGACGTCTGTCATGAAAAAAACTTGTTTTTCACTTTTTGAATAGTTGGAGCCCAAGCAGCGGTAGAGAGGCGTTTCACTTGTAACGGCAGGCCCAAATACATCATCGACCAACTTAGAAATTGCGCAATTAAAGTGTCGAACACCTAGTGCACTGGATCGCGCCTCTATGATATTGCTTGCCATGGTCACCCTTAGGGATGGTAGTGGACCAGGGCGGGGACAAGGTCTCCACCCTTGCCCCGTTTCAAAATTTGAACCTTCATCCCCGCCTCCATCCCTGCACGGGGATGGATTTTAACCTCCACCCCCACCTCCATCCCCGTTTTATGTCCTCCATCCCCGGTCCAAACAGGGTGAGGCTGGGCGGAGCCCCATTTCCCCTCGGTCTATAGTCATTCCTTAAAGGATTGAGGACGGGGCGTGGTAGGGAAAGGCGGGGATTGAGATGGGGACGGAGCGGGGCGGGCGAAAGCGTAAGTCCATCCCCGCCTCCATCCCCGTTTATGCCCTTCATCCCCGGTCCAAACGGGGTGGGGCCCGTTGTCCCCCGGTCCACTGCCATCCCTAGTCACCCTTACCTTTGGTTGGTTAATTACTTGCATTGATATGATTTATAATCGATCTAAAATACAAATGACAATGCATTGAGACTCAATACATAATACACCCTTGCATAAGCCTCTGTGCAAAGGATAACTTGGATGAATATTTGCTTAGAATTATTTTCCCTTCATTACATCATGTAATAAAATCGTTCCTGAAGGCAGACATCTCAAACTTGAACAAGAACACATTTTTCTTTACTACATCAAATTCGAACCCCCAGCTTCTGCATGTATGCACCACCAACCAGAATGATTACACCAATGTCACCCGGACACTCCAGTTTCAGCATCCCCTTACATACTAATCATATTTGAAAACTTCATCAAAATGCTTAATCCCCAAGTGAATATTTGATTGAAGCTCATGGCTTTTACATCGGATCTCAGGGTACCATATATCAGAAAATGGGGTTTAGAATCACCTGGCATGATGTATTTAATGTACAGATTTGGAACTTAGAAGACTCTTTCTGCTGTTGCAAAGAGGTTCCAGAATATGGTTGCTGCAAAATAGATGGCAGCAGTTACTGTCATGAATGCTTGGAAGGATCCCAGCCACTTCACGAAATAACCTGTCCCGATCGTGCTAACGATGGCCGCTAAGGTCCCTGCTGAATTTGTGATCCCTGAGGTAAAGAGCAGAACAGTGCATAAGAAGCTGAACACATAAATTTGGTGTTCGGAGACGAGAAAAGAAAACAAAAAATGAGACTTCAAGCTCTGAACAGATCAGGTGATTTTGACAAAACACATACTTTTGGTGCTTTGAAATCACCGCCGTCCATGCCTTGAATCACCACCATTCATTGCACAAACAGCGGGACCCCATCAAAACGGTACTGATACCTGTTTGCACAATGAATGGTGGTGATTGAAAGGATTGGAGATCCCAGGAGCAGTTAAGTGCCCGAGTATGTGACACAACCAATCACATGATCCAGCATTCCATATTGGATCTACCTTCGGGGCTCCATGCTTGCTTACACAAATGGAAGAAGGGCTCGGGGATTTGGAAGGGGTGAGAATCACAAATTGGAAGAGGCCAGCAATGGATGCAGCAAGGTTAATAAGGAGCGGTTTGTTTGCACCCACAAGGGTTCTGCCTTCCTGGCTAGGGGCGACCGTGCTTTACTACTTGACATGGGAGTACCACGGTTCGAAACCGTACCCATCAGCAGGTGTCCCTTAGCCTAAGTTTGAAGCTGGTTGGACTCACCAGTTGGCAAGGGAAGCCCAAGGCCGGAGGGCCACCGGAGAGTACACTGAACTTCGGCAAGGGATGCCTCCAGTGGGTTTCAAACCATGGTCATTGGTTGTGCCATGGTTAGGCAAGGGGTTTATAAGCATAACTAGGCATACTTAATCAATCAATATCTGCTTTCATATCCCACTAGATCAATGGGTTAGGCAGGCACCCACCAGTTATTATTCAACGAACCTCTGGGGTTTGAACCTGCAACGTCACACTACAAGGAAACGTGCACTGACCGCTCCTACCAACCACCGAGCCCTGTTGGTCCCACTAGATCAATCATTTTCAACCCCTTTATTATTTTTTAGAAATCTCTAAACTACCTGTGTCCTACTCATCTTTTTTCTTTTTCTTTTTCTTTTTCTTTTTTAAAATGAGAGCTGGGGTTAGGCAAACCCCTACCAGTTATACAACTATACCATTGGGTTTTGAACCTGCAACGTCCCAACACAAGGTGACGTGCACTAGCTGCTCCTACCAGACAACCAGAGCCCCATTTGGCCCGCCTGTCTTATCTTCTGCAGAGGTGCAAATGGCTTGTTTAAGTTGGACCACTTATCTGAATCCAATACATTATTCTCAGAAATGGATCTTATTCTAATATCCAAAAACGTGTATTCTAATCAATTTAGACTTATACTATCTGATTTTTTTAGATCCAGATTCAAATTCACATTGGTGTTTGTTTTCCATCGATACGCATTCAATCCCACCCGCTTGCGCTTTTACATGTAAAGCCTGGCCTCGAACCATTTTTTACTGGATCCAGTATTGCCATATAAGATTTCAACTAGATTTAACTCTACTACATTAGGCCTAATTCAGATCCGGATTCAGCTCGCCTAAAATATTGATTCAGGTTCGGATTTACAATGACCCAGCCTGTATCCAACCCAATTGCACCCCTAATTTTCAGCCATAAAAAAGAACAAGAAGCCAACTTACCATGTAAGAAGCCAGCGTATTGGGGAGCAATGTCCTGGACAACACAAGAAAACAAGCATGTTAGAGCCTCATTGTGCTTTTTCAAAATAACGGCCACTGAAAATATCGCAATAATTTCATGATATTTTCAAAATATCAGCAATATTTGTGGCTATGTGATTGTGGTTATCTGCCAATGTTAGGGCAAAAGTTGAGAAGCGTACTTGCATATTAAGCATGAAACCAGCTTGACTGAAAGAGCTAAGGCTGAGGCCTATTGTCAGCCATATTGCTGCTGCAGTGGGCGTCTTGGCGTAATTCAAGCATAGCAGAGACACACCCGGCCCGATGAAACCGATCGACTGTCGATGATCATGCAAGATTATGTTAGCAGGCGCATGCGTATGTGTGTGTGCATGTATGTGTATATGTGCATGAACTTTTTTTTTTTTTACTCGAAGAAACCGCTCTAGGATCAGAGACCCAGTCGCGCTGCGTCTGCCTGTCATACTTACTGTCGCTGTCCTAGTAGGGTAAAACTTAGTGGGCTTGCTCCTCACCCCCAATGCATGCACATATTTGAATCTCATGTATGTGCACTTATGCACATATGTGTATATGTGAACGTTTGCACATGCATGAACTTCTTTGCCGAGTCCATTTTCTAGGCTTGGTACAACTCAGGCACAAGATTGCACATCGGCTTGCCCAAGTTGGTTGGGCTCGACTTGGTTCGGTCCTCAGTCAATGTGTTATAGACTAAATTCAACTTGAGCCCAGGATCCGACCCATTTGCATCCCTAGTTTCACATGTACCTCTAATTAATCCTCCGATCTCAAAATGCTCAAATCTCAGATCCAAGTTTGAGATTTGAACATTCAACAACTTAATATGCATCAAAATTGTAAATGCACATCATGTGAAGGGCAGTTACCTGCATTATTTTCCGGACCAGGGTGACCGAGTAACGAGACTCAAGAGTGTCAGAGATCCACCCAGCAATGTAACCAGAAAGAGCCATCATCCCCCAAGGGACTGCACTGAACCAAGCCGCTTGCTTTAGGTTGATATCAAACACCTGGATGAAAGAGAGGAAAAGAAAGATGTTGAGCCAACATGATAGACGATGTCCTATTTCCTATCAAAACTAGGGCTGTCAATGGGTCGGGTCAGGGTCGACCCGGACTTAACCATATAATTAATGACCGGGTTCGGGTTTTGTCAGGTCACAAAAATGGAATCTCAAACCCAGACCCGAATAATTTCAGAAAATTATTTTTACTGAAAATACATATAAAATACTAGGGTTGGGTCGGGGGTACCCGACCTGCATGTTGCATGTTGCTTGGGTCGGATTTGGGTTGACCCGATTATTATTTCAGTCAGTACTTTTTATGCGCATTAATTCTTGTTCGGGTCGGGTAACCGGTACAAACCTGGCCCATTGACAGCCCTAATCAAAACCGTCCATCTCTTATGAGAGTCCAAGATCTAAACATCTTCACAAATATTGTGTTATTTTGAAATGATGGTGAATTTCATCACAATATTTTCAAATGCTGCCATTAGAAAACAAAAACAGAAAACAGGCAAAATGTGTTCTATCATGTTATCTGATTAAAAACATGATATTTTAAAAAATATTGCATTTTTTTGTATAATTTCATCCTTTGAAATTATCATGATATTTGCAAAGTATTCTCAGTATTGTGACTACGGTTCTAAGTTTGTTTTTAGGTCAGATACCAAGGAAAGGTTAACAAAAGAGACTTTTTTTTTATAGGAAGGAAATATGATAAAGATAGAAACATGCTGAAAACACTTGTTAATTATAATAAGCAAGGAGAATAACATTAATTTATTGTTTCAGTGGCAAAACTGTGACGGTGAAAGTGTCATACAATAAGAATTTGTAAGAAAAAAAAAAGACAAATAAGGGGGCGTTTGTTTCATGCCCTTTTCATATGGAAGAGGCTCTATTTCATCCGAGAAAGTGTGAAACAAACAAGTTCATGAGAAATATATGGTGGGACCCATATAAAAAAAAGACAAAAAAAAGTTTTATGTGGAAATGGATTCATAGAGAAAGTACTTTCCCTCCAAAGTGGCCCTTTCAAAGGAAAGAGGGTCCCTTAACCACATTGGATATGCCCATCCACTTAATCTTCAATATTACAAAATTCCTCATCATACCTTCCTTTGGGAAAGTGACTGATAGGTGGACACCGTTTCGGGTACTTCATTTAAAAATAGAATACTGTTATTCATATTTCGTATCCCCTCATATTAAAAATTTTATATTCAACATACCTAGCATTCTAGCTACCCTTCAACCTTTGGCTTCTACCTTAGGTGGTCATGACTAGGGGGTGTCAAGGGGTCGAGTTTGATCCGACTTGTACCAGATCCTATGGGGGTTAGGGTTTGGTGATAAATAAGAAGACCCAATTGGAATCTGGGTCAAACCCAAAGGGTCTGATTAATACATGAAGCCGGGTATGGTTTGTGAAATTTTGTACCAGATCGGGGCCTGACTCGAGTTTCGATTAAGATCCGTAATTTTTCAATATAAATATAAAAAAACAATATTATTTTACCGGGTAATCCTTATAGGATTTAAGTATAGTTTCTCTTATGGTGGGTCCAATTAGACCCGGGTCCGAACCTGGTACCATCATCTCAAATTTGGTTTGAGTCTGATTCCACCTGGGTCCCAACCAAACCTGAGCCGTTGACACCCCTAATCATGTCTTGTTAGTTTATTCATGCCCGCAGCCACACCAGTTTGTCCTGGAACATGGTTAATTTGCAAAAAAAGCTACCAAATTCATTGGTTTTTGAAAAAAAGTGACCCAACTTTTTTGTTATTACAGTTTACCACTGGTGTTTTCGTCTTTGTTTTGAAATCTCGCTTAGAACTAAAAATCAATATGGATTTACATTACATATGATGTAAAATAAGTTAATTTATTAACAAAACACAAAAACTGATCGCATTCTTTAGGTGGGTGTTTGAAATGTATTAAGCAGAGGGGATGGCTAATGCAATAATGAAAAAGATTGTCAGCTCTTTGTGAATAAATATTAAGTTGGGTGGCTTTCAGTAATTTACTCCAATTTTCTCAGGCATATACAAACGAAGAAATGCAATATGCACTAACATAGACATATATAGGAGATCATAGTCTCACAAATCTCGCTATATTTTTCGAAAAAAATAGTTTTTCTCCATAAAATCTTAGGAAAATGCCAACATATACAAAATTATGATATATATGGGGGGTAAATATTAGCTACTAAGGTAAGGAACTAATGACTAGAAATGAGTATTTTCTTTGAAAATTTTCAGTTTTTTGTACACCAAATGTTATGGATGTGAGCTACATAGTTTGTTTAGTAGGAAACTTGTTCGTCGATCATGACAAGTAATTAGATTTTTAAAGGGCTTCAAAAATCAATGGCCCACAATGTGACAAATTTTCATAACTCAAAAAATCACATTTTTATGTGAGAAAAAGCATGATCTAAGGCTTGATCCTTACCAACAAACCATGTTGAAGACATACAACTTGAACCTATGATTTCTAGTTCATTAGTTTTGTACCTTCATTAGTAGCCAATATATATATATATATATATATATATAGAGAGAGAGAGAGAGAGAGAAAATATAAATACTAGTAACTTACCATCTTGAAGTACACAGGCATCCACGACAAGAGCACAAAGTAACCCTGCATTCAACAACAAAATATTTTGTCATTTCTCCCTTTTTTTTGTAAATCTAAGAATAATTTATATTCATCATTGTTCTTTAACAACAAATATGCTTGGTTTTAGACTTCTCCTCCAGTGTAAGCCCTTGGGGGAGAGGGTCCTAGACTTGTAGTTTTATGCCTTTGGGACAATGACCGTAGGTATGGCAAGCTGAGCCAGTGCGACTAAGTCTTTGATCCTAAATGTTGTCTCTTTGAGTAATAAATAAAAAAAAATGCCTAGTTTTAATTAGGGGTCAACATCGGGCCAGGCGGGTCCGACATGTGCAACCTAAACCTGTCGAAAGCCCAGCTGAGGTTATTGTCAGGCTTGGGTTGGGCTCGATTACTAGGGTCATGCTGGCACAACTTTAATTGGGCTGGGGCTGCAAAAAACAGACCAAGTCCAGCCCATTTCAGGGCAGGTACCCGAAAGCCATCGGCCTGATGTCCACCCCTAGTTTTGATTAGGGTGTCAACGGGCCTGGTTTACCCAGACCCAGCCCGAACCAAATTCTATAGGGTCCAGGTATGGTGATAAATAAGAAGACCTGATTAAGACCTGGGTTCAGACCTGAAGGTCTGATTAATACATGGATCCAGGTATAGGTTGTGAATTTTTATATTAGACCCGGACCCAACCCGAGTTTTGATTAAGACCCGCAAATTTTCAATGTAAAAATGATAAAAAAAAAATTGGTTTTACCAGGTATGAACCGAATTTGGTTCATGTAGTTCTTATCGGGTTTGGGTATGATTTTTATTAAACCCAGGTCGAGACCCAATACCATACCCAAAATTTTGGTCCAAGTCTGGCTCCACCTGGGTTCGAACCAAACCCGACCCCTTGACACCCCTAGTTTCGATGCCTTGGACCAATAAAGGGAGGCTACATACAACATAATGCCTAACACAGAGGTCACAATATTGTATTCATCACCTCAAATTAGGGGTGCAAACAGGTCAGATTAGGGCTGGATCCTGGCAGCTTCAAATCCGAATCTAAAATGCAAACAATAGATCAGAATCCAGACCAGGATCTGAATCAGATCTGAGGAGATCAGATTGATTTTGAATCCAAAATACACGGTGATACTGGATCTAGAAAAAATAGAACAAACAAGCTATTTACGTGTAAAAAAATGCATTTGAGTCGTATTTTGAATCGGATCTAACTCTAGATCCGACTTAAAATGCTGATCCAAATCTGTAAGTGATAGGATTGAACAGATCAGAATCCGATCCAAAACTACATTCAGATTTTAATTAAAGGATCCATATCCGAAAAAACATGTCAGACCCACATCGGATATCTGACAATATCTGATCCGTTTGCAGTCCTACCTCAAATGCTTCCAATGAGGGGGTACGAAGAAATGCAAAGTTTGAGAAGTCAGATTTGAGTTCACGAACTTGGTCAGGTTTCAAGCAATGCCCTCTAGTAGTAGAGTCCTCCTGTCTCTTTTCTAATATATCCAGCTTCCAACAAAACTACTTAGCACTATGTAGGAGTGCAAATGGAACGGATTAGGTCAGATCTCCTACCCAAATCGAAGACATTAATCTAAGATTTGGATCTTAAACTAACTTTCAGATCGGAATAAAAAATACATGTTTGAACTTTTGCAGATCTGAATCATTATTTTCTGTCAGGTCAAAATTTAGATCTGGGTCAAATCCAATCCATTTGCGCTTTAAAAAAAACAAACAAACCTTTCAAAAAATGCCAAATTCATTCAAACGGGGGGCTCCGCTTGTCTGGCAGGAGCAGCTAGTGCACGTCACCTTGCGGTGGGACGTTGCACGTTCAAATCCCAATGGTGTAGTTATATAACTGATTGTGGTAGGGGTCTGCCTAACCCCAGCTTGCCTTTCAAAAAAAATGCTAAACTCACCCAGTGATTAGTAATGTTGGCAAAAATGATAGCCCATGTTGGTAACTTGGAAAACAGAAGCCGAAGGTCCGGCAGCTCCTTGGTCTTGGTCATAGATGTGTTTTTCCCGGCGACGATCTGCTCGAGCTCTAGCGGATTGATCAGCCGGCTATCGCGAGGGTCGCTGGTGACTCCGGGGACCCAGACGGACAGCCACAGGTAGCCAAGGGCTCCAAACAGAGCAAATGGTCCAGTGATTCCCAGCATTGCCATAAGTGGTGGAGTTGCTAGCAAGCCTATAAGGTTACCCAGGTGAAAGCCTCCCATTGAAACACCAACTGCACTAGCACGTTCATTCGATGGAAACCACCTACAAGAAACACCATTGATATTGTTAAGACATTCGCGTACTGTTTAATAATATGTCATAGGGACACGGACACGGACACGGACACTGACACGGATATTCAATACGAGTTCCAAAATGTGAGTTCGCCAACGGGCACAAATAGGGACGTAAACGGTTTTGATTTGGATCCGATGTAGCCAATACCATATTCGATATAGGATGTTGGTTAAAGGGATTCGGATTCAGATGGTGGAAAGCTCATGCCAGATCCGATTTTTTACACTTAAACGGATTAGGACATTCGTCAATTTCAGATATTTCTCAGATTTGGTAACAAAAAATCAAAACCATATCTGTATCCAATTATATTTGAATATGGTTTTGGCTTACCCAATGCAACTAAAAAGAATAGAATTCATTGGATATCAGATAAAATCCTATTCATTGACATCCTTAGGCAGAGATTTTTTCCTTTTTTTTATGACAAAGAACCTTCTCAGAGATACGGGTTACTTAATAGACCTGCCCCACTAAGAAGTAAATCCCAGGTAGTCCCCCGGCCCTCATGCCTTATGGGTAGGGGTGTCAACAGGTGGGGTTTACCGGAACCAAACCCTATAGGGTCCAGGTATGGTGATAAATAAGAAGACCTGATTATGACCTGGGTTCGGACCCGAAAGTCTGATTAATACATGGACCCAGGTATAGTCTGTGAAATTTTATACCCGACCGGAGTTTCTATTAAGACCCACAAATTTTCAATGAAAAATGCTAAAAAATATGGTTTTACCGGGTCTGGTTCATGTAGTTTTTATTGGATCCTGGTATGGTTTTTTATGTCCAAACCCAATACCTTACCCGAAAATTGGGTCCATGTCTGGTTTCACCTGGTTCCAAACCAAACCCGACCCATTGACACCCCTACTTATTGGGACTGCCTTGTGAAAGCAGTGGGGTTCATTGATTGAAACATTGTATCACTGAATCGGTTTCGGGATCCGATTATCTCATATCTCATAGCATGGGTCATTGGTCCAATCACACGGTGGCATTTTGAGTGGAGCTCGCATTCAGCTGCTGTGGGGTCCATACAATGCTGCCATGTTATTGGTCACAAAGACCCAAACTGTGAGAGCTGAGATTAGTGGATCGGGTCGCTTTCATAAATGCGACCAATAATGGACGCCACCAAATACAAAGCGCAAACATTAGAGTCCAGATCGGGTGCAATCACATCGCACAAAATTTGTTCATTAAGAACCTGATTGCCCTCCATCAGGCCTTGGACCCCACAAATGACAGGCCTTGTCCCCAAGATGGAGGGTCATCAGGTGCTTAATGGACAATTATATGTGCAATCATACTGCACACGATCTTTTTACCAAACATTAGGGAGTTAAACAGGTCAGACTCGGGTCAGATCTAGGCATTACCGAATCTGACATAATCAGGTCTGACCTAATTGAATTCGGAGTCGGATGAAATCAGATTCGGATTCGAGTTTGAATCTGTGGGACAGTGGTACACTATCTCTTAGGGCATATTTGATTGCCAAGGATCTAAGAATCGACGGTTCTGGCATGGACCCATGCTAGATCCCTGGTTTTGCAAATAAAGGATCTCAAAGGCTCCTAAATACACAGATCTCTAACCTGAAAAGAGGGTGGTCAGGCCAGAGATCCACATATTACAGACCCTAGGATCTCAGATCCGTGTATAGGTTATTAGAATAAGTTGCAAGGGTTGACTATTTAGATTAGCTAGGCTTGCAGGCAGGATCAACCAGCCATCACCACCACCACCAGACCCAGACGTGGTTAGGTGATCGGGCCAAGCACTCAAGACCACATAAAACTAGGGGTGTCAATGCATTGGGTTTGGTTTGGACCCAAGTGAAACCAGACTTGGTCCCAATTTTCAGGTATGGTATCGAGTCTGGACCTGGGTCTAATCGGACCTATCTTAAGAGAAACCATACTTAGACCCGATAAGAACTACATGAACCAGACCCGGGCCCTACACGGTAAAACAATATTTTTTATCGTTTTTACATTAAAATTTGTGGGTCTTAATCAGAACTCGGGTCGAGCCCGGGTTGAGCCCGGGTCTGATATAAAATTTCACAAACTATACCCGGATCCATGTATTAATCAGACCTTCAGGTCCGGACCCAAGTCTTAATCGGATCTTCTTAGTTATCACCATACCCGGAACCTATAGGGTTTGGTATGGGTCGGGTTTGGGTAAACCTGACCCGTTGACACCCCTACATAAAACACCAAAAATTGCTAGCTTGTGTAAAATTAGCAAGTTTTCGTGTAAAACACATAAACATAAAAATTGGTACGCAAGCAGCGATTTTCTGTGAAAAACACAAAACACAAAAAATTACTACACTTGCAGCTAGGGGTGTCAACGGGCCTGGTTTACCTGGACCCGACCCAAACCAAACCCTATAAGGTCCAGGTATAGTGATAAATAAGAAGACCCGGGTCCGGACCAGAAGGTCTGATTAATACATGGACTCGGGTATAGTTTGTGAAATTTTATACCTGACCCAGACCCGACCCAAGTTTTGATTAAGACCCATAATTTTTTAATGCAAAAATGATAAAAAATATGGTTTTACCAGGTTTGGTTCATGTAGTTCTTATCGGGTCCGGGTATGGTTTTTCTTATAGTGAACCTGATTAGACCCAGATCCAGACATGATGCTATACCCAAAAATCTGGTTCAGGTCTGGTTCTACCTGGGTCCGAACCAAACCCGACCCGCTGACACGCCTACTTGCAGCGATGCCCCCGATCACTTTACAAAGTACTCGGGTCCGATCACTGAATCTGATATGTTGCCTGTAAGGTCTGTGAGACCAAATTAACAAATTGCAAGTGATCAGTACTCACCCTGATAGCAGCTTATTCATGCAAGGTATTGCCACACCTTCCGCCAGCCCGAAAAGGACGCGAACCGCAAGAAGCATGGCGGTTGAGTGGTTGGCAGCCCATGGTGTGAGGAATGAAGCCAGTGACCAAACTGCTGCACCTACAGCCATCACTCTCGTTCCTCCATACAGATCTGCCATTGCCCCTCCAGCAATGGATGAAAAAAAGTATCCCCACAGAAAGGAAGACTGCACAGGGTTCAATCTCCAATTAGTAAAATTGGTGCATTCAAGTGGTTTGATACACTAAGCTCCAAAGGGGTTTGGCATAGTGGCATGTGGCCTTGGCCGTTAGACAGGTGGTCTAGGTTTAAATCTCATGAGTGTCACCTCAAGTCGAAGTGATGTCACTTCCTAGGGCAAGGTGTAAGCCCACGGAGTTTTACGCTGTCAGGACAATGATCGTAAGTACAGCAGGCAGAGCCAGCACGGCTAAGTCTCTGTATAAATATATAAAAAAAATGATTTGATACACTAACAACTAGAGGTGTCAACGGATTGGGTTTGGTTCGGACCCAGGTAGAACCAGACTTAGACTCAGTTTTCGGGAATGGTATTGGGTCTGAACCTAGGTTTAATCAGATGCGCTATAAGAAAAAACAAACCCAGACCCGATAAGAGCTGCATGAACCAGACCCAGACCATACCCGGTAAAACCATATTTTTTAACATTTTTACATTGAAAACTTGTAGGTCTTAATTGGATCTTGGGTCGGGTCGGGTCTGGGTTGGGTATAAAATTTCATAAACTGTACCCAGGTACATGTATTAATCGGAACTTCTGGTCCAGACCCAGGTCTTAATCGGGTCTTATTGTTTATCACCATACCCGGACCCTATAGGGTTTGGTTTGGTTATGGTCTGGGTAAACTCCTACTGACATGACCTTCTTCCAGGTTTATGGGTATGCGCCTGTGTTTCAAAGGATCCAACTACCATATGAAAACATCTGGCCATCAAGATACAAATTGCATGGCTAACTAGTTAGCATTTTTCATACAAAACATCTGGACAACCATATTTCGGGTCAATTATGAACGGGTCTCAGATGTTGGCTCGACATGTAGGGCTTAATAAGTAGGCTTGGCTATAATTAATTAATTATATAATAAGTATTTGCATCATATGCAGCATCGCTGTATGGTGGGAATACAGCGACATGCTTGACAGCCACCCATCTTGGCATTTCTGGAGATGGGTGTGTGTGGTAACCATCTCAAGAAATGTTGAGATGGATGGTCTTCAGCAGCTGAGCTGCATGCTAAGCATGCAACTCAACTGCATAAAAAATGGACCGTCGTTGCCTGAAAAAATGACCACATACATTAATGCAAAAAATCTCTCTTTTTCTTCAGCAGCAGAGCTGCGTGGTAAGCATGCAACTCAACTGCACTGCATAAAAAATGAACCATCATTGCCTAATAAAAATGACCACATACATTAATGTAAAAATAGGTCTTTTATTTTTTAGATCCAAGGAGTTTGGCATAGTGGGATGGGGCCCAGATCAGTCTAAGTTCAAATCCCATGGGTGTCACCCCCTGTGTAAGCCTAAGTTTAAAGACTCTCTGGGGTCAAGAGGGGTAAGCCCTCAGAGTTTTACGTAGACATGGACAGAGGCCGTAGTATGGAAAGCTGAGCCAGAGGGGCTAGGTCTCTACACCTGGGGCGGTTTCTCCGAGTATGTCACCGGTCGGTTTTGATTCGGACTCGAGTGGAATCAGACTCAAACCATATTTGAGATGATGATATCGAGTCTGGAACTGGATCTAATCAGACACACCATAAGAGAAACCGTACCCGGATCCTATAAGAACTACATGAACCAAACCCGGACCATACTCAGTAAAATAACATTTTTTATCATTTTTACGGGTTTGGTATAAAATTTCACAACCCATACTCAGCTACATGTATTAATCGGACCCTTCTGGTCTGACCCGGATTCTAATTGGGTCTTCTTATTTATCACATCCTATATGGTTTGCTAGGGGTCAGGTCTGAGTCAAACCCAACCCGTTGACATCCCCCTAATCATAATGGTGACCAGTAGGGTTTGATCTGGTGCCTTCATTTCAGCACCCTCGCAACCACCTCGCTGGCCACCGGAGCGGTGGTGTGGACTACTTGGCTACTTAGGTTGTTAGAAATCACCTGAACGATGCCTAAGAAGGAGCTGCTCCACCCGTATTGCCCTGCAAGGGGAACAACAGCAACAGACATGACTATCCTGTTGGCGTTGCAGAGCATCATGACAAAGGCCAGGAGGGAGACCACCTTCACCCTCAGAGGAATGGCTTCCCCTTGCAGGCTCTGATCTCCCTCCAGACTCTGCGCCTGCACCACCACCCTTCCCCTCCTCGCCTTGATCTCCTCCTCCTCCTTGGAGAAGCCCACATTTCCGTCCGCGGCATCGCCGGACTTCTCGATCCCGATCTTTCGATCGCCGCCGATCGAGCACGCGATTCGAATTCGAGGCGCATTCTGCCAGCTTCTTCTGCTGCGAAGAGCCGTGTTCGGTCGCAGGAATGCATATGAATAAGGAGAAGCTGAGAGTGACGGAGAAACTGGCACGTCCGTCAATCGAAGCGGTATTGCAGCCATTAATGGCGATCTTTCAAAGCTCAGAATCTTTTGAATAATAGTGATAGTTTTCAAGCTCAGACTCTTGAGCTAGTGATGCATAAGAGCAAGATTTCTCCTTCTCCTCTTTTTCCTCCTCCTCCTGATAGGTAATTCTCCTTTTGTAGAAGGAGGAGAAGAAGAAGAGAGAGAAAGATTTAGAGCAGAAGGAAGAAATCAAAAGGTTAATGACTTCAATGATCTATTTTATACAGTGAAGTGAAGATTGTCAGGTAGAAGCATTAGTGACAAAATGTTAAAAACGGCAAAATATCGGCAATAAAAAACTTAGGAGATTTAGAAAGTTTTCATACATCTCACGTTTTTTTGGCAAAATCTCTGGAATAAAAAATATAAAAAATAATTTTATAAAAAATATAAATAAAACACATTTAAAATTAAAAAACTTGGGGGTTTTCAGGATAAATATCTGCTAAAAATGTAAATATCACGATATTTGTCACGGTTTAAAAATCTCGCAAAAAATTACCGTTTTAAACTTTCAGGCAATTTCAAGTGATATTATCGTAAGATTTTTATAAATCTCGCGATATTTGTGACAGAGGGTAGCAGACGTGATTGTTCACAAAATTTTATTCATCTACCGTTCTTAGCTTGAGATTCCCATCTGACATTCCCTACTGAGTAGAGAAAGGTTTGGTAGCCTCTACCACAGCTGAGCAAATCCAGTGATCGGGAAAAGAAATTACTGGATTTTGACATCCATGGCTACCAAAAGAGAGGAAGTAGACACACCTACCGGTTTTCAAATGCATTCCCTTTTATTTTTTGGAGAAAATTTGAATACCTAACTAGGGGTGTCAACGGGTCAGGTTTGGTTCGGACTCAGGTAGCTAGAACTAGACTTGGACCCGGTTTTTGGGTATGGTATTGGGTTCAGACACGGCTCTAATCAGGTCCAGCATAAGTAAAATCATACTCAGACCCGATAAAAACTACATGAACCAGACCCGGATCATACACGGTAAAACCATATTTTTTTATCATTTTCACATTGAAAAAATGTGTCTTAATCAGAACCGGGTCGGGTCTGGGTCAGGTATAAATTTTTATAAACTATACCCGAGTACATGTATTAATCAGATATTCGGATCCGGACCTGGGTCTTAATCGTGTCTTATTATTTATCACCATACCCAGACCCTATAGGGTTTGGTTCGAGTGCGGGTAAACCAGGCACGTTGACACCCCTACACCTAACCAATGTTGTCAATATCGTATCAGGCCTTGAATTGCTTTGAAAACAATTTCGGTGATCGGCCGATTTGGATTCAGAGATTGATACGTCCAACTTTCAACCAGAAAATGATCACAAAATATTTAAAAATATTTTTAACCATTTTTTGAAATTTTTAGAAAATAATTCGAATAAATCTTGTGCCGTATCGATTTCTGGCCAATACGATATGAATCGGCCGATTCAGGCTGCTTCGCACCGATACTGACAACATTGCACCAAACTTTTGAAAGGAGATCCAGTGCTCCGATTGAGTTCATTGCAAGGTACTGGGTCCAATCAACGGATGAGATGCATCCATTCTTGGCATCCACATTGTGGAATATGGGCCACTTTGTAGCGAATCTGCTCTCCAAACTTCTAGGTATGACAAGATGTACCCAGCATTTGAGAATCTTCAAAAGTCAGCAAAGTTTAGTTATGTACATCAAAGATAAACTAATTTATAATTAACTGCAGTCACTACTAGGGGTGTCAATGGATCGGGTTTGACCCAGATCTGACCCATACCAAACACTATAAGGTCAGGATTTATTTATTTTTTTGAAAGGCAAGCTGGGGTTAGGCAGACCCCTACCAGCTATACAACTACATTGGGTTTTTAACCTGCAACATCCCAGCACAAGGTGACGTGCACTAGCTGTTCCTACCAGACAAGCGGAGACTCAGTTGGTGCTATAGGATCAGGGTTTGGTGACAAAAAAAGAAGGCCGGACCTAAAGGGTCTGATTTGTATATGAAGCTGGGTATGGCTTGTGAAATTTTACACTAGACCCGGATCCGACCCAAGTTTAGGTTAAGACCTGTGATTTTTCAATGTAAAAAGATACAAATATTATTTTACAGGATATGGACCAGGTCTGGTTTATGCAATTCTTATAGGGTCCAGGTATTGTTTTCCTTGACAGACCGGGTAGGACGCGGTACTCGCATCTTTAGTTGGATCCAAGTTTGAACCCCTGGGTCCAAACCAGATCTGACCCATTGACACCCCTAGTCACTACTTACACATCTTAGAGTACACTATCCTTTTACCCTCCAGCAATTAGAATATACTATTGGTCTTACATGATAAGTTGGATTTGCAAGGCTTATCCATTAGGTGGGTTTGATTAGATATCTTCCTGATTGTTGATTTTATCGTTTTTAAGTCCTAGTTAAAATGTATGAATCTTCATATCACTATCATAATTGGTTCAACTTGAAAAGAGAGTTTGAAGTTTGCAGAAGAGAAAAAAAAATGTACCAACATATTTCTAGAGGTCATATTTGAGATTACGCCATCAATTTAATGCCCAAACAGTCAATTGCTTTTTTTTATTAACCATAACAAAATTTAGGTGTGTCTTTGAATTGTGTTGAAAACTTAGATGCCAATTTGGAAAATCACCAAAAAAAATAAAGAAAGAAAAACTACTGGGAGCATATTTTCTGGTATAAATGGATGATAACTATGTCACATAGGTGCGGGTACAGATACGGGTGCAGCGATGCTGTACTTTAAAAAAACTTAGGTGCAGAACCGTGTATATATATATATATATATATTTTAACAGTTAACACTAATGAAATAAAAAGCCAACACTAGGTGCAGCACTTTAGTATTTTTTTTATTTTGGGTCCAAAATGGACAGTTATGACACCGGGTGCCATACCCGCACTCGAGTTGAGTCGCGTCGATGCGGGCACTGCACCCTGTTGGCCGAATTCCTGTGACATAAGATGTTAAGCATCCTACATATTGAACATTTGCTTCTAAGTTATAACTCCAATCTCTTAAGAAAATTATGATTTATTAAGATTATGTCTCATTCCTTGCGAGTTTCTCTCTCCATTGGCTCTTGGCCTATCATCTCCCCCTTCTATTTTACAGGATTTTTTGTAGTTTTTTGTGAGATGATGGTGATTCATATGCATTGGATCAGATGGGAAAAACTCTGTGGCCTGCAGCCCGATTTTGGAAGGAAGAGTTGGCCTGCGAAAAATTAGGAGGCATCAATAAAATGAATCTAGCATTTCTTTTCTTTTTTAATGATGAGGAACCCTCACCGAAAAGAGAGAAAACCCTGGATAAGGTCCCACGACCACCCAGCCTTATGTGGCTCGACTCTAAAAGCTTTTTTTTTCGACATAGAAAGCTGGGGTTAGGCGGATCCCTACAAGTTATACAACTATACCATTGGGATTCGAACTAGCAACATCCCAGCACAAGGTGACCTGCCCTAACTGCTCCTGCCAGACAAGCAGAGACCCCGTTGGTGCTCACCTCTAAAAGCTAGAGACACACCTGTGAGCCATGGGGTTTTATCCCACAACCACCCAGCCTTAAGTGGCTCACTTCTAAAAGCTAGGGAGACACCGGTGCGCCAGTGGGGTTTGATCCGGCTCTTAAAATTCAGCACCTTCACAACCCTCACTGGACCGATTATTGATGAGGAGCAGTGGTGGTTTTTAAGGAAATTTGAATAGCAATTGTTACCCAAGTGCAGGCAACAGGTGTTTCATGTAGTGGTTTGGAGGTTGTGGGTTTTCAGGAACCAACTACGTCAAGGTCGGAAGCAATGTTGTCAGTATCAGTATCGGTCTGAATCGTTTGGCCAACTATTCAGGTGAATAGGCAGATACCGATTCTCAAGTGAATTGTTCTTAATCGACTAAAAATAATTAAAAAATATTTCATGTTGATTAGAACGTGACGTGTTCAAACCATTAAAATAATATTAAAAACTAATTTCACACACTTTTTACATTTATTAAAAAATAACCGATTCAGGTCAGTATCGTATACAGGCTGATACAAACAACATTGGTCAGGAGGAGTTCGTGCCAAGTTCATCAAGCATTCACTTTGGATGCTTAGTTGAGAAAATTTCCTAAAGTTGCAATGGACCCAAGAAGAGCCAGAATACATTTAGGCATGGCAATGGACCGGGGCAGGGGATGAGGTCTCCACCCTCACGCCATCTCAAAATCCTACCCTCCATTCCTGCACGGGTTTTAATTTTAACTTTGATCCCTGTAATCCTCCATCCCTGGTCCAAACAGGGTGAGGCAGGATGGGGCCCCATTTCCCCTTGGTCCACTGTCATCTCTAAAGAAGGATTGGGGATGGGGCAGTGCGAGGCGGGGATCAATGATGGGGACGGAGCGGGGTGGGAGAAAGCGTAAGTCCATCCCCGTCTCCTTCCCTGCCCCCGCACGGGTTTTGATATTAACCTCCATCCCCAGTCGAATCCCGGTAAATACATTTGCATTTGGGTGCGTTTTGGCATTATCCCACATCTGTGGCCCCCCAGCAGGAATCAAGGAAAGGAAATCGATATTCAAATTGTTTCCTTATGTTCCAAGAAGACAGCCAAATTAGCCTTATTAGTGCAGAACAAGGCTCCGCTTGTCAGGTAGGAGCAGCTCGTGCACATCACCTTGCGTTGGGACGTTGCAGGTTCAAAACCCAATGGTATAGCTGTATAACTGGTAGGGGTCTGCCTAACCCAGCTTACCTTTCAACAAAAAAAAAAGGTTGGCGACTTTATAGTGGATGGAGGTCTTAATATCAATTCAGAGTTGTCGATGCCAGAGTTTCAAGCAGCACAATATCCCGTTTCAATGAGGATGTTGGAGATCTCTAGCACTGTAAAATTTAGGAATTTTTATAATGCATGTCACATATTGTTATATGTATGTATTATGCACAAGGGGAGAAAACATGAAGACCACGAGAATAAAGAAAAAACAGATCCGCAAATAGACTCTCTGTGTTAAATTTTCAATCAAATTTATTCAATATTTCACCCATCATTAGAATCTCTGATTCCCATATATTTCAAGCTCTTGAAAAACATTGATATTTCTTTTAATCCCTAAATTAACAAATAACCTTTTTCATTTCCAGAAAGCTTCCATGATTCAGTTTAACCAGCTAAATCAAAATGTTCATTTGTGACATTATCTTTGAGGTCACTTACAGTTACATATGCCAAGAGCATTTTATTTTATCAAAAGCATACAGTCTATGAAGCTAGAATCAGCAATTCTGGCAATCAAACAGATAAGCGACGAAGTTGGTTTTACCCTCAACCGTATTAAATCAATGTGTTACAAAAACCCTGCAGGCAGAAGACTCAACAGTGGATCGTGCTCCTTTCCTGGTTACACCGTGTTCAGAAACTTTGAAGCATCAGTCCACAGTCAGATCATTTGATTATGAGATGTGCTAGTAAATGTATTACAAGTTGTAGCTACACTTAGGTGATGAAGGATTTCTGGATCTGGGCCATTGGCTACCTGGCTTGTAGCTCATTAATGCAGAATGGTTACATACTTGATGGTGGAGCAGGTTGCTAATTTTGCTTATTGAGGAGGTTGCAAGACTTTTCATGTTCTCTTTCAGTGGTTTTAATTAGCAACACGACTGGAACCAGATTAAGAGGCAGTATGGAACCAAACAGGCAGGAAGTTCATGGAGCAAAGGCACCTCAGTAATGGTGGATCACTCACCCTTTGGCGGACAGTATGGTTACAGAGAATTTGCAAGACCTGTCAAGGTTTGGCCTACCTCATGAATCGTGTGTAAGAGAGAGAGAGATTCGTTTTTTCTCCTTAGAGAACTTTTTCTTTCATTTCTTTTTGGCATATAGTCAATTATTAGCAATACCGTAATCTAATTCAGTCTTTGATTACCTTTATATAAAGCATTTACACAAGGAAATAAAGAACACATGCACTGTAAAGCATTAAACAGCATTACATGGTGATTTGGTAAATTATTATGGCAACCTAGAGAGGAAATAGATAACAAGCAGTTCAATTCAAGCTCAACTAAAACTTTTAACATGTTCACTAACCTGCTCTGACAAGTATACAAGAACCCTGTACTCAGTGGTTGACAGTGAGCTAAAAGCCAAGATGTCAATGGCCAAATTTAGAAATACCATCAGACCTAAACTAATAGAATTCAGTCTATAGGAAGAGACTTTTACCAACAATTCACTCTTGATCAAATTCTCAACATGGCATCAAGTTTCCACCACTTAACTAACACAAAACATAACCCCCAATAGTGTAGACCATGTATGGAATTACAGATATGACATTCCTCAGGTGCACAGACACCAATCTGCAAGAAAAATCATCAGGTCCCAAAAGTTTCAGCAAAATTAACTAACATCAACCTTGCTATCCATGTTTCTGTGTCAATGCTTATAGAGACTAATCTCATTTCCCCAACTAAAAAATAACATTTTCCATAAGTATGGACTATGGAGCAAACCTCTGAGCTCTCATCACAGAACTCATGTTTTACAAGGTATTGCATTCAAATGTGTGATCCAAGATTTTGAGCAACACAAAGGAAACATCTTCAGGAGATCTATAGCCAACAAAATTAGACTATTTTTTATAACCTTTCAGGGGGCAAGACAAGGATTCAAATGCGATGATGTCCTTTCTAATGACCCTATTTGCATTATAAACCCTAAGTTTGTGATCTTCCTAAGGAGCTAATCTTCCCAAAGCTCTGAATGACCAACAAAACAATGTATTCATCATTAAAAGTTGGCGTGTGGGGACAACCATCTTCTCAATTCGCTCGCATATAACTTCCTGGTAAAATTAAATAACTAAGACCACACAGCTCATCCAGAACTAAGGATCACTAAAGCAAGCCCCATAATCGCAATAAAAGCAAAGATCTACCACCAACTATCCAGTTTCATCAGTAGTGACCAAATTTAATGCCATCATGAAGCCCTTATCATATGAAGATTCCGAACCCAGCAACAATCAGGTGAGAGACTGAGGCACTACGAGCTATGATCCTTGATAAATACCAGTAAATACCTGCTAATGAGGCTCACAGCATAATTTACCAAGGTTGCCAGACTAGGTAGCGGAAGCAGGAAATGATACTGGAAGCAGAATCGTGAAGCGAGATATTTTAAAGTTTGTAGGAAGCTAGAGGTATCAATTTGAATGTGAAACAAGAATAAACAAGAAAGGAATATGAGAACTGAATAGGAATCCAACAAGCAAATAAAAACTAAAATACAATTGATTAATCTTATATTTAATGATTTTCAGTAAAAGAATTAATTTTTTGTTAAAATCTTAATGATGGTGGTTACCCGTTTAGAGAAAGCATATGGGAAGTGGGTGGAAGCCTGAGAGAAGCACATGAAAAGAGATGTGAGGAAAGCATATAGGAAGCATGAACAATGCATGTGGGGAAGCATACAAGAAGCGCGAGGTAATCCAGATTCCGATGAGGTTTCAGAAGCGAGTATTCCACTTCCAAAGCTAGTTTCTGGGAAGAGCGCTTCCCATGTACCTAAGAAGCTTTCGCATAATCGAACATGCATTTTCATGAGAAATTTCAATCACAACAAATAAAGGAAAAGAAATGGAAGGAAATGACTGCAGAACACAATAACAGTAAAAAGGTAAAGATCATTAACCAAACAGTTTGGCATTCGTGCACCAATACAACCAAATCCGTACGCGGGTTTTACAATTCTGATCCTTTTAGAATTCATCAATATCAGCCGAGTGGAAAACAAAACTTTCTTTAGCAAAGAAACCAAACAGATACAGGCATAATTGCCAAACAGTGTCATATGAACTATGTACATCGCAGAAACACCATGATCTTTGCCAGATAGAGAATTTACCTCCATCTCCACGTCAAAAACACAGATCAGTAACTGCCACGCTCCGCGGCCTTCTCCTCCTCATACTTGATCCCTTCCTCCTGAGCGATCCCACCAACGGCGCCTGCGACTGCCCCAATCGCCAGCCCCACTCCCAACCCCGACTTCCCTCCGTTCCCTCTTCGAGCCCCGCTTCCGTGGTACAAAGAGGAAGAGGGCGACGAATCGAATGGGGCGGAAGGGCTGGAATCGTACCCAGCACGATTGTAATAGTGGGTCGCCACAGGCGGGAGCGGCCGCAGGGACGAAGAAGGGGGCAGAGATTTGGGTTGGGAGAAGCGATTAGAGTAGAAATTAGGGCTCGAAGAAGCGAGATCGGTGCACTGATACAATGAGTATTTGTCGGAACCCTTCAATTGGGAGAGGGAAGGGGGGGAGTAGCCGGATGACTGCCGTAGGGCCGGGGGCGGCGAGTTTCCAGCGCAATTTGGCTGCCCCTGGACGGCGATCTTGAGCTTGAGCTTGAGCTTGCCCTGTGGTCGGCCAAAGGGGCGGCGGAGCTTGAGGGTTAGGAGGCGAGGGGAGTCAAAGAGGGCGTCGGAGAGGGGGAGGCGGGCTGAGCCGACGACGAGGGGATCGGAGGAGAAGGGTGGTGGTCTTTGTAGGAATGGAGGACGTTGAGGGTGATGGAGGATATGGAGAGCGGGCGGGAGAGGGAGAACCGATGGTTCCAGACGGGGTTGGTGCCTCCGAAGGTGTTGACGGCGGTGGGGAGGCAGCAGGAGAGGTCGATCTAGGCGACGACGTAGGGCCTGAGGTGGCCACTCCGCCAGTTGATGTTCTTGAGGTGCTTGGCGGAGACAATCGTCAGGTCGATGTCCAGGAGGAGCTTAGTCGTCGGCGGCGATGCCATCTCGGCCAGAAAGAGAGAGAACATTCATCATTCAACATTACCAAAATACATCCAACAGAATATTGGATGAGAGAGGAACATAAGAGTAAGCAACCACAGTCTAAACGGTGACTGTTCACAGTTCAGAGTACAAGCAGATCCAACCCTCGTCTCTACTCTATGTAATTGAAGAGCCCCTAAAAAGATGTTGTTTCTTTCAGTCCAGATCGCCCACCATGCTGAAAACAACCATACCCACCACAATAATCTCCATTTTTTTGTGTCGTAAAATCATGGGACCAAGCAAGAGGTCACGAATAACGAAACTCAGACAAGTTTGAACAGACGGTGTACCCCAAGTTTGAAAAAATAGGTCTAGAACGATCGGGCAAAACCAAAATAGGTGGGCCGTGTCCTCTACTGCCTTCTCGCAAAGAACACACATGCTGGGAAATTGAAACCACCGTTTCCTGACATTTATCTGGGTTTGAACATGATCCAAAGCCACTAGCCACGCCAAAGCTTTTGCCCTTGGAGCAGGCTCCTTACCCCACATACAATCAGTGGGAAACCAGTCCATCCCGGATGGCAACAAGGAATGATAAACTTACTTAATGAAGAACTTATCAACGCTCGCCATGGCCCAGTGAAGCCACGGGCGGCCATGGACAGGCCTAAGATCCCTGCCACTGAAGGAGCGAAGTGTCTTCCGCCACTCCAGCCAGAGAGAAGAATGGCACACTAAACTGGGCGTCGAAAGAAGGGAGTCAGGTAGACTACCATATTTTTGCCTAACAAACGTAGCCCAAGGAAATGGAGATGTGGAAGCGACCCAAGCCCACTTCAAGACTAAAACGATGCTCCTCTTTCTTAGAGCCAGAATCTTCAAGCTGTCTCGCTGTCTCGGGAGAACGATCTGTTGAAAAGAAACAAGCGGGTACTTTTTATGAGACGCATTCCCAGACCAAAGAATGTGCGAAAACAAACGGTTAATCATATGTTCTACTGTCGTTGGTATAATGGACATGCTCTTACGAAAATCTGGTAATCTGGCCAAAACATGGCGAATTAGCGTCAATCGTCCCACAAAAGATAAATATCGAGCCTGACTGCAATCTTCTTTGCACTCACTCTATAGTAGACATCCAAGACGAAATTCCCAACGGCTGCAGTGAGTGCAACGATAGACCCAAGAAATTGACACGAAGGTCGGATATCGGGCAGTTGAAGATCCTTGCAGCAGTCGATTGGAGAAGAGGGTCAGCATTGAGTAAGACCAGAGCGTACTTACTCTCGTTCAGGCGAAGGCCTGAAATTGTAGCGAAGACTTTAATAATGAAGCACAACCTGGATATTTGATTAACATTCGCATGACCAAATATTATATTATCATCTGCATATTGAATTGTGTGACCAACAAAACTAGGAATGCCCAAGGAATCCAAGAAGCCTGTTTGTTCCGCCCTTTTCATGAGAATAGGTAAACCATCTGCCGCGATATTAAAAAGGATAGAGGCTAGGAGACAACCCCGTCGCACACCTCTAGCCAACTTGAATTCTTCTCCTCTCAGTCCGTTGATGCAAACCAATGACACGAATTTCGTGACCAACTCCTTAACCCATGTTATAAATCGGCTGCCAAACCCCGTATTTGTTAGACATTCAATTAGAAAATCCCATGCCAAACTATCATAATCCTTGTGAAAATCCAATTTTAGCAAGAAGTACGGTGCTCCAGTCGACTGTAAAGAGTGAAGAAGTTCAGTTGCACAAATAAAAGACCCTTGCAAACTTCGACCTGGAATAAAAGCCCCCTGGTTCAGAAAGACAAGTTGATCAATGACAGCGCGCAACCGATTAGCCAACACCTTAGATAAAATGAGATATAGAGCACCCATCACCAAAATCGGCCTGAAGTTGGATATGTCTGACGCCCCTTGCCACTTAACGCCCATTGCCACTTAAGAATCAAAGAGATGACTGCCACATGGTATGGTTTATGCAGCCTTGAATTATGATAGAATTCATCGAACAAGTGGAGCAGGTCAGTTTTAACAATTGACCAAAAAGCTTTGAAAAAGTCTACGTGGAAACCATCAAGGCATGGGGGCTTCCATCCCGAGAGGGCCTGCAACACACCTCTCAGAAGCAAGATCGTGTTGGCGGCCCAATAGTCGAAGAGGGAAACTGGATGAACGTACAGAACCCGAAGAATTCTCAATGCAAGTGGACCCACACTCCTTCTCGAGAACAGTCGTACTCATTAACTCGTCAGGGCGAATGTGGCAGCTTGTCGGCTGAGGACGCTTCCCAATGGCCGCTCCGAGATACGAGCAATAAAACTTCAGTGAACGACCGGCCTCACAGGATGAACAGACAGCATCGGATATATAAAACGGTACCCAGAGCGATCCTATCTTTACCAGCGAAAACGGAGAGGTGCCTGCATCCAAGGTACACACCTGCGCCACATCACAGAAAGATACACCAAGTCGACGAGGAGCAGGTACCCGGTGTCTGGCCTGTGGTGAAGGTTCCAGCATACGAGACTCACAGGAGAGGCAAACAATACGCTAAATTCTCGAACGATCTGAGCCACACCTATGACAGAAAACTCTTGAACGGAAGTTGCGATTGAAATAGACAGTATACCACCAATCCCCCGGCTTCGCCTGGCCCACATCGGCCTGTCGCCTAAGGTTACAGAAAGAAGGTTGACACGCCGGCCTAACCAGATTTCACCCCTCTAATACATTCTTGTTAGAGCACGGCCGGAAAAAATGAGCACTGAGCGACCCCCGAATCCCATTGTCTTTGAGAACTTCCCTGCGAAGAGACTTGACAAACCACCGGACGTCACCTAAATCAAGCGCTCGTCGACGCAAGCCACGGACCAGGAACCCAAATAAGGATGTGAAGAATCACTGAGACAACCTGAACGGGACCCTAACCGGAGCCCCCCACTTCCGGAGTGACACCGCGAAGGCCCAAGCATTAATCTCATCCGCCAACTCCAGGAGAGCCTCTTTGTTGTGAGAAATCGACCGACCTTCTAGGGAATGAGAGAGAGAGAGAGAGATTGCACGTTAAAGCAACGTCACCTTTTCTGCTCGGATTTAGTGCTCCTCAGCCCTCGACCACAAATATCGTCGATATTTTGAAAAGCCCATACAATCCTCACGATACCAAACCGGCAAGCCCGAGATATTTTTTTAAATATCTCTAATTGGAAATATGACGTTAATTTCTAATATATTTTATACTTTTATTGGCAATTTTTATAGTTTTAGATGTATCGATATTTTCTCTAAAAATTCAGGGTTTTTTAAATACGTCCAGATTTTCACTAGAACCACGTTCGTCGCATTTAGTGAAGTACAAAATGGATTTCAAAGAATTTGTGAAATCCTTTTGTTTGATTTAAAGGAAAATGGATTTCAAAGAAGTTGTGAAATCCTTTTGTTTGGAAACATAAACAACTCCGTAAAGAGTTCAGGCTTCCAACTACTACTCCTTATTCCTCACTTTGTTAGGGAACCCGTAGTATGGTATTTAAATATTAAAAAGGTAGAGAAAAGATATATTATATTTAATTATATAATTGTTATTTAAATTTTTTTGACAAATTAATATTTAAATTATTGTCTTGTGTGGAAAATAATTTTACATATAATATGGATTACAATTGGATTGAATCTCATGCACAAAAAAATTAGGTATACTTTTAAAGCCATTAAGTTTTACATCATGCATTGAGTTTTAATAAAAGTAAACTAACTCAAAATGCAAACTAAAAGCATAAGTACAATTAAAAAATAAAATAAAAGATTGATTATCAATTCAATCAACTATCTAATTTGTTAAGTTGACCTAAGTATTAACCTCAAACTTCCTAATAATAATGGCCAAAAAAACTCATATATAATGAATTGGATTACATCTGAATCTAACTATATATCTGATTTCAAACAGTGGTTTTAATCCAAAACACTTTTGAATATGTAAATCTAAATCGATAGCAGAAACAAAGCTTACGTTTAGACCAAAGATTTGAACAAATTCAATTGATTTTTACCCTATTATTAAGAACCCAAAGAATTTAGATGAGTGAATATGAGTTTATTCAGTGAGATTTGACAAAAAAATTAGATATTCAACCTAAATATGGATTTTATATAATGATTATAGGTTTAGATATTACTCCAAATCCAAACAAGATGCTTCAATTTATGGAGTCAAAATTGTTTCTGATCCAAATCCAATGTTTGACCATTGTTTGGGATTTGTTTTACCTAATTACAAATGAATATCAAACGACTAACATGAAAGAGAGAAGAGAATGTTTTTTGGTAACTACCCACCGGCGGTGAATGCCTTTTGGTAACTACTAATTGGAATCCGTTCAAAGTAAGGGTTATAAATACCTCCTCTATGAAAAGAGAGGAAAGAGGGTAAAAGTGAGGATGTGTAACCTCCTAATCCCAACCTAAATTCACTAGTCTCCACGTTCCTTCTCCCAAGCATCCTTAAAAAAATTTGTAGTTCAACTCAAATAATTGTCTCTAACGCCTGATACTCTCCTCCCAAACACAGCGTAATTTGTAATTTACTCTCACTCCTGAAAACAGACTATCGCTATGCATTTTAGAAACTTCGAGCCTATGGAAGTTCGCTGCTCCCATTAAATTCTTTGTGCTGAATCATGGATTATTCCTGATTCGGCTGAACTCCATGGAGGAGACGACTCGGATCCTTCACGGCAGGTCGTGGAAGGGCGGGACACTCTTTAGTTGTGCATCAGTGGACCCTTAGCATGGATCTAAAACTCCAAGCTTCTAATCGTGTGCCTCTTTGGAATTGCTTGTCGAGTTTTTGTCTAAAACAAAAGATGTTTCCAAGAGAATCTCAGTGTTCTGATAGGGACAATTTCTTGAAGTATGTTATTTATCTACGAATAGAGAATCAAGTTCAATCCGGCTCTGCCATTCCCTCCTGCTTTGGGTTGTTCTGTGCAAGGTGTGGCACTAGTCGATTCCTTGTTTGTTTTCAAGATTGGCTCATCAAAGAAAAGGTGAGTGAAACTGGAATGTACCGAACCAGTCAAACCGGTTTGCACCGCTTGAACGTGACTCATTTGTGATCGATTCGGCAGAACTTGAACCATCGAAGTATCCAATGAATTTAAGCTAGGTGCAAGACAACTCAGTGGAGGTTGCAACCCATCCCGTGGAACAACATATCTGAGATGCTCAGATGGTTGAACCATTCCCCCACTCCGATAGAGAATACATTTTAGGTAAAACCAAGGAAAACCGGCCAATAGTCTCACCGACCGGCAGCCATCCCAGCCACTCCGGGGGTTATGCAGAAGCAAGGTAACTGCTCACCACCACGATCGATTCAAGTGGTGGCCAACGTAGCACCCTGATTGAAGAGTGTGGACCAGTCAGGGTTAAACAGCGTCTAGGTTGGAGTTCAAGGCCCACCAAAGTCGACCTCCCCTCCCACATCAGATGGAACATCGACTCTCCCAGTTAATCAGGGGACTGCAGCAGAGTTTACATGTGCTACCAAGGAACCAATAATGTTTGTCAGTATCGGTATCGGCCTGAATCGTTGGGTTGTTGATTCAGTTGTATCGACTGATACCGATATTCAGCTGTATCAGCCGATACGGATACTGTATCAGCTCAAAAATAATAAAAAGCTATTTCATGTCAATCATAATGTGACACATGTTAAAACCATTAAAACAATTTAAAATAATATTAAAAAATAAATTTTTTTGTATTTTTTACATTTATTAAAAATGAGCTGAATCTGTCTTGAATGTATCAAAATTTTGTCGATATGATATGTATCTGCAGATACAGGCCAATACGCACCGATATTGATTAACATTGCAACAAACGCTACAAACTTGCCCCCGACGGCCCTGTTTCCTCGACCGTGTCAGTTTCCAATAAACCGGCCAAAGTTGGTCAGCGATACAAACCCTAATTATGACAAAATACAAGAATACCCCTATAAAGAATGAAATGTACATGTTCAAAGTAAGAGGGGTAGCACACAAAATAGTCGTACATATATTACATCAATCTTAACAAGAACCACCACTTGAGCTCACCAGTAATCTCTGCAAGAGCACTGGCCATCCATGAAATGATGAAACCTACTGGCATCTCGAACGATGATTTCTCTCCTGACGATCTTGGAAATGCATTTGATAGCAAGATGGCAATCATGGCAAACACGGAGGTTCTTCATAACCCTGATTGGAGAATCAACTGGCACATTCAGAAGCCCAAACACAATTGCAAGCTTCTCACTGTGGTGTGCCAGGCAGAATTCCTTCTCTTCAATGTCCATATCATGCAAAACTGAACTTGTATCAGGCACATACCCAGATGCCTTCATCTCAACCATTAAATTCTTCATATATTCATCAATCTCCCTCCATTGAGGATTCATTCTATCCCCCATACAAAACCAATAAACTTGGTTCTTCATTTCCAGCCAGCTTATTCCAGGCTCTTTCTTCACATTTGATTCCCTCATGGCATTCCTAACTTTGGTAACATCCTCCCATCTATTTTCAGCTGCATGAATGTTTGAAAGCAAAACATATGGAGCAGAATCTTGAGGATCCAGCTGAAGAACAGCATCTGCAACTCGTTTTCCGACCTCTGTATTCCTATGAATCTTACATGCAGATAATAAAGTCTTCCAAATGACTGTATCAGCTTTTACAGGCATCGATCGAATCAATGTCTCAGACTCATCCAAATCACCCGATCGGCCAAGAAGATCAACCATACAAGTGTAGTGTTCCAATTTTGGCACCAACCCATACTTCTCCTTCATCAATTTGAAGTACTCTTGTGCTTCCACCTTCATTCCACTGTGGCTACAGGCATAGAGGAGATTAAGGAAAGTTACGGTATTCGGCTCCATCCCTTCCTTCTCCATCTTGTTAAACAGCTCAATTGCATCTATTCCACGTCCATGGAATCCAAATGCAGCAATCATCGAGCTCCACAAAACCACATCAGCATCCACAAACCCATAAAATGATTTGATCGAATCGTCCAAACACCCACATTTTGAATACATGCTGACTAGTGAACTTCTCACCGATACAGCCAAATCTGCACCAACCTTGATCACGTGGGCGTGAACCTGTTGTCCTTGACCAAGCGTTGCAAGCTCAGAGCAAGAACTGATAACGCTCACGAAGGTGACACGATCAGGTTTGAACCCTTTACTCCTCATCCAATTGTAGTGTTCCAACGCTTTCTCAGCATACCCACTCTGTGCCCGTCCTGCTATGATCGTGTTGCAGGAAACAACGTTTTGCACAGGCATCTCTCCAACAACCAACTCTCCCCCACAAACATATCCACATTTGATGTACATATTGGCGAGCGAGCTCCCAACGCAAACATCCCATTGAAATCCAGTTTTAATCACAACAACATGAATTTGCTCCCCTTGCCTCAGCTCTAGCAGTTCAGCGCACCCTTTAAGAACGCTTCCAAGAGTGAATTGATCAGGCATGATACCCATCTTCAGCATCGTCACAAAAAGCCACAACCCTTCTTCGTGATGCTCATACTGCACCAGTCCGGTGACCATCACGTTCCAAGATGCCAAATTTCTCTCAGGCATTTCGTTGAATACTTCTTGTGCAAGATCTAAGTTGTCATTCTGCACGTACGCACCTAACATTATATTGAAAGACATGATATTTGGACGAGGCATAACATCGAACAATTGTCGCGCCTGTTGTATTCCACCGCATTTAGAGTACATATTGAGAAGATGGTTGCTGAGAAATCGATCAGAGGAGAGGCCCCTCGTGATTATGAGGGAGTGCAATTGCATTCCCTCCGAGAGGGACTGATTGGGCACGCACCCTTGAAGGAGGTGAGAAACCAACCTCGGGTCTGTCCAGAGCTCAATGAATTCTTCTCTACTCGTGATGGATTTTGGGGGGGTTCGAGTGGAGAGGGAGCGACCAAGGAGGGTGTTAGGATTCTTGCATTTGAAGAGAAGGCTCCGCACCATCAGAGGAAGTTTACCGGCCACTGCCATATAAGAGAAACACAGAGAGAGGTTGTTGGAATTATGTGGCCAAAGTACAAAAGTATATAAAAATTGAAAGGATGTGACTGTTGAGGAAAATCAAAAGACACAAGTGAATGGCTGTCTTCTAAGTCTGTGCTTGATTAACGTTTGATTTACAGTTTGCACAGTCAGGTCTGCACCAAATCGTCATTCTGCACAATTATCAAACACGGGAATTAGTGAAGAGGTAAGTTAATTAACCTCTTTTAGGCATTGAATCGTCCACTGCAGCATTCCCTTTACTGCCTCCCTTAGGCATTTTGCATGACATATAGTATGCAGGTTTTATTGAACACGGTGTATCTCATCTTTGAGGCTTGTTTTAGAACCCTCATAAGCAAACAAGTGCAGAAAGGACTCTGCACACCAAACCTTCGATAAGAATAAAGGAGAGGGGATATACCTATAGGAAAGAAGCCCCGTTTTCTGACTTTGATAATCAAAAAACCCCGCCGGCTGTTTAAGAGAGAGAGAAAGAGATAGAGAACGCACAATATGGAAAAGAGGAAAGAGCATCATGGTGGTTGGTGTCGTCGGTCACCACAATTTCATTGCTCAAATCCCTCTCGGTTTTGGTACCAGCAAGCAAAATCTACACTGTAATTCTGCTCTGCACATAAGAGGAAGGGAGTGAGCAAACAAAAGGAAAAGAAAAAAAGCATCAATAAGCAAAGACAGGAACAAAGGGCGGATGTAAGAGAGAGATTTTTCCTTTAACATAAAGATTAGGCTTTTCCGGCAAGAATCTGACAAGAGACAGCCCGAATTTGTAGCCTATACTCGTCATGATATTACCCTATTTGAAGTTGCGTCGGTGTTGCCATAAGACCGTCGGTTTTCGGCGGTGTGATAAGTGGTCCCACCAATGACTCAGTAAAATCACCGGAGAGCCGCCGACCAAGATCCACCATTGTCGGGTAGCCAAGCCGGAGAAGGAAAAAGGAAGAAGAAGGGTCAAGAGGAGAGAGACCCTTTTTCGTTCTTTTCGTTTAAAACTTCAAAGGGGTCATTTTTGTGACAATTTCAGTAATAAACTATGATAATTACATCTCAGTGATTAATATTCTGATTATTTCATAATAAAGGCTTTGTCATTAGAAAGAGGGGTTTTCTTTTTCTGAAAATTCCAGAAAGATATCAAAAATAGCAGAACACCTATCTTATTTATTAAAATAGCAGAACAGGTTTCAGCTTACCTGATTTACAGAACAATCCAATAGCCCTTTCTGAAAAATACAGAAAAGAGGTCGGATTGTTCTCCAAGCTTCAAAAAGGAGAATTCTTATTTACTGAATAACATGATTAATCTTTACAATTGCATGCTAGTACTTGCTATTGTGATGAATCTCATGTTTAAACTTGTTTATTATTATTTGTTACATATTCTTTTATATTTACATGGAGAATGCACCCGGATCATATACCTAGCCGCGCTGGCTTTGTCTGTTGTACTTATGGTCATTGTTCTAACAACCTAAAATTCTGTGGAATTACTCCTTGTCCCCAAGTTTGCGTGAGATTACAGCCATGGGATTTGAAGCTAGACCGCCTGCCTAGCAGCCTAAGCCCCATCTCACTACGGCAAAACCCTTTGGGCTATTTGACATCATCAAGTGTGATGGAATAGAAAAATAAAACTCTCAAAGGGCATATCAAATTGATTTTGATTAAATGAATTGGGTTTTGTCTTAAGACATAATACATGCTTTTGATACGTGATATTTTACTTTGCATATATTAATAAATAGATATACCTGAGAAAAGATGGAGCTGAATTTAGTTTAGCTTTGAAATAAAGATAGTCGTCTATAAATAATGATAAACAATCATCACAAATCATGATTCCTATGTAGCTTTTTTTAAAGGCTTTGTACGTAAGTATTGTGGTCAATGAGTGATTATTAAATTAATATGATGATTGATTTTATGCAATGAGGCATGTTTAAAATTTTAAAAGATGTTTATTTCGTTTAATGTTTTAATTGATACACAATGGATCCATGGATTTTTAAAACTTTAATTTCTTACCTATATATAAGTGAAGATGTGTTTTACTGACTTGAAAAGGACAAAAGCACTATTTGCAAAAAATGAAAAAGTCATGAAAAAGTCATAAGAGACCCGACTAATTTATACATATTATCTGATGAAATTCACCATGATGAGACTGAAAATATAATTCATGAGATGTTATGTTGAGAAATTCTTGGTAAATTTAAGGGAGGGAGGGAGGGAGGGAGTGATGGAGTGAGGGGTAGTGTGCTCTTTAAAAAGAGAAGAAAGTGAAGTATTTTGGAATTTAGACATTTCAAAGTAGTAGAACAACAAGTTGGACATTAAAAAAAAAAAGGAACCGTGAGAGAGAGGTGTGTAATATTAAAGTAACTGGATAGGTACACCCATCCCAATGTCTCAAACAGATATTGGTGGACCCATGGGTTTGGGTTGGGTCCAAAATATAGACTCAGTGAAAACGGGTCATGTCTTCGGTATTGTAAATGAAGACCCGAACTCAATCTGATTATGTAGCCAAAACCAAATGGTTTGCCGTAAGTTAAAACCGATCTGACCTGAACCTGACCCCATTATGTATCTGTACCTGCTTAGTACCCAACCCAACAATATAGCTTAACCGACTTGTAGCTGAACCCGCTTCATACTCAATCCATCTGATAGTTTGTACTATATATTCAATTAAACATTTAAAGATATTGATAAATTTACAATTAATATGCATTGCATTTTTTTATCTAAACTTTAATTCATTTTTTAATACTTCCTATTGCCCTTTTTGTCAACTTATCAGATTGAAGTTAATCCCATAATAATACTGGAAAACTCATTCAATTTGATACATTTTGAATATGATATATTATTGGTTTTTTATTTCAACTTAAAATGTTTGTTAATACCCAAACCCCAAGAAAATGGGTCTATTAAAGACTCAACCCAGTTATACCCAAACCCATTAGCCCATATGGGTCCACTGTTTCTAGTTATACCTGAACCCAAAACCAAACTTGAATTAGATTGGATCGGGTTTGGATCTTTTAGACTTGATTTAAAATCAGATCTGATAAAAAACGACCTGAACCTACACCCCTATTTAATTCAATGTAATTTAATTTAAAAAATTACATGTTTTCAATATACTTAACACATTCTATTTTTGAAAAAAAATCAACCAATGCCAAATAAATCCACATTTCCATTCTTTGGACACATAACAAACCTGTCATTTAGAGAAAACTTATAAAGACCTAAATTTGTAGCCTCAACTGCCCTTGCTTATGCTTTTAAAAGATTTAGGTTAGTTAATAAGCTTTTGATTTTTTTTTACTCAAAGAAACCGGACCAGGAACAGAGAGCTAGCTGTGCTGGCTCAGTCTACTATACTAATAAGCTTTTGATTTGTTAGCATACAATTTTAATAAATAGCTGATTTCATTAGCCCATATGGGTCCACTGTTTCTACTTATACCTGAACCCAAACCCAAACTTGAATTAGACTGGGTCAGGTTTGGATATTTTAGACCTGATTCAAAATCGGATCTGATAAAAAGCGACCTGAACCTACACCCCTATTTAATTCAATGTAATTTAATTTAAAAAATTACATGGTTTCAATGTAAGTAATACATTCTATTTTTGAAAAAAAATCAACCAATGCCAAACAAATTTATCTTTCAACACATAACAAACCTGTCATTTAGAGAAAACTTATAAAAAGACAAATTTGTAGCCTCAACGGACCTTGCTCATGCTTTTATAAGATTTAGGTTAGTTAATAAGCTTTTGATTTTTTTTCACTCGAAGAAACTGCCCCAGGAGCAGAGACCTTGCGGCGCTGGCTCGGCCTACCATACTAATAAGCTTTTGATTTGTTAGCATACAATTTTAATAAATATCTGATTTCATTAATTTACATATTTTGTTATTTGCAAATAATTATAAGTCTATAATACCAATCTTATGAAGACCTCAACTGAAACCCAAACGACAATACCTAAACCTGTTAATTCATATGGGTCTACTTTATTCAGACATACCCAGACCTGAACCCAACCTGAATCAAAATGGGTCTATTAAAAACTCGAACAGAATATACCTAACCTATGTCACGCGGGCGCGGGGGCGGGCAACCCGACCCTGGGTGCGTTGACCTTCCGGCAAGGAGCAGAGGAGGAGGGAAGAGCGCGACAGGGGGCCATCGGCTCCTTGCCGGCCTTCCGGCGCACCACGGGAGAGAGGGAGGGAACGACAGGGGACTGCCGACCCTCCGGCGACACAGAGAGAGAGGGCCAGGGGCGGCATGAGCCACCGACCTCCTGCCGACACCCTGATCGGAAACAGAGGAGAGAGGGAGTGCACGACAGAGGTTATCGGCCTTCTGCCGGTTCTCCGGCGACCCAACCGAAAAGGAAAATCGCAAGGAGAGGCTTTTTACCTGCGAGGTCACGGCGACGACGGCGGCAACGACGATCGGGAGGAAGGAGAGGGGATGGCGCTGAGCTCGCAGACGCACGCAGGGGCTGGTGGTGTTCAGGAGTATACCGGTTCTCCGGCGAGTCGAGGGAGACGAGGCAGAGGGAGAGCGATTGAGAGAGAGATGAGGAGGGCGATCGGGAGGGGAGATTATTTGAAGGCTCGGGGGACGCCCGATTCAGGAAAAACCCCCTTCTCAGAAGAAGGGGAGGTTGCGGCGGTATGAAATATGCGAGGGTACCTCGCATTCGCATGCTAATAACCCTAATGGGTTACCAGTCCGACCGGATTCAGATCCGACCCGGGTCCCGAAAGGATTTTTTACGTGGGATTTTACAACAGAAGCTGAGGTAAAGGATTTTTTACGTGGGATTTTACAACAGATGCTGAGGTTTCTGGATTTGTCCGATTGTTCGTGTTTCTCAACTTTCCCTGAAAATACAAGCATCCTAGGCTGCTTGCCAACAGCAAGAGTCAGGCAGGGCTTTAGATGGGCTTGAGTCTAGTTCTGGCCAGACCGGGTGGGCTCAATGTCTACTCCTAGATCCTGTCCAATCTTGAATACAAACGCTACGTTTCATAGATACTTCAACTCAGGGGCGTAGCTAGGATTCATGTGCTGCAGTCAGGGCTGGGCTAAGACTGGGCTTTTAAAAAAAAAACAAAAAAAATTAACTGTTTCGGGAGGCAGGACGGGGCTACAGACCAGTCCTGCCCCCCCTAGCTACGCCCTTGCTTCAACTTACACTTGTGTCATGTTCTCATCTGTGTCATTTGCTTTCAAAATATTTTTGCTGAATAAATTTCTCCAACTCTCCAACCGTTGATGCTTGAGTTTTTTATATATAAATAATATCATATATATATATATATATATATTATTTATTTTTGTCGCACCCCGCATCCAAGGTTTTTGAAAGTGCCGCACCCGCACCCGCACCCGCACCCATGTGACTTAGGTTGGGATGTTGCAACTTAGAATCCCAATGGTATAGTTGTATAACTGGCAGGGGTCTGCCTAACCCCAGCTTTTCCGGTCAAAAAAAAAAGATAAAATTTTCCAAAACTGAGAAGTCAATCGATGGAAGCCGGAAAGTTTAACACCAAACTAGAAGGAACAGGTAATTTTTCTGCATTAAAGGCACCCTACTCACCTCCTGATGCGTCGAGGATCCTGCCTGAAAGCTGGAGGGACAGAAATAATGGGAGCTGGACCAACAGCAGAGGGCCCTGGACGCCCCTTCCTACCTCGTGGACCACCATTTCCTTCGTAAGGACCTGGACCACTTTGATCTCGCAACATCCGCATAGCAACATCGGGTGGGGCAGGAACAAACGGACCAAGGGGTCTGCAAAAGTGTCCCATACATATTACATTAGATTGGCATGACAAACAAACTTTGGATACTCCTCACAAACAGAATTGCAAAAGTAGAAACAGCAAGCATACCCAGCACCCGGTACTGGCATTAAGATAGATGGTGGGGGCGGCATATCAGAATTAAAGGGCGGTGCACCACGCATCCCAGGGCTTCCGTAAGCATCATACCGTGGAGAATCAGGATTTCCCCCTTCTGGTCCACCAGACCGATAATCACGAGATGGCGAGTTCTCAGCTCTGTCATACCTTTCTCTTCCACTAACCCTATCAGCCCTGTCATGTTCCTTCCTACTGCCACGATCATCTCTTGGACGGGCCATCCCATCTGAACCAGGCTTCCGTCTTTGTGGCTTGTCTTTCTGCAAAAGCAGGGACATACAGGCAAAACAAAATCATAACTTGCAAAGGAGAGCTGAAAGTGTTTATTGCAATTGAAGGATTAGATACATACTTTTTTGTCGAAGCGAAAGCCTAAGTTGATCGTCTAGGCCGGTTTTGCTCAACGGATGCGTGCTCTTACTTGGAGATAATGACAGATCCACGATCCATCTTTTTCTTCTTACTCTTTCTTTTCACTGTGTTCAGATCTCTCTATTGAGAACTATCACTTAAATACACAATGCACATTTTTGTTGTTCTCTCAAGTACCAGCTTATACAATCCTCTCACTGGAGCACACAAAGGCCCAGCCTTCTTTCTTTCTTTATGTGTCAGCCTTCTTTCTTTCTTTCTTTATGTGTCTAACACGCTCAATTTTTTTTTCTCTCTTTACGCACATCAAGATTAAACCCTAGAAGTGGGGATAATGAGCGGTTTTCAAACCGCCCCCTTCTCAAATGATAGGTCGGATCCAAATCTCACCCATCATAGGCAGACCCGTTACCCAACCCAACATTTTTTCACTCGCACATAATAGAAAGAGATCTTAGAAGAAGGAACATCAAACATGCTCATATGGTGAATAACATCGTGTATTCATACTGGCAAATGGATCGTGTGACCCATGAGCTTAGGGAGCGGAGGCATATTATGTACCGGTTAGTGTAACTTAATAGCCTAAACACAAAGCATACCTGCACAAGCTAGGTATGAAGCTCACTGTGTCCTAGATCAAATACATTTTTCGCATTCTACCATACTGAATCCATCTACATATATATATAGTGTCAAGCTATGTCAGACAAGGCACTCTATTATGTTACATCTTTAATCATAAACCCAAACATCCCTAGGATGTGGTAAAATAAGCTAGCTTTTAACATGTGCAAAGATGAGAGATAGAAAATCGAGGAATCTGGGTATGGTTAGATGTATCAAAGATGAAACACAAAGGGTTATAGTCAAAGATAAGGAGATTAAGGAGAGATGGAAAGATTATTTTGATAAGCTATTTAATGGAAGTCATGCTCAGGATCTTGGAGACTTCTTCATTCCTTGAATGAGATGAATCATGACTTCATGCACAATATTCAAAAAAAAGAAATTGCAGACGCTTTGAAGAAAATGAAATCAAGAAGGGCAGTTGGCTCAGATGGTATACCTATCGAGGCTTGGAAATGCTTGGGAGAGAAAGGTTTAGAATGGTTGACAATTTTTTTTAACAAGAATTGACGGACAAATAAGATGCCTAATGAGTGGAGGAAGGATGAAGGCCTAATGATGCTCCAGTTAGAAGGATGAAGAAATGGAAAAATATATTAGTTAAAAGAGGTCGGAGTAAGCCTAGGAAGACATGGATGGAGATGATAGGAAAGGATATGAATGCTTTGAACCACACCGAGGACATGGCATTGGATAGAAATGATTGGAGGAGAAGGATTCATGTGGAAGACTCAAAATGATTTTCTTTTTTGGTTCATATCGTCGACCCCAATTGTTTTGGGATGAAGGCGTTGTTGTTGTTGTTATATAATCTGAAAATGTCAAATGATCTTCCTTTCCAACAATTATTCTTTGAATCAAGATAAGTTGCTTTCTCAGACATGTTCTTTTAGACTGAATCAGACATGGCCTTAAGCAACATGCTAAAGTAGCAACACTCATCTTTTTCCTTAAAATAAGGTTAAAAGTCAATAAGGACACCAATATATATATATATATATATATATATATATATATATATATATATATATATATATATATATATAATTATCAGGGACTCACACAATTAAAAAGCAGGGATCATTCTTTATTTTCTTTTATGGTTGACTTATAGGTATGGTGCGACATACGTGGTATGACTTACATATTATGGCAAGACTATCTCACTCCAGTGAGTGTATGCATACACCATTGATTCTCTGTCGTACAGATCTATACTAGTTCAGTTCCTCCCCGAGAAAGTAACTTGAGTCCTTCAGGATGCACATTCCCATGCAATGTTTATCCAAGTCCTTAGATCTGGTCAACCAGGTTACCCTTGACATTTAAATAGCAAGGTTGGTATCTCCATATAGTTAAATATACATGAGACCTCATCCTAACCCAGTTAGGGTGATGTATCCCATATACGTATATATGGCAAATATCATAACTTATTGTACTCTCACTCTTTTGAGTTATTATCACATGATATTCCCAAAATTTGACATGCTTGTTAATTCAACAACCCTGAATTTTGTTACATCTCATCTCAGCTCGCCCACAAGCAACGTCTGAGGCGATAAATCTGTGTGAGAAGATTTATTTTAAATCTTGTAGCATACTCATATAGATGTACAACATGCTATACAGTAATCATAGAAAGAAATATGAATAACATTAATATATCAAATCTTACAAATACCCATAAACTTTATATGTTTAATGTAAGAATCTCTATTAATTGGCTTAGTAAAGGGATCTGCCACCATATCTTGGGTATTAATATATGCCAAGGCAACCTTGCCTTTAGACACAATGTCGCACATATACTTGCATCTTGTGTCTATATATTTGGTTATATTATGAAACTTGAGATCTTTAGCAAACGCAATTGCCGCTTGATTATCACAGAATAAAGTCACTGGCAGTTTTGCCTCAGAAGTGAGTTTCAAATGTTTGATGAATCTTTTTAACCAAACACATTCTTGCGCTGCGAACGAGTCTCCAACAAATTCAGCTTCCATTGTGGACAAGGCTACACGCGTCTGCTTTTTGCTACACCAAGATATAGCACCATTGTTCATCAAGAATACATAGTCAGACGTAGACTTACGCTCATCAGGGTCCCTGCCCCAATCTGCATTCGTATAGCCTACCACACGCATGTTACCACCATGGTAGCAAAGAATTGAATTCAATGTGCCTTTAAGATATCCCATAATCCTCTTGACAGACTTTCAATGGGCTTGTCCTGGATTAGCTTGATATCTACTCACCAACCCTACTGCATAACATATGTCAGGTCGGGTGCACATCATAAGGTACATAAGGCTGCCTACTACACTGGAGTAAGGTACTTTGGACATAGCTTCTATTTCTTTAGATTCTTTTGGACGCATCTTAGGACTTAAATCATTCCCTTTTGCAATAGAAGTATTTATGGGTTTACAATCTTGCATATGAAATTGTTATAAGACCTTCTTTATATATGACTCTTGTGAAAGAGAAAGAAGCCTTTTTGAATGATCTCTTTTAATCTCTATGCCCAGCATAAAGCATGTTTTACCCATACCTTTCATTTCAAAACGAATAGACAATCATTCTTTAATGGTTTTTAGAAACTCTAAATCATTACTAGCCAATAAAATATCATCCACATATAGAGTTAGAATCACAAATTTTGGACCTTGACGCTTAAGATAAACACAGTGGTCCTCATCAATCATAGCGAAGTAATTGTTCATGATAGTCTCATGAAACCTTAAATACCACTGTCTAGATGACTGCTTTAATCCATAAATGGATCGTTTGAGCTTGCATACTTTGCTCTCAAAGCCAACAGTAACAAACCCCTTGGGTTGTTCCATATATATTTCTTCATCCAATTTTCCATTTAGAAATGCAGTCTTAATGTCCATCTGATGCAATTCTAAATCTATATGTGACACTATGGCTAACAAAAGGCGAATAGAGGTCAATTTGACCACATGAGATAATGTCTCTTCATAGTCTAACCTTTTTATCTGTGTGTATCCTTTAGCAACCAAACAAGCTTTGTATCGCTCAATAGATCCATCGACATTCCTCTTAATATTGAGAACCCATTTGCTCCTAATAGGTTTTCTTCTTTTTGAAAGATTAACAAGATCCCAGACCTCGTTGGATGCCATGGATTTTATTTTCTCTTCCATTGCCTTGTGACATTCATCCTTTTTAGAACAAGATAGAGCATCTCTAACACACTTAGGTATCTCATCATCTTGGGGCATGACCATAAAGGCTTTTCCTTCGATTTGAAATCTCTGGCGAGAAATTTTCTTCCTTGAACTCTTTCGAGTTGTTCGATCTTCATCAAAATCGATATTCACTTGAGTGTTACTCCCACTATCCAATAGTGGTCTATACACATTCTCCTGTGTCTCTAAATTATGATGATCAATCTCTTTAGATTGATCTAAATCATCCAATTCATAGAAGTGGAAGTGACGCTCTATCTCTCCTCTTTTAGGAAAGTCACTTTCAATAAATGTGGCATCTCTAGAATCTATCTCAGAAATACTCACATTTGTATTCTCTCATAAGAACACATATCCTTTTGAATATTCACAGTATCTTATAAAGATACACTTCTTTTCCCTATGACCCAATTTTCCATGTTGATGAGAAAGATTATGAACATATGCAGGAGACCCCCAGGGTCTGAGATAAGCCAAATCTGGCTTTCTGCCTTTTCATAATTCGTAGGGAGTTAAAGAAATAGATTTAGATGGTACACGATTTATTACATGAACCACAGTCAACAAACAATCACCCCAAAAAGAAATAGGTAAATTTGTCTCTGCCATCAAGGACCTGACCATCTCTAAGAGGGTCTTATTCCTCCTTTTTGCAACACCATTTTGTTGCGGAGTTCGAGAAGTAGTTAATTGTCTATCTATCCCTTTATCATCATACAATTCCTTGAATTGTTCGGATAGATATTCACGTCCATGATCTGTTTTCAAAGCCTTGATCCTACGATCAAATTGATTCTCTACCATGTTCATAAAGGATCCAAAGCAATCCAATGCTTCAGATTTATGTGTAATTAAATACATATGGCTAAATCGTGTATAATCATCAATTAAAGTGATGAAATAAGAGGCTTCATGCCTCGTTGCCACAATCATTGGTCTACATATATCATAATGAATTAATTGAAGAGGATAGGTTGCTCTAATTGCCTTTCCAAAAGGCAATCGTGTTGCTTTTTCAGCAAGGCAATGCTCATATATAGGCATTTCAATCTTTGCATGGGATCCTAAAAGACCCTCTCGTGCGAGCCTATCCATTCTCTTTTGCCCTATATATCCTAGTCGAGCATGCCATACATATACATCTACATCCATATTACTAGCAGTTGAAACAAGAGAAAAACATTCATCACTAACATTCAAACTTATAAGTTTTGTGTCCAACACATAAAAACCATTCATCAAGAAACCAGAAGCAGCTAAAGTTTGTCCACAAATGATGTCAACATTGGCATCTCTAAACATAAGTTTATAGTTTAACATAGACAAAGCAACAAATGAAATCAAATTTTGTCGAATCTCTGGAACATGAAGAACAACATATAATAATAAAGATCGTCCTCCTCGAAAATCCAATTTGCAAGTCCCGATCCCTTTGACTTTTGCTCTAGTGTTGTTCCCCAGGAACAACCACTTCGAACCAGATGGCATCTTTTTATATTTGACGAAGTTTGTCCAGTCTTTGGTCGCATGGTCGGTGGCTCCTAAGTCTATAATCCACATAGGATTAGATTCAATAATTAGTGCACAACTACAAACATTTGCACATAAAACAGGAGTTATAAGATAATGTACCTTCTCTTGCTCATGACATTCACAGGCATAATGACCCAAATTGTCACACTTAAAACATTTTGTATTTGCCTTATTCTTCTTGCTATCACGCTTCCTAGAGCGCTGATAAGGCTTCTTTTCTTGCTCTTTATCTTATCCCTTCTTGTCACCCTTCTTGAACCTCCTTGGTCCATAAAATTTCTTCTTAAAAGATTTTGGCCTTTTAGAGCTTTCTGCCATATATGCCCTCATGCTAGATGATTGAGTCGCTTCTAGGCGATCATTTTCTAGCTCTACATGACGGGCAATATCATTGAAAGTCTTAATACTTTCAATATGAGTCATATTTATTTTCATATGCTCTCAACTATGTCGCACAGACCGAATCACAACCTGGACATGCTGCTCATCTTTAAGGGTATTTCATGCACTATTAAGCTCTCTTATCATATTTGCCATCTCCCTAAGATGTTGGCTCATATTGTGCTAAGGGGACTTCTTGTAAGAATCGAACATGATGGTCAGCCTTCTTAGCTTTATGGTTGATGTTCCCTTAAACTTATCTTTAAGGGTCATCCACATCTGTTGAGCTGTCTTATAATGCTCAAATTGGTACATTATGTCATCCTGCATAGAACATAACATGATGACACACACAACGATGTTCATGCGCTTCCATTTCTCATAGGACTCCGTGTCTCAACGAGATTGTGCCCTATTACCAATTTCAGGTCGATCCATAGTATGGTTGAGAGCCTCCAAGGCCTCAGCCTCCTCCAGTGTAAACTGAATCTTTCTATGCCATATATCATAGTTATCACCATTCAGTTTATTAATCTGTGCTAAATCCATTATGGATTTACTTGGTGTAGTCATGTCATTATAAAATAAGAGTAAAAAAAATACGCAAATATGTTATTCATGCATGTTATGTACTAATCACAAGCACATCTATATCCAATCATAATCACATGATTAGATAAGATATAATTTCTCTCAGAGCTTGGAATCGAAAGCTTACTACATTCACAATCATCTCCCACTTTCCCTAAGACAATTATATTTATCTAAACTGTAGTATGATTGTATAAATAAGATATTAACACGTGGAGTAAGTACTTCCAAAGTACTTCAAACTCCTCATATAATCAATATGATTATATCACATTCATCCAAATTAAAAAATAAAATAGAATATTATAATTAAACAGATCCGAGTATCCCCGGCCTAGTAGTGGCTTAACCAAGGGAGTTATCGGCTCCAGCCGCTAGCCATTGGCCTCGACCCACATGGACCCTGGCATTGTGAGGGTTCGGCCCCTAAAAAAATTTTGTGGCCCTGTCGCAATGCCCTAGCTTGTGCCTGGGGGGGCAGGCCAACGACCTGTGATGCAGGGCCAGGGGCTAGGCCTGCGGCCTGTGCTGCAAAGCTGGGGCTTGGTCTGCGGCCTGTGTCGCAGAACCGGGTCTTGGCCTGCAGCCTATGCCACAGGATCTGGCATGAGGTCGGGCCTGCTCCGCAGCAGCCCAGGTCTGCAACCCTGCCACATCTAACCATAAAGCTAACCAAAGGTCAGGTCTGCAGCCCTGCCACATCTAACAGGGGTCCAAGGTCGGGTCTATGGCTCAGCCCAAAGACCTGCGACACTAGGGATTTTGGACAGAACTTATAGCGGCCCCACAGCGTGCGTCCACCATGAACATACAATGGTCCCGGCCACGTGCACACAGGGATATATCCGCAAGCAAAAATGGCATAAATAAAAATTGGCTCTGATACCATTGAAGGATTCGATACATACCTTTTCGTCGAAGCGAAAGTGTAAGATGATCGTCTATGCTCGTTTTGCTCAACGGATGCGCGCCCTCACTTGGAGAGAATGGCAGATCCACGATCCAAGTGCTCACTAAGTTGATTAACCACAAAGACACATTGTCTTCTTCTTCATACTCTTTCTTTTCACTGTGTACAGATCTCTCTATTGAGATCTCTCACTTAAATACACAATGCACAGTTTTGTTGAGATTTCTCTCAAGTACCAACGTACACAATCCTCCCACTGAAGCACACAAAGGCCAAGCCTTCTTTCTTTTTGTGTCTCACACGCTCAATTTTTTTTCTCTCTTCACGCACATCCGGATTAAACCCTAGAAGTGGGGATAATAGGCGGTTTTCAAACCGCCCCCTTCTCAAACGGTGGGCCAGGTCCGGATCTCGCCCATCATGGGCAGACCTGGTACCCAATCCAACAACAATAAATTGAATGAAATCCACAAGCAAAATATCCAAAGAACAAAAATGGAGAGTAGAAGCACAAGTTGAAAAAATTTACATGTTAAATTTCCTAGGCCAGAACAAAACAAATTAACATCAGTAGATGAACTATTTTTTACAAAAGCATCTCTCTCTCTCTCTCTCTCTCTCTCTCTCTCTCTCTCTCTCTATATATATATATATATATATATATATACATATAAGGGAATGAAAACCTACCCACTAATAAACATTTTTTTGAAATTCTGACCTTACAGATGTGATCTATGTGCTTGTTTTTATAAGATTGAGTTCTTGAAGCATTTGATTAAGATGCGTAGATAGGTTTTTATAAGGTTTCAAAAAATCAATGGCCTACCATTTTCATAAATTTTTGAGGCTCCAAATACCATTTTTTTCATCCAAAATGCATGATCAAAGTGTCAATTTTTAGTAAATCAATCATGTTGAACACATCTGTAAGATAAGATTTTCGAAAAAAAACACTGAAAATCCGATAAAATGTTTCTTAGTGGATAGGTTTTCTAGTGGGCAGGTTTTCATTTCTCATATATATATATATATATATATATATATATATATATATATATATATATATATATATATATATTGCCACGCCGGCCTAACCAGATTTCACCCCTCTAATACATCCTTGTTAGAGCACGACCGAAAAAAAGGAGCATTGAGCGACCCCCGAATCTCATTGTTTTCAAGAGCTTCCCTGCGAAGAGACATGACAAACCACCGGACGTCACCAAAATCAAGCGTTCGTCGACGCAAGCCGCGGACCAGAAACCCAACTAAGGATGCAAAGAATCCCTCAGACAACCTGAACGGGACCCTAACTGGAGCCTCCCACTTCCGGAGCAACACCGCAAAGGCCCAAGCATTAATCCCATCCCCCAACTCTAGGAGAGCCTCTTTGTTGTGAGAAACTAACCGACATGCTAGGGAATGAGAGAGAGAAAGAGAGAGAGAGAGAGAGAGAGCACGTTAAGCTCGTTAAGCAATGTCACCTTTTCTGCTCGGATTTAGTGCTCCTCAGCTTTCGGCCACAAATATCACCGATATTTTGAAAAGCCCATACAAGCCTCACGATACCAAACCGGCAAGCCTGGGATATTTTTTTAATATCTCTACTTGGAAATATGACGTTAATTTCTAATATATTTTATACTTTTATTGGCAATTTTTATAGTTTTAGTTGTATCGATATTTTCTCTAAAAATTCAGGTTTTTCTAAAATACATCCAGATTTTGACTAGAACTACGTTCGTCGCATTTAGTGAAGTACAAAATGGATTTCAAAGAATTTGTGAAATCCTTTTGTTTGATTTAAAGGAAAATGGATTTCAAAGAAGTTATGAAATCCTTTTGTTTGGAAACATAAACAACTCTGTAAAGAGTTCAGACTTCCAACTACTCCTTATTCCTCACTTTGTTAGGGAACCCATAGTATGGTATTTAAATATTAAAAAGGTAGAGAAAAGATATATTATATTTAATTATATAATTGTTATTTAAATTTTTTTGACACATTAATATTTAAATTATTGTCTTGTGTGGAAAATAATTTTACATATAATATGGATTACAATTGGATTGAATCTCATGCACAAAAAAATTAGGTATACTTTTAAAGCTATTAAGTTTTACCTTATGCATTGAGTTTTAATAAAAGTAAACTAACTCAAAATGCAATCTAAAAGCATAAGTACCATTAAAAAATAAAATAAAAGATTGATTATCAATTCAATCAACTATCTAATTTGTTAAGTTGACCTAAGTATTAACCTCAAACTTCCTAATAATAATGGCCAAAAAAACTCATATATAATTAAATGGATTACATCTGAATCTAACTATATATCTGATTTCAAACAGTGGTTTTAATCCAAAACACTTTTGAATATGTAAATCTAAATCGATATCAGAAACAAGGCTTAAGTTTAGACCAAAGATTTGAACAAATTCAATTGATTTTTAGCCTATTATTAACAACCCAAAGAATTTAGATGAGTGAATATGAGTTTATTAAGTGAGATTTGACAAAAAAAAAGAGTATATATTCAACCTAAATATGGATTTTATATAATGATTCTAGGTTTAGATATGACTCCAAATCCAAACAAGATGCTTCAATTTATGGAGTCAAAATTGTTTCTTATCCAAATCTAATGTCTGACCATTGTTTGGGATTTGTTTTACCTAATTGCAAATGAATATCAAACGACTAACATAAAAGAGAGAAGTGAATGTTTTTTAGTAACTACCCACCGGCGGTGAATGCCTTTTGGTAACTACTCACCGGAATCCCTTCAAAGTAACGATTATAAATACCTCCTTTATGAAAGGAGATGAAAGAGGGTAAAAGTGAGGATGTGTAACCTCCTAATCCCAACCTAAATTCACTATTCTCCAAATTCCTTCTCCCAAGCATCCTTAAAAAATTTGTAGTTTAACTCAAATAATTGTCTCTAACGCCTGATACTCTCCTCCCAAACACAACGTAATTTGTAATTTACTCTCACTCCTGAAAACACAGACTATCGCTATGCATTTTAGAAACTTCGAGCCTATGGAAGTTCGCTTCTCCCATTATATTCTCTGTGTTGAAACATGGATTGTTCCTGATTCAGCTGAACTCCATGGAGGAGACAACTCGGATCCTTCATGGCAGGCCGTGGAAGCACGGGACACTCTTTAGTTGTGCATCAGTGGACCCTTAGCATGGATCTAAAACTCCAAGCTTCTAATCATGTGCCTCTTTGGACTTGCTTGTCGAGTTTCTGTCTAATGTTGAACAAAAGATGTTTCCATGGGAATCTCAGTGTTCTTATAGGGACAATTTCTTGAAATATGTTATTTATCTACGAATAGAGAATCAAGTTTTGTCCAAGACTTACTACTTCCCAAACAAATCCTCCCGTACGTCAGATTTCCATCTCATACGACTTTGCCATTCCCTCCTGCTTTGGGATGTTTTATGCAAGGTGTGGCTCTAGTTTGTTCCTTGTTTGTTTTCAAGATTGGCTCATCAAAGAAAAGGTGAGTGAAACTAGAATGTACCGAACCAGTCAAACCGGTTTGCATCGCTTGAACGTAACTCATTTGTGATCAATTCGGCAGAACTTGAACCATCGAAGTATCCAGCCATCACGTGGAACAACATATCTGTGATGCTCAAATGGTTGAACCATTCCCCCACTTCTTTAGAGAATAAATTATAGGTGAAACCAAGGAAAATCGGCCAATAGTCTCATCGGTCGGCAACCATCCCAGCCACTCTGGGGGGTTATGCAGAAGCAGGGTAACTGCTCCCCCACAACAATCGATTCCAGTGGTGGCCCACGTAGCACCCTGATTGAAGAGTGTGGACCAGTCAAGGTTAAACATCGTCCAGGTCAGTCAGGGTTAAACAACGTCCACGTTGGAGTTCAGGGCCCACCAAAGTCAACCTCCCCTCCCATGTCAGATGGAACATCGACTCTCTCAGTTACACGGGGGACTGCAACAGAGTTTACATATGCTACCAAGGAACCAATAATGTGTTGTCAGTATCGGTATCGGCCTGAATCATTGGGCTGTCGATTCAGTTGTATCGACTCATACCGATATTCAGCTATATCGACCGATACAAATACAGTATCAGCTAAAAAAAACTATTTCATATCAATCATAATGTGACACATGTTAAAACCATTAAAACAATTTAAAAATAATATTAAAAAATATTTTTTATATTTTTTATATTTATTAAAAATGAGTTGAATCTCTCTTGAATGTATCGAAATTTTGTTGATATGATATGTATCTGCAGATACAGACCAATACGCACCGATACTGATAAACATTGCAACAAACGCTACAAACCTGCCTCCTGACGGCCTTGTTTCCTCGATCATGTCCCTTTCCAATGAACCGACCAAAGCTCGTCCGCGATACGAAGCCTAATTATGACAAAATACAAGAATACCCCTATAAAGAATGAAATGCACATGTTTAAAGTAAGAGGGTAGCACACAAAATAGTCCTACATATATTACATTAATCTTAACAAGAACCACCACTTAAGCTCACCAGTAATCTCTGCAAGAGCAATGGCCATCCATGAAATAATGAAACCTACTGGCATCTCGAACGATGATTTCCCTCCTGACGATCTTGGAAATGCATTTGATAGCAAGATGGTAATCATGGCAAACACAGAGGTTCTTCATAACCCTGATTGGAGAATCAACTGGCACATTCAGAAGCCCAAACACAATTGCAAGCTTCTCATTGTGGTGTGCCAGACAGAATTCCTTCTCTTTAATGTCCATATCATGCAAAACTGAACTTGTATCAGGCACATACCCAGATGCCTTCATCTCAACCATTAAATTCTTCATATATTCATCAATCTCCCTCCATTGAGGATTCGTTCTATCCCCCATACAAAACTGATAAACTTGGTTCTTAATTTCCAGCCAGCTTATTCAAGGCTCTTTCTTCACATTTGATTCCCTCATGGCATTCCTAACTTTGGTAACATCCTCCCATCTCTTTTCAGCTGCATGGATGTTTGAAAGCAAAACATATGGAGCAGAATCTTGAGGATCCAGCTAAAGAACAACCTCTGCAACCCGCTTTTTGACCTCTGCATTCCTATGAATCTTACAAGCAGATAAGAAAGTCTTCTAAATGACTGTATCAACTTTTACCGACATCGATCGAATCAATGTCTCAGACTCATCCAAATCACCCGACTGACCAAGAAGATCAACTGTACAAGTTTAGTGTTCCAATTTTCGCACCAACCCATACCACTCCTTCATCAATTTGAACTACTCCTGCGCTTCCACCTTCAGTCCATTGTGGCTACAAGCATTGAGGACATTCAGAAAAGTTATGGCATTCGGCTCCATCCCTTCCTTCTCCATCTTGTTAAACAACTCAATTGCATCTATTCCACATCCATGGAATCCAAATGCAGCAATCATCGAGCTCCACAGAACCACATTAGCATCCACAAACCGATAAAACGATTTGATTGAATCGTCCAAACACCCACATTTTAATTACATGCTGACTAGTGAACTTCTCATCGATACAGCTGAATCTGCACCAACCTTGATCACGTGAGCGTGAACCGGGCATCCTTGCCCACGCGTTGCAAGCTCAAAACAAGAAGTGATAACGCTCACGAAGGTGACACGGTCAGGTTTGAACCATTTACCCCTCATCCAATTGTTGTCTTCCAACACTTTCTCGGCATACCCAATCTGTGCCTGTCCTGCTATGACCGTGTTGCAGATAACAACGTTCTGCACAGGCATCTCTTCAATAACCAACTCTCCCCCATAAACATATCCGCATTTGATGTACATATTGGCGAGCAATCTCCCAACGCAAACATCCCATTGAAATATGGATTTAATCAAAACAACATGAATCTGCTCCCTCTGCCTCAACTCTAGCAGTTTAGCGCACCCTTTAAGAATGCTTCCAAGAGTGAACTGATGAGGCATGATACCCATCTTCAACATCGTCACAAAAAGCCATAACGCTTCTTCGTGATGCTCATACTTCACCAGCCCGGTGACCATCATGATCCAAGATGCCAAATTTCTCTCAGGCATTTCGTTGAATACTTCTTGTGCAAGATCCAAGTTGTCATTTTGCACGTACGCACCTAACATTATATTGAAAGACATGATATTTGGACAAGGCATAACATCGAACAATTGTCGTGTCTGTTGTATTCCATCGCATTTGGAGTATATATTGAGAAGATGGTTGCTGAGAAATCGATCGGAGGAGAGGCCTCTCGTGATTACGAGGGAGTGCAATTACATTCCCCTCGAGAGGGACTGATTGGGTACGCACCCTTGAAGGAGGTGAGAAACCAACCACGGGTCTGCCCAAAGCTAGATGAATTCTTCTCTACTCTTGATGGATTTTGGGGGGCGGGGGGGGGGGGGGGGGGTGTTCGAGTGGAGAGGGAGCGACCAAGGAGGGTGTTAGGATTCTTGCATTTGGAGAGAAGGCTCCGCACCATCAAAGGAAGTTTACCGGCCACTGCCAAATAAGAGAAACACAGAGAGAGGTTGTTGGAATTATGTGGCCATAAGTACAAAAGTATATAAAAGTTGAAAGGACATGACTGTTGAGGAAAATCAACGTAACAGTCAAAAGACACAGGTGAATGGCTGTGTCTTCTAAGTCTGTGCTTGATTAACGTTCGATTTGCAGTTTGCACAGTTGTGTCTGCACCAAATCCTCATTTTGCACAATTATCAAACAGAGAAATTAGCGAAGAGCTAAGTTAATTAACCTTTTTTAGGCATTATGCCAAACAGGACCGTCCACTGTAGCTTTCTTTTTACTGCCTCCTTTACGCATTTTGAATAACATATAGTATGCAGGTTTTCCTGAACACGGTGTATCTCATCTTTGAGGCTTGTTTTAGAACCCTCATAAGCAAACATGTAGTGTGCAGAAAGGACTCTGCACACCAAACCTTCGATAAGAGTAAAGGAGAGGGGATATACCTATTGGAAAGAAGCTCAATTTTCTGACTTTGATAATCAGAAAACCGCGCTGGCTGTTTAAGAGAGAGAGAAAGAGATAGAGAACGCACAATATGGAAAGAGAGAAAAGAGCATCGTGGTGGTTGGTGTCGTCAGTCCCCACAATTTCATTGCTCAAATCTCTCTCGGTTTTGGTACCAGCAAGCAAAATCTACATTGTAAATTCCGCTCTGCCCATAAGAGAAAGAGAGTGAGCAAACAAAAGGAAAAGAAAAAAAAAAGCATCTATAAGCAAAGACTCCTGGGCGGATGTAAGAGAGAGATTTTTCCTTTCACATAAAGATTAGGCTTTTCCAGCAAGAATCCGACTAAAGACATCTTGAATCAGCAGCCTATACTCGTCGTGATATTACCCTATTTGAAGTTGCGGCAGTGTTGCCATAAGACTGCCAATTTTTGTCAGTGTGATAAGTGGTTCCACCGATGACTCAGTAAAATCACCGGAGAGCCGCCGGCCGAGATCCACCATTGTCAGGTAGCCAAGCCGGAGAAGGAAAAAGGAAGAAGAAGGGTCGAGAGGAGAGAGACCCTTTTTCGTTCTTTTCATTTAATACTTCAAAGGGGTCCTTTTTGTGACAATTTCAGTAATAAACTATGATAATTACATCTCAGTGATTCATATTCTGATTATTTCATAAAAGGGCTTTATCATTAGAAAGGGGGGTTTTATTTTTTTGAAAATTCGAGAAAGATATCAGAAATAGTAGAACAGGTGTCTTATTTATTAAAATAGCAGAATAGGTTCCAGCTTACCTGATTTACAGAGCAATCCAATAGCCCTTTCTGAAAAATACAGAAAAGTGGTCGGATTGTTCTCAAAGCCTAAAAAAGAAGAATTATTATTTACTGAATAACATGTTTAATCTTTACAATTGCATGCTACTACTTTCTATTGTGATGAATCTCATGTTTAAACTGGTTTATTATTATTTGTTACATATTTTTTTATATTTATATGGAGAATGCACCCGGATCATAGACCTAGCCGCGCTGGCTTTGTCTGCCGTACTTATGGTCAATGTTCTAACAACCTAAAATTCTGTGGATTTACTTTTTGTTCCCAAGTTTGGGTGAGATGACACCCATGGGATTTAAAGCTAGATCGCCTACATAGCAGCCTAAGCCCCATCTCACTACCGCAAACCCCTTTGGGCTATTTGACATCATCAAGTGTGATGGAATACAAAAATAAACTCTCAAAGCGCATATCAAATTGATTTTTATTAAATGACTTGGGTTTTGTCTTAAGACATAATACATGATTTTGATACGTGATATTTTACTTTGCATATATTAATAAGTAGATATACCTGAGAAAAGATGGAGCTGAATTTAGTTTAGCTTTGGCATAAAGATAGCCATCTATAAATAATGATAAATAATCATCACAAAACATGCTTCCTATCTTTTTTTAATGGCTCTATACGTAAGTATTATGGTCAATGAGTGATTATTAAATTAATATGATGATTGATTTTAAGCAACGAGGCATGTTTGAAATTTTAAAAGATGTTTAGTTCGTTTAATGTTTTAATTGATACACAATCAATCCATGGATTTTTAAAACTTTAATTTCTTACCTATATATAAGTGAAGATGTGTTTTACTGACTTGAAAAAGACAAAAGCACTATTTGCAGAAAATGAAAAGGTCATGAAAAAGTCATAAGAGACCTGACTAATTTATACATATTATCTAACGAAATTCACCATGATGAGACTGAAAATATAATTCATGAGATGTTATGTTGAGAAATTCTTGGTAAATTAAAGGGAAGGAGGGAGGGAGGGGTAGTGTGCTCTTTAAAAAGAGAAGAAAGTCAAGTCTTTTGGAATTTAGACATTTCAAAGTTGTAGAACAACAAGTTTGCCATTAAAAATAAAGAAAGGAACTGTGAGAGAGAGGTGTGTAATATGAAGGTAACTGGATAAGTACACCCATCCTGATGTCTCAATCAGATATTGGTGGACCCATGGGTTTGGGTTGGGTCCAAAATATAGACTCAGTGAAAACGGGTCATGTCTTGGGTATTGTAAATGAAGACCCGAACTCAATCTGATTATTTAAGCAAACCCAAATGGTTTGCCGTATTTTAAAACCAATCTGACCTGAACGTGACCCAATTATGTATCCGTACCTGCTTAGTACCCGACCCAACAATATAGCTTAACCGACTTGTAGCTGAACCCGCTTCATACTCAATCCATTTGATAGTTTGTACTATATATTCAATTAAACATTTAAAGATATTGATAAATTTACAATTAATATGCATTGCATTTTTTTTATCCAAACTTTATTTCATTTTTTCATACTTCCTATTGCCCTTTTGTCAACTTATCAGATTGAAGTTAATCCCAGAATAATACTAGAAAACTCATTGAATTTGATACATTTTGAATATGATATATTATTGGTTTTTTGTTTCAACTTAAAATGTTTGTTAATACCCAAAACTCAAAAAAATGGGTTTATTAAAGACTTAATCCAGTTATACCCAAACCCATTAGCCCATATGCATCCACTGTTTCTAGTTATACCTGAACCCAAACCCAAACCCAAACTTGAATTAGATTGGATCGAGTTTGGATCTTTTAGACTTAATTTAAAATCGGATCTGATAAAAAGCGACTTGAACCTACACCCCTATTTAATTCAATGTAATGAATTGGATTACATCCGAATATAACTCTATATCAGATTTCAAATAGTGGTTTTAATCCAAAACACTTTTGAATATGTAAATCTAAATCGATATCAGAAACAAAGCTTAAGTTTAGACAAAAGGTTTGAACAAATTCATTTGATTTTTGCCATATTATTAAGAACCCAAAGAATTTAGATTAGTGAATATGAGTTTATTTAGTGAGATTTGACAAAAAAATTATATATTCAACCTGAATATGGATTTTATATAATGATTCTAGGTTTTGATATGACTCCAAATCCAAACAAGATGCTTCAATTTATGGAGTCAAAATTGTTTCTAATCCAAATCCAACGTCTGACCATTGTTTGGGATTTGTTTTACCTAATTACAAATGAATATCAAACAACATGAAAGAGAGAAGTGAATGTTTTTTGGTAACTACCCACTAGCGGTGAATGCCTTTTGGTAACTACTCACCGGAATCCCTTCAAAGTAAGGGTTATAAATACCTCCTCTAAGAAAAGAGAGGAAAGAGGGTAAAAGTGAGGATGTGTAACCTCTTAATCCCAACCTAAATTCACTATTCTCCACATTCGTTCTCCCAAGCATCCTTAAAAAAAATTTGTAGTTCAACTCAAATAATTGTCTCTAACCCCTGATACTCTCCTCCCAAACACAGCGTAATTTGTAATTTACTCTCAGACATGAAAACATAGACTATCGCTATGCATTTTAGAAACTTCGAGCCTATGGAAGTTTGATGCTCCCATTAAATTCTTCGTGCTAAATCATGGATTGTTCCTGATTCGGCTGAACTCCATGGAGGAGACAACTCGGATCCTTCACGGTAGGCCGTGGAAGGGCAGGACACTCTTTAGTTGTGCATCAATGGACCCTTAGCATGGATTGATCATGCATATATTTTAGGGATATTTCAGATAAAAATATGCATAATTTCATGAGAAAATGATTTAAAAACCCAATTTTATGTTAGTTTCGAGTAAAAGTGTTAAAATGATTTAAAAATAGAAATTGCTTGAAAATTAGTGTTGTTTTTCAATTTAATGAATATTTTAATGTTTGTCATTAATGTAGCATTGTGAGTTTCTAAAAATAAAATAAAAATTAGTGTTAAAATAGAGTTAGTCTAGTTTTGTTTAAAAACAAAAGTCAAAATGAGGCATTTTGTAAATAACTTTTTAGAAAGTATTTTTTTTAGAATTTCAAATATTTCAAAATGACCATCCGATGGCTTTAAAAAATCAACAAAGGGATTTTTTCAAATTGTCTTTCCACTTTGCCAGAACCCTCTCTTCTTCCCCTTCCTCTCCACCTCTCCTTACCTCTTCTTCCCCTTCTCCCTATTTCTCTCTTCTTCCCTTTTTCCGGTGGAGCTAATCAATCCGGTGATGGCTTGAGGATGGAAGGCCACCTCTCCTCTAACCCCTAAAGTTACGGTAAGTTCTTCTTCTTCCTCTTATTCTCTTCTCCTTTCTTCTTCTCCTCTTTTCTTCTCTTTTAGTCTCTTTCAATTTGTATTATAGGAATAGTTAATTTGATTTTCTGTTTAATATAGTGTAGTTTTCTGTTTTGATTCATTGTTTAGTTTCAATTTTTTTTACTTCTGGATTTTCCAGTTAAAAATTACATTTCCTATTTTGAAATTTCTGTTTTGCATTTTCTTTTATCATTTCTTAATTTTGTTTTTTTCTTTTATGTCATAGTTAAATAGTTCATTTCAGATATTAGTTAATATAGTTTGCAATTCAGTCATGGAAATTTAAAAAAAAACAAAAAAAAAATAGCTTAAAAGATTCATCTGTGATAATCTGATCTGAATGTCGTTTTAATCTGATAATATGATTTGAATTTTATTTTAATCTGATTTGAAGTTGTCGATAGTCTGATTTGAAATTTTGGTTTACCGTGATCTGAATCTGTCGCCGAATTTCATATATTTTCGCAAGTATTAGAGCATCCAGATCATCTGGATCTGGATCGATTCTTGTTCATGTTTTTTTTGGTTCACCTGAATCTAGATCATCTGCAAGACACCAAAAATTACAATGATAAATGTGAATCTTGATCTGCCATAATATCTATTCGGCAGATTCATTCCGGTGGATTTCAATTTGAGAATCCGGAAAATTCACAGTCCAGTGAATATATCTGATGCGGTGTTCATTTTTGGTGGATTTTGATCTGACGTTGTGCCTGTTTTTCCGGTGAACGATTCTGTTGAGTGGAATTCCAGTGAGAATCAATGATGCTGATATTTTCAATCAACGATTAGAATCGTGAATAGTTACCATTTTCGGTGATTACTGTTCATCACATCTCTGATTAAATTGATAGTTGCTTCAAGTTTTGATTAATTTCTGTTGCAATTTCGGTTGAATTCTAGTGTATCTGTCTAACTCCGACGTGTATTTGAATTGCTGAAATCCCTCTTTCTCTATCGTGAGGACGAATCAGCTCCTCTGCAGGAGTGTCTCCAGCTCGGGTTTCTTGCTTCAGTATAATTGTGATTTTTTTTTTTTGTGAATCCTCTATCACGAGTTGTGTTTGAATCCGGTTAATGTTGATCTGAATCACAACATCTTCCGGTGAATGCTCTGTTTAATTCAAGTGAATGTTGTTGCTTACTGTTTCTGACAAATTTTTTCTGGTTGTGCTTTTCACTGATCTCTGGTGAAAATTCGATTTCTGGCAATGATTGTTTCCAAAGCAAATCGATATCCATCAGAAATTTGAATCCGACATCTGAATTATGAACAGCTGAATCGTGAACAATTGGATCCATTGGCAATCTGGGTTGTATTTTTTTCCTTTCCTAATTCATCGACAATCTCGCCGTGCTCGTTATTGTTTCCGACTAAATTTCATCTGAGCCATGTTTTTTTACTGAAATCAGGCAATCTGAGCTGTGCTTTTTACTGTTTTTCGGTGAAATTTAATCTGAGCTCCAGATTTTTACTGATATTAACTGGATCAGATTTGAGTTTTGCTGAATGTTAATTGGATTTCTACTGTTCATTTTATTGTGTACTGTTGAATGTAATTGAATGTTAACTGTGTGTTAATCATGGAATTTCACTAATTTTTTTATTGTTTTGAGTGATAGAGTTAGTTGTTTAGTCAAGTGACTAGTTAGATGTTAGTCTATCAAATTGTTAGGGATTAGTAGAATAATTTTGTTTGAAGCAGTTAAGTAACATGTAATTGTTAGATTAGCTGATTAGTTAAGTAAGTGGTTAGTTCATTAACTGTTAGATATTAGTTAATTGAGTAGTATTAGTTGTGAGTTAATGAAATTGTTAGTTAATTAGGTTGTTAATTAGTAATTAGTTAGTCAAATTTAATTAGAATTCATTTTCAAGTGTAATAAGTCATTTAGATTTCTTGCATAATTTCCTTCATATTTTAGCATTTAGTTAGTTTAGTATAATTTCTACTTTTATCTCGTGTACTGCTCGTGTTCTTTTGACTTGTGCAGGATAGCACAGAAGTGGATCTCAAGCGCACACGTGACACGAAGTACGAAGATAGAAGATTTTTTTTCTTTTATTTTAGAATTTAGGCATTTAATTGGGTTTGTAAATATTGCCTTTTACGCCCTCTGCGAAGGGTATTCATTTGTTGTAATAGTTAGTTGTTCTTATTTTTCTAGCATATTTTATATTTTACATTTTGGCAATAAAGAATAGTTTAGATTTGTGTACTTGAATACGAAATATTCTCGTTCTCTGAGTTCGACCCGGTCTCATCCACTAGTGAGAACCGGTTTTTATTATTTGATGTCTAGTTTTCACATGTTCTTCATTTAAAAATCTTTTTAAAACTACAACATATTTCAAAATAGACCTCATGCATATAAAACACCAAGCTTCTAATCATGTGCCTCTTTGGACCTGCTTGTCGAGTTTCTGTCTAATGCTAAACAAAAGATGTTTTCAAGAGAATCTCAGTGTTCTTATAGGGACAATTTCTTGAAGTATGTTATTTATCTATGAATAGAGAATCAAGTTCTGTCCAAGACTTACTACTTCCCAAACAAATCCTCCTGTACGTGAGATTTTCATCTCATACGGCTTTGCCATTCCCTCCTGCTTTGGGTTGTTCTGTGCAAGTTGTGGCTCTAGTCGGTTCCTTGTTTGTTTTCAAGATTGGCTCATCAAAGAAAAGGTGAGTGAAACTGGAACGCACCGAACCAGTCAAACCGGTTTGCATCGCTTGAACATGACTCATTTGTGATTGATTCGGCAGAACTTGAACCATTGAAGTATCCAGTGAATTTAAGCTAGGTGCAAGACAACTCCGTGAAGGTTGAAACCCA